>NC_092749.1:90490580-91121846 GCF_047496795.1 Chiloscyllium punctatum
ACAATTAGAAACGAAACAGGGAAAGTGCTAATAGACTAATCAACCATCAAGACAAACACACAAATAAAACTGCATTGGGAGCAGAGATGAAATTTGCCTTAGGCCCACACAACATATTTGCAGAATATGCAATTTACTGAACTCGTATCATTATTATAATGAAATCTGGAATTTAAGAACAAAAGAGAAGTACAGCACAGAAAAGGGCCTTTCGAGCCTTCAAGCCTGTGCCAATCATCAGGTGCTAACTAACTGAAAAGACTGCCCTTATTTGGTCCAAGTCCCTCTATTTCCAACCCCCCCCCCCCCCCCCCCCCCCCCCCCCCCCACCCCCCACCCCCCATTCATGTAACCATCCAGATGCCTCTTTAATGTCACCAACAGATCTGCTTCCACTACCTCTTCTGGTAGTGCACTCCAGATTCCTACCACTGTATTAAAAACTTCCCTCGCAGGTCTCCCTTAAAAACTGTCCACCCTATCTATGCCTCTTGTAATTTTGTAGACCTCTCTCAGGTCTCCTCTCAGCCACCGTCTTTCCAGTGAAAACAATCCCAGTTTTTTTAACCTTTCCTCATAGCCAATGCCATCGAAACCAGGCAACATCCTGGTGAACCTCTCTGTGCTCTCTCCAAAGCTTCCATGTCGTTATGGTAGTGTGGTGACCAAAACTGCATACAATACTCCAAATGTGGCCTAACAAGGGTTTATATAGCTGTAATGTAGTTTGTACTCTGTGCCCTGGCCAATGAAGGCAAGCATGACACATGCCTTCTTAATCACCTTGGCCACCTATGTTGCCACTTTTAAGGAACTGTGGACCTGCATGTTAATGTTTTTAAGGGTTCTGTTATTTACAGTTTAATTCAACCTAAATTTGATCCTCCAAAATGCATCACCTCACATTTGTCTGGATTAAACTCCATCTACCATTTCTGTGCCCAAGTTGCCAATCTATCTATATCCTGTTGTATCCTTTCACAATCATCGGCACTATTAGCAAGTCCACCAATCTTCGTGTCATCTGAAAACTTACTAATCAGACCACCCACATTTTCCCCAGATCATTTATATATACTACAAACATCAGAGCACCGAAGGTTGGTCCCTGTGGAACACCATCAATTACCAGTCTCCATTCTGAAAAAGATCCGTCCACTGTTACCCTCTGTTTTCTATGACCAAGCCATAGGAGTGGAAGTAAGGCCATTCGGCCCATCGAGTCCACTCCGCCATTCAATCATGGCTGATGCGCATTTCAGCTCCACTTACCAGCGTTCTCCCCGTAGCCCTTAATTCCTCTAGACAACAAGAATCTATCAATCTCGGCCTTGAAGACATTTAGCGTCCCGGCTTCCACTGCACTCCGTGGCAATGAATTCCACAGACCCACCACTCTCTGGCTGAAGAAATGTCTCCGCATTTCTGTTCTGAAATGACCCCCTCTAATTCTAAGGCTGTGTCCACGGGTCCTCGTCTCAAAGCCAGTTTTGTATCCGTTTAGTCAGCCCACCCAGAATCCCATGTGATCTTGGTTTTTGTACCAATCTGCCATGTGGGACTAAAGCCCATATAAACTACATCCAAAACCCTTCCCTCATCAATTTCATTTGTTACCTCTTCAAAACATTCAATCACGTTCATGAGACATGACCTTCCTCATACAAAACCATGTTGCCGGTCACTGACTAATTGATTTTCTTCCAAATGTGCATGTAGCTTGTCCCTCAGTATCTTCCCCAAGAACTTCCTCATCACAGACGTCAGGCTCACCAGCCTGTAATTTCCTAAATTATCTCTGCTTCCTTTCTTAAACAAGGTAATAACACTGGCTAATCTCCAGTCCTCTGGAACCTCGCCTCTAGTCAAGGGGATGTGAAAATATCTGTGAATGCCCCAGCTCTTTCTTCCCTTGCCTCTCGCAGTAACCTGGGGTAGATCCTATCTGGCCCACAGGACTTGTCTACCTTAATGCAATTTAGGATACACAAAACTTCATCTTTCAATATATTGACATCGTCTAGAGGATTCACACACTCATCCCTGGTCTCAGCATCAGTCATGTCCTTCTCCTTGGTGAATACTGATAGACTGTACTCATTAAGGATCTCTCCCACTTCCTGCAGCTCCGCACGTAACTTCCCTCCTTGGTTCTTGAGTGGACCTACACTTTCCCTTGCTACCCTCTTTCTTCTAACATGTGCGAATCCTGCTATTACTATTCTTCCATTCTTTCCATCCTGCACTTTAATTGACTGGTCTTTAAAAGCCTCCCACATGCCAGAGGTAGATTTGCCCTCAAATAACTGCTCCCAATGCACATTCCCCAGTTCCTGTCCAATGTGGACGCAAATGGCCCTTGCCCAATTAAGCTGCCTCACCTGAGGGCCACTTTTGTCCTTGTCCATTAGTACTCAAAATCCTATGGAGTTGTGGTCACTATACCCAACATGCTCTCCTACTGATCGATCACCTGTCCTATCTTATTCCCTAATACTAAGTCTCGTTTGGCTTCCTTTCTGGTTGAATTGTCTACATACTGTCTCAAAAGACTTTCCGGGACCCATCTAATAAATTACTCTCCATCCAAGCCCCTGGGCTCTAAGAGAGTCCCAATCGTGAGCAAATGAGCACTCTGAAAACAAAGAGTACAAGCATGGACTATTTTTTAAACGGTGAGAAAATTCATAAAGCCACAGGACAAAAGGATCTGGGAGTGCTCGTCCAGGATTCTCTAAAGGTTGACTTACAGGTTGAGCCCTTGATTAAGAAAGCAAATGTAACGTTGTCATTAATCTCAAGAGGGTTGGAATATAAAAGCAGCGATGTGCTTCTGAGACTTTATAAAGCTCTAGTCAGGCCCCGTTTGGAATACTGTGTCCAATTTTGGGCTCCATCCCTCAGGAAGGACATACTGGTACTGCAGCACAAGGATGATCCCTGGAAAGGTAGACCTAACATACAATGAACGGCTGAGGATCCTGGGATTGTATTCACTCGAGTTTAGAGGTTGAGGTGAGATCTAATAGAAACTTACAAGATAATGCATGGCTTAGAAAGGGTGGATGCTGGGAAGTTGTTTCCGTTCGACGGGGAGACTAGGACCTGTGGGCACAGCCTTAGAATTAGAGGGGGTTAATTTAGAACAAAAATGAGGAGACATTTCTTCTGCCAGAGAGTGGAGGGACTGTGGAATTAATTGCCACGGAGCACAGTAGAGGCCAGGATGTTAAACATCTTCAAGGCAGAGATTGATAAATTCTTGATCTTGCAAGAAATTAAGGGCTACGGGGATAGTGCAGGTAAGTGGAGTTGAAATGCTCATCAGCCATGATTAAATAGCAGAGTGGACTCGACGGGCTGAATGGCCTTACTTCCACTCTTATGTCTTATGGTCTTAATAAGAGGTAAGTTGAAGTCACCTTCCAAAACTACCCTGCTTTTTTCACACATTTCCAGTATCTGACTTTATATCTGCTCCTCTGTCTCCCGTAGGCTGTTGGGAGGTGTATAGAAAACTCCCAAAATGTCACCCTTCCTATTCTTGAGCTCCACCCACAATGCCTTACTACTAGATCCCTCTGATATGTCCTCCCTCAGCACAGGTTTGCCAAAGTCTGTGCTGGATTCCTTCATCTCTTCTAGTTAGGTGGTTGAGAAAAAAATATTAGCATCATAGTTAATAAGAATAAATTTGGCTTTCTGCTCATGATCTTTTATTGATGGCACTTCTCGGAGAGGAAATGTTTTCAAGCATTGAGCAGGAATCAGCTGTGATACTTCTGTGACCTTAGACTCTTGCAACATTCACAGTTCAAATTCACACAGGTTTACCACAGGTCTAATGCCAGAAATCTTTGTGAAATTAGTGGCTCTGCATCCATAGCTGAGAAGCTTGGGTGACCAATTCTTGTTGTGAATTCAGATTGAAACCTATTTGTCATTCTAGAAAAGGGACTGAAGGAATTTCTCAATGTTGCACTTTCTATGAAAACTGCAGAGAAATTTGCACATGTTCAGTAATTCATCTATGAGTATCAGCCCGCTGGACCAGAGGACCATGTTAACAGTCCAATCTGATCTTTGTTCACTTAATGGACTAGAACCAATTGGCTAACTGTTTTTTTCAGAAAGCCGAATGCTGCAGAGAAATCTGTTCTTCTTAAATTATTTATAGGGTGTAGGTCAGCAGGTATGTTAATTTTGGGTTATTTAGAGGGATAGACATTTATACTTCCATATTACAGAGTATAATTGATTGCCAGTCTTGTATTTCATTAAATAAAATCTGTTGTAAGATAAACCAATAATTTTGTTTGTTGAAGAAACTTGGCTAATAGATATTTTTCCTTAAAACCGGAGATAAATATTTAAATTGTCACCTCTGCATCTGGGAAAATGATTTTATTTTTATGTCATGGCCCTTAGAATACTGGCAGTATTGTGTCTAGAGCCAAGAGTGTGGTGCTGGAAAAGGAATGCAGGTCAGGCAGCATCCGAGGAAGAGCTTTTGCTCGAAACGTCGATTTTCCTGCTCCTCGGATGCTGCCTGACCTGCTGTGCTTTTCCAGCACCACACTCTTGACTCTAATCCCCAGCATCTGTAGTACTCATTTTTGCCTAGTACTGTGTCTAGTTCTGGTCTCCCTGTCATAGGAAGGATATTATTAAGCTGGAGAGGGTTCAGAAGAGATTTACCAGAATGTTACCAGAAATGGAGGGTTTAGGTTATAAGGAGAGGCTGGACAGACTGACATATTTTTCACTGGAGTGTAGGAGATTGAGGGATGACCTTATAAAGCTTTATAAAAATAATGAAGGGTATAAATAAGGTGAACACCAGGAGTCTTTCCTCTAGGGTGAGGGATTTCAAGGCTGGAGGGACATATTTTAAAGTGACAGGAGGAAGACTTAAATGGACTTGGGCAGTTTTTTTTCCCCAGAGAGTGGCTTTGTGTGGACTGAACTTCCAGATGAAGTGGTGGATGTGGGTACAGTTACAACAATTAGATAAGTACATGAATAAGAAATGTTTGGAGGGATATGGGCCAAGTGTAGACAGATGGACTAGTTTAGTTTGGGATTGTGGTCGGCATGGACTGGTTGGCTCGAAGGATCTGCTTCATTTATTGCCCATCTCTAATTGCCCAGAGGGTAGTTCAGAGTCAACCACATTACCTATTAGAGCAGCAGCACACTGCTTCAACATCAATCATAACAGCCAATCAAGTACTTTTAAAGTACAGTCATTGTTTTAATTCAAGAAATCCAGCAACCAGATGAGCGCACAGCATCTTCCCACATATTGGAACACAATAACATCCAGATCATCTTCTTGAGGGATAAACATTAGCCAGAATACAAAAGATAATTCTCCTGCTCTTCTTCAAAATAATTAGAGACAAACAAAGGATCCTGAAGAACGGTTACACCTGAAACATTGACTTCTCTACTCCCTGATGCTGCCTGGCTTGCCGTGTTCTTCCAGCCTTTTGCCTGTCTATTTCTCCTTCAAAATAATGCCATGGGATTTTTTTTTAGATTTACCTGAGAGGGGAGACAGGGCCTCAATTTAAAATCTTATTCAAAAGATAGCACCTCAGCACTGCAGTGTACCCCCAGTACTGGACTGGTAGTTCAGCCTAGATTATTGCACTCAAGTCCTGAACTGGAACGTGGAATGCACAACCTTTTGACTCCGAGGAGATTACTATCAATTGGACCTTGTCTGACATACAGAAGAAAAAAATGAGAGAGAAAGGTATTGTGTAAATTAAATTTTAAAACTATTGCTTTGGTAAAATTAATTATATTTGCAACCATTACACTGAAAGAACACAGTTTAAATGTTTTAGAAAATCAAGAAATTAAGAAAAGTCCACCTATCTCTTTCATTAAAATAAACTTATGATGGCATGTTTTCTTTTTTGGACACTTGTTAATTAGTTCTAAAAACACTGGAGATAGAAAAAAAGGCTTTTTGAAAAAGTAATCCCATCCTGATAGTCACTGATTATAGAGATTTGCAGGATTGTTCTTAACAACATAGAGATTGGCAATTCACCCCAACATGTATGTCTGTTCTATGTAAAGTTCCACCACCTGAGTTCATTTCACCAAAACATTTTGCCCATCACTTAATTATCCATTTTCCTCTTAAATCCATCTGTGAAAACCATATTAATATCTGCATGTGTGTTAGACCTTTTTGTCAACCTCAAAGACGATTCCCTGAATTCCTAACTGAAATCATGAAAGGCCATCTTATATTTATGGCTCTTGGCTTTGCACTCCCCCACAGATGGCATCATCTTCTCCACATCTATTCTGTCAAACTCATCCATAATTTTGAAGATTTTCCATCAGGTTACCCCTCAGTTCTCTCTTTGCTAAAGAAAAGAATCCCAAGCTGATCAGTCTCTCCTGATCATTATCTCAACACAGTTTTTGTGATGAATCCTCTATGAATACATCAAAGTATTCATAGATGGCAATCTTACAACAACTAAAAAAAAAATAGCAATCATAAGTACCAGAGTATCCTTGAAAGAACTCTGCAGACCATCAGTGATTATAGAGGGTACCATAGAATGCTTCAGCTCATTCTCCAGCTCTTGAATCATTGCTGTTGTTTTAAAAATATGGTCTCTCAGTGACAACATCTGTTCCATGCCAAGCGGCAGCTGTTTTCTAGTTTTCATGTCCTTCAAATCAGACTGCTCTTCTACAATTTAAGAGAAATAAAGAGAAATTTAAGAGACTTGCATTTATGTAGCACCTTTCACAACTTTGGGACATCCTGAAATACTTTTTAGGAAATAAATTTTAGGAAATACAGGGAAACACAGTAGCCACTTTTCGCATACCGAGGTCCCAAAATAACAATGGATAACTGTCAGATTCAATTACTTATCAGTCGTTGGATAAATATTAACTAGTACACCAGGAAAAATGTTCCCATTTTTCTTCAAAATTATGTCATGGAGTCTGCTATGGCCTCACTTTAATGTTTCCTTCAATAAACAGAACAGTATTGTTACTTTGGTCACTTTTCTCATTAGGACAGCTTTTCAGATAAACAAAACCAAGCACCTACCTTAGGTTAAATTAATATCTATAATTTTGAATATAAATGACTCAAATGGACATAAATAAACTATTTCCTCTGATGGGAGAATATAGAACAAAGGTACATAACCTTAAAATTAGAGTCAGGTCAATCAGGGTTGAAATCTAGAATTGTTTTTTCCCACACAAAGGATAATAGAAATCTGGTCCACACCCCTGTGAATGCTGGGTCAAATTCCATTTTCAAGAATAAGATTGATAGATTTTTATTAGGGAAGGGAAACTAATCAGCTAAGTTGGGTAAATGGAGTTTAGGTACAGATGATGTGCGATCTATTAGAAGGGGCTGAAGAGTCTGAATTAACTCTTAGTTGCGCAGTGACTGCAAACACAAGTATTTCCTACAGTATTAGCACAGACTTTACATGGAACTGTATATCAAGCGTGATGAAAGGTGTATTATTATTTTTGGAACTTGGATTTTAAAATGTCTTCAGCTAATTACTTAGCAGACCCTTTGGAGTTAATAGATAAGAGGTTTATACAGTTGCATTAATGCAGGCAGAGTAAACATATTAGTCTACTTTGGAGCAAAAGAATCAACCTTTTTCTGGTCAGTATTCAGTGCTGAAGAAAACTACACTTTGTGTGAAAAAAATTACCACTCTGGTCCTTTTTAAATCTTGCCCCTCTCACCATAAACCCAGTTTTGGACTCCTACATACAAGGAAAAAAACTTGGCTATTCACCCTATCCATGCCCTTTACGAGTTTATAAACTTTTATAAAGTCACCCTCAGTCTCTGATACTCCAAAGCCTGTTCTTTCAATCAATGAGATCATGGTGATTCACACCAAACATTCAGATGCCCATGTCACCATCACGTACCCACCAACAATGCTAGCCTCTCTCATTCTCTTCTCACAGGTTTCACAAACATTTAGCCATTCAGTTAGGACAGGCTTTTGCAACATACTCAATGTCATTTTTTCCTCTCTCAAAGCATATGGTTGTCCACAACATTCACAACGATGTATGTCCCTACTTTATCCCTCTTCTTTATCTCTCCACCTCACCCTCATCCTGACATGAAGTACAATCTGCAGACGGTGTGATCATGAGCTTCTTACTTTTCATCCTATTCCCCTCCATTCATGCAACACCCCAGTGTCTGATTTTGTGTTTTCAGGTACTCCAGAGCTACTGCCTGATCAGTCACTGCAGCCTCCTGAACAGTGAGATAAATGCTACATTACTGTCAAAGAAACACTGTCACATGATCAGAGATTCACAGATGCCAGTTCAGATACTGGCACTGTGTACACCTTTGATCTACTCATGGTGAGGTATGAGATATGGGGTATGACGGAGCTGTAGCCAGGCTAGAGGAGTAGGACAACTTGTTAACTTTGCCATAGGATGAGGTCACAGTTGAGTTCTTCTACAGGGACTCAAAATTCAATGAGGTTACCTACAGGAGAATGTTGCGGGGCATTTGCAATGAGATTGAGAGTGTGGTGCTGGAAAAGCAGAGCAGGTCCGGCAGCATCCGAGGAGCAGGAAAATCGAGGTTTTGGGCAAAAGCCTTTCATCAGGATTCCTAATGAAGGACTTTTGCCCAAAGGTCAATTTTCCTGCTCCTCGAACGCTGCCTAACTTGCTGTGCTTTTCCAGCACCACACACTCAACTCTAATCTCCAGCATCTGCAGTACTCACTTTTGCCTACTTACCATGAGTTGTTTGGTACACAGCTAAGGACTTCTCTGCAGACTTGTCAATTTCAAAGAGCTCAGAGGAATCTGGCTTCAACAATGACACATTGATCCCAAACAGCTAGGGGTCCATACTTTCCATTGTGAAAGTGATGGCCAGGTCTAGGACAGCCGTTGTGCAACCTGCCATGATTTAGCATCTGTGTATTGTTTTCACTGTCTCACTACCCGACATTTATTGCCCTGCTGGATGCAGGACTCAACACTGAAATGAGGCAAGTTGTCACAACAGTATAGCAATCTGTCTTCTAATAAATTACTAGGATTGGCTCCATGGAGTGCAATGGGATGACAGCACTCATGCTCTCAATGCTGACAATCTGCCAGGGCCCTTGTTGAATCTCAGTGAGCCAGTCCAGACTGCTGCCACTATACTGAAGTGGTACAATCCTAAATTGGGGCCTCAAGGTTCAAAGCTGCTCAACCTCTCCTGATAAGAAAAACCCTCCATACTGGGGATCAGCTTAGTGTACCTGCTCTCGATTGCTTCCAATACCAATATATCTTTCCTTAGATAAGTGGGCAAAACCTGTTCACAACTATTGTGGTGTGGTCTAAATGGTGTCAGTTATTGTTTCTGCAATACTTCCTCTTTTTTTATTTCGTTCCCTTTGAAATAAAGGCCAACATTCTGTTGTCTTCTCTAAGATCTGAAATTAGATGCCTGTGATTTATGCTTGAGGACCTTCTATTTCCCTCTATATTGCAGCCTTCTGTAGTCTTTCTTCATTTAACTAATATTCAGCTCTTCTAAACTTCCTGGGCAAAGGAATATCCTCACATTTCCACATTATATCCATATTTTCTTGATTGTAGCAAAACGCACAGCAAAGATAGCATTTATAATAAAAAATGCACATCAATATGAAATTTAACAAAAGAAAATCAATGTTTAAGGCCATGCAGCAACTTGTGCTTACTCTAAATAAACAGCTGACTAAAACTACAAGGGAGAAACTGCAGTAAGCAACGAGTGGTAGCACAAAGTTCTCATAGCCACTACATCTGTATTTCATTTTGACACCTTTGCTGAGGGGGCTTGCCAATCCTTCTAAAATTGGTAATGCTAAAGCAAAAAGCTTAACTTACCTTGCTGTTCAGATAAGTGCTCTGGTTTGGAAAGTTCAGCCTCAAGTTCATTTCTGAGCCTAAACAAGAAACATGTTGACCAAATATGTTATAAACATGCATCAGGACTATTTAGAACTAGGGTAGCTGCATGAGATGTGATTCTGCCCTTTTACAAACATACTTTGCTCTCTATCATATGCCCTCCCAACCACTTCCAGAGCAAGGGACTCTCAGTCTTCCATCAACCCAAATGACCTTAGCTGATTATTGGTGACTATAAACGTATTGTTAACTTTCTGCTGGTGTAGCATTAGCTGCTGTGAATCAGTGATACCACTTGACTCCAGTTTCAATCTAATAGATAGCAGCCCATGAAATCCCATGAATGTCATTTTGTCTTTCCTTGGATGTAGGCATCGCGAGCTAGTCCAAAATTTATTGCTGTCTTTCTTGAGCAGCTGCATTCCATGTGGTGTAGGACACCCATAGTGCTGATAGAAAGTAAGTCCCTTGATAATGAAGTTGTAGTGGCATAGTTCCAAGTCAGGAAGGCATGTGGCGAGTACTTGCAGATGGTGGTGTTCTCGTATAGCTGCTATCTTTGTTCTTCCAGTTGGTAAAGGGTATGGATTTAAAAAATGCTGTCCCATATTTTTGGGTGGGTTGCTGCCATGCATCTTCCATACACTGGCAGGGAAGGGAGGGATTGTTGAAGATGGTGGAAGTGGTGCCAGTTAAGTGGAGTTGCTTTGTCCTGAATGTTGTTGAGTTTTTTGAATGTTGCTAGAGATGCATCCATCCAGGCAAGTGGAGAATATTCTGTCATACACTTTACTTGTGTCTTGTAGATGATGGATAGACATTAGGAAAACAGGAGATGAGTATCTTTCTGCAGAATTTCTGGCCTGTAACCTGCTGTTATAACCACAGTATTTACCTGGCTGGTCTAGTTCAGTTTCTGGCTAATAGTAAACACCATGATGTTTAAAGTAGTGTATTCAATTATGGTAACATCACTGAATATCAATAGGGAGATGCTTAGATTCTCCCTTGTTGGTGATGATCACTGCCTGTTACTTGTGTGATGTGAATGTTTTTTGCTGCTTATCAGGCCAAGCCTGAATGTTGTCCAGGTCTTGCTGCATATGGGCATGGGCTCTTTCAGTATCTGAGGAATCATGAATGGTGCTGAATATTGTGCAACCATCAGCGAAGATTCACACTTCTGCCCTTTTGATGGAGGAAAGGTCATTAATGTAGCAGCTCATTAATGTAGAGATGTTTGGGTCTCAGACATGACAGTGAGGAAACAATCGGTTCTTGTGGTGCAATGTGGAGGCCTGGGTTCAAGTCCCACCTGCTTCAGAAGTGTGTAACAACATTTCTGAATAAGTCAATTAGAAAATATCCATTCTGAGGCAACTCCGACATCCCAATAATAAAATACACTATTTTTGTTCTCTGGATTGTTTTAACAGGTTAGTTTAATGGGTGTATCTGTTAGTGACAATATGTGACACAAATAGAAATGTTGGATACATAGAAAATGTGAGTATGTGACATACATGCAACTGTCCATGAGCAGTGAAGGCAGCTAGATGGCAGGGGTTACTGTACAACAAAATAGCTATCCAGAGCCCAATAAAGTAACTCTGGCTGCAGAGATGTTTCTGCAAGGAATGAGATGGGATTGTTGGGGAGGATGGGATGAGAGGGATGGATGAGATGATGAAATTGATTATCTACAGCAAACTGGAGGGTACAATTATTTAATACAACTTATTATTCAAAGTTTGTGCTAAAAATTAAGATTCACTAGATTCGAATGCTAACATTTTGCCAGGTGAATTAAAATAATATATTGGCATTGATTCCATAGAGACGAAGAGTGGTGCTGGAAAAGCACAGCCGGTCAGGCAGCATCCAAGGAGCAGCAGAATTGATGTTTAGGGCAAAAGTTCTTCATCAGGAATCAATTCCACAGACAAAAGATGATGATAAGAGTCTATACTCTTTAGAGTTTCTACACAGTTAGATTTCAACAGGCATGCACTGTACTAAATTAAACTCGAGGATGGAGCAATTTTAATGCTTTTTAAAAAAACTTAAAGCCTGAATGAGTACTTGGTCATAGAGCATGATTGGTAGTTAAAAAGTTATTTGCTTCAATGGTAGAATCCGAAATTAAAACAGATTTCAAGAAACTGAGTGTCAAATCTTCCTCTGAACTTGAGAAAACATGACCTGTGTGACTTGAGCTGCTACTTTTGTCTTTTCATATTCAGGTTGAGTTTGCAGTATGCAAAGAGTGTGGGTGCAGAGACAGTTCAGGTGGAAAGCCCACGTCAGTTCTCCAACAGAGGATTTTAATTAAATTTCAATTGTATTAAAAGTTGTCAGTCACTCAAACCATCATTCACTGCACATCTCACCTCCAGGCCAAACTCTCCCTACCCATCCAGTTTTACTGAAAATTTTCTTACATTTGATTTCATTATGCATGCTTGACTGAGAACACAAACTCACAAAACAATTTTATCGGGAGATTATGTTTTGACAGCTGGACAGAAATGTTATTGAATTTCCTTGATTAGCATCTTAATCTGGTAAGAATAAATTGCTCTTTCAGTGATCTCAGTGTTTGTTTGTATGATCAAGAGGTATGAAGTCTTTGCTCTGATACTTCAATGTCTGTCTGATTGACACTTTTATAGGGTTATAGAAACAGCAGGTTTTTTTTTCAAAATAGAACTGGTGATCTTTCTCTAAGTAGTTATTACTATATGTCCTTTTACTATGTGGTTCATCACTTCTGTAAACAGTGTATACTGGATGATTGGGCATGAATGTGCCACATATTGGCTCGCAAGATATGAGGAGCCATAGACAGTGAATGAAAGATATGAGCTGACATGGAGGCTACATGAAACGGTAGGGGTGCAGCCTTCAGCCAGCGAATGTGATGATGCTCAAGAGGGTACTCCCTCTGGTGACCCAGTCATTTTAGGAGGTTTCCCATGGCAACCACAGTAAAGGCTGCTGCTTGCCTCACACATGGCTCCTGTTTAGGTTTGCCACCTCATCACTGGCCCAACTCCCTAATTTGATAGTGAATAGGGAAGCAGCCTGTAAATTGATTGCCTTACTAAGATCACATTGGAATGTGCATCAATGACATGAGCAAGGACAGGACACTGAAATAGTATCACTGTTTTAAGTTTCTTTAAGTGGAGTCAAGTCTGGTTAACATCATTACGATAATATGAAAGTTAAAGCAATTTTTTCACAGACATGGCATACACATACTCATCATTCCTCTGCAATGCAAGTCTCGCTTCCTGTTCCAGACTTAAAACTTTCTGTTGCACCTCCTCTACATGGTGAGTTTTCACTGTCCTGGTAGCCATACCTCGGAGTTCAGCCTGCAAGATCTGTTGGGTTTAGAGTCAGAGTCAGAGAGATGTACAGCACAGAAACAGACCCTTCAGTGCAACTCATCCATGCCGACCAGATATCCCAACCCTATCTATTCCCACCTGCAGAAGAAGAAAATTAATTTAAAAACCATTAAGCTTCCTGAAAACCTTAATCTTTTAAATTTTTATCATTAACATTAATCAACAAAATACTGTTGCTGTCCTAGCAATTCAGAGGACATTGTATCGTTGTCCCATTATAGTTATACAGCACCAAAGTTCTTCATTGTCTTTTAGCATTTCCAGCTTCTTGGTGCAGAAGTTGCAATATATAATAGTAATGAGTTAATCATTATTATTAACTGCTTATCTTCAAATGGTGTCACAGGACTTTTAATTCCATGTGAGAGGGAGGCAAGGCATTTCAAAAAGAGAACCTCTGAAAGTGTGCCACTCTCTCATAACTGCACCCTACAGAGGTGGGCGCACATTTCTTTGTCATGGACAATGAACCCATAACTGCCTGGACTCAGAGGTGATAATGCTATCAATTGTGTCAAAGTTGATACTCATAAGACTCACTTCTGTTTCACAGGTTCCCTGAGTTAAGGTATTCTGTTGACAGATTTCTTGCCCAAATTCAGTAGCACTGGAGCTCTGCTCAGCAGCTTTTGTAAGCATTTTTTTTGTTGACAGTCTACAGATTATCAAGTTTCCTAATAGCATTTTAAAAAGTAATTCTTGGGATGTAGGCATCATTGTCAAAGGTTAGCATTTATCACCAAGGAATGGTTGCCTCATTATTGCAACCTACGTGAAGGGGGCCCTCCAATGCTTTTACAGAATTCAGGGATTTTGACCAAAATTTTAACTCAACTTCTGAGCTGCTTGGTAGTATGACTCGGAGTTGATCAAAGTTAAGGGAGCAAAAGTTGCAAACTGGCCAGCACAGTTGAAGTGGATGATTGAGGTAAGGTGGGTCAAGTTCATGAATGTGAGAAGCTGTGATAAAGATCTTGACATTGACTTGCTGAAACATAGCCAAAGAATCTTGCAAGAGGCAATAACATGTGAGAGCATATTGAATAGTTCCTATTCAAAATTGCTCCTATTGGTATAGCAATGATTAGCACTGCTGTTCAGAGTACCAGGTTTGATTCCAACCTTAGGCTGTCTGCGCAGAGTTTGCACATTCTCCACGTGTCTGCATTGGGTTTCCTCCGGGTGCTCCGGTTTCCTCCCACAGTCCAAAGATGTGCAGGTTAGGTGGATTCGATATGTTAAATTGCCCATAGTATCCAGGGATGTGTAGGTGGAATAGTCATGGGCAATGCAAGGTTACAGGGTTAAGGTAGGTGACTGGATCTGGGTGGGACGCTCTTCAGAGCATCGATGTGGACTTGATGGGCTGAATGGCCTGTTCCACATTATAGGGATTCTATGATGATTCTTTCTTACAGAACTCTATCATTTTTGAGTATATAGCATTCAGACAAATTCAATTTCTTTTAATTGTATTGAAAACTACATAGAGGTTAACATTTCTTAACATTTAAACAATAATGTTCCAGAATCGTTTAATTACTAGATCACACCTAGACATAATCATTTTTGCTTTGTGAAGTAGAAATGGGTCAGAGATCAAATATTTAAGAAAGTAAAAAATAAAAAGAACTTGGAAAGGAAATTGGATTTGTACGGGGAAACAGAATATTCAAGACAAGTTCAATAAATAAATCCATATAACTTTTCATTTCATTTTTGTGTGGCATGTGAGACAATCTGTTTTACTGATTTTGCCTTTGCCAAGGATGTGTTTATGGGTTGTTCCAATACTGGAACAGTTGCTGTTCAGTAGCTAAATTATTCTGTAAACTTTTCTAATAGAGTTAAAGATATATTAATTCTTCTATCTTTTGTTTGTATTGTTACTGTAGTGTAAAGATAAAATAGGTTTTGCTTAAAGCCGAATAGTGCAACGTAATAGAATTACATCTAGAACACTGCACCTTAGACTTGCCTTTAAAAAGATAAAAGTTAGGGTCTAGGCTGTCTCCTTGATATATTTGAAGGGGGTTTTGTCAGGTCCATAACAACATGTAGGCTCAGTTGAAGTGCTGTAACTTCATGATTACATTACCTTGTGTCGATCTGTTGGCTGGGATTCCAGGAGTGATAACAGGTACAAATCATATTCAGCCTGAAAGATTCAGATTCAGAAGAGAGGTAAAATGGAAAAAGTGAAAACAAATAATAGACAGCATTTTATGTTACAAAGTTAATTTTTTGTAAAAGAAGAAGAAGAAAGCAAACTACATTGCAGAATGAGATTTCCATTTGTTGTTTTCTCTATCTATGTCACTTTCTCCTGGTTCACGTAGGTAGCCATGCACCATTGCTGCTTTCTGACAAAATGACATCCATCAGCTTCAAACTTAAACTAGACTTCTTTTATTGAAAAAACCTTGAATAAATAATCACAGACACACTTTCAATTTCAACATCTCATCAATGGTGGCCTTATTTTGTAAATTCAAACAATATTAAAATGAAGCCATGCATTTTTTTTCAGTTCAGTACATTGTCTGAAATTTCTGCAAGTGTAATGAGAACTATATCATTTTTCTGTCAAGCACACACTTACAAATGTTGACAGAATTTGCTATATTGACTTTACTTTTTAAAAAAGCTCTTGAAATTTTCTTTCTGTATAAAATTATCTGAAGAAAGGCTACTGAGCAGAAATCACTAAAAGCTAGAAGAGAAATGTTCTATCAATACAGCTGACTCACTGGTGGTGATAAATCCTCGAACATTACTCAGAATACATAACTCAAATTCAGGTCATTGAATCAGAATTTCAACAGCAGTGTTAATTCTGTGGAATGAAATAGCAATTTAAAAGAATAACAGAAAATGTGTTTTTAGATATTTATTGAATCTGATGAAAAATTGCATAATTAATACAAGGATTTTAATAGAATAAAACATTATAAATGATGGCAATAAATAAATAATGCCATAGAAACCTAGACTTGGGAAAAGATTGGTAGAAAAAAAATGTGACAAATGTAACTGCAAAAGGTGGTTAACATAGGAGCTTTTTTTTGAAAATCATACGGACTATGTTCTTTTTAAATAATTTATGGAGATAGATAATTAATTAAGTAGAGATTAGAGTGGTGCTGGAAAAGCACTCTAATCTAGACTCTGGTTTCCAGCATCTGCAGTCCTTGTTTTTACTTAATTAATATAGTAGGACACAGTGCTCCCTCTCTGGTGTTGCAGGTCCACCTCAAATGGTCAAGAGAGCATTTCTGTCCCATATCTAGAGATCATGAATGAGAATTGTTTGGGCATATGTCTAAAATCACATAAGTTTGAAACAAGGTGTCTCCACATGTAATATTCATCCATTCAGAGTAGTTTCCAATATCGATAGAGGAGACAGCATGTAGTAATAATATGGATGCAATGTCACAATCAGTTTGAATTCTTAATAGATTTCAATTACTTATGAGATCAAGCTGATGCTTTACAAAAAAGGTTTCCATTCTAGCATTTTTAAAATAAAAAAGACGTATTCTATAAGTCTTTAAAAGGTAGCTTTACATACAACTATTATAATTACAGACTATTCTTTACAAAGAAGCCGCTTGACTAGGATAAATTAGACACTTTCAAAACAGACTAGATTCCATCGACAGGGATGTATGCAGGTTTAATTATGATGAATGAAGCTATTATGGACCTTTTCAGTAACATCGCAAAATCCATTTACAAGCATAATTGTATGCATTATTCAAAAAGGAAGAAGTGAGTCCGTGAAAATGAAAAGGGATTACCATCTCTCAAATGGCAGCCTCACACTGTATCCACAATCTTCATTCACAAACCTTTGAAGGATAGTGCAAATCTTAATAATTATTTATGGAGATATTATAAAGTATTTTGACAAAATATCAGAGATCGTAATAGTCTTTCTGCTTATGATCAAGAATGTACAGAATAAAAAAAACTTATTCAACTCATTTGAACTCACTCCTTCCAGCAGACAAGCTGCATTTTACCACAGTGGACCTGCAAGCTTCATTTAATCACAGGACAGAAGTGAATAATTGTAGCTCAAGGAGATATGATGGTGTGGGCACTTGAATCAGAGACAATACTACATACAAGAAATATTTGGGTCCAACAGTGTGACTTAGAAGTAAATTATCTCAGCAGAAAATATTTATGTGATATGCACTCATGGATACATTTTACTGATGTATTATAACCACAAACATGGTACACTTATGAGTGCTGTGATGAAAGTTATTGTTTTCAGTATTGTGCCAGTTTCAAAGAGAAAAAAGATTAATACCGAAAGAAACCTCGCACCCAAGTATAACTTTATAAGACTGGGTAGACCTTCTGGCATACAGAATTCAATGTGAACAAGTATTTAGCATATTTTCGCAGAAAGAATGCCGGAAAGGTTGATCTAAGTGTGCTAACATTGTTAAAAAGGAGAGAGAGCTAGAGGTTCAGATGAGAAAATTCTGCCTCATGTGTTCATGGTCATCTTTCCCAGAACTCCATATCTGAAATTCAATCAAATTTCTGACCCTGTCACTGTGCCAAATGCTTATCAAGGTCAGGCATGACATCTCATGTGGCTTTGAAAAGTATAAAATATCTATCCTTGCCCTACTAGACAATTCTCCTCTGATGTGTATCCACTGTAGTACAACTAGGTGGCACTACACTCATTTGGCCCATTCAAATTATCAAGTCACAGCCAGAAAGTCAAAAAACAGTAGTTTCTCTTCCCACTGCTGCATCTTCATGTCTGGTGACCCTAGGCAGGATCTATATTTGGCACATTACCCTTTCTCATCTACTTGCCCATCAGTAATATCATCCAAAAATATGTTTCACATGTGCCATGCTGACATTGAACACTACCTCATCATCAGTTTTCTAATTTTCTTTCCACATGCCTGGGCAATGATTTCTGGAAGTTAGTTCCACAATTGGTCTGCTGACACTGACTGCTGAATACGGAACTTGGGAATTTCGCTCACTGCCACTTCTCTCAATACCTGTAACGTTGAAAATTTGCTAATTTGAAATCTGGTACTAAACATAAATTAGCTCCAGCTAAGCATTACAAACTCCATAAACTCTATTCCCCAGCCACCAAGTCTAACCTCCTCTTTTCCCCAGGCAATTTGCAATTTTGATGTCATACTTGACTCAGAAATAAGATTCTTATCATATATCTACATCCACACTGATTGCTTATTTCAGTGACTTAACATTTTCAGACTGTGCCACTGTCTCAGTTAGTCTGCTAATGAAGCACTCACCGACACCTTTACTATCTCAAGATTTGCCTTTTTCAAGATTCGGAGATGCCAGTGTTGGACTGGGGTGTACAAAGTTAAAAATCACACAACACCTACACACACACACACACACACATTATCACACTCACAACCCCCACCCCAGACAGACACACACACAGACAGACAAAGACCCACATATATTTTGTGTGGTGAATTTTTTTGTATTTGCAGAGTTACATTGCACTTTGCTCAAAAACTACATACATTCATGTAGAACTTTGAGCTCAAAAACTGCATGAATTTATGTAAAGCTCTGTTATCTCACTTTTTAGATTGGAATCAATCTAAACATCAGGTCATAGACAGAGAACACAGGGGGCTAACACCTTCAACATATTGTGTCTAGCTATCACCATTGTTAACAGCTAACCCGAGAATGCAACTTTAAAAAAAGGGTTTTGTGATTTACACATGAAAGAAGTGAAACTATCACTGTATTCTAACAGATGAAAGGCTTAACAGACAATCAATTCTTCAATGTATAATTTCAGTTACATCACACTTTTTGCTATAAATTCTGTGTTACGATCAAGCCCTCCACAATCACCTGATGGAGTGTCGCTCCGAAAGCTAGTGTGCTTCCAATTAAACCTGTTGGACTATAACCTGGTGTTGTGTGATTTTCAACTTTTCCTTTTTCAATGTATTCCTGGCTTCTCTACAATGTTCTACCCTGCAGTAGAGTCATATAGGATGAAGACAGGCCCATTGGCCCAAGCTGGTCTATGCCGACCAAAATGTTCATCCACGCTAACCCTATTTCCCTGCACTTAGCCCATATCCTTCGAATCCTTTCCTATCAATGTATTTGTCCAAATGCCTTTAGATGTTGTTAATGTACCCATCTCAACCACATCCGCTGGCAGCTCATTCCATATGCACATTATTCTCTGTGTAAAAAGGTTGACCCTCAGGTTCCCTTTTATTCTTTCTCCTCTAACCTTAAACTGATGTTGTCTAGTCCTTGATTCCCCAACGCTAGGAAAAAGAATGAGTGTATTCACCCTATCAATGCCTCTTCTAAGATCCTGGCAACTTTATAAGGTCCCCTCTCAGTCTCCTACACTCTTTAAAAAAAAGTCCCAACTTGTCCAACCTCTCCCTACAACTCAGACCATTGAGACCTGGCAACAACCCCATAAAGTTCTTCTGCATTTTTTTCAGCTTATCCTTCCTACAACAAGGTGGCCAAAACTGAACATTATACTCCAAGTGCGGCCTCACCAATGTCCTGTAACTTCCTAACTTCTATATTCAATGCCCTGACTGATGAAGGCCAGTGTACCAAAAGCCTTTTTCACTATGCTGTCCACCTGTGACTCCACTTTCAGAGAACTCTGAACCTGAGCTCTAAGAACCTTCTGTTCCACTCTACTCCTTAAGGCCCTACCATTCATCATGAAACTCTGACCTTGATCTGACTTTCCAAAATGCAATAGCTCACATTTTTCTATATTAAACTTAATTTGCCATTTCTCGGTCCACTTCCCCAGCTGATCAAAGTCCTGCTGCAATTTCTGATAACCTTCCTCAGTGTCCATGATAGTGTCTATTTTAATGTCATCAACAAACTTGCTAATCATGCCTTGTACATTCTCATCCAAATCATTGATATAGATAAAAACAGTATGGGTCCAGCACTGACCCCTGAGGCACTCCACTACTCACAGGCCTCCAGTCCGACAAGCATCCTTCTACTATTACCCTCCGTTTGCTCCCATCAAGCCAATTTTATATCCAATTTGCCAGCTCACCCAGGATTCCATGTGATCTGACCTTCCAGAGCAGCCTACCATATTGGACCTTACCAAAGGCCTTACTGAAATCCATATAGACTATGTCTACCACCTTTCCTTCATCAACCTTCCTGGTCACTTCATCAAAGAACTCTAACAAATTTGTATGGCATGATCTCCCATGCATAAAGCCATGCTGACTACTCCCAATCAAACTCTATCTTTCCAAATACATGTAAATCTTATCCCTCAGAATCTTATCAAGTAATTTAACTACCACAGATGTTAGGCTTACTGGTCTATAATTCCCATGCTTTCCTTTGCAGCCCTTCTTGAATATTGGCACAACATTTGCTACCCTCCAGTCTTTTGGGGCCTCACACATGGCTAACAATGATGCAACAATGTCAACCAGGGTCCCTGCAATTTCTTCTCTCACCTCTTGCAGTGTTCTTGGATATATCTAGTCAGAACCAGGAGAATTATCCAACTTCATACATTGTAATACATCCAACATCTTCTCTACTGTGATATGGACTGTCCTCAAGATATTACCACTAACTGCCCCAAGTTCCCAAGTCTTCATGTTTTTCTCCATGGTAAACACAGAGGATAAACATTCATTGCGAACCTCACCCATCTCCTGCGGTTCTACGCATTGGTCCTTGAGGTTGTTCTTTTTCCTTTATAATACCTAAAGTACCACTTTGGATTCACCCTAATATTCTCAGCCAAGGGTATTGTGTGACCCATTTTTGCCCTCCTGATTTCCTTCTTCAGTAAACTCCTGCATTCCCTGTATACATCCAGTGATTCCCTTGATCCCAGCTGCCTGTACATGAGCCACACCTCCTTTTTCCTGGTCAAAGCCTCAATAAAAGCTAGAGTTTGTCATGTCCTAACTTGAAGCAAGACCTACTCATCACTACCCCTGAACTGTACTTGTTTCCAGTTAAGATATTCTTTAATTTTAAAATTCTCATCCTTGTTTACCATGCATGGTCTTGCCTCTCTCTTTCTATAAATGTCTGCCAGTCTTACAATTTTATAAAATAGTTTTAGTCTCCTTCTGGTCTCTTGAGCGCTCCAAATTTTTAACATACCATTATTAGTGGCCGTGCCTTCAGCTGCCATGTGCCTAAGGTCTGGATTTCCCTCCATAAGTTTCTCTACTTGTCCCTCCTCCTTTAAAATGTGCTTAAATGGTATCTTGTGATGAAACATTGGGCATCATAATTAACTTTTCTTTATGCGAGGCACAGTCAAATTTTGCTACATATCACCCATGTGAACAACCTTGGGATGTTTTAGGCATTTTATGAAAACAAGCTGCTGTTGTATGATCATGGAGATGATTCATAGAAACCAAAAATATATCCACTTAAAAAAAAAAAGAGGGTTACAAGAGAAAAGTACTTTACGACACTAACTGCTATTATTTTATGTGGCCTGAAGAGATAATCGAGATCTCATGGAATGATGGATATATTAATTAATAGTTAATTGGGTGTGAGTTGGTTCTGTAGATTTGGGGAGCTGGTAGTCAGTGGGGTATGAATTTTATAGAATGCAGTGAACTGAAATTAAGTTCTCATTAAAAGATTGGACTTGGACTCTGTTTCACAAGTTATTTTCTCGTGTAGGAGATAATGGTTGAGTCAAAATGTAATGTTTTGGTATATAATTACCTATTCCTCTTTTCTGAACATCAGCCTTGTAATCAGTGAAAGACTTTAGTAACCATGTGGACTTGAGTTACTTCTTTCGCAAAGAGGAAAGAAGGTACGGCCTTAGCACTTTCGTTACCCGACAAAAGCAGGATAAAAATCAAAGTTATTTTGAAATTAGAGCCTGATGATTCGAACCCAGATGAAAATTTAGACAAATTGTCAACTTTCATGGATAAAATTTATGAATAAGATCATTTATTGATTTATGAGGCTCAGACAGATTTTGATAATTTTTTTAAAAAACTGAGGATGGTACTATGGGAGAGTACATAATGCAATTAAGTAGATTGTATGCAAAACCGTGGAATTTTCAAATGATATTTCAGTAATGTGATCTGGCATTTAAGTTATTGGACTTTGCCAAAGTATCAAATATGGACAGATTTCTTGGTCAGATCGTTTTGATGAGAGGTCAATTTGTGGATAAACTTAAACTGCTTGATCAAATGTCAGGAGCATTAACAGATTCCTAGAAAAGGATTCCTTTCCTTCAACATTCATTGTTCAAAGACAGCAACTGGCAATACTACTGAAAATGGAATAGATGGGCAACAGTACGAAAGGAAAACCATAATGAAGAGAAATAAGGACAGAAATGCTATTGGTTGTTTTGGGCAAACAGAATTTGGGATTTACAATGAGTGAGCAAACCCCAGAAATGCTCAGAGTGTAGTCAATCAAATTTTAGATGCAATTCAAAATACCATTACACCATGAACTGTCCCACAGTGTACAACAGAGTAATTTAAACTAAATACGAAATAGATGATTTGGAGGAAGAAGTTGAATACACAGATCAAAGAAAGGACATTGTAATGGTCACAGAAAGTTTCAGCTCAGTGATGGATGTGATGGTGGCAGACTCGTCTATTTGTGCAGTGTTAAACAGTGGGTAGAATAGACTGGATAAACTGCTGCCAAGACTCTCAGTGTAGTAAGAATCAGGACAAAGTTAAAGAATTTGAGGGTTTCACTAGTTTCAAATTTGGAGATGATGACACACTAAAATCTTTGAAAAGAGTGATCATTCTTTGTAAAATAGCCAAAATCAATAATTTTATGAGTACAAATGCAGTATCCAGTGAAATACTGCTGATATAAAGTAGGCCAGTGATGAAGAAAGCATATCCAGTTTTATCAAGCTTTTGTATTTGGAAAAACTGAATTTGTGATTTACATAATCAGGAGACAATTGTACTCCTTTACTAGGACATAGCCTCCCCACTGAAGAAATTAAATAAGTGACATTAATATCAATGGTAGAAACTTAGAAGACAAAAAATCAATTGTGTTAAAATTATACTGGTAATTTGCGTATCAAGCCTCCAAAAACATTAAAACTTTCAGGAGAGAATGCAGTAATAAGGGTTGAATTAGTAAGAAATTCTGAACGACACAGTCACAGATAGTAAGACTAACCTTAGCAAGTGATTTCATTGAGATAATGATTGAAGGATAAAGGTATAGAAAAAAAAATTCATTTTACATTTTGTAGTTTTGGCAACCACATTTTGTCAGACATCAAGAATTCATCGTAAAGTTGATAAAATAACTGTGGTTAAGGTAATGGAAAAGTGAATAGGAACCAGACATAGACCATGAGCAAACTTTCTCACACATAATAGAAGGGAAGTTGCGAACAATGAATTCTGAGATTCGTGTGAATATGAACATAATAAGCACGAATACTGTGGCAGTAATTACTTTTAACAATGGGGTAATTGAAAAGAACCATGCATTACAAAACAAACAACACTCAAAATTTTGACAAATCGGTTAAACCATAAATTATCATCTTCACTAATACAAGCTGTCCAGGCTGAGGATTTGTTGCAGATGGTTGGAGGATATAATCTATATCAGTTTGCTTTTAGATAAGAATTCTGAAGTTCCATCACTAATAGGTAAGGGGCTACAAGTAGCTCTACCTTTTCCAAGAATGGAGCAGAAAGACATTCATTGAAGCTGAAATTTCAGAAAGAATTTAGCAAAGCTTAAGGTACAAATTAAGGCTATGAGCAACCAGTTCAATCAGGAGGGTGTGGGCTATTGCGTGGGAGAGGGGCTTAAACAATGGACAGACCTGGAGAAGGTTATTGATAAAGACAACTAGCAGAAAGTGAGGACTGCAGATGCTGGAGATCAGAGCTGAAAAATGTGTTGCTGGAAAAGTGCAGCAGGTCAGGCAGCATCCAAGGAGCAGGAGAATCGACGTTTCGGGCATAAGTCCTGAAGAAGGGCTTATGCCCGAAACGTTGATTCTCCTGCTCCTTTGATGCTGCCTGACCTGCTGCGCTTTTCCAGCAACACATTTTCAGCTATTGATAAAGACAAGAAAATAATAATTGGACAGCATGGGAGCCTGACTGTTCAGGTATTCTCTTCAAGACTGCTTGATATAGATTGCAGGTTTGCAAATATTGAAGGAATTATAGAAAATAACTGGGAACCAAGTATCTCTCCAATCATCTGCAACAAATCCTCAGCATGGACAGCCTGTATTAGTGTAGAGCTGTCAGAATCAGCTGCAGAGCTCTCATAGTGTAGAGCTGCAGAGCTATCAGAATCAAATTGTGCAATGACAGTTTGTCTGATGAAGGACAGATCAGTACCGATGGGGCCATTTGAGGCCACTGGTCAAAAAAGAGAAAGTGAGAACTGCAGATGCTGGAGAAGTCAAGAGTCCAAAAGGGTAGCACTGGAAAAGCACAGCAGGTCAGGCAGCATCCAAGGAACAGGACAAGTGACATTTCAGATGTCAGATGTCTTCTTCCTTGGGATCCTTCAACCACACGGAATTAACATCAATCTCACTAGTTTCCAAATCTCCCCTTCCCTCACCTCATCTCACATCCAACTCTGTAACTCAGCTTTTTGGCCTGTCCATCTTCCTTCCCATCTATCCACTACATCCTCTCCACTGATCTATCACAATTATCCCCCACCTGCTGCCACCTATCACCTTCCTACCTACCTATCTTCCCCTCAGCCCCAATCCCACCTCCCTATTTATCTCTTATCCCCCTTCCCCCCCCCCCCCCCCCACATTCCTGATGAAGGGCTTTTGCCCAAAACATCGAATCCTCTGCTCCTCGGATGCTCCTGACCTGCTGTGCTTTTCCAGCACCACCCTTTTCTACTCTGGTCAAAAAAGACAACTGCCAGATGTGGATACTAAAGTCAAATATTTAGCAGATGTGGTTAGCCAATGGAGAATGTGACTATTATATGCAGAGCAGGGAAGGGCAGTGGAAAATATAAAAGCTAGATAAATATACTGGGTGAGGTGCAGGTGGTTAGATCCATGAAGATGTTAGGAATATGAAGTATACAAAGGAAAGGCAATAAAACATTTTCTTGGTTCAATAGTGCACCAGGGAGTGAACATGCCTCTGGAAAGAGATTATAGTTTCTTGAAAAAATCCTATTAATACGAGGGGGGGGGGGGGGTCAATCAAACAGTAGCAGTCTAGAAAGAGATAGAAGGCAAAATAATTTAAATAAAGTCAGAAGTCACATGACACCAAGTTATAGCCCAACAGGTTTAGTTGAAATCACAAGCTTTCCTTCGTCAAAGCATCTGAAACAATATAGGCAGAGGGGCCAAGACGTTAGTTCACTTTGAGAGACAGAATGGGTGATTTGGCCCCTTTTGCTGTAAAATTATTTGATTCAAATGTATCCATTTTTAACTTATACGTAATGAAAACAACAAATACTACACATTTTCTGACTGTAAATTACCTTGATTTCTCTTAAGATTTCACAAAGTATTGGTGAGTCCTGACAGATGTCCTCAAATACATCACTAAAAACCTGAAGACGTCTCAAATTTGGTCTAGGGAGATGGTCTATCTTCATCAGCTCCTACATTTGTAATATAATAAATGAAACTACTGATTAAAATGGAGATCAATCATAAGGTAAACTAGGATACTTAGGTAGCACAACAACTTGAAATAAACTTTGACAAATAAGACAAAAATACTTGAACAACTATAATAACTGCATAGATAAGTTAAAACATTTGGGAAGTCCTGGTCTATGTAGTCAGATTCTTTCCACTGTTTCAGTCATATTCTTTGTTCTTCATCAAAACACAGAAAATAGGAGCAAGTCATTTGGTCCCTCAAGTCTACTCTGCCATTCTTAAGATCATGACCTTCCAAACCTTTTATTTATTCGTTCACAGGATATGGGCATCGCTTGCTAGGCCAGTATTCGTTGCCCATCCCTAACTGCCAGGATTGTAGTTGAGAGTCAACCACAAATTTAATAGCCTGTTCCTGCTTTAACCCCATATCCTTTGATCCTTTTAGCCCCAAGTGCTACATCCAACTCCTTCTTGAAATCATATCATGTTTTGGGCTCAGCTGATTTCTGTGGTAGCTAATTCCAAAAGCTCACCACTTTCCAGGCGAAGAAATTTCTCCTCATCTCAGTCCTAAATATATCATATCAGCCCTGTATCATTACAATGTGACCCTAGAATTAGAACTTAGAAAGTTCTGGACTTTCCCACTACTGGGAAAATCCTTTCTGCATTTACCCTTTCTAGTCCTGTTAGAATTTTATAGATTTCCATGAAGATCCCCCCTCATTCCTCTGAACTTCTTTGAATACAGTCTTAACTTATTCAACCTCTACCCATACGTCAGTCCCACCATTCCAGGAATCAGTCTGATAAACCTTTGTTGTACTCCCTCTCTTGCAAGAACATCCTTCCTCAAATAAGGATGCCAAAACTGCACACATTATTCCAGGTGTGGTCTCACTAAGAGCCTGTATATTTGCAGCAAGATATCCCTGAGAATCACAGAATTCCTACAATTCAGATAGGAGACCATTTATCCCACTTAGTCTGCACTCTCTGAAGAGCATACCACACCCCTACCCTATCTCCATAATCTGGCATTTACCCACCTAGCCTAAACAACTCTACTACAGCTGCACCACAGACAAATTTACCATGGCCAGTTCATCTAATTTGCACATGTTTGAACTGTGGGAGGAAACCGGAATACTCAGAGGAAACTCACACTGACATGGGGAAAAGATGCAAATTCCACACAGATAATCACTCAAGGCTGGAACTGAACCTGAGTCCCTGCCACTGTGAAACAATTGTTTAATCACGGAGCCACCATGCCACTCCACTCCTTACTTGAATTATGAAGACCAATATAAGCCTTCTTTACCACGTACTGCACCTTCAGCAACAGGTATATGTGGTCACCCAGGTCTTATTGCACATTCATTGCTATCAGTTTATAGCCATTTAAGTATTAATCTACCTTCCCATTTTGGCTACCAAAGTGGATAGCCTTACATAAAACCACATTATGTTCCATCTGTCCATTTACAGAGCTTGTCAAATCACACAGAAACATTCAAAGTTTGGGAGAAGATTTGTAGCTTGGGTGCTCGTTGTTGTGGTTCTGTTCGCCGAGCTGGGAATTTGTCTTGCAAACGTTTCGTCCCCTGTCGAGGTGACATCCTCAGTGCTTGGGAGCCTCCCGTGAAGCGCTTCTGTGCTGTTTCCTCCGGCATTTATAGTGGCCACTATAAATGCCGGAGGAAACAGCACAGAAGCGCTTCACAGGAGGCTCCCAACCACTGAGGAGGTCACCTAGACAGGGGACGAAACATTTGCAAGACAAATTCCCAGCTCGGCGAACAGAACCACAACACAGAAACATCTCTGCACTCTCCTCAAAGTTCAATCTCCCACCCAGCTTTGTGTCATCTGCAAATTTGGAGTTGTTACATTTAGTTCTCTCATCCAAATCATTAATATATATTGTGAACAGCTGTAGTCCTAGCACTGTTCCCTGTGGTACTCCAGTAGTCAATGTCTGCCATTCCTACCCTTTATTTCCTTCCTGCCAACCAGTTCTCTATTCATCTCAATATTAGCCTCTAATCTATAGGATCTGTTCCAGATTCTATAGAATCTTGGAAGATGCCCACCAATGCCTTCACTATTTCTAGAGCCAATTCCTTAGGTACTCTGAGTCATAGTTTATCGGTGAATTTTTTCGGCCATCAGTCCCATCAATTTCCCCAGTACTATTTCCCCACGAAAACTGATTTCCTTCAGTTTCTTCTGCTCACTAAAGCCTGCATTACCCAACCTGTTATTTGTATCCTCCTGTGTAAACAAAGAATCAAATTATGCATTAAGTTGGTCATCACCCCCAGCAAAAATTGTTATCTCCCACAACAGAAGTGAAACAATTATTATTTTGCATTTAGAACAATCCCAGTCCTACACTTTCCTATACTGCATTTTAAAAAAATTCAAGATTTTCAATAAGGTTTGTTTAGAATTTAATTCATCAAAATTCTTCATCAATTCCCCACAGTTCACTTTAAATTACAGCCCTTGATAGTTTAACTCAGTTATACCAGCTGCAATCACTTGTTTAAACTGCTTTCCAAATGTGTGCCCAGTTCCAGGTGATAATTCCAAATTTTAAAAAAACTCCCCACAAACTGTTTCCTGTTGTTGCATAAGGTATAAATTAATTTTTGGATATTGTGTAAAATGGGTGACACTGCATGAACTATCTTTTATAAAACACATGCCATATTCCTTTTTTATCCAAGTCAATGGTATTTATTTTGGTAGAATCTAACGGGCACCAATGCAATACCATTCATTTTAGAATCCCAACAGTGCAGTAAGAGGCCATTCAGCCCATTCAGTCTGCACCAACCCTCCAAAGAGCATTCCACCCAAACCCACCACATCCCCTCACATGGGGATTTTACCAAGAATAATCCACATATCACTGGACATGACAGGGCAATTTAGCATGGCCAATCCACCTAACTTGCACAGGGAAGGATCATGTGAACACATCAACTGCAAAATATTTGAGAGGAAAATTTACCCGTTTGTTTTATTTTACCCCTTTGGATGATGTAGTGTCTACATAATGGCTTGTCTTTTCCTTCCTAAGTCTAATATTCTAAAAGGAGCCACTAAAAAATGTAAGCACTATCCCATGAGTGAGAATTGAAACATAGCATGCATTGATAAATTGAAATCTGTCTGCTTTTCCACCAGGTTAAAAAAAAACACCTTATATTAGAGTAAATTCACTTTTAAAAAAAATGAATATTCAATCTAATTACGGGACTGTGGAATTCCACAAATAGTCAGACATACTTAACCTACAGAATTTGCTACAGCCCTTATGCTATTTTCCTCCCTATTTTGATCTTTAGGTATGGGATTAGACATGACAGTGCAGCCACAAAATATTACCATCCCTTACATGAGTTAGCTTCCACTCATGCTTTGCTACTGCTTTGTAACCAGTCAGTGCCTCTCTATCAAGAAGATCTTGCTTCATTAGGATATTTTTCTCGAATTCGAGCAGCTTACTGAATTGGTCCTTCCTCGTCAGCCCAACCAAGTAAGATTCAACAAAATGGTCCTGGCCATGGGCACTATGTGATCTTGTACACTTCTGCAGTCGAGGCTTTATGAGCATGAGGGTTGATAGTTCCAATTCCTCTTTGGCAAGACGATCTGGTACAGTTTGTGCCTCAGTGTGTGGGGATTCTGAACAAGGCTTGTTTTGTGGGATTGCTGAACCACTGCAGACATTCTGAGAAGTTCTGGCACTACTCTGGTTGAGATGATTGCAGATAGGGCTCAGGTGCGCAGGCTTTATTGGCACCGTACTACTCATCAGGTGACAGTCTCCAAATGCAGCTGTCATTTTCTTAACATTGGCATCACTTAACTGCTGGGAAGACCTGTACTTTTTATCTTTTTTAAAAGGAGCAGGTTTTTTTGCACTCTTCCATAACACTGAGGTATCGTGATGCCTTGATATTTGATGCAGGTTCCTATGGTTTAAATGTCCAAAGCTGTAGGCATGAATGTCAGCTTTCTGAGACTTCTCCAACTGATGGAGTAGCTGTCGGAGTGTTTTCTTTTGTGGGTCAGAATACTCCTTTGAGTTATTCTTCATTGATGTCATTGTTTCAGTGAAGTAAAACCTGAAAAATTTATAACAAAATAAAATATCAATCTGATACGGAAATTTTACATTAACTGCTCAATCTGCAAAATATCTATGAAAAAGTTTCTTGCTAAATCTTGTATTATGTATTATGTCAGAACTTGAACTTGTTCCACTATCTATATTTACATATAGAGTCATAGAGATGAAATAGACCCTTCAGTCCCTCTCAGCCATACCGACCAGAATCTAGTCCCATTTGCTAGCATTTAGCCTATATTCCTCTAAACCCTTCCTATTCATACAATCACAAAATTTAAAAGGCACCTGGATGGGTGTATCACCCTCCACCACTTCCTCTGGCAGCTCATTCCATATACGCACCACCCTCTGCGTGAAAATGTTGCCCCTTAAGTCCCTCTTAAATCTTTCCCCTCGCACCCTAAATCTATGCCCTCAATTCTGGATTCCCCCACCCCAGGGGAAAAGACCTTGTCTATTTACCCTATCCATGCCCCTCAGGATTTTATAAACCTTGATAAGGTCACCCCTCAGCTTTCAATGCTGCAGAGAAAACAGCCCCAGCCTCTTCAGCAACTCCCTATACTTCAAACTGGCAACATCTTTGTATATCTTTTCTGAATCCTTTCAAGTTTTACAACATATTTCCTATAGGAGGCAGACCACAATTGCACACAATATCCCAAAAATGGTCTAATCAATGTCCTATACAGCCACAACATGACCTCCTAGCTCCAATACTCAATGTCTGACCAATAAAGAAAAGCATACCAAACACCTTCTTGCCTCTCGTATCTACCTGCGACTCCACTTTCAAGGAGCTATGAACCTGCATTCCAAGATCCCTTTGTTCAGCAATACTCCCCAAGACCTTACCATAAACTGAATAAGTCCTGCTCTGATTTGCCTTTCCAAAATGTAGCACTTCACATTTATCTAAATTAAACTCCATTTGCCACTCCTCGGCTCATTGGCCCATTTGATCCCATTGTACTCTGAGGTAAATCTTCTTTGCTGCCTACAACACCTCCAATTTTGGAGTCATCTGCAAACTTACTAACAATATCTCCTACGTTCATGGCCAAATCATTTATATAAATGACAAAAAGCAGTGGGCCCAGCACCGATCCTTGTGGCACACCATAGGTCACAGGCCTCTAGTCTGAAAGGCAACCCTCCACCACCACTCTCTGTCTAATATCTTTGAGCCAATTCTGTATCGAAATAGCATGTTCTCCCTGCATTCCATGTGATCTCACCTTGCTAACCAGCCTTCCATGAGGAATCTTGTTGAATGCCTTACTGAAGTCCATATAGATCACATCTACTGCTCTACCCTCATTGATCCTCTTTGTTACTTCTTCAAAAAACTCAATCAAGTTTGTGAGACATGATTTCTCATGCACAAAGCCATGTTGACTATCCCTAATCAGTCCTTGCCTTACCAAATACATGTAAATCCTGTCCCTCAGGATTCCCTCCAACAACTTACCTAACACTGATGTTAGGCTCACCAGTCTATAATTCCCTGGCTTTTCCTTACCACCTTCCTTAAATAGTGGCCCCACGTTAGCCAACCTTCAGTCTTCCGGCACCTTACCTATGACTATCGAGAGGAGAAATATCTCAGCAAGGTGCCCAGCAATCATTTCCCTAGCTTCCCACATAGTTCTGGGATCATCTGATCAAGTCCTGGAGATTTATCCAACTTTATGCGTTAAGACACCCAGCACTTCCTCCTCTTTAATATGGACATTTTTCAAGATGTCACCATCTATTTCCTCACATTCTATCTGTAATTGTGACATTAAGTAGAGGCAAATTCCAAAAACCACATTCCTACTTATTCATTTGCTTCTGACAGGTAACGTTAAGGTTATGTTTAAGCAACTACGTTGGCTCATGCTTAGCACTGCTACCTCACAGCACCAGCGACCCGGCTTCGAATCCAGCCTTGGGCGACTGTCTGTGTGGTGTTTGCACATTGTCCCCGTGTCTGTGTAGGTTTGCTCTGGTTTCCTCCAACAAAGATGTGCAGGTTAGGTGAATTGGCCACTGTAAATTGCCCATAGTGTTTAGGGATGTGCAGGTTAGGTGCATTAGCCAGTGGTAAATGTGGAGTAATAGGGGAATGGGTTACTCTTCCGAGGGTCAGTGTGGAATTGTTGGGCCGAAGGGCCTGTTTCCACACTGTATTCTAAAAACTACAATCAATAAAAAGCGAACAGTTTTGAGCATAAAACAAAATTTAGTACCTAACTACAGTTCTTCCAAGTTATATTTTTGTATCAAATATTAGGCATATTGAACAGCCATATCCAAACCTTCAGAAGTTTACCATTTTGCTGGGCAACAGGCAAGCTTTAAACAAGTATCTCACAACTTGTTGAAGATAGGGTGAACAGAAAGTTAAAGTAAATGAGTATTAAAAGTACAGATCTGCCAACTCTGGTTGCCTGTGTTCCTGTAGATTTTGGTATATGACCTCCTGCCTCCGACAATCCAGCGCTCATATTGCACCACTGGGTTCTGGGAACATGTGCTCTGACCATGGATTAACTCTGCATTTTATCATGTATCTCAGCACCAAAGAGTAACATTTGTTATTGCAAGACTCATTTCCCAGTGGTCCCTCATCAAAATCAGTTTCATATTTATACTGTCTCGTAATATTCACACACATTGAGGACATAAAATGGCTCGAACTGCTCCGCTATTCAGTCTGATCTTGATGTGGAGGTGCCGATGTTGGACTGGGTTGGACAAGGTCAATAATCACACAATATCAGGTTACAGTCTAACGGGTTTATTTGAAAACACTAGCTTTCAGAGCGCTGCTCCGTCATCAGGTGTTAGTGAGACAAGACGACAAAGTTTGTGGTTCTGTGGCAACACAAATTCCCAGCTTGGCGAACAAACCACAAGACAGGAAGACCTGAGACAGAGAATTTATAAGGAAAAGATCAAAGGGTCATGCAACTCATACGAACAAATTGAACATACTTAAGATGGCTCTTAAATCTTCAATCTAACTGTTTAAAGATTTAGGAGCCATCTTATGTGTGTCCAATTAATTTGCATGAGTTGTATGACCCTTTCATCTTTTCCTTGTAAATTCTGTGTCTAAGGTCTTCCTCTCTCACTCTCACCTGAAGGAGCAACGCTCCGAAAGCTAGTGTTTTCAACTCAACCCGTTGAACCTGGTGTCATGTGATTTTTGACCCAGTTAGATCATGGGGGAGCTGTAATTCAACGCCATTTTCCTACCTTCATTCCATACCCATTGATACCATAACCTAACAAAAACCTACATTCTGCAACCTTGAGAGCTCCAAACGTCTACACGTCCACAACCTTTTGACTGAGATTTCCATATTTCCATTTCCTTTTGCATGAAAATAAGCTGCCTTACTTCTTAATGACCACATTTTAACTAGCCCAAGAGTGATTTCCCCAGTGGACATTGTCTCTGTTCACTCTACACTACCAAATTCTTTAACATCTTAAACACCTTTGCTAAATAAACCCACATTGTCCTAAATCAAGGAAATCCAACCCACATTTATGAAACATCTGTTAATTTTTTAAAACTCTGCATCATTGCTAAGTTTATGTTGCATCACCTCCAAGACTGATCTGGCTTTACTGAGAGTTGATGTCCAAAACTGAATATTTACCAAACAAGAAAAACAGATTGATGCCTAATTAAGGGAACACAGGAATAGGAGTAGACCATTCAACCCCTCAAGCCTGTTCCACCATTCAACGATAACATAGCTGATCTCTGGCTGAACTCCGTTTATCGGCCCATATCCTTAATACTTTTGTTAATACAAAATGATTTATCTCATATTTAAAATTAACAACTGATCTAGCATCAACTGCCATTTGTGGATCGAAAATTCTTCCACCCTTTTGGTGTAGACTATACACAGGAAGGAAGAAAACCAAATCTTCTATAACTTTTGACAAAGATGACCGGACTTACAATCTAGATAACTGAAACATGCATCTAACCAAAGAAAGTACTTTTGTTCACTTAGTACAGTTTTCACTAATCAGTTGTACCAGTGAAAGTCTTTACATATGTTAGATTAGATTCTCTATAGTATGGAAACAGGGCCTTTGGCACAACAAGTCCACACTGACCTTCCAAATAGTAACCCACCCAGACCCATTCCCCCACCCTATATTTACTAATACACCTTAACACTATGGGTAATTAGCATTCACCTGACCTGTACATCTTTGGATTGTGGGAGGAAACTGGAGCACCTGGAGGAAACCCACACAGACACGGGGAGAATGTGCAAACTCCACATAGACAGTTGCTCGAGCCGGTAATCGAACCCGGGTCCCTGGCACTGAGAGACTGCAGTGCTATCCACTGAGTCACCATGCCACCCAAATTATAACATGGTTTGTATGTGTGTTACCTATCTTTTCACATAAGGTTAACAATTTTATACTTAAGACAGTACTGCTTGCAATTATAAAGTATTTCCATAAAGGAATGTGCTTATGGAGGGCATCATTTTAATATTTAAAACGATAAGTTTAGACCACACTTTTTTCCGTACCTTTCTGCAGCAGGAAAAACAAAACTCTTGTATTGAATTAGTGCCTTAGATGACAATTATCCTAAGATACCTGACAGCTAGTTAAGTATTTCTGAAATGTAATTGCTGCTGTAATTTAGAAAATGCAGAACTTTATTTATGCAGTGCAATTTCCCACAAACAGCAATGTGACATTATTCATAGAATCATTAAATGATACAGCACACAGAGATATTTTGGCCCACTATACCTTGTATGGCCACGGAATGTACTGTCCAATTAGTTATATTTCCTGCCTCTTCACAATAGTCTTACAAATGCTTTTCCTTCATTAAACTTGGAACCAGTCAGACATTGCATTTCACAACATAGTGGGAAAACTTTCCCTGATTGGCCTTCCATGATTTAGGTTTAAAACACCAGGCCATCTTTGCTACTTTTAAGGAACACAAGGTGAATAAGCTGATACGATACCCCGACTGCTCCATGTCCTGACCCATTTGCAGCCTGGCAATGTGCTTATCCCATTATGTATAATATACATAATATTTTTGTATATTATGGAATGCCATACACAAAGCCTATAATATCAGGATAACCTAAAGTCAGTGCTTCCTAAGCTTTCTCTCTCTGAGATCCCACTTCAAATTTTGAAAATAATGATGACCCCTCAACGAGAACCATTACAGCAGAATTACTATAAAACTTGGCCAGTACTCCACAGCGGCCACTGTTGCCTCAGAACTTTTATGAGTACATTTGGAATCCTAAGCCTCACTTTGAGAAGCACTGATTTAAGCTCAGTAGGCATCTTATCAATCATATAGAATATGAAGTTGGACATTACATGCCAGGCATGTTTTTAGCAGGAGGATACGTAAAATAGGTCAGGTACTCAATCCACAATCTTTGTACACATCCCAAGCTGCCTGTAGTAATATGTTAAGCAGGTCAAGATCACTCACTCAATGTAAATAAAAATTAAAAGGTCAATTAGCCTATTGACCAGGTCTATACACTTCCAATTCCATAATACAAATGGTTTAAATGAAAAAGTGGAGGAAGGAAATGGGCAAGACACCTCATTCAGGGGGTGCCCAACATACATCAGGGGAAAATTCCAAGATATGCTAGTTTCTGCGTCTGTAGGTTGTTAATGTGCAAAGATTGCCATCAGTAGAATGATTTGCTCTTCATGTCGGAAGTGGGAGATTAGGAAGAGTTTTCATGTTACTGATAATTAAGTCTGCAGGAAGTGTGTTTGGTTGTGAATCCTATTGGATTGCATGAAGCATATGGAGCAGCAGTTAGAGGCAATGAGGAATTTATGGGAGCTCGGGGGTGTGATAGGTGGTAATTGCAGAAAGGTAGAAAAATCACAGATACAGTCAGGTAGATAGATAACCTCCAGGAAAGGTAGAAGAGGAAAGAAGGTAATGTAGGAATCTCCTGTGGCTATCCCCTTCTCAAACAAGTATGCTGTTTTGGAAAATGTAGGGTGCGATGGACTCTCAGGGGAATGTAGCAATGACAGCCAGGTTTCTGGAACAGAGATGGCCTCAAAAGTAACATGGGGTACATCAGGTTCCAAGCGATCAATTGTCATAGGGGACTCTCTCGTCACAGGCACAGACAGAAGTCACTGTTATGGACAACAAGACTTCAGAACAGTGTGTTGCCTACCTCGTGCCAGAATTAAGGATAACTCAGAGAGGGTGCAGAGTATTCTCAAAGAGGAGAGGGACCAGCAGGAGGTCATTGTACACATTGAAGCTAACAACATTGGAGCTAGGAAAAGGAAAGGTCGAGGTTCTGAGCAGAAAGTAAAGGACATTAGGCAGGATTTTAAAAGTAGGTTCTCAAGAGTAGTAATATTTGGATTATTCCCAGTGTCACGAGCTAGTGACAGTAGGAATAGAAGGATACAGCAGATGAATGCATGGCTGAAGAGTTGGTGCAGGAGAGGAGGATTCACATTTTTGGATCATTGGAATCTTTTCTGGGATAGAAGTGGCCTGAATAAGGACAGATTGCACTTGAATTGGAAGGAGACTAATATACTAGTGAAAAGATTAGAGCACTTTTGTCTTGATCTTTGCAACATTTTGTGTTTACAAGCTTTAATGTTCTTACAGTACTTAATTAAGGATCTTTGTACAATGAAAGGGTTAGGGATTTTGGGCTGGCTGTTTGAGACCCAGATGCTTGACTGAAAAAGGAATTTGACTTGGGTTGTGTGATCCCACTCGCTGAGGCTCATAGGATTAAGAGGAGACACTGTAGCCAAGTGGTCAATGGCCTAAATATCTAGGCCCAACTTGATTGCAGAAACTGTTGAGACAATTTCAAGGCTTGATGGAATGAAAAGAGGCTAATGTTATCACAGGTGAAAAACTAAAAATAACCAGTTCAGATCTATCTTACATATTGAATTAAGGATTGCTCTCGTTTAATGTTATTTGGATGCTGGAATGATCAAGGTTGGAACAATGCTTGCCTCCTGTACAGCAGAATACATTCAAAATCATGTATAAGAAGATATTTTCTATACAAGTAAAATACTTTACTATACATTTTTAAAAAGTACACATTTTAGACTGTGATTCAGCTGAACAGCTAAGCAATAAAAACTCAATATTAAAAATATCAGTAATCACCGAAGAAATTAGCTTCCCTATACTACCCCTCTTGCTCACCCTCTTTCCCCATCACCTATTTTCTGGGATGGGAAATCCAGGCAAAGTAACAGAAGCTGATATTTAGATGTAACCATGATTTTTTTACATTACTTTATTTTCATAATAGTGTAGCAAATATAATCCTTAATTGTAAAAGAAGCATCAACTGCTTGAATAGAACTGTATGTTTTTGTTTAAATTGGGAGGCTCTCAAAATTCAGGGGAGAAAAATCAACATGATACAAATGGTCATGTTAAATTTGTAATAAATTTATTAGGACATAACTATCATGAAATGAATGCAGAATGAGTTTTTTTTGCTGATTAAGTTGGAGTTTAATTGTTTGCAGAGGAAACTGAACTTTGAGATCAGTTAAAGTATACTCACTTTTGAGGTTAGTCAGAAAAGGCAATGGTGAATTGCTTGCTCTATCAATTGATTGCTTCCTAAAGCATGTTAAATTTGATGTGGACTAAACAGCTTTTAGTGAAATTAAGCAGTCACATATTTCCAAATGACAACAGACCAGTCTCTTAGTGTGTGACGAAGGAGGTGAATTTAACCTGAGGGTCATCATGCCTCAGGTGAGGGGTGAAGTTGAGAAGCTGTGCTCTTCATGATGACCTCAGCCGGTAAGGGAATTGAACCCCCATAATGTTGGCATCACTCTGCATTGCAAACTACATCTAGTCAGCCAACTGAGCAAACTGATCCCAACCCCAGACAATTCTATTTCTGTTAAGCATCACACAAGAATGGCCGTAGTTTGGATAGTGAAGAAGGCGTTTGATATGCTTTCCTTTGTTGGTCAGACCATTGACTAAAGGAGTTGGGTGGTCACGTTGCAGCTGTACAGGACATTGGTTAGGCCACTTTTGGAAGGATGTTGTGAAACTTGAAAGGGTTCAGAAAAGATTTATAAGGATGTTGCCTGGGTTGGAGGATTTGAGCTATGGGGAGATATTGAATAGGCTTGGGCTGTTTTCCCTGGAGCGTTGAAGGCTGACCAGTGTCCTTATAAAGGTTAATATAATCATGAGGGGCATGGATAGGATAAATAGACAAAGTCTTTTCCCTGGAGTGGGGAAGTCCAGAACTAGCGGGCATAGGTTTAGGTGTGAGGGGAAAGATATAAAAGGGACCTAAGGTGCAACTTTTTCACGCAGAGGATGGTGTGTGTATAAAATAAACTGCCAGAGGAAGTGATGTAGGCTGGTACAATTGCAACATTTAAAAGGCATCTGGATGGGTAAATGAATAGGAAGAGTTTACAGCGATATGGGCCAAGTGCTGGCAAATGGGATTAGATTAAGTTGGTATATCTGGTCAGCATGGACCAGTTGGATCGAAGGGTCTGTTTCCGTGCTGTACATCTCTATGACTCCAATACAGAGGTGCTTGAAACTCTTTAAGAAGTACACTGCCAGAACAATTACGAGAGATATTATGTTTGTGTGTTCCCCAGTGTTGGCAAGGCTTCTTAGCACCATGGAGTAATCATAGCTTGGAAAAGGGATGACTTGGTCAAACCTTATCGGGTCCTGGGACCTTTGCCTTGTGGCCCCATTTGCTGAAGTCAGAAAATATTCTGGAAGGACTCAAAAAGGGACAAGAAGGGAGACTTGCTGGCCACTCCTTCAGTGAAGATTCCATGCAAGACCCACCTCTGTACCAAGGAGATCTTGAGAACACCTACTGATGGAGTTCAGTGAATACAATCCAGCAGCCCCATCAAGCTCACCAGAGTGGGTAATACTTGGAGTCATAGAGATGTACAGCATGGAAACAGACCCTTCGGTCCAACTCATCCATGCCGACCAGATATCTCAAACCAATCTAGTCCCACCTGCCAGCACCTGGCCCATATCCCTCCAAACCTTTCCTATTCAAATACCCATCCAAATGCCTTTTAAATGTTGCAATTGTACCAGCCTCCACCATTTCCTCTGGCAGCTCATTCCATACACTTACCACCCTCTGTGTGAAAAAGTTGTCCCTTAGGTCTCTTTTATATCTTTCCCCTCACCCTAAACCTATGCCCTCCAGTTATGGACTCCCTCATCCCAGGGAAAAGACTTTGTCTATTTATCCTATCCATGCCTCTCATAATTTTGTAAACCTCCAACTCTCCAGGGAAAACAGCCTCAGCCTGTTCAGCCTCTCCCTATAGCTGAAATCCTCCAACCTTGGCAACGTCCTTGTAAATCTTTTCTGAACCCCTTCAAGTTTCACAACTTCTTTCCAATAGGAAGGAGACCAGAATTGCACGCAATATTCCAACAGTGGCCTAACCAATGTCCTGTACAGCCACAACATGACCTCCCAACTCCAATACTCAATACTCTGACCAATAAAAGAAAGCATACCAACCGCCTTCTTCACTGTCCTATCTACCTGCGACACCACTTTCAAGGAGCTATGAACCTGCACTCCAAGGTCTCTGTTCAGCAACACTCCTAGGACCTTACCATTCAGTGTATAAGTCCTGCTAAAATTTGCTTTCCCAAAATGCAGCACCTCGCATTTATCTGAATTAAACTCCATTGGCCCATCTGGTCAAGATCCCGTTGTAATCTGAGGTAAACTTCTTTGCTGTCCACGACACTTCCAATTTTGGTGTCATCTGCAAATTTACTAACTGTACCTCTTATGCTCACATCCAAATCATTTATGTAAATGACAAAAAAGTAGTGGACTCAGCACCGATCCTTGTGGCACTCCACTAGTCACAGGCCTCAGTCTGGAAAACAACCCTCCACCACCACCCTCGTCTTCTACCTTTGAGCCAGTTCTGTATCCAAATGGCTAGTTCTCCCTGTATTCCGTGAGATCTAACCTTGCTCACCAGTCTCCCATGGAGAACCTTGTCGAACGCCTTACTGAAATCCATACAGATCACATCTACTGCTCTGCCATCAATCCTCTTTGTTACTTCTTCAAAAAAACTCAATCAAGTTTGTGAGACATGATTTCCTACGCACAAAGTCATATTGACTAATCCTAATCAATCCTTGCTTTTCCAAATACATGTACATCCTGTCCCTCAGGATTCCCTCCAACAACTTGCCCACCACTGACGTCAGACTCACTGATCTGTAGTTCCCTGGATTGTCCTTACCATCTTTCCTAAACAGTGGCACCACGTTAGCCAACCACCAGTCTCCCGGTAACTCACCTGTGACTATCGATGATACAAATATCTCAGCAAGAGGCCCAGCAATCATTTCTCTAGCTTCCCACAGAGTTCGAGGGTACACCTGATCAGGTCCTGGGATTTATCCACCTTTACCCGTTTCAAGATGTCCAGCACTTTCTCCTCTGTAATCTGGACATTTTGCAAGGTGTCACCATCTATTTCCCGAGAGTCTATATCTTCCATATCCTTTTCCACAGTAAATACTGATGCAAAATAATCGTTTAGTATCTCCCACATTTTCTGCGGCTCCACACAAAGGCCGCCTTGCTGATCTTTGAGGGGTCTTATTGTCTCCCTAGTTACCCTTTTGACCTTAAATGTATTTGTAAAATCTCTTTGGATTCTCCTTAATTGTATTTGCCAAAGCTATCTCATGTCCCTTTTTGCCCTCCTGATTTCCCTCTTAAGAGTATAAAGGCAGTAGGAGTATACTTAAGGATTCTCTCGATCAATCCTGACTATACCTTACATATGCTTCCTTCTTTTTCCTTAACCAAACCCTCAACTTCTTTAGTCATCCAGCATTCCCTATACCTACCAGCCTTCCCTTTCACCCTAACAGGAATATACTGTCTCTGGATTCTCATTTATCTCATTTCTGAAGGCTTCCCATTTTCTAGCTGTCCCTTTACCTGCGAACATCTGCCCCCAATCAGCTTTTGTAAGTTCTTGCCTAATAGCGTCAAAATTGGCCCTTCTCCAATATAGAACTTCAACTTTTAGATCTGGTCTATCCTTTTCCATCACTATTTTAAATCTAATGGAATTATGGTCGCTGGCCCCAAAGTGCTCCCCCACTGACACCTCAGTCGCCTGCTCTGCCTCATTTCCCAAGAGGAGGTCAAGTTTTGCACCTTCTCTAGTAGGTACATCCACATACTGAATCAGAAAATTGTCTTGTACACACTTAACAAATTCCTCTCCATCTAAACCTTTCACATTATGGCAGTCCCAGTCTATGTTTGGAAAGTTAAAATCCCCTATCATAACCACCCTATTATTCTTATAGATAGCTGAGATCTCCTTACAAGTTTGTTTCTCAATTTCCCTCTGACGATTAGGGGGTTTATAATACAATCCCAATAAGGTGATCATCCCTTTCTTATTCCCCAGTTCCACCCAAATAACTTCCCTGGATGTATTTCCAGGAATATTCTCCCGCAGCACAGCTGTAATGCTATCCCTTATCAAAAACGTCACTCCCCTCCTCTCTTGCCTCCCTTTCTAACCTTCCTGTCGCACTTGTATCCTGGAACATCAAGGTGCCAGTCCTGCCCATCCCTGAGCCATGTTTCTGTAATTGCTATGATATCCCAGTCCCATGTTCCTAACCATGCCCGGAGTTCATCTGCCTTCCCTGTTAGGCCCCTTGCATTGAAATAAATGCAGTTTAATTTATTAGTCCTACCTTGTCCCTGCCTGCCCTGACTGTTTGACTCACTTCTGTTCTCAACTGTACCAGTCTCAGATTGATCTCTTTCCTCACTATCTCCCTGGGTCCCTCCCCTCACCTCCTTACTAGTTTAAATCCTCCCAAGCAGCTCTAGCAAATCTCCCTGCCAGTATATCAGTCCCCTTCCAATTTAGGTACAATCCGTCCTTCTTGTACAGGTCACTTCTACCCCAAAAGAGATTTCAATGATCCAAAAATGTGAATCCTTCTCCCATACACCAGCCCCTCAGCCATGCATTCATCTGCTCTATCGTCCTATTCCTGCCCTCACTAACTCGTAGCACCAGGAGTATTCCAGATATTACTACTCTCTAGGACCTCCTTTTTAAATTCCTGCCTAACTCTCTGTAATCACCCTTCAGAATGTGTTTTTCAGGCAGTCAGCTCAATTTGGGGAAAAGTTCACTTGATTTTGTTGTGAAAGACTGGTTTCTATAACGCACAAGTGTTTTAAGTTTGAACCACAATACTTTGTTTATCTCATCACCAACGAAAACATCATGAAGCTAATGGACCTGTGCCTCACCACCCACTTCACTTTCAACAACATTGGTTTGTTTGTAGACTATGTTGTTGAAAGTGAAGTGGGTGGTGAGGCACAGGTCCAGTAGCTTCATGATGTTTTCGTTGATGGTGGCTGGTGTGTGAGTGTGTGTGTGAGAGAGAGAGAGAGAGAGAGAGAGAGCAGTGTTTCCTTTGCCAGGTCGATGTTGATGGAGGTGAACAGTGCTGTTACGTTGAATGAGATCATTGCTTCGTCTTCCTCTATTTTGGTGCTTTTGATGATTTTTAGGAATTCCTGGCTACGTAGATGACACCTTTGTCATCACAAAACAAAACAAGATAGAAGAGACATTTAACATCATCAACAACACCCTCACAGACATAAAGTTCACCAAGAAGGAAGAAACCGACAACAAACTCGCATTCCTGGACGTCACAGTCGAAAGAAAGGACAACAGAGAACTACAAACCTGCATATACAGAAAACCGACAAATACTGACCAAATACTTAACTGCACCAGCAACCATCCCAACACACACAAACAAAGCTGTATCAGAACACTATTCCAATGAGCCACATCACACTGCAGCACAGACGAACTTCGGAAAACAGAGGAGAACCACCTATACAACGTATTCAAGAAGAACGGATACTCAAAAAATACAGTCCGCAGATTCCTCAAGAACAAACTACGACAAGCAGACCAAACTCAGCCAGAAACCCTAACCACCTTACCATACATCAAAGAAGTTTCAGAAATGACAGCCAGACTACTAAAACCCTCGGAATCCTAGTAGCACACAAACCCACCAACACCCTCAAACAAAAATTAACAAACTTAAAAGACCCAGTACAACTCATGGACAAAACCAATGTCATCTACAAAATTCCATGCAAGGACTGCCACAAACATTATGTAGGACAAACAGGAAGAAAGTTCGCCACCAGGATACACGAACACCAGCTAGCCACAAAAAGACACGACCCTCTCTCCCTCGTGGCCCTACACACGGATGAAAAAAACCACCATTTCGACTGGGACAACATATCTATCCTGGGACAGGCTAATCAAAGACATGTCAGAGAATTCCTAGAGGCCTGGCACTCCAACCACAACGCCATAAACAGACATATAGATCTAGATGCCATCTATCAACCCCTCAGAAAACGAACAGGAAATGACATCACCACAAACCCCAGAACCCCATCCAGGAGATAGATATAAATAGAAAGCAGGAGACAACAGCTTCGCTTCACTTGGAGGTTGCCACTGATGGTTACCTAGCCCGGTAATGAAACGTCTGGATATCAAACCTGCAGCTCAGCAAACAAACCTACACCCTAAACCTCAACCTGAGCTACAAACCTTGCAATTGTTCAGAGGTTTGAGTATAAGAGTTGGGATGTCATGTTGTGGTTGTACAGGGTATTGGTGAGGCTTCTTCTGGAGTACTGTGTGCAGATCTAGTAGCCCTGCTATAGGAAGGATATTCTTAAATTGGAGATAGTTCAGAAAAGATTTGCCTGCATGTTGCTGGAAATGCAGGGTTTGAGTTATAAAAATAGGCTGGATAGGCTGGGACATTTTCTTTGGAACATAGGAGGTTGAGGAGTGACCTTGAGGGTTTATAAAATCATGAGGGGCATAGATCAGGTGAATAGCAAAGGCATTTTTACAAGGGTGATGGAGTTCAAAACTAGGAGACATATTTTTAAAGTGAGTGGAAAAAGTTTAAAAAGAGGGGTATGCTTTCCTTTATTGGTCAGAACATTGACTATAGGAGTTGGAAGGTCATTTTGCAGCTGTACAGGACATCAGTTCAGCCACCTTTGGAATATTGCATGCAATTCTGGTCTCCTTCCTATGGGAAGGATGTTATGAAACTTGAAAGGGTTCAGAAAAGGTTTACAAGGATGTTGCCAGGGTTGGAGGGTTTTAGCTATAGGGAGAGGCTGAATAGGCTTGGGGCTGTTTTTCCTGAAGTGTAGGCTGAGGGGTGACCTTATAGAGGTTTATAAAATCATGAGGGGCATGGATAGGGTAAATAGGCAAGGTCTTTTCCTTGGGGTTTAGGAGTCCAAAACAAGAGGGTATAGGTTTAAGGGGAGAGGGAAAAGATATAAAAGGGACCTAAGGGGTAAAATTTTCATGTAGAAGGTTATGCATGTATGGAATGAGCTGCCAGAAGCAGTGGAGGCTGGTACGTTTATAACATTTAAAGGCAACTGGATGGGCATATGAATAGGAAGGGTTTAGAGGGATATGGGCCAAATGCAGCCAAGTGTGACTAGTTTAGTTTAGGAACATGGTCAGCTTGGTCTAGTTTGACTAAAGAGTTTGTGTCCAAACTGTGTGCTCTATGGTCATGGAAGATGGAGGGTAATTGTGGAAGGATGTTTCTCTGACTGGAGGTCTGTGACCAGTGACGTGAGAAAATATAGATGGGTGGACTAGTAAGTTTGCAAATGATATGAAAATTGGAGTTGTGGACCATGAAAATGATTATCAAAGGATACAGCAAGATATAGATAAAATGGAAAGTTGAGTGGAGAAATGTCAGATGAGTTTAATCCAGACCAAGTGTGAGGTGATGCATTTTGGGAGGTCAAATGCAAGCAAAAAGCAGGCCTCTCAGACCGTTGTTATACAAATGGATCTTAGGATCCAAGTCCATGCTCCCTGAAAGTAGAAAAGGTGGCGAAGAAGGCTTATGGCCTTCACAGGTTGGGGCACTAAGCAAGAAGTTGTCAAGCCATGTTATAGTTGCATCAGACTTTAGTTAGGCCACATTTAGAGTACTTGTGTGCAGTTCCGGTATCATTCTACAGGATGAATGTGAAGTTTACCAGGTGCAAAAGAAGTTTACCAGGATGTTGCCTGGTTAGGAGTATATTAACAATAAGGAGATCATGGTCAAACTTGGATTGTTTTTGTTACAGGGTCAGAGGCTGACAGATGATCTCATAGAAAAATATAAATTTATGTGACGGATGGAAAAGGCGAATAGTTGGAACCTTTCTCCCAAGGTGGAAATGTCAAATATTAGGTTTAAGGTGAAAGGGGAAAGGTTTAAAGGAGATATGCGAGGAAAGTTTTTTGCACAAAGGGTGGTGGGTGTTTTGAATGTGCTGCAAAGGGAGTTGATAAAAGCAGCTAAATCAGCAAAGTTTAAGAGGCATTTAGAGAGACACATGAACAGGCAGAGAATACAGCAATATGGACCATGTACACACAGGTGGATTCGTTTAGAAATGACATCACGATCAACACAGACATGGTGGGCCAAAGGGCTTGTTCCTGTGCTGTACAATTCTAAGATCTGTGTTAAAGTGTAAAGCTCAGAAAGAACATAAGAACACAGGAAAGAGGAGCAGGAGGAGGTCATTCAGTCCATTGAAACTACTTTGCTATTTTTCCACTATTCTCACATCTCTTGATGTCACCGGTATCTAAAAATCTGTGAATTTCTTTCTTGAACATGTTGAATCATTGAGTTATCACAGTCCTTGGGCATAAAGAATATTGAGAATAAAGAGAGGAAGAGAGACTATTAATCAGTGTATAACTGTACTGAGAAACCTAGGTGAATCTTGAGAATTTAAACAAATAAAGGATGATCCTTGGAATAGGATTGTTTTAAGGAAAAGAAATGTTGTGAGAGAATGTTTGCTGAGAGAAAAAAAAAGATACACTCAAGAAAACTAATGGCATGTGCAGAAGCTCTGAGATTATTGATGGGAGAAGAGATGAGGTTTAACATCTTGCTAAGAGACAGAAACCTAACAAGCACAAGTCAATTAAAACCAGTAAGGACATTGTTTTTATGCTCATCCTTCTGTTCAAAGGCTAAAACTGATGTACATTTTTTGGGGGGGGGGGAGGGGGAGCTGGGAAATCACAAGAAGATTAGGAAGCCTGACAATGGGTAGAAGCAGTGGTCTAATTGGAAGAATGATTTGGAGGTGCCAATGTTGGACTGGGGTGGACACACTTCACTTGAAGGAATAGGGCTTGTGATTTCAAATAAACCTGTCAGACCATAACCTGTGATGTCTGACCTAATTGGAAGATGCTAAGTCATTTGCATGCAAATATTTTGCTAGAAGGAAGAAAAGGAACCTATTGAGATGATTGCTGCAAAGATTTCTGACATATCAGTCTATGCGTTAGCGTAAATTGCCATTCTCAAGTCTTAGGGTATAATAAGGTGTGCATTGGCAACTGCACCAAGTGAATGTGAAGTATCAGAAGACATTGCTGCTATGTGCAATAACATGAACTTCTCAGACTTCTGTCAAGATGGTGACCCAGAAACAAAGCTATTAAAGGCAAAGCACTATGAAGGCATAATGCTCATTCCAAGAGGACAAACTAAACTAAGAGTCCAGAACACCATGAAGGAGGAAGATCTGCAGTTTGAGATAGTGGACATGAAGCAAAATCCCCATACCTCAGCTGAAATAAATCAGAAACTTGGACTGATGATCCTTCACATAGCAGAAGAAATTGATGGTGTTGTGCATATCACCAAAGTATTGACTGTTGAACAGATTCTAACAGACTACATCTTGCTCAAATAATGTAAATTAAACAATGAGATGAAAATCTTCAAATTCTACATCTAAAGAAAGGATGGCCTTAAACCATTAAAGTAAACAATACTGGGCATACAAAGACAAAATGACTGTACGAGAAGGCACCTTGTACAAAGGCTCTCCATAAAGAAATGCAAAAAGAGATGAAGTTTTTTAAAAAATTCATTCGTGGGATGGGGACATCACTGGCTAGGCCAGCATTTATTGCCCATCTCTAATTGCCCAGAGGGTAGTTCAGAGTCAACCACATTACGGTGGGTCTGGAGTCTCAATAAGCCAGACAAGAGATTTCTTTTCCTGAAAGTGAACCAGATGAGATTTTCTGTCAATTGGTGGTGGATCATGGTCATCGTTAACTTCTTAATTCCAGATTTTTAAAAAAATTGAACTCAAATTCCACCACTTGCAGGATTCAAACCTGGGTCCCTAGAACACAACCTGGATTAATGCCAGTAGACAACCACCAACCCACAAGACATAAGAATATCAAGTCTAATCTGAGGAAGATAATGGAAGTGCTCCACAAGGGCAATAAGATACAGCTAGTGCTGTGCTTGTAATGAACATCAAGTTAAATTGGTTAAATAATTGGTGATGACATAACATCCCAAACAGACCATGGATGAAGCTTGCAGTGAACCTCTTCACTCTCAGAAACTGATATATCAGAGTTAGCTACTATTCACTCCTAGAAATTAGATCTGTTGATGTTTTTGATCTCTAGTAATATATCAGGTAACCTTTCAGTCATTAGGGCATTCAAATGGTGAACACAATGGACCTAAACACTGGCGAGGCCCTCACTAGTTTTTCTTTTTTTTTCCTTTTTTTTGAACAAGAAGTTGAGGTGAACAGTTGAACGTTGAATAGCAGATTGCTTTAAAGAAGAGGAGGATAAAAACAGATGTTTGCTGTTGGGAACTGGCCTAGAAGATAAAGCAACTTAGTTATTGTTCCAAGGATACTATATGCCAATTGGCACTAAGATGTTGCTACATTCCGGGCTAGCATCCATGTGGTTGTGATGGCCAACCAGGCAGGTGCGATGCTAACCAGCCAACCATAGAGAATCTTGATTGGAAAAGGAGAGAAAAGCAACCCTACCAAGCAAATTTGATTCCGCTGACAGAACAAGGAACTGAACAACTCTTAATCCCAGATATCAACCTTTTCCCCCAACAAATGTAATTGACCATCAACCTTAGTAGTGACACTTCCCAGAAAAGCAACCTCACCCCAGGAACCAAAAGGCACCAAATGAACCATTAAAAAACTTACAGGGGCATCATAAGACAACTCGATTGCTTTGAAAAAAAAAGTGCAATACATAAATGGGGGGCACAAACTGGACAGACTAGAAAGAACTTCATGTTCATGCATGATCAACTTTATCAATTGTAACATGAAAGTATGCTAAATGCATATTTTTGTGAAAAGGGGAAAAGTTTGGCCAAATACTTGTGCGTATTGTATATTGTCATTTCCATGTGACCTCTTTGCCATGATCTAAAGTTCCAGTGCCATTACTTTACTCATCATGTGGAGCTCTGATTGGAATCCAAATCCATTACTGGATCTCTACTGAAGGCAGAAAAACCGTGTCGGCTTATGAGGAAGGATCACCAGATCCAAAACATTAACTTTGACTTCTCTGCACAGATACTGCCAGACCCTGCTGAGCTTTTTCAGTAGTTATTTCTGATTTACAGCATCCGCAGTTCTTTCAGTTTATTTTTTAAATATACGGTGCATATCTCAAATAAATGGTTTACACGGGTGGGGTGAAGGGGTTTAACCACTAAAATCCTCCTCCAGCTGTTCACCAATTTGCACATAAAAAAACAAGAGCTACGTTTTAGTTTAAAAAGTAAATCAGTGTTCTCTCGCAAGCAGCACCCCCTCGAGCGAATTAGACCAACGTGAAGGAGGAAACATTAAACATTAAGCTTCAAATGTATAAACGTGCAATGTTTAAAACCAAACTCCTCGTCACATTGCGTTGTAAAAACAAATTAAAACCACATCCTCCTCCATCCAGGTCGGTGACTTAGTGAATAATTAAATAAATAATCCGGTTTGACCTCTCAGCCTCAGACTAATCTCGAAGTCAAAACCCCCGACCTTCAGGCTTTTTGTCAAGTCGTCCTTCCGGATTTCGGATGATATTCCCCTGAATATTAAACCTGTGAACCTGGGTACAGAAAGGCCTCTCTTGTCTCTATCGCCGGGAGGCCCGCGTTTCCCGGTTACCAGGCAACAGCCACATCCGGTACTGGGAACCGCCCTTCCGCTGATGTCATATGGCCGCACGTGCTGAAGCACATTGGGAAGCAGGGGCCTGTGACAAAAGCCTGTCCATTATTCTCAAACCACAAGTTAGTAGGGCGGTGCAATACACTCGCCTTGCCTGACATACGGCTCAAGATGTACTCAAAGAATGGATACCAGCTAGGTCAAATTAGCCTGTTTTTAGTACTTCCAAGTAAGTATAACTTGGTGTTGTGTGATTTTTAACTTTCTTCACCCCCTTCAGCATTCATTCCCTTTACTTCCTATGCACATGGTAGTAAATGCACATCCACAAGGGTGTAATATGTTGAGGCTTTCAACAGGACCTTCCACATCTGCAACCGCTACCACCACCTAGAAAGGCAGCAAATGCATTAGAATCCTACCACCTACAAAGTCCCCTTCGAGTCAGTATAATCCTGACTTTGAACTATATCACCATACCTTCACTTGCTCAAAATCTTGGAACTTCCTTCTGATTGTAATCTAATCTTAAAAAAAAGTGTGGAAACAGGTCCTTCGGCCCAACAAGTCCACACCGACCCGCCGAAACGCAACCCACCCATACCCCTACATTTAACCCTTACCTAACACTACGGGCAATTTAGCATAGCCAATTTACCTGACCTGCACATCTTTGGACTGTGGGAGGAAACCGGAGCACCCAGAGGAAACATACGCAGACACGGGGAGAACGTGCAAACTCCACACAGTCAGTCACCTGAGGCGGGAATTGAACCCAGGTCTCTGGCGCTGTGAGGCAGCAGTGCTAACCACTGTGCAGCCCATGTTCTATGGGTGTCCTACACCTTAAGGACTGCAGTGGAAGGCAACGTACTGTAACCTTCAGAGCAATTAGGAATGACTTGGTCAGCAATACCTACAGCCTATGAACAAATAGAACAAAAGCACTAACAAAAGCGTGATAGTAAACCAACCAGTTCTCTATGCTAATATATTACCTACAACACCAAGCTTCTTTGCCTTGTGTAGTAAACTATTTGTGGCATGTTGATAAATCTGAATATACTCCTTTTTATTCACCCTGTGCTTTACACCCTCAGAGAATTCCAGTAAGCATCAAATGCAAGTTCCTCCACAGAATCATACTGATTCTACCTCATTGAGAAAATCATAATACAATATCCTGGCACTACCTCCACCTGCAAATTCCTCTGCAAGCTACTTAGCACCTTGACCTGGAAATGTATCGCTATTTCTCAGTGGTTGCTGGGTCAAAGTCCCGAAACTAACAGTATTTTGGATGTACTTATAACAATGCACTACAAAGGTTCATAAAGGGAGCTGACCATCATCTTGTCAGGACAATTAGGGATGTACAATAAATGCCGGCCCAGCTAGCTGTCATTTTATTTGAATAATGGTATTCCATTTATCGTTTTCTAACCTATTAATGCCTTTCCAGAATCAAAGGAATTTTTGAAAATTATAAAGAACACATGCACTATCTCCTTCCAAGTCCAAGGACTTGAATCTTCAGTTCTATTAGCCTCATACCTCCCCCCCACCGGAGATTGATAGCCTTAAGTTTTTGCCTCTTGCTTTTCTAGGGAAGCTGTCCATGTTGTTTACTGTGAAGACAAATATACTTATTCAACACCACCGTTTCCTTGTTGTCTATTATTAATTCTCAAGTCTCTCACCTTCTAAAGGGACCAACACTTACTTTGTCTACTTTCCTTTGGTAGAAATTTTCACCCATTTTACAATGTCTTGTGAAGAGACCATTATATGCATCCATGTTGTTCAATGCCTTCATTCATCTCTCTTTTAGTAGTCATTCTAGAGTAAATCATAGCATAACTAGGAGACAAACTGTTAAGACAAAACACTTATTAAAACACTTAATTTTGATGGATGGTCATTACATCAATGTATCAACCTTACTTCTTTGCACAGGCTGACTGACATGCTGCATGTTTCCATTTTTATTTTTATACTTTTAGTTCCAGCAAAATTATTCTGCTTTTGTTTTTTATAATGTTTAATAAATTAGTAAAGTATTGAAGAAAAAGATATAACCGTATTTTCCAAAAGGTTTGTACTGTTACTCAATGACAGGGTGTGTCCATTTTTACAGGTTGCAGAGAGGACAAGAGATTACTTATTAAAGCAATATTTCCAAAATATATGTACACACACTGTGGTTTATAGAGATTACTGTATTTGGGTTATTGGTAAACTAAGCATGGAAACCAACGTGATCACCTGTAGGAGGAAAATACAATGTTGAAATTGATACCAGTGGTGGGAGAAAGAACAAGGCATTTTACTCAGTCAAACACAATTAAATGGCTTCCAAAACATTCATACATGACCACCACCGAGACACTAGTTTTGCAAAACAGTTGCAATTTAATAGTAACAAAATGTTAGCTCTGACTAACAGATGACAATATCTCATTAGCCATCAAATGTAAACTTCTTACTCTGATTTTTTTTTTAAAAGTTTCAAATTAATCTGGTTTCTTCAACAAATTAAAAGGATTAGGGTTGGCCTGAACCCTAACACGAGGACAAACTTTGTTAGGATGAACATTTTAGTTTTATGAATTCAATCTGCATTCCTCTTGAGTTTCTTCAACCCTGCACTGGTGGCTGCATACTCAGTTGCTGAGATGAAAGCTGCTGAATTCCCTTGCTAAACTTATCCACTCCTCTGCACTGATCTACCCCTTAAAACCTGCATGATTGAATAAGGTTTTCTTCAAATATACAAGTGTTTCCTGAGTTAACGGTCAAACTTTGTCTGATAATGTTGCTGTGAAGTACCAAGATGTTTTATTGCAGTAAACATATAAAAATAAAAGTTGTCGTAGCTGCAAAAACAAAGAGCCAAATACTTGTGATAGTCAACCTCAAGTCTTTGAACAGTAAACATTTTATTCAACTGTCCTGATAACTGTCAAGTAAAGTTTAAACCAGAAATGTATGGATACAAAATAAATTAAATGTTGTTCTATTAAGATAAAAACCCTCAGCTTTAGTTTTCGTCATTTCACATTCAAAACTCTGCAGATTCAATTCTTCGCATATCTTGCCATTGTGGGCCGAGCTCCGTCCTCATTTCCATTAATTATTCATTGAAGGGGGAGCTAGGAAAGTACGATGAAAAGAACAGAAGGATTTTTTTGAAGAGGGATTGAAAGAGTCTTGGAAGGTAAACACTGTCATAGACCAGATGGAACAGAATGGTCCGTTTCTATGCTGTGCACAGTAAAAATCCATCCAGGCCATGCCAGCAGTTTTAAATGGTCCAACAATCGATCTCTAAAGTCTGTCTTTGTTATGCCAATATTGGCTAGAATTCCAGCCACTCTGTCATATAGATGCAGGTCGATGGAGAAATCTCCCCACCTTCATGGCAATCGTCAAATACCTGAAAAGTACGAATAGAGGAATTAAACACAAACAGAATAGGACAAGCAATATACAGAACCAACATAAGCCTACAAATCAACAGAGCGGTGCAGCATCAAGCAGGTATCCAAAAATTAAAAAGAAATCCTTCTGCTTAATACTGCAGTTAACTATGTACTTTTGGAGAAAAACAATTTGAGATGCTCTGAAACAAAAATACAAATTGCTGGAAAAATAGCAGGTCCGGCAGCACCTAGTCATACAAACATTCAGCATAGTGAAAAAAGTCCCAGCCTATCCAGCCTCTCTTTAAAACCCACCAGTCCTGGCACCATTCTCGCAAATCTTTTGTGAACCATCTCTAATTTAAAAATATCCTTCTTATAACAGGGTGACCAGAACTGTACACAGTACTCCAAAACTGGCTTTCTCTGGAAGACAATTTCTTGTTTAAAAAAGAAGACAGACTTGTTTGCCTATTCAGTCAATGAACTACATTTTGAAGTGCAGTTATAGTTGTACTGTTAGAACTTATGTTTAAAGAAAAGAAAAACAGCCCAATTACAGAGCATGGATTGTTGAACCTGCAAGTAATCACCTTGGATTAGATGTCCAGAGTTTCTGCCTCCTGAGAGAGTTTACATAAATTTGTTGGGAGGGGGTTACATCATCTAGTATACTGGCAAATCAAAGGACTGTCAGCAGCTACGTAAATGAAGGAAAGGGAAGATCATATAACTGGAAATGGTTCTTTAAGTTGTGGATGAAAAGGAAACGGCAGGACTAATGTGTCTTCTTTTCCAAGACAGTAGTACCTGCAGCAGTCTAATATCCAAACTCAGGAATTCCCTTACTAAACCTCTTCTACAAGATCTCCATTAAACTCCTCTTTTCTAATGTCTCCTCCTTTGGCTTCTGATTTATCAAGAACCTTGGGAAAATTTTCTGTATTAATGCACAAAGAAATGTTTTTGTATGCACAGAGACATATTACAACTCAAAACTGTGGTGTCAGTTGCAGCAAAGTAGCCAACTTAAAAAAAATACAAATACAAAATAAAATGAATAATTTTGGGAGCAAGGGGAGGATTTGAAACTACTATTAACAATTTTGCTGTCATTAAAAGTTCTGTCAATGTTTTTATAACAATAGCTCTGCACCCTTTCAATCATTACAGTTACTCCATTGCTGTGATAACAGTCCCAGGAGAACAGTCTGCCAGCAATGAGCAGCAGACAACAGGTGTTGTGTATATCAAAAACAGCAATAAAAACGAAGTCACAAATTAATCCAAACTGAAACACAGGAAAAGAAGAACATGCAATTTTCTGAAAATGCATTAAAAAAAATTGAAATCACTTCCAAAACAAAGGAATGTAGAAGTATAGTTTATATTTAACCACTGATCAGGAAGTCAGCATAAGGGACTTTTGTAAAAACAATGCATATTTTAGTTGGAAAGATAAAGCTGAAAAATGCAAGTTTTATGATTAGTTTGTTTTTAGAACTCAAAAGGAAAAGTGGGACTATGGTGCTCTTTTACTGAAACAGGATTTGGTAGTTTTGCAGGACATGTTGGCACTAGATTTCCCTTGAGGGGGAAAAGAAAGTAGCTGTCGAATATTAACTTGTGGATTGGTTCAAGTAACAGTCTTTCACTGAACTGAGAGAAGACAGAACAGCTGGAACGAGGCCTCCAGCAAGCAAAATCACTCTGTCAGGTCAGGCGATGGCATAGTGGTATTATCATGAAACTATTAATCCAGAAACTCAGCTAATGTTGTGGGGACCTAGGTTTAATCCTGGCAGATTGTAGAATTTGAATTTAATAAAAAAATCTGGAATTCTACTGATGATCATGAAACTATTGATGTCAGTTGGAAAAACCCATCTGGCTCATTCATGGCCTTCTGCCATCCTCACCTGATCTGGCCTACATATGACTCCAGATCCACTGCAATGTGTTTGACTCTCAATTGCCCTCTGAAATGGTTTAGCAATGCACTCAGTTGTAACAATCAAAATCTCAACACAGAAATGAAACCACCTAGCACTGACCCAGAAAGATAACCTCCTGCTGATTACCATACACCATTCTCCCTCAGCTGATGAATCAGTACTCCTCCAGTAAGCACTTAGAGGAAGAACGGAGGGTGGCAAGGGTGCAAACTGTACTCTGGGTGGGGATTTCAAAGCCCAGCATCAAGAGTACACCGCTGGTCTGGTCTTAAAAAGTCTGATATCAAGGGACCTTACAAGAAAAAACATACTTAACCTCATCCTTACCAATCTGTCAGCTGCAGATACATCTGTCCGTGACAGTATTGGGAAGGGTGACCACTACACTGTCCTAGTGGAGACAAAGTCCACCTTCACATCGGGAAAACCTACAATCGTGTTGATACTATCATGCTAAATGGGACAGACTTTGAAGTGATTGGGCATCCATTACACAGTATGGGCTATCAACAGCAGCAATTCCAAAACAATCTGCAAAGCCAGGCCTAGCATAAACCCCATCCCCCCACATCCACACCCCAAAACTCAACCATCACCATCAAGCCAGATTCAATGGATACAGCAAGAGGGGATGCCAGGAGCAGCACTGAATATACCTAAAATGAGTTGCCAACCTGAGGAAGCTGTCAAACAAGATTACAAACAAATGGACCAGATCCAAGCTGTGTCACATCCAGTCGCGAACAGTGATGAACAATCAAACAACTCACTGGAGGAGGCGATTCCACAAATATCTCCATCCCCAATAATGGAAGAAGCGAACATATCAGCACAAAAGATAAGGCCGAAGCATTGGCAACAATATTCAGCCTTAAGTGCTAAGTGGATGACCAATCTTGGCCTCCTCAATGGCCCCAGTATCACAGATACCAGCCTTCAACCAATCCAATTCACTATGTGATATTAATAAACGACTGGGGGCACTGGACAGTAAAAGACTATGGATCCTGACAACATTCTGGAAATATTACTGAAGACTTATGCTTCAGAACTTGCTGCAACCTTAGCCAAGTAGTTTACAGTACAGCTACAACACTGGTATCTACTTGACAATACAGGTATGTCCTATATTCAAACATCAGAACAAATTCAATCCAGCCAATTACTGCCCCAGTTTATTCTTGAACACCAGTAAAGTGATGGAAAGCGTAATCAAAAGTGCTATCAAGCAACACCTGCTCAATGATATTCAGCTTGGCTTCTGCCAGGGTCACCGAACTCCTGACCTCATTACAGACTTGGTTCAAATGTAGACAAAAGAGCGGAGTTCCAAAGATGAGGTGAGAATGACAGCCCCTGATATCAAGACTGCATTTGACCAAGTGCGGTATCAAAGAGCCCTTGCAAAACCGGAGTCAATGGGAACTGGGGAAAAGCTCTCTGCTGGTTGGAATCATACCTGGCACATTGGAAAATGGTTGTGGTTGTTGGTGGTCAGTCATCTCAGCTCCAGGATATCTCAGTAGAGAATCCTCAAGGTACTGTCTTAGGCTCAATGATCTTCAACTGTTTGATCAATGACCTTCCGTCCATCACAACATCTGAAGCAGGGATGTTTGCCACTGATTGAACAATTCACACCTCCTCAGATACTGAAGGAGCCCATATTCAAATGCAAGATCTGGACAATATTCAGGCTTGAGTGGACAAATGGCAAGTAACATTCGCACCATACAAATGTCAGGCATTGACCATCTCCAATGAGAGACGAACCTACCACCGCCCTTCACGGTGTTATCATCAACATTCTTTGGTGTTACCCTTAACCAGAAACTAAACTGTACTCGCCACAAGAACAATCAGAGACTGGAATACTGCAGTGAGTAACTACTCCCCTGACTTTTCAAAGCCAGTCCACCACCTACAAGGCACAAGTCAGGAGTGCGATGAATAGTCGCCACTTGCCTTGATGGATGCAGCTTCAACTACACTCATGAAGCTTGACACCATCCAGGACAGAGCAGCCTTCTTGATTGGCACCACATCTGCAAACATTCACCACTTATGCTCAGTAGCAGCAGTGTTTTACTATTTACAAAATGCACTGCAGAAATTCAAAGATCTTTGCTGAACATCTTCCAAACCTATGACCACGTCCACATAGAAGGACATGGGCAGCAAATACTTTGGAAGACCACCTTCAAATTCTCCCCCAAAGCCTCCAAGTCAAGTTCACCTTCACTGATGCTGGGTCAAAATCCAGGAATTTCCTCCCTGAATGGCATTGCAACCCACACCTAGACTGCAGCAGTTCAACAAGGCAGCTCATCACCATTGTCTCAAGGGCAACTAGGGACAAGCAATAAACACTGGACAGCCAGTGAGCCATCCATATCCCATGAATACACAAAAGACTTTGCAAAAAGAACAAATTGTTAACTTAAGCTAAGACCCATGCTCAATGACTCATTACTGAACTGAAGGTTGCCTCAATTGGCATCATGAGATCATTACCAAAAGGGAACTGTGAGAACGTCACCTAATTTCTCCTTGAGATTTGGATTCTGACATAAATCTTCCGCCTGTATTTTCCACCAACTTCTTCCTACAAAAGCTATTTGTCTCATTTTCCCCAACCTGTGTGTGAGCAAATGTACATGCTTAGATTTAAAGGGGGCTTAGTTTAAATTTGCAAATTAATGAATAATGTTTGTCATATGTAAAAGGATAGTTTTGCTATAATAAATTGTTTTCTTCTTCATTGACAAAATCCGGAGAATTTTCCTTATCTTAGACAATGATACAGTGGAACATCAACTATCCTTGACCTTAAGCTGGCCATATTTCACATTTGTGCTGAGTTCTAAAGGTCAACTTTCAGCACATTATTTTTAAATCAGTGTTGTGACACTGCGCTGTTAAGTATTATCTACAAATGATAAAATAATAGAGGTTGTTTTCAACTCTAGTAATTTATTTCTCTAACCCAAGTAGCAGGGAGTAGCTAAGATGTAATTAAAAGGATAACACATAACTAGCCTAGAAAATAACATACTTACTGGGCACATTCCACAAGGTGTCCGCATCAAGCCAGTGGGCTGAATTATGAGATTAACTGCCCGATACAGCTTCATTTGTCCATCCACACTCCCAACAGTCCCTTCCTTTGCAGCTATGATGGTCATCTCCACCTTTCCGTCATATATCAATGTATTCAGAATGGTTTCAATGTCTTCCATGGAGAGTTCCACCTGAGATTACAAAAGCTATTGAAGTTATTCACAGTCACTGAGCAATAGGGAAGATTCACAGACTTTTTTTTATTTCAAAAGTATACTTTATTCATAAAATAATTTGATGGTCTGTACAGTTGGTCATGCCATACATACGTAAACATTTACATACAGAGATCAGAATTTATCATTTGTACATACAGGTCTGTACATTTATCAATCATATATCCATATATTTAGCTGAGGCGTTAGCAGAGCCCAAATGACTGCGTGGGCCCCCTGTTCTTCTTAGGCAGGCAGATGTTACACGGTGGTCTTTCCCCACTGCGCCTTAACGGCAGCTGCCCCAAGTTTCAGCGCGTCCCTCAACACAGTCCTGGACCTTGGAATGTGCCAGTCTGCAACACTCAGTCGGGATCAGTTCCTTCAGCTGGAAGATCAACAGGTTTCGGACCGCCCAGAGAACGTCCTTCACCGAGTTGATGATCCTCCAGGCACAGTTGATGTTCGTCTCGGTGTGCGTCCCGGGCAACAGGCAGTAGAGCACGGAGTCCCGCGTCACGGCGCTGCTCGGGACGAACCTCGACAAACACCACTGCATTCCTCTCCAGACTTCCTCTGCATAGGCACATTCCAGAAGGAGGTGTGTGACAGTCTCGTTCCCCCCCGGAGCCGCTTTGAGGGCAACGTGCGGTGCGGCAGAGAGTCCAGGCGTGCATGAAGGATCTCACAGGCAGAGCCCCTCTCACCACCAGCCAAGCCATGTCTTGGTGCTTGTTGGAAAGTTCTGGCGATGAGGCATTTTGCCAAATGGCTTTGACAGTCTGCTCAGGGAACCGCTCGATAGGATCCGCCCTCTCCTTTTCCCAAAGGGTCTCAAGGACACTATGTGCTGACCACTTCCTGATGGACTTGTGGTCAAAGGTGTTTTTCCTCATAAATTTCTCCACGGAGGACAGGTGATACGAATGGTCCAACTACTCGGAGCGTTCTGCCGCAGCAAGACCAGGCCCATCCTTTGCAACACCGGGGACAGGTAGAACCTCAGTACGTAGTGACACTTGGTGTCTGCGTACCAGGGATCCACACACAGGTTGATGCAGCCACACACAAAGGTGGCCATCAGGGTGAGGGTAGTATTGGGTGTATGTTTTCCCCGTTGCCCAGATCTTTATACATAGAGTCCCTTCGGACCTGATCCATCTTTGACCTCCATATAAATTGGAAGATGGCCCGGGTGACTGCAGCGGCACAGGTTCTGCGAATAGGGCAGACCTGTGCCACGTATAACAGCAATGACAGTGCCTCACACCTGATGACCAGGTTTTTTCCCCGCGACGGAGAGCGACTGTAGCTTCCATCTGCCCAGTTTCTGCCTCACTTTGCTGTTACGCTCCTCCTCAGACTTGGTGCACGCCCCAGCCCCCCCCGAACCAAATACCCAGCACCTTCAGTGGTCAGTCCTGACGCTGAAGGGGATCGAGGATTGGTCGGCCCAGTTCCCGAAGAGCATGGCCTCGCTCTTGCCTCGGTTTACCTTGGCCCCAGAGGCCCGTTCAAACTGGTCACAGATGCACATGAGTCTGCGCACGGACAGCGGATCCAAGCAGAAAACGGTGACGTCAATGTACAAGGAGGCCTTAACCTGCAGGCCCTAGCTGCCAGGAATAGTCACCCCTCTCAGGCTTGCATCCTTCCTGATGGACTCGGCAAATGGCTCTATGCAGCACACAACCAAGGCAGGAGAGAAGGGGCAGCCCTGCCTGACTCCAGATCTGACTGGGAAGCTATCTGACTCCGACCCATTGATTGAGACTGCACTGACAATGTTGGTGTACAGCAGTCTGATCTAATTGCAGATTCCCTCCCCAAAGCCCATTTTAGACAGCACATCTCTCATATACGTGTGCAGACACAACAGAAAACTAAAAGGTCAAGCTGTTTGTTGGAATGAGAAGTGATTTCGTACTAGTCCAATCCAACAACCGTTTTAGTGATTAGTACTGGTGATTTAGTGATAATGCAGCCCATTAACTTTCAGCAGTGGTACCTTTAAAATAGGAACAGAACAGTAGTTTTCTACATATAGCTACAGAACCAGTAAACTATGAATCCAGAGGATATAGTTATTTAAATAGCAAAATATGGATGGACATGAGTGTAAGTCCTGTGTAAGGACTGGCCATTAACCCTTTGAAGAACAAAACAGGTTTATTGAGTTTAGCCACTGATGAGCAATTGAACTCCAGATATCTGTCTTTGTCCATATTCCTTATTGTTAGTTGGCAAAAATCTCTGTTTTAAAGTTAACAATTGATCTAACATTCTGTCACTAATGGCAATTAATGTTTCAAATTTCTACCAATTGTTGCACATGCAAATGTTCCCAATTTCAATCCTTAAATTTAGTTTTTTTTAAAAAAGGTAATACACTTTAGTCCTATACGCAACAACCCAAAGCAATCATTTCTCTGTATTTCAATACATCTGCTCCCCTTCACATCAAATCATATCAACTTTCTTGTTCACTGGTAATGGTAATAACCATAATTTATTAAATCTCAATTTAAATTTGATTAGATTACTTACAGTGTGGAAACAGGCCCTTCGACCCAGCAAGTCCACACCGACCCTCCTTACAGCAACCCACCCATACCCATTCCCCTACAATTACCCCTTCACCTAACACTACAGGCAATTTAGCATGGCCAATTCACCAAACCTGCACATTTTTTGGACTGTGGAAGGAAACCAGAGCACCCGGAGGAAACCCACGCAGACACGGGGAGAATGTGCAAACTCCACACAGACAGTTGCTTGAGGCGGGAATTGAACCCACGTCTCTGGCGCTGTGAGGCAGCAGTGCTAACCACTGTGCCAACATTCCGCTGCTTGACTCTTATGGTCAAGTTATCATGCCACTAAATATATGCTAAAGTCTATGCAAGACCAACAGGTCCAAGCTGTCAAGACGACCAGAAGTACAAAGGACAGTAGATTTGCAACCTAGTTGTGCAAGTGCTCTTGCAAAGAAAATTCACTTGTGTCTTGGTCTCATCAGAGATGATGATGGTAAGTTTAGAATCTGTCAGTAATCACTCCAGTATAGATGGGAATTGGGTCATGCTGCATTTTTTCTTCCCAGGCAACTTTTAGGGTGTTGGGTACCTTTCGGGTTGAATGCAGAGACAATGGACTTGGTTATCTTCAACTTGTAGAAACGTTCGTCCATTTTTGACAGGCCAAAGTTTAGTTCGGCCTCTGTATCCTGGAAAGATTTTGTCCGAGTTGTCAATACAATATTATTGGCAAAAGTAAATTTTCATGATGGGGTTGGCATGTAGCTAACATGGATATTAAAAAAGGTCGGCACCATAACGTCTTGTGGGAGATCACTGAGTGATTCTAGAGAGCTGACTTTGTCCCATCAGTAGATCTACATTGCAAAGTAATAGAACAATGTCCACAGTAGACAGGTACACGATAGCAACAGGGGCAATTTGAGCAGTAATCTATGTTTCCATACAATTGTAAGTTTCATAGATTTATGAAAGCAGCTTTTCAAGGGCTTGTTTACAGAAACTGCGATATATTCATCCATGGCCACATCTGCCTTCATAAGTCGATGTGAAAGATCCCACATACCATTTGAAAGAAGAGTAGGGAATTCTCCCCAAGACTTGGCTAATATTTAACCCTCAACAATCATAGCTGGAATATGATGACCATGGTTTTATAGCAAATGACAAATCAATAGTGCACTTTAAATGATCTTCGAGAAAGCTGCACACAAAGATCTAGCAATTCGTGTGGTATGTTGCCCCCTCTTCTTAATGACTGTTTAAGTGAAGTTAATGGGAATGATTTGGTGTGTAATAGCAGTGATGTCAATTAAGTAACCAATTACACTGAAGCACTGAGACATAGCAAACCAGGATGCTAAAAATACTTAAATTTCACTTTTAATCCAAATTTTCAGATAACCGAATTCTCAATTAGACTAAGGTAAAAGTTGGCTCAGTGGTTAGCACTGCCACCTCACCGTGCCAGGAACCCGGGTTCGATTCCAGCTTCGGGCACTGTCTGTGTGGAGTTTGCACATTCTCCCAGTGTCTGCGTGGATTTCCTGTGGGTGCTCTGGTTTCCTCCCACAATCCAAAGATGTGCAGATCAGGTGAATTGGCCATGCTAAATTGCCCATAGCATTTGGAGATATGTAGGTTAGGTGCATTAGTCAGGGGTCAAATGTAGGGGAATGGATCTGGGTGGGTTACTCTTCGGAGGGTCAGTGTGGACTTGTTAGGCTGAATGGCCTGTTTCCACACTGTAGGGCTCCATAAAAATCGGTGAAAGATATGGAAATTATTGAAGAGACACTTAGCATATACAAATATAGAATTAGCTCTTTCAGGGTTAGTTAGAGTTTAACAATAATTATGAGGTTATTATGGTGTTGAAAGCTCAGTTATATGTTATTCAATGCAGTGATGAGTGATATTGATGCCAATCATATCACAAGGACTCCATATCACTCATGCATTGGAGTGCAAACAGTTGGATTTTATCTCATTAGCTTGAGTTAATCAAGAATGTTCAATGCTTTGTAGTTCTCAGACTGGTATTAAAGATAAAGAATGACAATATTATCCCATGATATAGAGTACAGCGGTTATGATAGCAACCCAGCATGGTGGTCAGCTAGTTCCCCTGTGGAAAATCATCATCAGTGTCAACAAGTGGTGAGGCTAGTACAATTACAACATTTAAAAGACTTCTGGATAGGTATATGAATAGAGGGATGGGCCAAATGCTACTAATTAATTTAGGATATCTGGTTGGCATGGATGAGTTGGACCAAAGTGTTGGTTCCTGTGCCACAGATCTCCAGGGCTCTAACTCTATGACCTGGTAACCTTGACACTCAATTATCTTCTAACCAAATAGAACAATATTTTCTGTGACAACTCAAACATTCAACTTTCCACTTTTTTATACCTTGCTGATACCCAATTCACAGATGTATTTCCACACTTCGTGGGATGAAGCAAATGAACTGTTCCTCTGTACCACTGGACTTTGTTTACTCTCACGAGCCACTTCTGCCTGTAGGGAAGACATAGTTGTTTTCATCATTCGTCTCAATTTCCATGTAATAGTGCTCAATGTAATGATTCAAATTTCCATTCATTACAGTGATGTTCAGCATTCTCTGCAGTTATATCACTTACAGGTTTACATTAAGTATCAAACACTCCTAACAATGTGCAATGTAACATTAGGGAACCTAGACTCAAAAACTTGGATCCAAGTAGTTTGATATTGTTAAGTTGAAGGAGTGTACTCTACCTTTAAGAAAAACTGAATGGTGTTCTGAACCGAGAGCTTACAAGCACATATGTCTATGACTAGATGGCAATCCCAGAGTATTGGAAAGTCAAAAATATGTAACATTTGGCTGTGAAATGGATACCTGAGTTTTGGTTGCTGTTTGACAACAATTTGAATTTAACCAGTTTAAATTATGCCCCAGGATATTAAAACCCAATAGAGTTTAAATTTATTGGTTCCAGGTCAGCAAAACAATGAGACAATCAGGTGTTGGGGGTACAAAAATGTGGCCATTTTGAAAATTGGTCAGAGAGCAACTGCCATAGAGGCAGCTCCAAGAAATGAGGAAATACTCTCTACCTTTTCATTTGCAACATACTCACAGCCAAAAGAAAGAAGATGACCCAGGGAATTCAGCAGCCAGAAGAGTGAAGTGACAGAAGACGACAGTGGCTGTGTGGTATTGAAACTAAGTTGATGTAATTTTAATAAGCGTCTTATTGGAACAGCATATTATTATGGAGTTGGAGGCAGGTAATTAGCAGTTAAGAGAAAGGGGGGCTTAGAGTTGTGAATAGTTGTTGTTTAACGTTCACTTTTAGAGATTAAAAAAAATTGATGTTATTTTCTTCAAATAGTGGAATCTGGGAGTTCTCTATCACACATATTAAGAGATGGTGAGGAGAGGTCAGCTTTTCCTGGTGTTTGGTTTCATTAACAGAGGGGTTCACCACCGTGTCATAACAATATAAGGATATTTTAATCATAAAGAACAGTGGAACCTCAGGAATATGCTGTTTGTTCACATAGTGGATACCCATTTCTCAGAGCAAGAGCCCTGTCTGCATATGATAAGGTCAGGGTTCAAATCATATAACAAGTGACTTCTGCATAGTGTTATCAGGTCTAGAACCTTTTCATGGATTTGTTTTGATGACATAAAATTGTTCCAGCTTCACTCTCAACTCTCCATTCTTAAATTAGACTTTAGTCAATATATCTGTTTATTGTTGCTCAGATCAAATGGCTTTTGGAGAGATTTGAGCAGTGTATATGACACATGCAAAGAGCATTTCTTTGTATTTATTCACATTTTTTGATTATGGACTAAAATGGAGAAAAAAAATGATCAGCTCAAGAATTAACTCAGCAGACCCTGTGGTCAGGGATCACAAAACTGCCTTCTCAGTCTTTCCTTCCAACTATAACACCCATTGCCTTTTCCATGACTGTCTATGTAATGTGTAGAGAAGGAGCGTGTAAAGGGACGAGAGTTTTAACTGGTAGAGTTTTATGTCTATGGTTCATTAGTGTATAAATGGAGTTTGACTATTTTTACAAATAAATATCTTTTTTGATACATACAGATACCTAGTCAGTACTTTCAATGAACCAAAGTCAGAAAGGCAAATAAATTTGAGAATACACTGTACTTTCCAAAAATATTTAATTTCTGTGATGACATCAGGAATAGCAAGGCTTGATTTTCAGCATGCTAATCCTTGCATAACAATGCACATGGCAATATAACTGTTTGAGACAGGCACAATAGACCAGAAGGTCATTTCCTCACCCTCACTGCTTAAATCGCATTGCAGCTTAGCACCAGTGGCAAATACCTGTCATTCCCTTAACAACAAATTTACTAATTCAGAAAGCATAATGTACTGTAAAAAACTGATCATGACTTGTAGATATTAGAGTTTGGAGAAAAGTCTAGAGGAACTTGTGTGATTGACAGAAACAATAAAAGGGAGGAGAATAGGACTACAGAGGAGGATAAATTAGTCTTGTCACAGACTGATAAAGAAATGAAGCACTAAAGCCATTTGCAAACTCTAAAATAGGTACAAACATGGTGGGCTAAATAGTGTAATGTGCTGTACTGTTTTACGTTCTATGTTTCTTTTAAACCTGATGAAGCCAAATCATTTTTATAGCAAAAGAGCAACCTTCCAAAATGTTTAGGATTAAATTATATGTACAAGTCTCAAGCATGACCTCTCATTGTTGTACTTCGTTGTTGGAACACCTACTGCATTACACATTAAATATTCCTGATTCTGTAGAAGTAGTGAGAGTGAGTGAGAAAGTAACCTTTCTATGCCATACCTTATTCTGTAAGAATTTGAAGCACTGCTGATTCAACACCTCCACAAACTCGGACTCAAAATCCTGGTCACTGTACCATGCTCCACCAGTCACAGATCGATCTGGCTGCAGATTATATAACATGTATACTTTTTTCTTCGAAGCCTGGAAGGACAGAAGATAATGCTTGTTCTTGTTTCTTGTGGAAAACATTGGAAAGACAATATTCATCACCATAGTTGACAAGAGGGCATCAAGAATTAACCATGAAGAGAGATGCTGGAGCAGTATATAGCCCAGAATACAAACCAGGCAGAGACATGGTGCAGGTAGGGATTTTTACATTCATCCACCAGGCTTTACGGTCCTTCATCTAGAGCCAGACCTCAAGTTAACTATTCTTCCAAGCTCGATTTCACAATTTGTGATGCGGAGTTTCAACTCAATATCTCTATTGCTAGACCAATCTTTTCTATTGTTGTTAATTGTTTTGGTGCAAGGTAATGCATAACTGGAACAAACTTTAACCTTTGACATTCTTTGCTGAGATCAGGATATCGCAAACCTGCTGGCAAAACGATACAGTGGACAGGTTTCACTATTCTAGCACTTAGACCACACCACATCTCTAATGGGACAGACATTCAAATTGGAAAGTTACTATGCAACAAAAGATTAAAAAAAGGGTTCGTCCTGGAAATTGTAAGAACAGCAGTGCTGGAAATCTGAAATAAAATCAAACACAAAGTGCTCGGAATACTTAAAAAAAACAGTCAATGTAAAATACAAGGAAATGACTGGCAGAAAGAGACTAGTTGGTCCAGTTAGCCTCCACAGATTCATGACAGCTGACCAAACACTTGTTGTGTTCTGGGAGACGTAACCAACCAAAGAAAAATCCAGAGTCAACAAGAGGATGGGGAAGAGGAAGAAGAAGAAAAACACACTCCACATTCCCACTCTCACAATCAAAATCTGTCCAGTAGATCACATGACCTCACCTGGGAGTGAGGTTCCATATAAGACATGTAGAAAATCATCCATAGAAAAGACACTACATGTTTTAACTCTGTATAAGAACTCAATTTCACAAGTATGTTTTCAAAATGTTGAAAGTAGCTTCGTCTTTAACCCACAACAATCAGAGAAATACTTTCAAGGAACTTTCAAGAGGGAAGATAGGAAAATACTTGACAGGAACATTGTTGAGGTTAAGGGGATAAACAGAGGACTGGAAAGTGTATTTGGACAGCCCTTTCAATAAAAGATGGCACAGGAGGATGGATCTCCTTTAATGCTGCAAACACATTTGAACTTACTCATAGTTTTGATTCCCCTTGTAAGTGCTGCTGGGAATTTAATTCTGTCTCAGCTCCTCCATGAATCAGAGCCCATCATTTAATTTTAGACAATTTCACAATCAAATCCATCTATGATTCTGCAGCAGGAGATAACCATCATGAGCTCAAAAGCCCCATCATCCTTAGATGAACAGGTAGCACCCAATCTGAGTTGGAAGATAACATTTCAAGGCCTATTCTCGAGACTTGAATCTATCATCTACACAGAAGCTCTGAGGGAATACGCTCCATGCCCTTCATGATTTCATAATCCTTTACAAGGTCGCCCCTCAGCCTCTGACACTCCAGGGAAAAACAGCCCCAGCCTATTCAGCCTCTCCCTAAGGCTCAAATCCTCCAACCCTGGCAACATTATTGTAAAATCTTTTCTGAACCCTTTCAAGTTTCACATCCTTCCAATAGTAGGGAGACAAGAACTGCATGCAATATTCCAAAATGGCCTAATCAATGTCCTGTGCAGCCACAACATGACCTCCCAACTCCTGTACTCAATACTCTGACCAATAAAAGAAAGCATACCAAACACCTCCTTCACTATCCTATCTACCCTCTATTCTATTCTACTTTCAAGGACTATGAACCTGCGCTCCAAGTTCTCTTTGTTCAGCAACACTCCCTATGACCTTACCATTAACTGCAGAAGTCCTGCTCGGATTTATTTTTCTAAAATGCAGCACCTCACATTTATCCAAATTAAACTCCATCTGCCACTCCTCAGCCCATTGGCCCATCTGATCAAGAGTGCGTTGTAATCTGAGGTAACCTTCTTTGCTGAGGAGAAAGTGAGGACTGCAGATGCTGGAGATCAGAGCTGAAAATGTGTTGCTGGAAAAGCGCAGCAAGTCAGGCAGCATCCAAGGAACAGGAGAATCGACGTTTCGGGCATAAGCCCTTCTTCAGGAAGAAGGGCTTATGCCCGAAACGTCGATTCTCCTGTTCCTTGGATGCTGCCTGACCTGCTAACCTTCTTTGCTGTCCACTACACCTCCAATTTTGGTTTTCACCACAAACTGACTTAACTGTACTTCCTATGTTCACATCAAAATCATTTATATAAATGATGAAAAGTAGTGGACCTAGCACAAATCCTTGTGGAATTCCACTGGTCACAGGCCTCATCTGAAAAGCAACCCTCCACCACCACCCTTTATCTTCTACCTTTGAGCTAGTTCTGTATCCAAATGGCAAGTTCTCCCTGTATTCCATGAGACCTAACCTTGCTAACCAGATTCCCTGGGGAACTTTGTCAAACACCTTACTGAAGTCCACATAGATCACATCCACCACTCTGCCCTAATCAATCATCTTTGTTACTTCTTCAAAAAATTCAATCAAGTTTGTGAGACATGATTTCCCACGCACAAAGTCATGTTGACTATCCCTAATCAGTTCTTGCCTTTCTAAATAAATGTACATCATGTCCCTCAGGAATCCTTCCAACAATTTTCCCACCACCGACATCAGGTTCACCAATCTAAGTTCCCTGGCTTGTCCTTAGCACCTTTCCAAAATAGTGGTAGCACATTAGCCAACCTAGAGTCTTCTGGCACCTCACCTGTGACTATCGATGATACAAATATCTCAGCGAGGGACCCAGCAATCACTTCCCTAGCTTTCCACAGAGTTCTAGGATACACCTGATCAAGTCCTGAAGATTTATCCACTTTTATGTGTTTCAAGATATCCAGCAGCACCACCTTTGTAATATGGACATTTTTCAAGATGTCACCATCTATTTCCCCACATTCTGTATCTTCGATGTCCTTCTCCACAGTAAGCACTGATGCAAAATACTCGTTTAGTATCTCCCCCATCTCCTGTGGCTCCACACATAGGCCGCCTTGCTGATCTTTGATGGGCCCTATTCTCTCCCCCTACTCTTTTGAACTTAATGTATTTTTAAAAACCCTTTGGATTCTCCTTAACCCTATTTACCAAAGCTATGTCATGTCCCCTTTTTGCCCTCCTGATTTCCCTCTTAAGGTTACTCCTACTGCCTTTATACTCTCAGGATTCTCTCAATCTCTCCTGTCTATACCTGACATATGCTTCCTTCTTGAGAGCTTGCTCTGCATAGACAGCTATACTTCCCACATCACAACCCTTCAAAAGACCTTAATTGTCGCCAAGTGCTTTGAGATGCTGAGTTTGTAAAATATGCTATTTAAGGATTTACATCTTGATGCAGTGTGATAAGGTGGAGAACATTCACATATCCAAGCCAACACAACAAGGAAGTCGTTAACATACTCACAGCTACAGATTTGACAGCTTTAATTAGTTTTTTGCTCTCCATGTTCTTGAGGATTTTGTTAATTTCAGTCAGTGGAAGGTTACTCTTGTATCGAATATCTCTGCTCCATATCCCTATGAAAAATCAATTTAGATCAATGGAACTCAACAATTAAATTTAAAGGTGCATTAACTCAAAGGAACCAAAATTCAGATGTTCCAGTTCTACTATTTTAAATAATATGCAGAGACGATTCGATACTTTTATTGAAAACACAAGTATTAGTAAAACTTTCATAAGCTTCTGACTTAGTGACAAGAGTCCCACTCAGTCACCCAATTACAAAATTTAGACAGAGGGGTGGAGGGTGTGTCAGAGGTGTAGTCTTTCAAATCTTCTCGGTTGACCAAATGAATTCCATGCCACTAATTTGAAGATGGACAAAGCAGATCGCCAATACTTATCCCTCATTTTTCCAGCATTGTAGAAGAAATTGACCTCGTCATTTATTATATTGCAGTATAAGGGACTTTGAGGTGCGTAAATTAGTTGCTGTGATTATGATGTTGCAATAGTGCCTTCACTTTAAAAGAAATTCATTGACTGCAATATATTCTGGGATATGAAAGGCACTGTAGAAATGAAATTCTCTCTTTTCACATGAACAAATAAAGCAATAAAGCTGCACAATGCTCTTCTCTACATAGAATAGAGTAACAATATTGAGAGAGTTGGGTTTCTCAACCCATCCCAAAACAATAAATCCTTCCACAACCTCTCTACGAAAAGGAGGGAAGAGAGAGTTTAAATGGAAATGAGCTACATCAAAATGTCTCTGAAACCCATGACATGCTCTACAATGTGCTTCCATCATTGTAACTGAGCAGTTCTGAAGGTGGAATATGAAGAATAGAAATGTATTTTCAAATCATATACATTCAAATCAGTGCTCTTCAGTTTGAATCACAGGGTCCTGCTAGGATTCTAAAGGGTCATTTTAATTCTAAGATTGGTTGGTAGTGTGGTTAAAGAGAGAAGGGATGCAGGATGTGATGGAAGACATCAAGAACAATTTTTAAAAAAGGATTATAAGCTGCTTGTGAATTTGGAGGATTTTAGCTACTGTACCTTTATTTCCAGCATCTTCTATGATTTGATAAACCAGTTTTTCTTGATTGTCAGAACCCTTCATTTTGCTGTTAAAAGAAATCCACACATCTAATTAAAAGGTATACTAAAGACTGCAGCAATTCTGAACTTGGAGTTAAACATCAACTCAAAAGGGAGAAGTGTTGGTAGGTAATAAGATTCTATACCACGAAGTAGAAACAGAAATGGGGTTTGGCTTGCGCGGTCAATGCCCTAAATGAGAAAAAAACCCAAGAGTGGTAATATTCCAAAGTATAGAAATGGTTGAATGTGAACATAGGAGTTATGGTTAGCAAGTTTGCTGATGACACCAAAATTGGTGGTGTATTGCACAACCAAGAAGGTTACCTCAGGTTACAAGTGGACCTTGATTAGATGGGCCAATGGACTGAGTGGCAGAGTAAGTTTAATTTAGATAAATAGGAGGTTCTGCATTTTGGTAAGGAAAATCAGGGCAGAACTTATACACCTAATGGGAAGGTTCTAGGAAGTAATGCTGAACAAAGAGACCTTGGAGTGCAGGTTCATAGATCCTTGAATACGGAGCTACAGATGGACAGGACAGTGAAGACAGCGTATGGTATACTTGCCTTTATTGGTCAGTGCATGGAATATAGGAGTTGAGAGGCCATGTTGCAGCTGGAGAGGACATTGGTTAGGCCATTTTGGAATACTAAGTGCAATTCTGGTCTCCCTGTTATAGGAAGGATATTGCAAAACTTGAAAGGATTTGGAAAGGATTTACAAGGATGTTGCCAGGGTTGGAGCTATAGGGAAAGGCTGAACAGGCTGAGGCTATTTTCCCTGGAGCATTGGAGGCTGAGGGGTGACCTTACAAAGGTCTATAAAATCATGAGAGGCATGGATAGACTGAATAGACAAGTACTTTTACCTGGGCTGAGGCAGTCCAGAACTAGAGGGCACTGGTTTAAGTTGAGAGGGGAACGATTTAAAAGGGACCTAAAGGGCAACTTTTTCATGCAGAGGATGGTACATGAATGGAATGAGATGCCAGAGGAAGTGGCAGAGGCTGGTACATTACAACAGTTAAAATGCATCTGGATGGATATATGAATAGGAAGGGTTTAAGAGGGATATGGGCCAAATACTGGCAAGTAGGTTTAGATTTATTTAGGATATCTGGACAGCATGGATGAGTTGGACCAAAGGGTCTGTTTCCATGCTGCACAGCTTTATATGCCCCTCGTGATTTTATAAACCTCTATTTATAAACCCCTCAATCTCCTATGCTCCCAGTCTCTCTTTAATAATTCAAACCCTCCTGATAAATCTTTTCTGAACCCTTTCCAATTTAATAATATCCTTCTCATAGCATGGCAACCAGAAATGTACACAGTAAATTGAGGAGTAGTGGGCAGCGAAGAGGGCTCCCTCAACTTACAACAGGATCTGGACCAGATGGGCCAATGGGCTGAGAAGTGGCAGATGGAGTTTAATTCAGATAAATGCGAGGTGCTGCATTTCGGAAAAGCAAATCCTAGCAGGACTTATACACTTAATGGTAAGGTCCAAGGGAGTGTTGCTGAACAAAGGGACCTTGGAGTGCAGATTCATAGCTCCTTGAAAGTGGAGTCGCAGGTCGATAGGATAGTGAAGAAGGCATTTGGTATGCTTTCCTTTATTGGTCAGAGTATTGAGTACAGGAGTTGGGAGGTCACGTTGCAGCTGTACAGAACATTGGTTAGGCCACTGTTGGAATATTGCATGCAATTCCGGTCTCCTTCCTATCGGAAAGATGTTGTGAAACTTGAAAGGGCTCAGAAAAGATTTACAAGGATGTTGCCAGGATTGGAGGATCTGAGCTACAGGGAGAGGCTGAACAGGCTGGGGCTGTTTTCCCTGAAGCATCGGAGGCTGACGGGTGACCTTGGAGGGGTTTACAAAATTATGAGGGGCATGGATAGGATAAATAGACAAAGTCTTTTCCCTGGGGTCAGTGAGTCCAGAACTAGAGGGCGTAGGTTTAGGGTGAGATGGGAAAGATATATATATATATTTTAAAAAAAAGAGACCTATGGGGCAACTTTTTCACGCAGAGGGTGGTACGTGTATGGAATGAGCTGCCAGAGGATGTGGTGAAGTTGGTACAATTGCAACATTTAACAGGCATTTGGATGGGTATATGAATAGGAAGGGTTTGGAGGGATATGGGCCGGGTGCTGGCAGGTGGGACTAGATTGGGTTGGGATATCTGGTCGGCATGGATGAGTTGGACCGAACGGTCTGTTTCCATGCTGTACATCTGTATGACTCTATGTGATGTCACCAATATCCTGTACAATTTCAATATGTTGTCCCAATTCCTATAGGAGGTAGTGAGGACTGCAGATGCTGGAGAGTTAGATTCAATAAAAGTGCGGTGCTGGGAAAAGTACAGTAGTGTTTCAGGCATACCCCTTCATCAGGACTGGGGAGGGGGAAGGGGGGAGAAAGAATGAAAGAAAAATAAATAAATAAAATCAATCAATATTCTTTCCCACTTATCCACTCCACCTTTCCCAGTGACCTATCACAACCACCTACCTCCGCCCACTTATTGCCATGGCACTTACCTTTCCCCTAGCCCCACTGCCCTCCCGCTACTTATTTCTCAGCCTCCTCCCCCATCCCCAGTCTTGATGAAGGGTTATGCCAAAAAACATCGTCTCTCTTGCTCCTCAGATGCTGCTTGACCTGCTATACTTTTTCTAGCACCACACTTTATCATCTCAACTCCCATATTCAATGATCTGAGCAATAAAGGCAAGCATGCTAAATTCTTTCTTAGCCACCTTGTCTACCTGTGACACAATTTTCAATGAACTATGTACCTGCACCCTTAGGTCTCTCTGTTCGACAACACTCCCCAGTGGAGTCATGCTTACCTGTTTTGATGGTTCTAGATGATGCTAAAAATTCTATGATGCTATTTTGCAGATGGGTAAAATGATGTATCCTATTTTGAAGCTTCCACTATAAAAGAACTTGAACATTTCTCCCCCAGACCTCTGCAAGATCGAAACCCTTTCTCTTCCATTTCACAATTCTGGAATCCATTTCATATGATCATTCAAAATAGGAGGAGTAGGCGATTCAGCCCCTCAAGCCTGCTTCAACATTCAATAAAATGATGGCTAAACTGTTTGGAGCTTCAACTTTACTTCCTTGCCCGTCCCTAGTGACCTCCGCATCAATCAAAAATGTAGTACAGGCTTGAAATATATCCAACGACCTAGCCTCTGCTACTTTCTTTCGAAAAGAATTCCAAAGAATTCCTCCTCATCTCCATCTTAAGTGGGCCACCCCTTTATTTTTAAACAGTGGGCCATATTCACGATTACTCAGTCTCTGTGAGGAGTAGTCGCCTTAAATTTACATTTCACTGGTTTTACCACTGTCTCCTTTTCCATTAGTTTAACTTAAAGTAAAGTAATGTCTGAATTTTACCACCCATGAATGCCCTCTGCTAGTTTATATACTTAATCTCGAAGCAGGAAAACACACACTATTTTGTCCAAAATGTGGAATTTTAGCACCTCTTAACAAGAGCAAGTCACTCAAGTGTCTTTCTGCCAAGTGCCTCTGAAGTCTATATATTGCATTTATCTCACTATTCAATTCATTTGGATTCTGCCCTTTGAAGTCTAAAAACTGAAAGAACTGCGGATGTTGGAAATCAGAAGCAAAAACAGAAAACTTGATACCATATTTGTAAAAGTATGGTAATGAGAGTGGTAAGGCTGAGAACAGCAAGAGGTTTTGAAATCTTTAGAATTAAGAGCTGAAAATGCAAGAGATCATGTCACAACTCCTGGGGTGAATGAAACTGGAAGGGTGGGAATCAGATGGAGGGTGAAGAATGATGCAGAATAAAAAGAATTGTTGAAAGAAGCCTTACTCAAAGTAGTACTGGTGAAGCAAAGGGAAGCGCAAAAAAGGCCAGTGATGGGAGAAAAACCAGAGTTAACAACAACACAGATCACCTTGGTGAAACATAACATGCATTCCCAGAGAGGATACCAGAGAAAGTGCTGCAAGAACCTTTCTGTTTGAAGAAGCCAAGTTCAGTTTTTTTGACAGCTTTGGGCTTTGTGGAGAAAACATGTTTGGCACAACTTTGGAACTGAACTTCCTGTAATTGGGTCAGAGCCTGCAGTGACTGCCAGGAGGTTAAAGGGAATATTAGGGGACACATAAGAACAGGAGTAGGCCATTCAGCCCCTCACATTGGTCTGTATTTCAATTAGTCCATAGTCAATTTGAATCTTAACACAAATTACCCTTCTTTATAATTAAATATTCTATATTATAAAAAGTTTACTTTGGAGCCACCATGCTCCAAAGTCTACTCTGCTGACAAATGAAAAGTGAGATGGAGGAGGACAAGGGAATGTGTCCAAAAAGCTATATACTGGAGAAACATAATCTTCAAAATGTGGAGATTGCATTTAATTCTGCTATTCCTCAGATTCTTCTGCCATCAACCACTGTAGTTATTATCCACTTTTTAAATAGGGTCAGCCATTGGTCCCAACCACCATTTCCAGTAACCCAGTCCAGCCCTTAATAAATCCCAAGATAAAGAAATGATTCCTGACAGGAGTCCTAATTTGACAATACTTCAGAACCTTGTACCGGCAATGTTTGTCAAAAGAAAATGCAACAAGCTAAGTCAAGATCTAGTCTTTTACTGCCTATTACCCCAACACACCTGTACATAGCTAGAAGTGGAGCTAAAGGTAGAAAAGTGAAGTCAAACGTAGACACCAGCCAAGATCTAACTGAATGACAGAATACACTCTCCTTGTTTCTGTGTACTTTCCACAATCCAATAATCCAAAATGATACAAAGTTAGTATTCACATAGTTCCTCAAAATATTAAAAGAGGTCACTCACCTTGCAGTCTGAGTATCCTTTATGCGGTATAGGAGACCTGAAGTACCCCTTAACAGATCCAATTGGCCCTGAAATAATTCAACAAAGTTACTTACTGAATGAAATGAAATGAAACAGGAAAGAAAAAAGTGCTCAAAGATGTATTCAGCAACATTACTGCAGTTAAAAGGTTTTTAAAAGGGTGGCACGATGGCTCAGTGGTTAGCACTGCTGCCTCACAGCGCCAGGGATCCAGGTTTGATTCCAGCCTTGGGCGACTGTCCGTGTGAAGTTTGCACAATTCTCCCAGTGTCTGCGTGGGTTTCCTCCGGATGCTCCGGTTTCCTCCAAGAGTCCAAAGATACGCAGGTCAGATGAATTGGCTATTCTAAATTGCCCATTGTGTTAGGTGCATTAGTCAGAGGGAAATGGGTCTGGGTGGGTTACTCTTCAGAGGGTCAGTGTGGACTTGTTGGGCTGAAGGGCCTGTTTCCACACTGTAGGGAATCTAATCTAATCTAATCTAATTAAATAACTTTGCTGATTTGTTGCACTCTTCAAGCCACTCACTTAAGGAGATTAAATTACATAGTTTTAAACAATAGGGGGAAAAAAACCCACTGGTAACGAAAACAGACTTGAGCACCAATAAAGCGCGCACAAAATGAACAGAAAAGTGGTATAAACTTCAAGTTATCTAGCTAAGCCTGCCGTCACAGCACCTTCAAATGACTTCAAAGTCACGACTTTAACATTTAGGAAATGGAACGGCAAACAGAGAAGCTGAAATTACATCAAAAGATGTGTACAAGAGTACAGATGATGACACAACACCACCACTTACAAATCCTCCATGTAACCACAAGCCATCTTGATATGGAAATATATGTCAATGTTCCTTCGCTATCACTAGGTCAAAATCGTGGAACTCCTAACAGCACTGTGGGTATACCAACACCAGATAAACTTCAGTGGTTCAAGATGATGGTACACTTTTTTTTAAAAAAAGCTTTTAAGGAATAGGTAACAAATGTTGGCATTTCTAGAAACATTCAAATCCCATGACAAAATAAAATTACAGGTTAATCACACCCTGTATCCATTCAACACACATTATACATGCAAATAACAATCCTTCAAACCCTGGAAGTTACATTCCAAAATTCAAGCAGTTAGAGGAAATGCCCAGAAATTAATGCTTCATTAATAAGGTTAAAAGCCTAAAACACAAACAAGGCATTACTGCAAAACCAAACTGAAAACAAAAAATGCTGAAAATCACAGCAAGTCAGGCAGCATGCTAGCATTTCAAGTCTAATGACTCTTCATCAGGGCTGACGTGAGCCACAAACCCAACGGCAAGAACAAATTCTCAATACAATATGGGTCCAAATCACACCCGATACTGGAGCCCACAATATAACTGACTCTCTCGTGCAATAATAAGGAAACAGACTTACAGAACAACACCAAATTGTCATCTTTCAAACAAGATGTTAAATGTTACTCTGTCTATATATGGATAAGAAATAGCAGAAAATTCAACTCAGAGTCTGGCCAACACTTATCCGTTGATAAACAACTAAAAGTTCATAGGTATCACCACACTGCTGTTTCTGGGACTTATATTTATTCATTCATTGGATGTGGGAGTCTCTGGCTGGGCAAGCATTTATTGACTGTCCCTAGTTGCCTTTGTGGAGGTGGAGGTGAGCTGACCTCTCAAACATCTGCAGTCCATGTGTTGTAGGTAGACCCTCAATGCCACTAGGGAGAGAATTCTAGAATAAGGAACTGCAAGGGAACATGTAGGTGGTGGTGTTTCCTTGTCTTTTTAGGTAGAATTGGTCATGTGCTTAGAAGGTGCAGTCCAAAAGTCATTGGCAAATTTCTGCAGTGCATCTTATAGATAGTACAAATAACTGCTACGGAATGTCAGCAGTGGAGTGACTGAATGCTTGTGGGTGTGGTGCCAAAGCAGGCGGTTTTGTCCCAAATGGCATCAAGCATTTTGTTGTTGGAGTTGCACTTATCCAGACAAGTGCAAGTATTCCATCAAGCTCCTGATGTCTTGTAGATGGTGGACAGGTTTTGCACCACTATAGTCTGAGCCATTAACCGAGTCCTGTATTTCAGTGTTTCTGGTCACTGGTAAGCCCCAGGATGTTGAAAGTGGAGTGAAACAGATTGTAACACCATTCAATGTAAACATGTCGTGGTTACACTAACTTTTAATGGAGATCATAATTACCTGGCAATTGTGTGGCACAAGTGTTACTTGCAACTTTTCAACCCAAGCCGAGAGATATTGACTAGGTCTTGTTCCGTTGGACTGCTTCAGTATCTGAGGAGTCATAAATTGTGCTGAACATTGGCAAACATCCCCAATTCTGGCCTTATGAAGAGAAGGTCACTGATGAAGCAGCTGAAGATGGTTGGGTCTAGGACACAACCCCGGGGAACTTCTGCACAGATGTCCTGGGGCTGAGAGGACAGACTTCCTGATGTTCCAACTCTGATCTCCAGCATCTGCAGACTTCACTTTCTCCATCTTCCTATGTGCTAGGTATGACTCCAACCAGCTGAGAGCTTTTCCCCAAATTCCCAGTGACTCCAGCTTTGCCAAGATTCTTTTGAGACCACACTTGGTCAAACGTGATCAATGGCTGTCACACTTACTTCACTTTTGGAACTTAGCTCTTTTGATCATATTTGAACCATGCTGTAATGCAGTGGCCCTAGTGGAATCCAAATTGAGTGTCAATGAGTAAGTTATTCCTAAGCAAATGTTGGTCTTCCATCATTTCATTGAAAATGGCAAGACAACTGGTGGGGTTGTAATTGGTGAAGTTGGATTTGCCTTACTTTTGGGTACACAACACAACCTGCTGCAATTTTCTAAATTGTCAGGTACATGCCAGTGTGGTAGTTGTACTGGAATAGCTTTGCTAGGGTGCAGCAACTCTGGAGCACAAATCTTTGGTATTATTGCTGGAACCCTATCACGGCCCATAAGCCTTTGAAGTATCTAGTGTCTCCAACCATTTCTTGATTTCACATGGAATGAATCAAATTGGCTGAAGATTGGCAACTATACTGCTGGGAAACACAGGAGGATCATCCACTTGGCACTTCTGGATGAAGACTGCTATGAATGCTGATCTTCTGCACTGATGTGTTGGGCTCCTCCATCATTGAGGCTGGTGATACTTATGGAACTACCTTCTTCAATGAGTTGTTTAATTGTCCACCACTATTCATGACTGGATGTGGCATAACTGCGGAGCTTAGATCTCATCTGTTGGTTTTGAGATCGATTAGCTCTAATTGCTTATATTGTTTGGCATGCAAGTAGACCTGTTGTGACTCATAACCAGGTTTTGCCAGGTGCTGCTCCTGGCACGCCATTGAATCACGCCTGCTCTCCATTGAATCAGGATTGATCCCCTTGCTTGATGGTAATGATGGAATAAGGGATATGCCTAGCCTTGAGGTTGCAGATTGTGTTTGAATAAGATTCTGTTTTTGATGGTCCACAGTACTTTATGGTTACCCAGTCTCGAAGTGCTAGATCAGCCAATTTCAGTTCAGACCATGGAGCCACACAGTGCAAGGGACTCTCAATGTGAAGGCAGGACTTCTATCTCCACATGAACTGTGTGGTATCACGTTACTGATACTATAAAAGACAGATGTATCTACAGCAGGCAGACTTGTGAGGAAATGGTTACATATGATTTTTTCCCTAACCACCTGCTGCTAGATTGGGTCTGCAATAATGACTTTTAGGGTGTGACTGGTTTGGTAGTGCTGCTGCCGAGCCACTCTTGGTGGTGGACATTGAAATCTCCCACCCAGAGTACATTCGGCACCCTTGCCACCCTCAAATGATTCCTTGAAGCGTTGTTCAAATGGAGGAGCACAGTCATCAGCTTAGGGAATCAGCAGTAGGTTTTCATGACCATGTTTGGCCTGATGCAATGAGATTTTGCAATGTTCAGAGTAAATATTGAAAACTCAGAGGGCAACTCCCTCCTGACTGTGTCGTCACCTCTCCCAGGCCTGTCCAGTTGGTAGGAGAGGACATATCCAGGGATGGTGATGGTGACGTCTGAGACATTCTGTAAAGTATGCTTCTGTGAGTATGACTATGTCAGACTGTTGTTTGAATAGTGTGTGAGACGGCTTTCCCAATTTTGGCACTAGCCCCAGTTGTTAGTAAGGGGGACTTTGCAGGGTCAACAGGGCTGTTTTGCTGTTGTCCTATATTGATGCCAGGTAGCCTGGTTTTGTTTTTAGTGATTGCTACAACTGAGTGGCTAGTTCAGAGTCAACCACATTATTGAGAGTCTGGAATCACATGTATGCCAGACCAGGTAAAGATGAAAGATTTCCTCCCCTGAATGACATTAGTGAACCAGATGGGTTTTACTCCTTCCCCAACTATTAGTAGTTTGTTAATGTTAGAATCTTATTGCCACCGTCTGCCATGGAAGGATTGGTACGCAGAACATTACTCAAGTTTCCAGATTAGTGAAAAGCAAAAGAGCTGTGTGCTGTAAATCAGAAATAGAAGCTGCTGGAAAAGCTCAGCAGGTCTGGCAGCACCTGTGAAGGGAAACCATGATCCAACAACTTGTGTTTCTGTTTGCATATTAATGGTCTAGTGATAATACCACTCGGCCATTGCCTTCTTGTGTACAAATGGTTGTTAATTTCCTACACTACAGTAGCTACACCACAAAAATCTCATTGAATATTCCAAAATGCTTTAGAGTCAGAGGTTAGCATATGCACAATATGAATACAATCGATTTGTTATGAATATTTAATAGCCTACTATTGCGAGAAGTCTGTTGATAGCCATTGCCCTCTTCTGTGGCTCCACATGTGGCATGTCATTCTGAATAACTTGGTCTGTGATTCCTTGTGGGAACTGCTGGCAGAGTTCTATAATCCTAGAAGTAAAAAGGAAATGATAAAAAGTCAATGTGACAACTACAGTATATGGTCTAATTTAACTGCTCCGACAGAGTAAAATGCAAGTATGCTCCTTACAAGATATTCAGAAGCGTATCACCTCAGTACTGCACTTACCAGTGAAAAACTGCAGTACGTATGCTATACTCATAATGAAACAGAGAACATATATAGTTTATATCACAAGGTAATAGCATTGAGGAGTCAATACACCGTGTAAAACAAAAAGTACAATCATTTGAAAGGTCAACACTGAATAACTTACTTCTATGAAAAGTATTTGATCTTCTTAATTATTTTATATTGCTAAAGTTGTTCCCATACTTCAGTTTCTGTTCCATCACAACTGGTGTAAATGCAAACTTACCTCCTGAAAGTGTACCTGATAACAAAAAAAATCTTTACTGAGTCATAGGAGAAGGATTAAACCGTTCAGCCCCTTGAGCCTGCTCCAGATTCTAGATCATAGAAAATGGAGAAGATTTGTTGCACAGGTTGAGGTTCTGGATAAACGTTTGCTTGCTGAGCTGCAAGGTTCGTTTTTCAGACGTTTTATCACCATACTAGGTAACAGCATCAGTGAGCCTCCAGTGAAGCGCTGGTGTTATGTCATGCATTCTATTTATATATTTAAGTTTCTTTGGGCTGGTGATGTCATATCATGTGATGTCATTTCCTGTTCTTTTTCTAAGAGGGTGGTAGATGGGATCCAAATCGATTAGTTTGTTGATAGACTTCTGGTCGGAATGCCAAAAAACCAAAAAGACACATACATCAAACACCACCAACTTCATCAGCAAGGACAACATTGTCAAGCTAGTGGACCTATGCCTTATCACCCACTTCACCTTTAATAATAAAACCTACAGACAAATCAAAGAAACACCAATGCAATCTCCAATATCAGGGTTCTTAGCCAAGACAGTAATGCAGAGACTTGAATAAATAGCTCTGCCAACCATCCAACCCTAACCTTTGTCATCACTAAATGCAACAAATTACAGGAAACCTTCAAGACCATCAAATAATATACTTACTGGTATAAAATTCACAAAAGAGGAAAACAACAAGCTGCCATTCCTAGATGTCACAATAGAGCGAACAGTCAATGGGGAACTTCAAACCAGCGTCTACAGAAAAACAGCACATACAGACCAAATATTGAACTACAGAAACAATCATCCCAACACCCACAAAACGAAGCTACAGTAGAACATTATTTCAATGAGCCACCACACACTACAGCACAGAGTAATTAAGCAGAGGAAAACCACCTATACAGTGTATTCAAAAAGAACAGTACCCAATGAACACAGTCTGCCGATTTCTCAGCAACAAACACAAACAAGCAGACAAAACATGCCCAGAAAATCTAGCCACTCTCTCCTACAAAAGACTACTCAGACCTCTTCGCATCATGGTAGTTCACAGATCTGCCAATACACTAAAACAGCAGCTAATGAACTTAAAAGGCCCTATAGGGACAACAAGCAAAATGAACGTCATTTACAAAATAACGTGCAAGGACTGTAACAAACACTACATTGGACAAACCGGCAAAAAAACTAGCCACCAGGATACATGAACATCAACTAGCCACAAAAAGACATGACCCACTATCACTACTATCCTGACATACAGATTTTGCCGGTTTGTCCAATGTAGTGTTTGTTACAGTCCTTGCACGTTATTTTGTAAATGACGTTCATTTTGCTTGTGGAACATCTGTATGACTTGACTTGGACAACACATCCATCTTCGGACAAGCCAAACGGAGACATGCACGAGAATTTCTACAAGCATGACATATCAAAAAACACATCAATTTAGATCCCATCTACCACCCTCTTCGAAAAAGAGCAAAAAGTTACATCAACACCAGATAGGACATCACCACAGGATATGATATTGCCAACCCAAGGAAACCTAAACACAAATATAAACTGGGACATAACACCAGTGCTTCACTGGACATTCACTGATGATGTTAGCTAGTGTGGTGAAGAAACGTCTGAAAAACCAGCCTCCCCACTCAGCGAGCAAACTTACATCCAGGTTCTAGATAATGGCTGATCATCAACCTCAATGTCATTTTCCCACATTCACTTTTTAGTCCTTAATAGAATTAGCAAGTAGAGATCTACTGATCTCGGTCTTAAACATACCCTATGACTGAGCTGCTACAGTCTTGAAATGTAAAGAATTTGAAATGTTCACTACCCTCTAAGTAAAGATTTATTACTCATCCCACTCTAAAATAGCCAGTATTTTATTCATTCAAAGAATGGGTTCCTCATTCTAGACCATCCCCTAAAATCACTGTTCTTGCACTCACCCCATCTACTGCTCAAATGTTTAATAATTTTTAATGGGTTACTGCTTTTGTTCTAATTTCTAGAAAATACAGGCACACAGTCTCCTCAACCGCTCCTCAGGGCCATCCAGAACCACAAGATCATAAGACATAGGAGAAGTTATGCCATTCAGCCCATCAAGCCTGCTCCGCTATTCAATCATGGCTGATAAATTTCTCATCCCATTCTCTTGCCTTCACCCTGTAACCCTTGAACAATCAAAAATCCAGGTTAATCGTACTCAATGACCTTGCCTCCACAGCCTTCTTTGACAGTGAATTACACAGATTTACAACTTTCTAGCTGAAGTCTTTTCTCCTTACCTCAGTCCTAAAAAGGTCTTCCCTTTACTCTAAGGCTGCGCCCTCGGACCCTAGTCTCTCCTATCAATGGAAACATCTTCCCAAAATCCACTCCGTCCAGGCCATTCAATATTCTGCAAGTTTCAATTCGATCCCACTCACCCTTCTAAATTTAGTATAGATCCAGACTCCTTAAACAGTCCTGATACGTTAAGCTTTTTATTCCTGGGACCATTCTCATGAACCTCCTCTGAACAGGCTCGAGAGCTGTACAGAGGAATTCGATTATTTGAAGTTGCTGGGTGGGCAGTTTTTCATTTGGATAATTAATTTGACCTTAAACAAAAGGAAGCCATACTGCACATAACTGCATTAAAAAGCACATTTACAGAATTTTTATTTCATTTAATCACTAAAATTTGTACAAACACTGGATATCGCTGACACATTCATGACATTTTACAAATCAAATCACTTTGTGTACCTGTACAGTAAATAAAATTCATTGAGGTGGAGGTCGGTTTTATCTTCGAATAAAATCTCCAGCCGCTGTTGCTGGAGCTGCTGCTGTCTCTTCTTTTTTCGCGAACATTAACATTTGGCAAAGATGCATCAACTTAACGGCATCGACTTAGTCTTGTGTTTTGTACCACTCCACTATCAATAGGTTAGGTAACGGGGACGGGAGGTGGTGTCTGTATCAGATTTTCATTCCCAACCACGGCATCGGTACTTGCCCGCTGCGCCTCCGTGACTATGTTGACTATCTGATCATCACCGAGTGTCTCTGTTCTGATGTCATTGTCACAGTTCACCCAAGCATCAATGTCAGCCTCTACAAGGTCTCCTAATCCCAGCTGTCTGCAGTTTTCGGTGATGTAAGTGGTTAGCCTTTGATCTGGATAGGTACCCGCTTCACTGTCACAGCTACCAACACACAAGCCATTGTACCAACATTCCGCAAGTGTCGATGGTTTGATGCAGCAATCATGAACAAAGCGTCCTTGATTATGAATGCCTTCATAATTTCCAACACTCATTTCTCTTCATTGTCTTCACAGGACAGCACGCAACGTGTAACGGTAATAATATTTTTTCATTATTGTGATGATTCCCCAATTGAGCTGCTACAACTTTGAATTGGTGTTGAGTGGTAAAAACAAACAAAGTCATAGAGGGAATGAAGACACCACTGATTTGTCATGCATTTTAAATCCTTCCGCATGTCATTTTTCTGTGTTAAAATTATTTCAACATTGTGACAATTGACTAAGATTGTTGCACCAGTGTCATTAACACCTCTTTGCTGTAACGTTTGCACATCTTCTTCAGTGCAATTAGCCATCATTTACCTTGTACTGTAAACAAAAGGCGCAATCATTGCACCATTGTTGGTAACACCTCTATGTTGTAACCGTTTCACGGGAAATTCCGATTTTCAGATAATTGATGTTCAGATAATCGATGTTCCTCTGTACATCCTTCCTGAGATATGGAGCCAAAACCTGCGCACAGTACTCCAAATGTAGTCTGACATTTACATAGCCTCAGAAGTGCATCCCTGCTTTTATATTCAATTCCTCTTAAAAATAAATCACCATTATTGCATTTGCCTTCCTAACTACTGACTCAACCTGCAAGTTTACCTTGAGAGAATCCTGGACTCCCAAGTCTCTTTGCACATTTAGAAAATACCCCATGCCTCTATTCTTCCTCCCAAAGTGCATGACCTCACACTTTCCCACATAGTACTCCATCAGCCACTTCTTTGCCCACTCTCCTAACCTGTCCAAATCCTTCTTCAGCCTGCCCACCTCCTCAATGCTACCTGTCCCCCTACCTATCTTTGTATCATCTGCAACTTAGCTCGAAAGCCCTCAGTTCCTTCATCCAGATCATTAATGAAAAACGTGAAAAGTTATGGTCCCAACACAGAGCCTTGCGGAACTCCACCCGTCACTAGCTGCCAGCGTAAAAAGGATCCTTTTATCCCCACTGTCTGCTTCCTACCAGAGAACCAAGCTTCTATCCATGATAGTACTTTGCCTCAGACAACATGAGCCTTTATCTTACTCAGTAGCCTCCTATGCGGCACCTTGTCAAAGACCTTCTTGAAGTTCAGGTAGATAACCTCCACTGGTTCTCCATGGTCTAACCTGCTCATTACTACCTCAAAAGAATTCTAGCAGATTTGTCAGGCACGACCTCCCCTTGATGAAACCATGCTGACTTTGCCCTATTTTACCATATACTTCCAAGTTTTCAGAAATCTCATTCTTCACAATTGATTACAGGATCGTACCCACAATCATGGTTAGGCTAATTGGTCTGAATTTTTCCATCTTTTGCCTTACTCCCTTTTAAAACAGAGGAGTCATGTTCTCGATTTTCCAGTTCTCTTGGATCTTCCCCGATTCTAGGGATTCCTGAAAGATAGCCTCCACTATCTCTTCAGCTATTTCCCTTAGAAATCTGGGATGTAGTCCATCTGGTCCAGATGATTTATCCACCTTCAGGCCATTCAGTTTTTCTATCACCTTCTCCTTGGTGATTGCCACCATACTCACCTCTGCCCCCTCACTCTCCTGAATTGTTGGGATATTACTCATGTCATCCACTGTGAAAACTGACAGGAAGTAATCATCAGTTCCTCAACCACTTCCTTGTTTCCCAATACTATCTCTCCAGCATCATTTTCCAGCGGCATAATGTCCACTTTTGCCCTTTATATATCTATAGAAACTCTTAGTCTTCCTTTATATTACTGGCTAGCTTCCCCTCATATTTAATCTTCTCCCTCCTTTTTAATTGTTGCCCTTTGTTGGTCTTTGTAAGCTTCCCAGTCCTCTGGTTTCCTTCACCACATTATATGCTTTCTCTTTTCCTTTAATGCTATCCCTGACTTCCCTAGTCAGCCATGGTTACCTAATTCTCCCTGTACCATGCTTCCTTTTCCTCGGGATAAGTCTCTCCTGTGTCTCCTGAATTACTCCCAGAAACTCCTGCCATTGCTGGTCCACGGTCTTTCCTGCCAGACTCCTCCCAGTCAATTCTATCCAGCTCCACCCTCATGCTTCTATAATTGCCTTTTTTCATTACTTCTGATTCTATCTTCTCCATCTTGAATTGCAGAGTAAATTCAAACATATTTACAATCACTGCCTCCCAAGGGTTGCTTCATCTTAACCTCCCTTATCAAGTCTGCCTCATTGCACAACACTAAATCCGATATTGCCTGTTCCCTAGTGGGCTCCACCACAAGCTGCTCCAAAAGGCCATCTCAGACATTCCGTAAATTCCTTTTCTGATTTTCCTAGTTCACCTGCATATTGAAAATCCCCCATGATGACTGTGGCATTGCCTGTCCTATACAGCTTTTTCTACCTCCTGGTGTATCTTGTGCCCCAGCTGCTGACTACTGTTTGGAGACTGATACATAACTCCAATTATGGCTTTTTCACCTTTACAGTTCCTCAATTCTACCCACAGACTCTATACCATCTGACCCTATTCATTTCTTATTATCGATTTAATTTCAATAGATTAGGGTTGTTTTCCAGAGCCAGCCAAGAAGTGACTTAAACACAGTGTAAACAGGGGCTTGGCTAGAGCGGACAGGAATTACCTGTTTCCCCTAGCAGGAAGGTCTATTATTGGCTGCACAGATTTAAGGAGATCAGTTGAAGGATTAATGGGGATAGAAGGAAAAACTCTCTCCCCAAAATGTCACGAATTTGCTGTTCAGTTGTGGTTGAGGCAGAAACCTTCAAAGGAGTGAGAACATGCTGCTGAAACACTGCAACTGCCAAGGTTTTTGATCAGGTGCTAATAAGTAGGATCAGGATGGAAGTTTATTTTATTCTGCCAGTGTAGACACAATAGGCTGAACTGCCTTTAGGTTTTCGATGATTCTCTTATTGTTCCATTAGTGACCAGGCCCTAAACTCAACTGCCTTCCTACATGACTCTGCCTCTCTAAATCATTTCTCTCACTCCCACACCTCTTTACTGAGTTTTTGGCCATATGAAGCTCCCTGATTTGTTCTATAAAGTCCACGTGAAGTGTCTTAGGATGTTCCATTAATAAGTGCAACATAAATAAGTCATAAAAAATAGAAAATACTGGAGAAACTCAGTTTAACATTTCAAGTCAGTTAATACATCGAGTCAGGAATGACTTCTTCAGAATTGAAAGGTGTTGGAAAGTAGATCCTTTTATACTTTTGACAGAAGCAGAGGAGGAGCAAGGAGTTCAGAAGGTAGAGGTGCCAGTACAAAATACAAAATGAGTTCTTAACAGTGGAAAAAAAGAAATGCAAGAAATGTATATTAAGATGTGAAAGGGAGCAAATTGGCCCTTTCTAGTAAGTGCCATGTAAACAAGACAAAGACGACACGGCTGGGAGACGTGGGGAAGGCAGAAATTAAATACTCCCCATGCGAGAAGTCTCAAAAAGCAGGGAAATTTTTAGCAGCGTCTGAAGAGTGAAAACCTTTCTTCAGTGGTGGAATTTTACAACGCGAAAATGGCTCTATCCTGTCACTGTAGCCAGGAACAAGAAGGCAAGAACGACACAAAAACATTACCTGCTTTCCAGCCCTACAGAATCTACTGCTTCTTGCTTCACTTTCACATCAGCCATTATTTCAATATATTGGTGCTGATTCAATTATCAGCATGACAATATATTGGCGACTGAAGGATTTGTTTTTGGATCTGGTCTACAGTGCTGTTGACGTGCCCCTCGGTCCAATGTTGCAATTGTTGCGTTCCGCGTTGTATCAAATCTCAGTATCAACGTTCCAAATGCCAGGCTGACCCCCTCCAACCCCGGGGTTAACGATCCACAGCGTCAACTCTGAGCTGGGGGCCTTTCATTCTGCCGGCTCAGCCTCTTATTCTGCAAAAAAAAGGCCAGAGATTCTTTTGCCAGGCTGCACCTCTCGCTTCTCGTCGTTAATTACAAGCAGCGTCTTCTGTTGCCGTATGTTACAAGGCAGTTCTGAAAATAGTGAAAAATCAAAGAGGCAGCGGATTAATTCTGTGACCATGTTCTCCGGCAATCTGAGAAGCAGCTATCTAGTTTGAACTGGGGCTTAACCAGAGTTTGGCGCTTTTGCTGCAAGCCCTGTTATCAAGAGTGGTTAGTTGCAGACTTTGTGTTGCAAAGGGCGAGCAATCATCTGAGACAACGTGTTTGCCATCCCTTTGGGAGAGGAAAATAGATGTCTTAAAAATGCATTCATTTAGTTTTGCTTTACGTGGGATCTGATAATGGCGCAGCAAAGTTAAACAAAATCTCATTAACTGATCAAATTTAAGGAAAGTAATAACGGGGATAAGGGTGAGGAGGAGAAAATGTAGACTGGGTGAGCTTTAATTTCACATCAGGCACAGAAAGAAATAAACGGGGCGAAAAATTTCGGATCAAGAGACAATAAAGTAAAAATTAAAAGTTTTTAATTCGTAGAGCCAGATAGTTACTCTCATCAATCTGACACTTAAAATGTGGACGGGCAGGTGTTGGATTGAGGGGACAAAGTTAAAAAAATCACACACCAGGTTATAGTCCAACAGGTTTATTTGGAAGCACTAGCTTTCGGAGCACTGCCCGTTCAACAGGTGATTCTACAACCATCATATGAAGGAGCAGCACTTTGAAAGCTAGTGCTTCCAAGTAAGCCTGTTTTATTATAATTTCTTGTGTGATTTCTAACCGTGTTAAAATGGTGAGAGACTAATAACTAAAGTTAGCTTTCTGTGATGATTTTAGTTTATAAAATGCAACGACTTCATGCTATATGAGCGGCTAGGTAGCCGTTTTCCTGAAACTAACCCGAGCACCACAACTCAGATATCAACATTGTGGATTTTAAAAAATTTAACCATGCATCTTCCCTTCACCTGAAACTATTTGTGTGGAATCTGACATTTTAAAAAATTATTTATCACAATCCCATTTGGAAGTTAGTCCGAAATCTGATTCTGCCACCCTTTCAGGTGGTTTCAGATGGTTACATCCTTTCTGAAATTTCAGATTCGAATTCTCAAGTTAAAAGATGGGACGAGGAACAAAGATTTTTTGGGGGAATACAAATAAATAAATCACTGGTAATCTAAAGATTGGTCAAAAAAGTATGTTTTAAGGAATGCTATCAGAATATACAGGTACGATAGTAGAAAGAAAGTTGAGTATACCTTGTAGAGATCTTTAAAGTTGTAAAGAGACTCAATGGGGTAGATTTGGGGAAACTGTTTTCACTTGTGAATGAGACCAGAGCAAGGGGCAAAAATATAGCCACTAACAGTATTTAGAATAATTTCTTTAAATTTTAAATGGGATGATTGAACCAGATATCATTGATAAATTTAAGAAGTAACTTGCAGGATAAAATTATTATAGCACAGGACAAAGCCACTCAACTCATTATGTCCATGCTGATGGTGCATCGTACTGCCATCCCATTGTCGCGAAACCACATCCCCACACATTCCTCCTTTTCAAATATCCCAATAATGTTTAAATGTTTATGGCACAGAAGAAGGCCGTACGTCTTTTTCACTTTACGCTGCTGAAAAGTGAGTCAACCTGTCTAATCCTTTTGCAGCACTTGGTCCTTAATCTCTGGAGGTTTCAAGTGCCTATCAGAGACCGAAATGTGTTGAAGGTTGCTGCTTCAACTTTTAGGTAATGATTTCCAGACTCCTACCAATGTCTGAATGTAAAACATTTTTGTCGTCTCCCCTCCAATCTTCCTAAGAATCACTTTAAATATCTGCACCCCAGTCATAACCCCTCTGCCAAGGACAAATAGGTTTTTCCCATCCACTCTGTTCAAGCCCCTCTCAACCTGTACACCACAATTAAATCTGCTGTCAGCCTCCATCTAAGCCTACCCAATCATTCCTCATAGCTGCAATTTTCCAATTCTGGCCACATCTTTGTAACATCTCCTCTGTATCCATTGGATGGCAGTTACATCCTTTCTGAAATGAAGGGACAAGAATTGTACACAGTACAGTACTCAATTTCTGGTGTAACTAATGTTTCTATATGCCTTCTTAAAGACAACATATATCTGACTCGTAATTGAACATAGGGATTTGAGGACATGGGGTAATCAGAGTTAGAGGAGATTAATGTTAGTAAGTTGTGAGAAGATTTCTAGCTCAAGTTGAAGTTCTGGATGTGTTTGCTCGCTGAGCTGGAAGGTTCATTTTCAGATGTTTCATCATACTAGGTAACATCTTCAGTGAGCCTAGTATGGTGACGAAACATCTGAAAACAAACCTTCTGCCTCAGCAAGCAAACCTACATCCAGAGATTAATGTTGCGTATAAATAAATACTGGTGTAGATCTAGTGAGTCAAGTGACTTGATCCTGTGGTGTAGGTACTATATAATTGCCATAGAGAGGGAATTTAAAAATAAAAAGGTGCAGGTTGGAATTTGATATCTTCTCCCACTGTCAGATAGTAATTTTTTCAGAACTTACATCAAACAAGAATGGAATAGCGCACAAGTTTGTTTGCATTACATAAAAAATATTCTAATCAACTTGTTAGCCACCATATTTTATATTCCAATGAAACTACTTATTTTTATGCAAACTATTGTAAGTACAGCAATCACTCTGGTGTGAGAAAATGAGGAGGGATGTACCAATTGAATAATTGTAGGAAAATGAAAGTGTTAGATGCAGGAATTGGTTGAGTTCTTCTGTAACTAGAGGAGTAGTAACAGCTTCAAATGGAAATAGTGGTGTAATCTGCATACGTCGTGACAGAGTATCCTATTATCCAAAACATCCACCCAATTCAGGTGATAATTTTATTATAGCAAACAGGACCCTATGACCCAAATAGGATACCAGATGTCAAATACAGTCGCACTTCTTGTTGGCCGTTTTGGACACATGATGATCGGTTCCATGGGTAATTGAACCAGAGTTATTTTTGGGGTCCTGAGGAAAAGGAGAGGTAACAAGAATTAAATTGGCCATTGCTGACTTGGGAATCCTCCCAAGTATTTGCCTTGCTGTAAACTGCCCAATTCTGAATACAGCAAACTATAGAGGACAACTGTTTGGCATCCCCTGGTTTATCTGCCAATATTAAACATGTTTAGAGGACCCGACAACCACCTGGAAAACTCTGGGCAGCCAAGCAGAGCAAGTTAAAACAGATCCATGGGAAAGTAGAACTTTAGAAGCAAGAGTAGGACATTAGGCCCTTCAAGCCTTTTCCACCTTCAGTAAGATCATGGCAGATCTAGTTGCAAAGACAATAGGTGCAGGAGTAGACCATTCTGCCCTTCGAGCCTGCACCACCATTCAATTTGATCATGGCTGATCATCCTTAATCAGTATCCTAAATAGAAACTCTACTTCCTCATTCCATAACTTGGAATGGGCAGGTTGTCTTATGAAGAATGGTTTTCAGGCTATTCTTGTATCCACTGGAGTTTAGAAAATTGAGAGGTGACTTGATTGAAACAAAAAAAAGATCCTGAACAGTCTTGACAGGGTGCATATGAAAGGATATTTCCTCTTGTGAGAGAACCTATATTTCAGGGTTACTGTTTACAAATAAGGGGTCACTTATTTCAATCAGAAACAAAGATTTTTTTTCTCACAGGGTTGTGGGTCTTTGGTACTGCCATCTTCAAAAAGCAATTGAAGCAGAATCTTTGAATATTTTAAGACAAGGATTGTTGGATTCTTGATAAGCAAGGGAACTAAAAGTAATTAGTGTGAGGTAGAAATGTGGACTAATCAAAATCAGTCTGATCTTAGAGAATGGTGGAGCAGGCTTGAGGGGACAAGTGAGGGGCCATTCCTGATGTAGGTCTTTTGCCCGAAACATCAATTTTCCTGCTCCTCAGATGCTGCCTGACCTGCTGTGCTTTTCCAGCACCACTCTAATCTTGACTCTGATCTCCAGCATCTGCAGTCCTCACTTTCGCCACCTTGAGGGGCCAAGTGGTCTACCCCTGCTCCTAAATTTGTATGTGCATATGTACACCACAAGATCCCAAGTCTGATTCTTGGCTTCTGTTGAAGTACTTTTAAAAACACAATCACTGTTGTAGGAACTAAGAAATGCAGTAGCCAATTTGTACTCAGCAAGTTTCCAAAAAAAAGTCATAATGATCTGATAATCTTTTTGTTAATTTGTTCATGAGGTATACAAAGGATAACTCCCCTGTTCTTATTTACAGTAATGCCATAGAATATTTTATGTCCACCTGAGACAGTAGATAACTGTATTTGAACATCTTATTGGAAAGATGGCAGCTCTGCTGGTACAGCACTCTCAGTACTACACTAAGTGCCATATTCGGAGAACTAGGAAGAAGGCTGAAAAGCAGGACGTCCAAGGTGGTTATCTCCGGTTTGCTTCCAGTTCCTCGGGCTGGTGAGGCCAGAAACATGGAGATAATAGACTTGAACGTGTGGTTGGGGAACTGGTGCAGGAAGCAAGGATTTAAGTTCTTGGATCACTGGGGTATATTTTGTGGTAAGCATAAATTCTACAAGAGAGACGGTTTGCACCTTAATAGGTTAGGGACCAGCATTCTGGCAGGCAGGTTTTCTACCGCAACACCGCTACATTTAAACTAAGTAGCGGGGGAGAGGGGACAAACTGGATGTTTAAAAAGGAAATTGAAGGGAAAGTTAGAACAAGAGAAGTCAAGAAAGACAACTATATCAATGAGGCAGAAAACTTAGAGAGGGATCATGCTGTAAGGTTGAGTGAAAAAGGAGTTGATGGGAAGGGTGAGAGCAATAACAAATTAAAAATATTATACATGAATGCACGAAGCATTAGACATAAGATGGATGAGCTTGAGGCTCTTTTGGAAATTGGCAAATACGATATTGTGGGGATAACTGAGACGTGGCTTCAAGTGGACAGGGCCTGGGAAATGAATATTCAAGGCTACACGTGCTATCGTAAGGACAGACTGACGGGCAGAGGGGGTGGGGTGGCCTTGTTGGTAAGGGAGGATATTCAGTCCCTTGCTCGGGGGGACCTAGAGTCAGGGGATGTAGAGTCAGTGTGGATAGAGCTGCGAAATACTAAGGGTAAAAAGACCCTCTTGGGAGTCATCTACAGGCCCCCAAACAGTAATCTGGATGTCGGATGTAAGTTGAATCAGGAGCTGAAATTGGCCTGTCGCAAAGATGTTACTACAGTTGTTATGGGGCATTTTAACATGCAGGTAGACTGGGAGATTCAAGATGGTATTGGACCTCAAGAAAGAGACTTTGTGGAGTGCCTCAGAGATGGATTCTTAGAGCAGCTGGTGCTGGAGCCGACCAGGGAGAAGGCAATTCTGGATCTGGTATTGTGTAACAAACCAGAATTGGTCAGAGACCTCGAAGTGAAGGAGCCATTGGGAAGTAGTGACCATAATACATTAAGCTTCAATCTGCAATTTGAGAGGGAGAGGGTACAGTCGGAAGTGACAGTACTTCTGTTGCATAAAGGGAACTATGGAGCTATGAGGGAGGAGCTGGCCAAAGTTCAATGGTGCAATACCTTAGCAGGGATGACTGTGGAGGAACAATGGCGGATATTTCTGTGTATAATGCAGAAGTTGCAGGAAGAAAGATCCCAGGAGGAGGTATGGGCGGCCGTGGCTGACGAGGGAAGTTAAATATAAAGTTAAAAGAGAAAAAGTATAACATAGCAAAGATAAGTGGGAAAACTGAGGACTGGGAAGCTTTTAAAGAGCAACAGAGGATTACTAAGAAGGAAGTACGCAGAGGGAAAATGAGGTACGAAGGTAAACTGGCCAATAATATAAAGGAGGATAGTAAAAGCTTTTTTAGGTAAGTGCAAGGCAAAAAAATGGTTAGGACTAAAATTGGGCCCTTGAAGACAGAGCTGAAAATGTGTTGCTGGAAAAGCACAGCAGGTCAGGCAGCATCCAAGGAACAGGAGAATCGACGTTTCGGGTATAAGCCCTTCTTTAGCCCTGTTCCTTGGATGCTGCCTGACCTGCTGCGCTTTTCCAGCAACACATTTTCAGCTCTGATCTCCAGCATCTGCAGTCCTCACTTTCCGCTTGAAGACAGAAACAGGGGAATATATTACGGGGAACAAAGAAATGGCAGAATTAAATAGGTACTTCAGATCTGTGTTCACTGCGGAAGACACAAGCAATCTCCCTGAGGTAACAGTGGCTGAAGAACCTGAACTTAAGGGAATTTATAGTTGCCAGGATTTGGTGTTGGAGAGACTGTTAGGTCTGAAGGTTGATAAGTCTCCGGGGCCTGATGGTCTACATCCCAGGGTACTGAAGGAGGTGGCTCGGGAAATCGTGGATGCGTTGGTGACTATTTTCCAGAGTTCGATAGATTCGGGGTCGGTTCCTGAAGATTGGAGGGTGGCTAATGTTATACCACTTTTTAAGAAAGGTAGGAGAGAGAAAGCAGGAAATTATAGACCAGTTAGTCTGACCTCAGTGGTGGGAAAGATGCTGGAGTCTATTATAAAGGATGAAATTACAGTACATCTGGATAGTAGTAACAGGATAGGACAGAGTCAGCATGGATTTATGAAGGGGAAATCATGCTTGACTAATCTTCTTGAATTTTGTGGATGTAACTCTGAAGATGGACGAGGGAGATCCAGTAGATGTAGTATACCTGGACTTTCAGAAAGCTTTTGATAAAGTCCCGCACAGGAGGTTAGTGACTAAAATTCGGGCGCATGGAATTGGGGGCAAAGTACTAGATTGGATTGAAAATTGGTTGACTGATAGGAAACAAAGGGTAGTGATAAACGGCTCCATTTTGGAATGGCAGGCAGTGACCAGTGGGGTACCGCAGAGATCCGTGCTGGGACCGCAGCTTTTTACGATATATGTTAATGATATAGAAGATGGTATCAGCAATAACATTAGCAAATTTGCTGATGATACAAAGCTGGGTGGCAGGGTGACACGTGATGAGGATGTTAAGAGATTACAGGGTGACCTGGACAAGTTAGGTGAGTGGCAGATGCAGTTTAATGTGGATAAATGTATGGTTATCCACTTTGGTGGCAAGAACATGAAGGCAGATAACTACCTAAATGGAATCAATTTATGTAAAGGGGCAGTACAGAGAGATCTGGGTGTTCTTGTACACCAGTCAATGAAGGCAAGCATGCAGGTACAGCAGGTAGTGAAGAAGGCTAATAGCATGCTGGCCTTCATAACAAGAGGGATTGAGTATAGAACCAAAGAGGTGCTTCTGCAGCTGTACAGGACCCTGGTGAGACCACACCTGGAGTACTGTGTGCAGTTCTGGTCTCCAAATTTGAGGAAAGACATTCTGGCTATTGAGGGAGTGCATCGTAGGTTCACTAGGTCAATTCCTGGAATGGCGGGATTACCTTACACTGAAAGACTGAAGCGACTGGGCTTGTATACCCTTGAGTTTAGAAGACTGAGAGGGGATCTGATTGAGACATATAAGATTATGAAAGGATTGAACACTGTGGCAGCAGGAAACATGTTTCCGCTGATGGGTGAGTGCTGAACCAGAGGACACAGCTTAAAAATACGGGGTAGACCATTTAGGACAGAGATGAGGAGAAACTTCTTCACCCAGAGAATGGTGGCTGTGTGGAATGCTCTGCGCCAGAGGGCAGTGGAGGCCCAGTCTCTGGATTCATTTAAGAAAGAGTTGGATAGAGCTCTCAAAGATAGTGGAATCAAGGGGTATGGAGATAAGGCAGGAAGAGGATACTGATTAGGAATGATCAGCCATGATCATATTGAATGGCGGTGCAGGCTCGAAGGGCTGAATGGCCTACTCCTGCACCTATTGTCTATTGTGTTCATTATATGAATTCATAACTTTTGAATCAGAAATAAGACTGCTATGATCTGGACTGCACCTCTTTGCAGTAGATAGTACAATTGCATATTCAGAAATACCATATTTTGGTTTAAAACTTCAACAAAGCATGAGCTACCTGTTTGGGTGGCTTAGCAGAGCTGGTGGCTCGTTTTAAAGACTCACTTGACTTTGCCGAACGTTGTGGCCAATATTCATCCTAATGGCAAACTTTTAGAATATGCCACTGTGCTTCACCACATTGTTGCAGAATACTGGGTTGGTTCTGAATCTCAGGCATTCTGCCGAGATTAGAGTTCTTAGTCTCTGCTGTCACGTCAAATGGTCTTAAGTTTGGGAAGGAACTGACGGGATGGACTGAAATGTAAGCCCTGGACACAACAGCTGGTCTTGGTAACCAATCAGGTCTGAGTCTGGGTCACCCCATGTCTACCTGGCCACACCTGTGTCACCTCACCCGCCTCCTCGGCCAGACTCTAACTGCGCATGCGTAGTTCACAGGCGCCGTTGCTAATGCCGCTGTAAGAGTTGATTTGATTGCTCGTGGCGGTTGCCAGGCGACAAGAGCCGGCCCATCGGAGGAGCCATAGCCGCGCAGTGCGGGCGTTGCTAGGAGCGACGCTGTGGTGTTCGTGCAGAGCGGCATCTGGACAGAGTCACGGAACGCTGTTTCTGGTGCGTTGGTTTATTATTTATGAAGTGCCAAAATGCAATCAGTAATAATTGGGTTATTAGTTATTGACACGAGGAGGAGGTTTTAGTGATTAAATTATTGGACTATTAATCTCGAGGCCTGGATGAATGAGCCAGAGATATAGAGCTGAATCTGTAGTGGAGTGGTCGGGGGGTATGTGGTGCTGTCTGGCACTGCCTTGCCTTCAGGACCTTTGGAGATGGGTTTTTGAGGATCGTCTACTAAAGGTAAGTGAAAGGTCAGTTGTCAGAGGCTGACTGGACTTTTGTTTCAGTCGTCTTACAGCCCCACCAGGTCTGTTCCCCAGGGGTGGCTTCTCCTGAGTAGATCATGGTAGGGGAACTCCAAGTCAGTCTTGTTCCCAGTAAGCGGGTGACAGGTCCCATGGTAGCTGTCACTATTCTTTGCTTGAGCATTTTAAAAGTTGCTGAGTGGATTGTAGCATTATAGGGCACCTTCTCCCAAATCTACAACAGTAGGCCTCTGCTTCTTTCAAGATGAAGGATTGAGAGTCCACCTGCTGTTCATAATTGGACAGTGATTGTGCCCTTTGTCCAGTGTTGCTAGTTCAGGGACAATCACCATTTGGTGACTGCTTCTCGGGGCCCAGACCTGAAATGCAAAATCCTTACCTTGAATTTAAACCTCCCCAGGGCAGCTGGGCAATTTAAATTGTGGTAATTAAATCATTTTGGAATCAAGAAACAGCTATTCCCCATTGCCTGGAAGCTACTGCATTATAGTGCAGTATAAATCCATCTGGCTTACTAATATTTTACAAATAGAGAAAGAAGTCTGCAGTCTCTGTCCTGTTTAGTGTATATGTAGCTCCAGACCCACATAAGTACTGTTGTCTTTCAACTGCCCTCTGAACTGGCCTAGCAAGCCACTCTGTTATTTATAAAATGACTCACCAGAAAGGTAATGAGGGATGAATGAAAATTATTACCTCATTAATTATATTCACTTCCTGCATTAATATGAAAAGTCAGAATTATTAATAAACAATCCTATTAATTAATTATCATTGGAGTTATAATTGAATCACTAATTAATTGGAGGTTATTTATAATCCATGTATTTACTGATAATCATTGTAATTTTTAAATATTGGACTTATTGATACTCATTGAGATAACAAATTTTCTTTGGTTTGTGTATGCTATGTATTATAAGTATTCATTATGCTACTAACCATCATTTGATATTAATTAGCATTGTTATTTGAATTCTTTATGAATAACTACTAGTATTAATAATTGGAGAAATTTGTTATTATAGTATTAAATTAATAATTGATGTAAATGATTATTAACAACAGAATTGGGTGTAGATTGCTTGGGTTATTTACAATTTTGGGTTCTTTCATGCTCATAAATTTAATTATTTGAGTTTGTTTGTTGGTGAGACTCATGCTGTCATTGATAGTTCCTGAATAACTTTGTCCTTTCTTTGAATAACATTTATTTTAACCTGGCTTTCTGGCTGGAGCTAAACGTGGTTATGTCACTCATTGATGTTCAGAAGGTTCACTCTCCCATTGTGTTGTCTCTGGCCTCATCCTGTAGGTGTCTATTGTCTGAAGGAATGACAGCCGGATCTGTTGCAGTCCCACACATCATCCCACTGAGGATTCCTCTCCTTGGTAAATTCAAGAATGAAATTGATACTAACACTCCTATCGAACTCAAATCAGGTAATAAAAAGAATGGTTTCTTGACTATAGTTGATATGGAGTGGTTTCTAACATTGTGAATGTTTGGGGGCAATCTCAGTATTAGAATCACAGAAATATATTTGCTTCCAGATGCTTCCAGATACTTTTTCAGTCAGTCTTTGTGCTCTTCCAATTGTAGCCTCTTTTGGGTCACTAGTTTTTATTGCTTCACCAACAATGGCTGAGCTTTCAGCTTCTAGTCCCTCAACTCTGGAATTCTTCCCATAACTCTCTGCTTCTTTCTCATTCTTGAAAGATCTCTGTTAAAACTCACTGGTCCAAGTAGCTCCTCTGTCTTGGTGTCAAATTGGTGTCATATTGTTTCTCTGAAGTACTTTCAAATCTTAGAATAGTACTGCATAGAAACAAATGACCGTAAATCATATCCCAGTTGTTTCAAAGAGGAGCCCCTTAACCTTATCCCTTAGTCTTTTCCATAACCTGCAATTTGTTTTTCTTACAAATATTTATCGAGTTACCTTTTGATTGCCAACACTAAATCTGCTCCCTATCATGGTACACATGTGTTCCAAATCCAAACTAATCTTTGAATAAAACTTTGATTTCATGTCAGCTCTGGTTCTTCTATCAGTCATCAGTCAGCTTAAATCTGTGCCTGCTGGTTATTGACCATTCAGTGATTGGAAAATGTTTTTGTTTCCTTGTCCACAAACTTCATGATTTTAAACAATTTTGACAAATCTGTTTAAAAACAAATCTGCAGATTTTGAAATTGTGCTGTATCCATGGGTCCAATGATTAATATCTATTTGAAACAGCGATGATCCATGCACTGATCACTGAGAACTCCACTGTGAACCCTCCTCCAGTTTCAGAAATAGTTACCCACTATAACTCTGTTTTCTATGCTATGACCAATCTTGTATCTGGCACTGCTATCACTTTTATCCTATGGGCTTCAGTTTTACCAACAAGTCTCATACTTAATCAAGCATTAGTTGCATTGCTATCATCCACCTTCTTGGTTATCTCATGAAAAATCTGAAACAAGTTACTCAAATATGATTTGTCATTTACAATTCTGCATGGGCTCAGCTTTATTAGTTCAATATAAATGTACTTTCTTGTTTGCAGTTTTTGCGAAGATTTCTAGCTCAGGTTGAGGTTCAGGTTGTAAATCTGCTTACAGAGCTGGTAGATTTTTCTCTGATATTTCATCACCATGCTAGGTAACATTGTCAGTGAGCTTCTCTTCAAGTGCTGGTGTTCTGTCTTTAAACACATCGATTTGGACCCCATTTATCAACCTCTGAGAAAAAGAACAGGAAATGATATGACCCACCTTCACAGATCAAGACACATTAATAGAAAGTGGGACAGAATGCCAGCGCTTCAACGGAGGCTCACTGATAATGTTACCTAGCATGGTGACGAAACGTCCGACAACAAGTCTACTAGCTTAGTGAGCAAACTTACAACTTTTACTTTGTTGTTCTCTAATGATATTCCTGAGCATAATTGGCAGGTGTGACAAAGATTGATAGCTGATGATGGCTGTGCTACCTGTGCAGCTGAATAGTTCACACTTGTTCCAATACTGTTGCGTGCTTAGTAGTTAGCCAAAGATGTAAATATAGGTATTTATTAAACTAAATGTCAGCTGTGGCTCAGTGTAACACTTTCACCACTAAATCACAGCATTGTACCCTCATTGTCACTGGAGGGAGATAGTTCACTGGGAGTGTGAGCATAAAATCTAAGCTGTTGCTTCAGTGTTGCAGCAATAATTAAACTGAGACCCCTTTAAACCTATTGGGACATAAAGCGATCCCATATCACTGTTTTGAATATTGAATCTATTGTTTAACCATCATCTTTTTAACAAAAAGGAAAGTTGATCTGGTTATTATTATACTGCTGATTTGAGAATCTAATGTATTTAAATTGGCTGCCCTGTTTCCTACATCACAGCAATGACTTCTTTTCAAAATGTATTCACTTGGTTGTGATGCATTTTGGGAAGCTTTCGAGGTTGTGGAAGTCACTCTTCAGATGCAAGTCTTTTGTGTTTGAAGTATTATTTACCTGAGCAAATAGACACCTCTCTCTGGCCTAGAAACACAAAATAGAACATGAATCAGTAGGAAGTACCCCATTTTAATAGCTACTCCAACGTTTAATTTGTAGTTCGTAAGAAGGAAAGCAAAAACAACTAAATTGCTCTGAATCATTTTCATCAGTTTTGCTCAATTGATAAAATTGTCATCTCTTTGCTGGAAGGACATGTTTTCAAAATTTTCATCAGTCATTGTGCATGGAATCTCAACTGCAGCTGAGATAAGCTGAGAAAATCTGGCCACTGATATGCTAACCATTATGGTAATGTGGTGCAATGAGAACAATCTCTCAACGTCGTCAAAGCTAAGGAACTGATCGTTGACTTCAGAAAGAAAGCAGGAGAACACGCTCCCATCTATGTCAACAGAACTGGGGTTGAAAGGGTAGAGAACGTCAAGTTCCTCAGAATGATGATAACCGACATCCTGGGCTTCCATTGTAGATGCAACTCTCAAGAACGCACAACAACACGACATCCATCCATGGACTCCATTTATGTGGCTCATTGCCGCAGAAAGACTGGCACCATCATCAAAGACCCATCGCACCCTGTAATGAACTCCTAAAACCTCTTCCGTCAGTCAGCAGATATAGAAGCCTGAACACACATACCAGCAGGTTCAGGAACAATTCTTCACAGCCATTATTAGACTGATGAATGGGCTGTCTAGCCTCCTATAATACTGATCTTGCTAAATCTGATCTTGCCTAGCGCACACCCTGATAATTTAACCAGTATGCCTCTGTCTAAGTCTTTTTGATCTGTACATCCTTGATTACTATGATCTGCTTGTATTGCTCGTAAACAAAATTTTTCACTGTATCTCTGTACGTGTGACAATAAATCAATCAATGTGAAGCATTAAGCTGATGTCTGACTGTTTATGGGTACTAGCAATCCCTTGACACTGTTTGGTCAGCACCAGGTTAACTTACTAGTTCTCTACAATGTTCTTATTGTCAATAAACATGACACAAAATGAACAGATTAGTAACTTATTTAATCTAATTTGCTGTTTATAAAAACCTTTTCTATGCAAAGTATTTGCTATGATTATTCACCTAACAATAGTGGGTTCATTTCAGGACAGAAAAACTTATTTGCCTTTCATAATCTCAAGAAATGCTAAAGGATTTCATTGTCATCAAACTGATATTGGGTTTGCAAATGTGGTTGGAAAAGAGCACGTAAATAGAACAGGCAACTTGCACAAGCAAGGTCCCAGAATTAACAGTGTGATAATTTATTTTCTTTTGTGTTCTTGCTTGAAAGATCAACAGTGGTGAAGATAATTCTACTGTTTTGAGACCAGTAGAAATAGGACCAGAAGTAAGCCATTTAGCCTATCAAATGTAGTGCGTTGTTCAATGTGATCATGATTGATCTGATGATTCCTGCCTTATCTCCATAACCCATAGTTCCCTTAATGATTAGAAATTTCAGTCTTGAATATACTTAATGACATAGCCTATACAGCTCTCTGCAGTTTCCACAAATTCTTTACACAGCTCTCTCCACAAATTCACTCCTCTCTGAGAAGAAAAAAACTCTTCACCTCTGTATAAAAAAGACATCTCTGAGAGTATGCCCTACACTTCCACAAGGGGCAACAATCTCTCTACATCTACCCTGTCAAGCCCTCAAGAACCATGTATGTTTCAGTAAAGTCTCTACTTTTTCTAAACTCCAATGAGTACAAGCCCAAACTACTCAGCCTCTCCTCCATCTTGATCGACCTAGTAAACCTTCTCTGGATTACCTCCAATGCCAGTATAACTTTCCTTTGAAAAGGGAACCAAAACTATTCATAGTATTCCAACTATGGTCTGTCTTGTGCCTATGTAGACTTCCCTATTTTTATACCCCATTCTCTTTAAAATAAAGGTCAACATTCCATTTGCCTTCCCTATTATCCACTGGACTTGGATGTTTTAATTTGTGATTCAAGCACTAAGACATCCAAATCACTGTTTGCGGTAGCTTTCCGTCTTTCTCCATTTAAAATAATATTCATCCCTTCTATTCTTCCTGCCAAAGTACGTAAACTCACATTTACTCACACTATATTCTATCTACCAAGTTTTTACCCACTCACTTAACCTATCATTATCTCTCTGTAGACATCTTGTGTTATTCACACTACTTGCCTTCCCTGCTTGTGTCATTGGCAAACTTGGCCTAGTTCATTTCTGACATCCAAGTCATTAATATATACTGTAAATAACTGTGTGGTCTCACCAATCCCTGTGGCATTCCACTTGTTACAGGATCTCATCTTAAAAATGTCTCTTTATCCAAATTCTGTCTTTTAGCCAATCCTCTATCTATGCTAATATACTAGTCTCAACACTCTTGACTTTGATCTTATTCAATAATCTTATATATGGAACATTATTAAATGCCTTCTGGAAATCCAAGTAAATTACAGCTACTGCTTCCCATTTATTTCCCCTTCTTGTTCGTTCCTCGAAGAACTGTAATAAATTTCACAGGCATAATTTCCCCATCATGAAATTATGCTAACTCTGCTTTTATAATTTTATGTATTCTAAATGTTCTGCTGTTGTATCCTTTTATAATAGAATATAACATTTTCCCAATGATAGTGTTAACTGTCCTACAGTTATTTGTTTTTTGTCATGCTCCTTTTTGTAGAAGATTGTTACGTTGACAGGTTTCCAATTCTTTATTCAGAATTTAAGAATTCATGGAAGATTACTACCACTGTATCCACTATCTCTGCAGCTACTTGGATGCAACCCATCAGGTCCAGGGGACATTTAGCCCTTAGTTTCCAGAGTACTTATTCTCGAGTGATCATTATTGTGTCTATTCCCCTTCCTCTCCTAAAAAAAAGCCTCATGACTATTTAATATTTTTGAAATGCCATTAGTGTTCTCTACTGTGAAGACTGATGCAAAGTATTTATTTAACTTCTCTGCCATTTTTAGCCCCCCATCATAATTTCCCCAACCTCATACTAAGGTGTCTACATTTCCCTTTTCCTTTTTTAAAGAAACCCATACTGCATGGTTTTGTATTTCTTTCTAATTTGTCATTATAATTAATTTTCTCCCTCTTGTTTCTTTTTTGATCAGCATTGTTGGCTTTCAAAACTTTCTCAATTCTCTGATTTACCACTAATCTTTTCCACATTGTATATCATTTCTTTCAATTTGATACTGACCTTAACTTCTGTGGTTAACCATAGTCAGTTTATCCCATTCCTAGAATCCTCCTTCCTCACTGGGATATATCTTTTTGAAATAGTGCAATATGATCAAAATCAGAGAGTACAACTGTAGCTTGGTCTGAAAGACTGACCTTTGACAGCATTGGATTTTGTGCTCTGGTTTCTAGAATAGAACTTGTAGTCACAATGTCCTGAATGAATGTGAAAAGTGTTCCCCACAGCTGCAAATGCCCTTTAAAAAGAGTAATAAATTAGACCTGAAGTTCTTTTTGCGACTAGTTATGTTTACACTTCTCCATCATGCAATGTACAGAAGGAACAGTTTCCATAAATGGAGATGAGATGATATATCTGTCGTCCAGACCGAAACTCTGGCTTCAAAATATAAATGATATGCTTAAAATCAGACTATAGAATAATATACAAAACAAGAGCTTTAATATTTGATTAGAGCTGAAATTGATTGAAATTTTCATTTTAAATTAATGTGGGAATGCAGCATGTTGACATGTGCAGGGGTAAAGAAACAAATTCTGAGGCAGGAATGTTGCTGTTGGATGTTATTGAACTTCACCCAATATACAAATGCTTTAACAATGCTTTATAATCAGGAAGTGGCAGGTTGAAATACTGTGAATTGATCAGTGTAAGAAGCTTAAATTCCATGAAATAAACACTTTGCAAGGAAACGTAAATCAGCATATCTTTGTTTACTTTCTACCATGTTGCAGTTATTGTTGTAACTAGTCCAGCATTGTTAAAAGGAAGTTGTTTCCATAGTGATTTGAGCTCTGCACTTGTTTGGAATACTTTGCCATTTCCAACCAGTTGTCAAATCTTACAACTGAGTTGGAAGCCATTCAGCCCACATTGCCTGTGATGGCCTTTTGAAATAAGTATCCTATTAGTCCCATGCCCACTGGCATTTTACCATAACTCTTAATGTTTCCCAATGTTCAATAGAAAATTGATCCAGTTTTCTCTTGATAGTAACTGTTGAACCTGCTTCTGAAACCTTTCCAAGCACTGTATTGCAGATCTGAATAAAATACCACAATATAACAATTTTCCTTATTCACCTTTGGCTTGTTTGTCAATTATCTCACCCAAATATCTCACCCAGCTACTGACAATCTGCTAGTGGCAACTGCTTCTCCTTATTTACGATATCAAAGCCATTCAGATTTTGAATACCCCTTAACTTGCTCTAAGGTGAGTGTTCCCTGCTTTTCTCATCTTTTAATTCAAGTTGCACTTAAAGGTAAAAAAACTTTTAGAAATTTCATTCTAACAAAAGCAAACTTCTGAATGACAATTTTATTATTCCCTTTCTATTTGATAGACACCCCTGATGTGGATATATACTACACAGTAAATGGCAGCAGACCTCAATTCTTGAAGAAACCAAGTTATGGGGAGAATTCAACCATAAAATACAGAGAACCATTCACATTGCAAGCAGGCAAAGGAACCATTAAAGCTTATGCTGTTTCTAGGTAAATCTCCCAAATGTCTAAAAGAAAAATTAAAATAATTTGAAATTATTTTATATTGATCCAGAAAATCATACAGGACAAAGCAACCCATTTGCCTTGTTGTGTCCATGCCAGCTATATGCCAAAACCTTCCACCTAATCTGACTCCCTTACTCTTTCTCTGTATCCTCTCATTCTTTTCCCTTTTCAAGCACATATACAAACTCATTTTAAAAGTTACTATTAAATCAGCATCCATCATCCTTTTAGGCAGGGTAATTCAGATCATAACAATTTTCCACGTAAACTAAAATCTCTGCTCACTTTCGTTTTTCTGCCAATAACCTGCAGTCTGTTTCCTTTGGTGGTGATCCTCCTGCCAGTGGAAAGTTTCTTCCTTTCACCTAAAGCAAAACCCTTAAATTGTGAACATCCCTGTTAAATCTCAGTTGTCTCAAAGAACCATCCCAGCTTCTTAGTCTCTTTATGAAACTGAAGTCCCTAGTTCCATGTACCGTTTTAGCAAATTTTCTCTGCATCCTCTCCAAGGCTTTGACATCCTTTCTAAAACATGGTACTTGCAATTGGATTCAGTGCCCCCACTGAGACTTAACCAGTGATTTATAAAGGCTCAGTATAACTTCCTTGCTTATGTATTCTTTGTTTCAAGTTATAAAGTCCTGGATCCCATATACATTTTTAAATGTTCCAAATTGGTCTGTCACATTGAAATACTTGTTTATAAAGTCCCACTCCTATGCCTCTCAACCTGTATATTCTGTGTTCCTGCACAACTTTTGTAATTGTAAGATTTTCCTTACAATTACATTCCCTCATTATTCTTTCAGAATGTGTTTTCTCTGTCATTTCTACAATAAATTGTGTCTGCCTTCTGTCACACATTTTAAGCAGTTTGTCTGTCCTGAAGCTTGCTCTGCCTATGACCTCACCAAGTTTTGTCATCTGCAAAATTTCTGTTGACTATTAGAGATGGTCGAGAGAGTGGTGTGGTGACCAAGGTGTTTTTTGTGGAGTATATACAGCCCAATGCAATGGAGATATTGGAGGATGATGATAAGAATTTCATACAAGATTATGCAAAGGAGCTTTCCAGACAGGTAAGTATGTGTAGTAACATACTGTTGATAGGTCACATGTTCCAAGCACTGGAGTGAGATTTGGGTAATCCTGAACAGATTCATAGAAGTTCATTAATTCGTTACGTGAGTCGAAGAATGATCCATGAGAGATTCTTCTAATGTTGGCTTTGTGAAGGTCCACCTTCTTGTTGGAATAGTGAAAACCATAAAATTGTAATAGCTTGTCATGTCAGTACATAGGAACAGGAAAAGGCTAATTAATCTTTTGTTTCCCTTTTCTGTTAGGCTCTGACTGTTCTACACCTCAGCTTCATTAATCTGCCTCCTTCACTTTATCATCTTGCATTTAGTGACTTCTGAGGCAGACAGAGCATATGCATTTCCGCAGTTCAGTTTTCCTGCTACAATCAGTCCAGTTTCCCAATTTCCTGAATGATCAAGATCTAACTTCAAGAATTTAAAGAAAGAGATAATTTATAAAACAGCTGATGAAAGTGTGGTGATAGGGAAACACTATTGTAATTATTTCAATGGCATTAATAATGGATATTTAAAGAAGAAGCCTCAACGATGAAAGCATCCAGTTTGTTTCTTTTTATTAAATTGAATCTGGAAGATTTAATCAGATCAGTTCAACCAAAACACGCACACGTTGTGGACAACATAGATTTGATCTCTATAATGTGTTTCTAGGTTAGGTGGGTACACGTGTTCTGTACTATCAATGAATAAGGAGCACTATGGGGAAAACATAGACCGAACATTATTTACCCATTTTCCACAATGTAATGAGATTATGTAATGTGATCTTGGCTGATCCACATCCAAATTCAATCTATCTACTTTAGTTTGTCGAACAATATGCTTGAATTACAAAAGTCTAATCATCTCAGACTTAAACATGGAGCTATCATCTACTGCATTTTGTAGGAGAGAATTTCATACATCTACCATCCTTTATCTATTCTCTTTATTCTTTCCTGAATGACCTGGCTTTCATTTTAAGGTTACAGTCTGCTTTTCTTGACTCCTTCAACAATTTTTTAAAAATGTTCTATTCTTCTCTAACAATTTATTTGAAAATTCTAAAAACCTCAATATAATCTCCTTTTAACCATCTATATTTCAAGACATAGAAGTAGTTTATGGGATCACTTTTCAATTTGCCCTTAGGAGCTGTGGTGACAATCTGGTGGATTTACGTTGTATTCCTACCAAGGCCAGTGTAATATTTCGAAGGTGTGGAGTTCTGAACTGCACACAGCACTGTAACTTAGGTTTTGTATAGCTGCAGCAAAACTTCCTCCCAATTAAAAATAGCCCTCCAGAACTAAACATCAACATAAAGGTGCCAGCCATAGCTAAATAGCACTCTGGTCAAAAGATTGAAAGTTCAAATCCCACTGCAGGACTCCAGCACAAACATCAAGTTTGATGATCCAGTGCAGTGCAGTTGGAGCACTGCACTGTTGATATCTTGTCAATTAAATAAGATGTTGTTAAAGTTCCTGTGGCACTATTTTGAAGAAGAGCAATGAAGAGTCCTGACCAATACTTATTCAATCAATTTCAATCAAACACATTATTTAACCATTACCACATTTCTGTTTGTCAGAATTTGCTATCCTCAGATAGGCTGCCATGTTTCTTACTTTATAACATGACTAATCTTCAAAACTAATTTAAGACACTATGATTTGTGAAAAGCATGATATAAATATAGACTTTTGTTCATTTATCTTTTACCTCCTTGATTTATTTCTTCAGTACTTGTTACATTGCCGTAACATTAGCACTATGGAAGCAACAGACTACTAACATTTCAAGCAAAAGAGAATCTAACCTCCTCTCTTGACATTCACTTGCATTGCCTTTGCTGAATTCCACACCATAATATCCAGTGGTGACCAATGATCAAAAACTTAATTGGACCAGCCGCGTAGTCGTAATAGCCACAAGATCAAGTCGAAGGGTTAGAGTTTTGCTCATGGAAACCTGAAGCCATACTGCTATTTACAAGGCATGAGACTATATTATAATGGAATTCTCCACACTTGCCTAGATGGGTAAAGGTCAATATTCCAACACCTCAGTACTGACTCAGAAACAGTTGCCCACTTGATTGGTCCTCGAATATTATCTTTGACTTTCACTGTATCATGCGGTGATGGCAACTCCGGGGGCCTTTGAAGAAGGAGGCCATCTGGGTTGTTTAGTATTGGAATTGGTCTTTGAAGAAGGATGGCCTCCTTCTTCAAAGACCGCAATTTCCCCTCAGACGTGGTTGACTATGCTCTCCATCGCATCTCCTCCACTTCCCGCTCCTCCACCCTTGAACCCCGCCCCTCCAGTAGCCACCAGGACAGAACCCCACTGGTCCTCACCTACCACCCTACCAACCTCCAGATACATCGTATCATCCTTCGTCATTTCCGCCACCTCCAAACAGACCCCACCACCAGGGATATATTTCCCTCCCCTCCCCTATCAGCATTCCGAAAGACCACTCCCTCGTCAGGTCCACCCCCCCCCCAACCCCCCCCCCCCCACCAACCCAGCCTCCACTCTCGGCACCTTCCCCTGCAATCGCAAGAAATGCAAACTTGCGCCCACATCTCCCCCCTCACTTCCCTCCAAGGCTCCAAGGGATCTTTCCATATCTGTCACAAATTCACCTGCACCTCCACACACATCATTTACTGCATCCGCTGCAACCGATGTGGCCTCCTCTACATTGGGGAGACAGGCCGCCTACTTGCGGAACGTTTCAGAGAACACCTCTGGGACACCCGCACCAACCAACTCAACCGCTCCGTGGCTGAACACTTAACTCCCCCTCCCACTCCGCCAAGGACATACAGGTCCTTGGCCTCCTCCATCTCCAGACCATGGCAACACGATGCCTGGAGGAAGAGCACCTCATCTTCCGCCTAGGAACCCTCCAACCACAAGGGATGAATGCAGATTTCTCCAGCTTTCTCATTTCCCCTTCCCCCACCTGATCTCAGTCCCAACCCTCGGACTCAGCACCGCCTTCTTGACCTGCAATTTTCTTCCCGACCTCTCCGCCCCCACCCCCTCTCCAGCCTATCACCCTCACCTTAACCTCTTTCTACCTATCGCATTCCCAACACCCCTCCCCCAAGTCCCTCCTCCCTACCTTTTATCTTAGTCTGCTCGGCACACCCTCCTCATTCCTGAAGAAGGGCTTATGCCCGAAACGTCGATTCTCCTGCTCCTTGGATGCTGCCTGACTTGCTGCACTTTTCCAGCAACACATTTTTCAGCAACACATTTTTCAGCTTTCACTGTATCATGTAAGTATTGCCTTACCACCTACAAAACCTACACCGATGCTGGTAATTTTCCAAGGGTCCTTGAACAATAGCTTCCAAGATGAACAGTTGCCATAGGTGCATAAAGACATGATCACCTGCAAGTTCCATTCCAACTTGTACATAATCCTGATTTGAACTCCTGTCTTAACAGCACTAATAGTATACTTGTACAAGATAGATTGCAAAGGTACAAAAGATGGTTCAACACCAGATTCTCAAGAACAATTAGGAATATGCATTAAGAATGTTGCATCCCATTAGCTAATTTAAAAAATGGACTAGAGCCCCAACATCTCTTTAGTACTGCAGTGTTTCTACCATTTTATTCTTTATCAAATATTCAAAATTGCCTTTTAGGGTTTCAAAGGAATGAGTTCACATTGACCTGTGTTCATTGTCATCTGTTGCAATTTTTCCCACTGAATTAATCTCTGCTCACAATTTTGAGCTTCTAATCACATTACTTAACAATGTTGCCAAACTTGGTAACTGGCAAACTTGGTTATGTAGCTCTCTATTATGTGATCTAACTCACCAATATATATAATGAATAGTTGAGGCCTCAGCACAGATCCTCATATGATACTACAGGTATTTCCTTCCAATTAGAGATTTTAACTATAAACCCCACTGTCTGTCCTTTATCATCTAATCAATCTCCTAACTAGATCAAAAATTTTCATTCTCTTCCATGATCTCTTATACGAGACAATACAGCACAGCACAGGAACAGGCCCTTCAGCCCACCAAGCCTGTACTGATTCCTATTCTTTATTTAGACCCTCTACCTATTGCCCATTTGCTGAATCTAACCCTCTGTTCACCTGTCCTCCATTGGTGGAGTGTTCCAGGCACACTCAGCCTTCTGTGAAAAATTTTCCCCACACTTCTCCCCTAAACTTTCCCCCTCTCACCTTGACCCTGCGCCCTCTTGCAGTTGACCTTTCCATCTGGGAAAAAGCTTCTGACTATCCACCCTATCTATGCCTCTCATAATTTTGTAGATCTCTATCAGGTCGTCCCACAGCCTCCATCTTTCCAGTGAAAACAATCAGAGTTTATCTAACCTCTCCTCATAACTAAAATCTTCCAGACCGGGCAACATCCTAGTAAACCTTCTCTGCACCCTCTCCAAAGTATCGCGTACTTCTGGTAGTGTGGTGACCAGAGCTGCATGCAATATTCCAAATGTGGCCTAACTAAAGCTTTGTACAGCTGTAACATAATTTGTTAACTTTTAAAATTTATCAAATAGTTTCCTGTTCAAAAACTTCAATTGAGTTGGTTAGACATGAATATTCCTTTACAAACCTAATTATGAGGACAAAAATTCCTGAAGACACAGGAGGTCTGGCAGCATCTTTGGGGAAAGAACAGAATGAACATTTCAATTTGATTGACTTTTATCAGAGCTAGAAAAATAACTGACATTTAGCAAGTGTAAGAGGCAAGGATTTTCTTTCAGTGATTAGCCACTTTATCCTTAATTATACATATCCAGCAATTTATCCATGATAATTGTTAAGCTCGAGTGCCTGTGGCTGGTTTTTATTTCTCAATTTTCACAATGACCAGCTGATATGCTTTTGGTGTTGGATCAAAATTCACCAGGATACTGCAGGACCTCTCCTGCTGTTCTTTGGAAAAGTGCCATAGGATTTTCTTTGTCTACAGATATGTTTACCATCTCATCTGAAAAGGAGCATTTGGATATTAGGCAGAATTATATGCTCAAGTGCTGGTGTAGGATTTGAATTGTTCCCTCTTTGACTCAGGTGAGTACATCTATGCAGTCAACCAGTGATGGCAGTTAGATCATTAAAGCTTTGTTGTTGACCACGGGATACTTAGGCACAGGCATTATTCCTGCACTCAGTAGATGATTCTCGAGCACAAAAGGATTGGATAGGAACTAAATATGATGGCTCCCTTTATTTGAGTTGCATGCAAACACTGCTTGCTATGATAACAGTCAATGTCAGGGCAGTACCCCAGATTGAATCACATCACAGTCTATTTATTTCCCCGAACCTAACAGCTGTTGACTTTGTAAAGGTGTGAAATGTTGAAAATCTTCTGCGGAGGCAGATTGCAACTTTACCATGTACTGTGAACGTTTATAAAGAAAACAAGTCATCTTATTATTTCAGGAAACTCAAGAGGGGTTGGGACCCCCCACAGCTACATTCAATACAACTCCAAGCAAGGAAATCAAGCACTCTTGGGAAGAGACAATAGAAAAAATTCCTGGTAAGCAGTCTCAAATTTATGATTTCATCTTGCAGCAGCTCCTTCACATGCTCGTATATATGAGACATCAAGACTCGGTACTAGGAAATGCTATATTGTTGAAGGTATAATTTAAAAACAACAATAGATTGTACTTCAAAAGCCCCTTCAGCTTAATAAAATAAATAGGAGCATTATATAGCAAAATTTGACATTACGCCAGACAAAGAGCTATGCGGGCACATGCCCAAAAGCTTAGCGAAGAAGCGGGTTTTAAGGATTGCTTTAAAAGAGGAAAAAAAGTAGTGGGTGGAGAGATTTAGGAAGAGAATTCCAGAGCTGTGGGCCTTGGCAACTGAAAATATGCAATGATGGAGAAATTAAATTCAGGATGCTCAAGAAATGGAGGGTGCAGCATGAGTGACCAGCCCAGAGTGAATTTAAATAGTCATTGAGAGCTATCCAAGGCATGGATCAGGACTTCTGCAACAGATGAGCTGAAGCAAAGGTAGAGTCAGGTAGTCTTACTGAGCTGGAAATAAACAGTTATGGTGTAATAATGCTGTTGGAAGCTTACCTCAGGATGATTAATGAGCACTAAAATGCAAATATTCTGGTTCAATCTCCAACAGTTGCTTGGATGAACAGTGGAGTTAGTGGTTAGGATATGGAGTTTGTTGTAGGAACCAACCACTGTCCTAACAGTATTTAGTTGGAAGTTTAGTTTGGCTGCTCGTCAGTTCTGGAGATTGGACAGGCAGTCTGTCGGTTTAGAGACAGTGAATGGTTGACAGAAGTATTGCTATAATCGGTGTACATGTGAAAATTGATGCGGTACCTTCAGACATCAACACTAAGGTACTATTCGACTTACCAAGTTCCTGCAAGTTCAACTTACCAAGAACCACAACAACGAGCACCCTAGCTACAAATCTTTTCCCACAATATAATCTTTTGAAGAAGAACAAGGATTTTTCCCCAATGTTCCGGCCAATACCTATCACCCAACCAATATCACTAAAAACAAATGGGCATAAGTATATGAGGACCAGGGTGCAGGAAAGGATAGTGCAGATGTTAGCTCAGCAGAGGATGAAGTCCCACAATAGTTTGACTACAGATGAGCTTTTTTTATGGCCCAGCTCCTGATAGCACTGTTCTCGTACTCCTGCCAGACACATGCACACGATATCAGGAACTGTGGAAAAATAGAGGTCACTTATATACAGATCTTTAAGCAGAGCTTGGAGTCCATTTTTTCAATATGAAGTGGGTGGTTATCTCGGTCAGCCCATTTGTGAAACCCATCACGTGGTGCATTTTCTGTTGGTCACTGTTACAGTTTCTGTTTCAACGCACCACTTTGATTGGAGGTCTAAGTGCTGCAGTAAAAACTTAGAATTCAGACCTCAAGCAGATTGCCTGGGTACCACAAAGCCCTATCAATCTGTTCTCCTTCAAATCAGCAAGCTTGCTAAAGTGCAGTCCTGAGAGAGTGGCAACAACTCCGTGGATGTCTATTTGCTGTTCTCTCTAAGTATGGCCATATTCATGCTCCTACCCCTGCTATTTTGTTTTTATCCTTGCAATTATCTGTTCACCAAGCGTTCCCCACAGCAGCATCCCAGTGGGCATGATACCATCTCAAATTGAGCTGGTCCACAGTTGCTCAAGATCATCCTTCAGTCACAGGTTTTCTGCCACCTTCTAGACCAACAGTCCTCAAAAGCCATGATGCAGGTTCTAGGGAAACACCTCACAGAAGCACTAGGACAGACACCAGGACAAGGAAACTAAATACTGAAGGAATTTTGAGGTAGTTGTTTCTTCTTGTATTTACTATTTTATAACTCTGTTTATAAAACTTGATTTGAATGTGCATTTTCTGATTTTTTTAATCATTGTCAGTGAGAATAATATGGAGGTTAATGGTAGAAGAAAAGTAAGGATTTTGGCAAGGAAAATCTTGAGATTTTCTTGAAGGATAATGTTTAGTTTTCAGGGTCTTCTTTCATTCTCATTAACTCTCTCTTTTATTTTTTCTTCTTTTATATCCAGAAGTACTCATACACACAGCTGAATGCATTTATTCCCCATCATCAAATCACACATGGTATTTATTTTCATCTAGAAGCCACCACTAGTAAATCAACATGTTTTCAAATTGATTAATTCACATGCAAAACCCATTAAGCGTAATGTAAACCAACTAACTTTTTTTAGGTGATGTAGTCAATTAGTAACATTACCTTATGTATTTTGTTGATGTTTGGGAAGGTAGTAGTAGGTTGGTATAATCGTAGTATGATATTAGGATAATATCATTGGATTAATAATGTAGAACCCCTCTCCCCTCCATTTTGGAATGGATGTTTCCCCCACCCCAATGCCCCCATTCCGGAGTGCTGCCTTGTCCCTTTCACCGCCTTCTACCCACATTACAACAACTACAACCACCATCACCAACCCCCTCCACTCCCATTCCCTTTGCAATACCTCAGTTTCCTTTTGGACCCTACCAGTTTTCTGTAAAGGCCAGATCGTGCAACCTGCAGCATTCTGCCATAAATCTTACAACCATTTAGAGGTGTGATACACCACCCCTCCTGAGTAGTTAGGAAATAGAAGAAGCATTATTTGAAGGTGATGACGATATAATGTTCCTGTGGCAGCATGGCCCTTGTTACAAGTCCACTATGCTATTGTATGTGGCTTCCAGATCACAGTCTTGAGCCTAGACTAGCTAGAATTGCTCAAATAGAGTTGAATTAGAGGGTTCTCGCATCACAAAAGAATTGCAATTGCTGCCAGGGTAATGGCTATTCACCAGCTTCTAGTTTCACACAAATTGGCTCCCTTTCATCTGCAGTGCTGCTGTCAATGACAATGCACAATGGAGAAGCCTGCAATTCACAGAAAGCCACAACCTCCTTGTCTCTTGTAAGAGAGAATGAAACGCAAGTACTTCTCTTTGTATAGCGAACTTTGGTCACTTCCCTTTCAGAGCAGTGCACTGCAAACTGAGATGTTGCTTATATTTGCCGCAGCCTGAGAGGAACCAGGTGCATAGGCATTAACAACACACGCAATGCTGTCCTTGAGATTGAAGTTTGTAGCTTCAGCACTTGTCAGCATTCACTATGGTGAAGACATCTCGTATACTGAAGTGAGATATGAGGATTGCTCTGTGAAGGCTATTGGTATAAAGGGAGCCTCTCACCCTCCTCCTCCTCCTCCTCCTCCTAGCAGCATGTCATGTGCTGTTCTGAGTGGCCTGTTTTCCTTCTTCCAATCATGTTCAATTTCAAGAGATAACACTAACAGGCCACCTTTTAGGTGAAAGCTGTGGTTTTCAACACAGCATTTTGCATGACAGAAAACTACCTCCGAACCTGTCACACATATTGGGTTTCAACCCTTAAAAGAAGTCTGGGATGGAGGAGAGATGTGTTGCTTTTATTCTGTTTAATGTCTTGTTCATATGAGTGAGATTAAGATAAGGCAAGTGTATGGGGTTCAGTAATGGCTGCAGTGACTTCAAATCACCTTTGCATATTTAATTGCCATCCTCTCACTGCTGCTGTCAGTCATTTGGTATGCACACTAACCTCTTTGCCAAGATAGATTCTTGTGCATCTCCACTTAAGTATCAGATACCTTATGTGACTGCATAGCTGCTAAACAATTGGTGGTGCACAGCCCAGTTTATTTCTCAAAGCCTTCATTGCAAACAACATTGGTGGAGAGAAATGTGAAAAATAAGGCAAACTATCCTAACGTGTAATTTCCTCCAAGGTAAACACAACTTACTGTACTGGCTGCATTCTAGTTTTGACTTGCAATCCAAAGTCTTGATGGGTTGTTGTGATGTAAAAATATACATACATGCATACATACATCCAATTGTGCATGTAAGCTTCTACACCCTCTCCAGATGTACTCTCTTATTCAAGTCATTAAAAAGTAATATTGGATTAGCTGTAACAACAGTTCTCTGTCCAATCCCCTGTGTTTTCCACATAATAATTTATGTTCAAATTATCTTTAACAAATTTACAGAACACTTGCGATTAAGCCATCTCTCTCTGTGATAAAAATGGGGATTTAGATTTTATTAAGAAAGCAGAGTTTTTTTTAAATGTATATGAGTTTTAAATGAATTCTCTCTGACTATCCATGGGAAGTGAATGCTCATTTTCATTGCAATTTTATTAACAGATTTGAAAATAGACGACGATGGTCTGCATAAATCATTCAATGGTCCACGTTTCCTAAACAGTCGTTTTGGAATGTCAACCCCTGGATATGAACTGACTTCAACTCCTCAGTCCCAAAGGTCCCAGGTGATTATATTGTGCTTTTAACAGAGGTTTATTCTGTGCTGTTTCTGTTGGAGAAAGATATTGCCACTGTTGTTTCAGAAAATCTGCTTTAGAAGCAGTGGATAAACAGCTCCCTTGGTGTTTTATTTTAAATAAGACAAAAATGGAGTCAGACTCACACAGACCCAGGGTTTTAGTTTTGCTTTCAGTTGGGATTTAGAGTTGACTGTTGAAGCTGTTGGATATAGTTCTCTCTCTGCTGCAGCAGAAAGCTTGAGTTCTCTCTATGCTGTTAGACTGTGTTTCTTTCAGTATTCCTTTCTCCTGGACTGGAAGGGAAATAGCATGTGGGGAAAATCTCTTGTTGAATTTATGTTTATGGGTAGCTGCTATATTGGAATGATTGTTGATTTAGTAGTTAAATAATGTTTTATTAAATGTTTCAATAGAGTTAAAGTTATGCCTTTTTTTTGGTTGTTTCACTTTGTAAGAATGAAGTGTGTTTTGCTTAAAGCCGAGTGGTGGAGCAATCAAATCGCATCTGGAACACAGTGCCTTACACTTGCCTTTAAATAAAAAGTTAGGGTCTAGGTTATCTCATGATACTTTGAAAGCATCTGGTCTGGTCCATAAGAACACTCTCAATTAATTTTGGATAACGACAAATAAAAATAACTTCTCAACTGTTACGTATAAGCGAGGAATCCCGAGAAATGATTTGCAAGGTAGTACTCCTACTAGATCCAGCAATAGAAAGAAATCTTGAATGTCTTATTGACGTCACCTCATATATGACTATTTTAAAATTGTAAAATCACTGCTTTTAATAATTCATTGTGTCATCTAATGTTTTTTGTTTAGATCATAGTCAGTGTAGCATCCTCAATACAGAGTCTTCCATTGTTGCCAGGTTAAAATTTCATGGCTGCTGTGTGAAAATTCCAGGGCTATTTCCTATCAACATTGTTTGAGGCCAACCACTCTCTTCATAAGGACAACTAAGAATGGGGAATAATGGCAATGGCCATTTTCTAAGAATGAAAATATATGTTGATGATTAATGAAAGATTGTGACCCCATTTATATGGAAACAGTTTGGAAGTGGAAATGTTTGGGGAGGAATTGTAGACAAAATACAAAAGTATGTGCTTCTAAGATAGCCTTGTGAAATTTACAATAAGACATTTTTAACTTTTTAATCTGGATTTACACCATCTTGGTGGAAAGTTTTAGCAGATTGTAGTTAAGCCATCTACAAATATTCTCATTTACTTCTTTTAAACTTGGATGAAAACCATCCATTGCTGGGGAATTTTTTTTCACATTTCTTTATCTTAATTGATCATTCATTTGCCTGTTTTTAAGGGACCCATACATTTTCTGACCATTCTCTTTCCGATAATATAATTATAAAGGATGTTTGTGTTGATTTGTGATGTCCCTTGCAAGATTCCTTTTATTATTTTTTTTCTCACTTCTACCAAATTTTTTCACCCTTGCTCTTTATATCTCTTTACAGTCATCAGGATTTTTGCTATGTTTGCACTTTGCACGCTGTTTTTGTGTTTTATTTTGTTTTTTTCCTCTCGACCTGTCTTTTTTGGCAAATACCACTCTGGCCTTTCAAGGTTTAAAATGATTCTATATCACAAATTATTTTTTGAATGCCACCTACTTATCTTCTCTTGTTTTACCCATTAACACTATTTCCCAATTAGGAACATAGGAATATGAGTAGACCATTCAGCCCATTGAACTGGCTTCGTCATTTTGGATCATAGCTGATCATTTACCTCAATGCAAATTTCCCTCAGCATCTCCATATCCCTTAATGTCATTAATGCCCTGAAAGTTTGATTTCTGTCTTGAACAAACTCAATGATTGCACTGTCACAGCCCTTTGGGGTAGAGAATTCCAAAGATTCACCCCTCTGACTAAAGAACTTCATTCTCATTTCAGCTTTTAGTGATTCACAGACAGGGAGACCCAGAACCTTTTGAACACCCACACTTCCCTCTCTGCTTTGTCACATGCTTGTCTAATCTCAACATGTAATCTACCACTTCACAGCTAGAACCATGGTGCATGCACATAATTTTTATTACAGTCTTAAATCCTATTCTGTGAGCAGGATTATTTGATTTTTCATCAGTGTGAGAGTGGGGGCCATTGTAGACGAGGGGCCATAATGTTCCCCATATCACCAGCAAGGAAGGCACTTCATCCACCGGGGTACCAGCCATCCAAGTGGTCACCAGGTGGGCTTTTCCCATGTCACTTCCTGGGACAATAAATTTCCATCCTGCCTAAAGCAGCTAAGCAAGGGCAGGGAACTTGACAAAGGGGAAAGTCTCTTTCAGCCACCACTCACGTCACCCCATCCATGCACTCAGTCACCCAAGAGTGATAGTTAATTGACCACTTAAGAGGCTTAATTGATGATGTAATGGGAAGGTGGACTTTCTGGCTCGGAAGGACACTATCACTGCAACACAATAGCACTTAACTGTTTATATGCTTTCTTATCATTGAATTGTTTTCATCTTTAATCTTTAAGGCTGCTCCTCCATCTCTCAGTTTTCTCAATCATTCCTGTTGACTTTTTAACCTGGTGTACTTAGTTTCCAGTCCTAATCATCCTGCAGTCGTGTCTATACATTGGTTACCATGTTAAATCTTCCAAGTTTTTAATTTGTGCTTGCAATTCATTAAGTTCTGTCTTTATACTACTTGTTTGTATAAATAATGTTTATTTGGGTCACATAATGTAACTGCTGTATTTCTGCTGTAATATTTTGATCCCACATTTCCTATTTTCCATCAAGGTTCATTCAGTTTACATCTTTGGCATTACTTATAAACAAAATAAACTTAATGCTTGACTTCTGACTGATCAATTTTCTTCTCTTTTATTTGTTCTCAAACTATTATGTGGCTATCTTTTGCATCTGAACCATAAGCGTGCACCCATCTTCCAACTTTGTTCTTTAAAGTCCTTGTGACTGTCCTATTGATTCACTTCAGTATGCACCTTGTCCCAGCCCGATTCAGTTATAACATGTCCATAAGTATGGTTTCTTCCAAACCCAGCATTGATGCTAATGTTCCAAAAATTGAACCCATCTTTCCCACACCACTTCTCAACCAACTACCTTTTTTATTATCCCTATGTCAATTTACATGTGGCTTGAGTAGTAATCCAATAATTGCTATCTAGTAATTTCAACAGGACCTCCTGCCTATCTTTGTTCCTCATGTTATGTCACATGGACCACATGGAATCATTTCTATAATCAATCATTCTCAATCTCATCTGGGTTTCCCTTAGTCTGAATTTATTGGTCGCATCCATTCTAATTCTAAACATGAACCTCTCAGTGACTGAAACTTGGAACAACCTGCCTCAACTGCTATCTCTCCTTTGTGTCTGTTTCCAATTCATACTCCAGCATGATGACTTTGCACTGCAGAGATTTCAGACTGAAACATCTGTGTCTGCATGTAATGGTATGTTCTCACTGTTAACAGATTCTCACACACTACAGTCTAGACACTCCGCCTGCTTTCCCATATCAGGGTGTAAATGTTTAAAACTGAGCAGCATTTTTAATTTTGGGGCAGATCAGAGGCAGTCAAGTAGCTGGTAGCAAATTGACCTGCTTAAGGACTTTAGGCCAACTGCTGGAAGCTAAGTAGAAGCTTAGGTTTCTGTTGGATTGGTAGGTGGGTGCCAGTGGGGTGGAGAAGAGGCAGCAGAACCCTAGTCTCCAAGGAACATGGCAGATAAGGGACACAGGGAAAGTGAGAACAGAGGAGCCAGGATTTTGACAGGGGTACAGCAAGCAAAACGGGAGTGGCTGGACAGAAGGACTACTGAGTGAGTGGGGTAATGGGGTTAGTTGAAGGAGCTGCTGAGTAAGTGGATTAGATGGGTTTTGGAGAGGAGCTGCTCACTGAGTGAAGATGGTAGAGAAGCTGCTGACTGAGTTGGGTAGGGGGCATTGAGGAGAGGGGCTGTTGAGTGAGGGGGTTAGGGGTGTTTGTGGAGAGGGGATGATGTGTGAGTGGGGCGGAAAGGTTGAGGAGAGGTGCTGCTGAGTGTGTGGGGCAGGAAATGGTTTAGGAAGAAGCTTGTGTGTGGTAAGGGTCTGATTATGTTGTGATAGCAGGGAAAGAGGGTTTACTTCTGTTGATTTGATATAAATGGTTTTAGTTTTGGTGGTAATAAAAAGTCGACAAAAGTAAAAACTAATGATCATTCTAATAATTTCTCCAATGGTAGTGACTAAGAAGCATTTGCATTCACTGCATCGCTAGATCACACGAAGTGCTGTATTTAAATGATTCCTTGTCCTAAATGGTTTTCCAGATTTTTGTACGGCCATTCACCACAAAGTGTGTGTGCTAGTGCTGTGGGATGAAAAGAGATAACTTGCAGGGCCTAAAAAGAAGCACTGGCACCAACAAGTGCTAAACAAGGAATCCTCCATTTTCATCAGACCTATTCAGTCTCCTATCTGCAGTGGAATCTCGGGAGCTGCAAGATCATCAGGTTTCTGATCATTTGTAATTTGATTGTCAAACTTATTGGCATATTTTTGGCCACAACCTTTTTTTTTACATTCCCTACAGTGTGGAAACAGGCCAACCCTCCGAAGAGTAACCCACCAGACCCATTTCCCTCTGACTAATGCACCTAACACTACGGGACAATTTAGCTTGGCCAATTCACAAATCTTTTTACAATGCTTGCACCCTTTCCTTTGATTAGCTGAACTTAGTGTCTCCAAGTTGTGACAGCAGTTCCTTGGAAGCATGTAGCTACTTGCAAGGTGGTATACATAAAAAATATTCATATTTACAAATGCCTCCACATATGGGAAGGTTGAGGAGCATTTCAACATATTTTGTTTGTTTTTAGTGGTGGTCTTTTGGAGCATAGGGATTTCTAGATTGAAAGGAAAGAATATCCTTCTGGTTCATCCTGTTAGCTAATTATAACTTTAATTATAATTTTATCAGTTAGTCTCCAATGTACCCAGACATGGCAAAGGCCCCAATAGTGTACCACAAGTCTAAAGTCAACCTTTTCCTCCCAAGAACACTAACTGTATACAGTAGAATGTAAATGTGAACCCAGCCCATTATCCTCTTAGAATTCCTTTCCTTTGCAAATGATTTTCAAAGAATTAAAATGGAAGAGCAGTACAGTTTCACCTACATAATTTTGTGTCTGGAACAGTCAACTAGAATTGCGTACGTGGATCATTCCATGCATGTGAGTATTAGCTGGTCTGTAACATTGGATGAGTTGGCTTATTGGAGTCAATGTCTTTCCTTATTTTGACTAGACCATTCAGCTAAATTAGTGGGTTTGTTAGAAAATACAGAAAATTCATATCATGACGGAGGAAGTATCTACTTCTGAACAATTGTGATTTGTATAGAAAAATATCCCATGTTTTATGTAGGAGTACACTTTAATGTCTTGTTATTTGTAATTTTTCTGTATTCTCCAGTTGGTCACTTCCATCGATGCCAGCCCTCCCAAGACCTTGAGCAGTACCCAGAGCATGAGAATCCAGAGGGAGACTGACTTTCTGAAGTATGTGACTGATTGTGTACCAGATTTTCTAATATCAGTTGTTACTTGCATTGTTTGAAGTAAATTACATGGTTCAGTGTGCCTAGAGTCAGTGGGAAATTTTGCACATGATCAGATGCGAGATGCAATTAAAGAGGACCAAACCCCAATCTTCTACTGGTACCCAACTTCATTGCTGTATCTGCTGTGTATTCATTATTATTCTTCCTTAATAGTCTTCTCAGTATTCTGCTTTGGCTTCTTTAGGGCCAGTTCAGAAACCAGCGTAAGCACATCCGACTGAACAGCCTCCTGTGCTGTAATTATTCCAGGGAGCCAATTAGCTCAGCTGGCTGGACAACTGGTTTATGATGGAGTATGATGCCAACAGCATTGGTTCAATTCCCACACTGGCTGAGGTTATCATGTAGATCCTGTCTTCTCAATCACACTTCTAGCTCCACCAATTGTGTCTGTTTAATGAGAGAGCAGCCCTATGGTTGACTGGGACTATTAAAACTTTACCTTTTAATTATTGTGTTTTCTTTAAATGGAGATTGAACAAGTACAATTCCAATTAAATTATTAACAAGAAAAAAACCAATGGTAAGTCTTGATCCAGGCTAACAAAGCAATTTTTCTGTCCGTTATAATCTTTCTTTAATTGAGTTTTTGGTGCTCTTTTAAAAGATTTTAAAGGACTGGTAGCAGTGAATCATGTGGTAATTTCTCCCGGGATGTATTGATGTTGCAGGCCTTTTAAATCTCACCTCCATCAAGTATACATCACATTCAGTGTGAGGGGGGGAAAAAAAGACTTCTATTTAAATTGTGCCTATCAAGACCTTGGGAAATCCCAAGATGTTTTAAACTAATGAATTACTTTTGGAAGTAGTCACTGTTGTAATTTAGTAAACGCAATAGCTAATTTACAGACAGCAAAGGCCCACAAATACAAACAGAGTAATGATTAGTTAATTTCTTTCATTTGTGATAGTTGAGAGTTAAATATGGCCAGGACACCAGGGAAATATTCCCCCACTCACCTTAAAAATTGTGCAATGGAATTTTTACGTCCAACTGAGAGAGCAGAGGGGGCCTGGATTTAAAATTTCTTCCCAAAGACCGCACCACCTGCAGCAGAACAGTCCTGTACCATGTTGGAATGTCAACCTATGTTTTGTTTTCAAGCCTTGAGTGGAATTCAAGTCCACAGTGTTCTAGAGTGGAAGTGAAGATTCTACTACTGGACCACAGGCTGACCTTTACTGTGATGTTTGAGACATACAACCTTTCCTCCTGGAGGGGTATGATTCAACCTGTTTTATGCCCTCTGTTTATGGCTTTTTTTTTTGTCCAAAAGGCTTTTAGCCACAGAAATGTATTTTTAGTTTCTTTTATCGTTTTTGTGCAGAGGCTTTTACATACTTAGCCCTGTCTTGCTTCTGTCTGCATGCCTCCATTCAGCCAAAATACAAAATAAAATGAACCAAAGATAGTAACTCTATGCAATTAAAGTTTAACCTCTTTGTCTACATTAAAATAAAACGTTGCTTCAGGTTTTCTTACAAACTGCAAGCCATTGAGTGAGGTTTTAGTTAATATTAAAGTGGTCTATGATTAATTCTTTATGTTCTAATGCTATTCTCTTTGGTATTTTTTTCTCTAACACACATTTTCTGAAAGAGTACACAAAGTCATTTTAAAAAATGTTTTTACACCTATATGACAATGTAATATTTTGGACATCCCAAAGTGCTTTGCATCTAATAAATTCTGAAGTATAGTTACTGTTGGTATTTATGTAAAGTAGGGAATTACATTTTGAAGAATGCTATAGTGGGAATGTATTGAGACTATCAGAATGAGAAAATATTGATCTGTTTTACAAACTATACAATTTGCACAGCATGGATTCTGATAAAATCATTCACGTCTAAATTACTGTATTGAACTATGCTATCCATAGACAATGTTATGGACGTCAGGCCCAAACTGGGTAGAAGAATCAGTTATGAATTCTTTGGTGACAGTTGGAAATGGGAAAAGTGTGTTTTTATTTTTGCACCATTGTAATTTTTGTTTTTAGGTGTGCTTATTGCCTTGCCCCTCGTCCATCAGATCCTTTTGCACGTTTCTGTCACGAATGTGGCTCACCAGTTCCTCCAGTGCCGGGCCGTAGGCTTCCACCAGCTGAAGGAGCTCAGGTTGGTACTGAAACAATGAACTGACCTTACTCATGTAAAGATTAGCTTGCATTATATAACATTGTATATAACCTCAGGACACCCCCAAGTTCTTTATAACCAGCGGTTTTTTAAAAAGCTTTTGGAATGTCCTCGCCAGTGTAGTATAAGAAATGTAACAGTCAGTTTGCGTACAGCAGGTCTTACATATTGTAATAACAAAAGCAAAACACAAAATGGGGATATCAAGGCCCTTCAAACCGTATTGTGATAATGGTCTATTTCTTATTGCTGCTGTTGAGGAATAAATGCTGAACACCAAAAAGAAACTCTGCAACTCTTTTGTGGAGTGATGTCATGTGATCTGGTGGGTTGCTCTTCGGAGGGTTGATGTGAACTAGTTGGGCCAAAGGGTATGTTTCCTCGCTGTAAGTAATCTATCTATAAATCTATAATTAGATGTTAAACGGATGTGATCACACCGTTACTTTAAGAGGTATATTTTATCCTTTTCTTTGAAGAGAGGTTGAGACAGAAGTGACGAATGGTCTGTTCCCAAACCAAGAAAATAAACAGGTTGTACGGCCTTGGGTTTTTTAAAAGTTGGATAAATAGAAGCAGCATGAATGGATGGGGCCTCACTCCCGCAGAGCCAAGATTTTAGTTTTAGCTTTCAGTAGTTGCTGGGGTCTTGAAATTGGATGTAGAAGCTCTTATTCCTCTCTCTGTTACAGCTAAAAGCTTGGATTCTCTTCCTGCTGCTAGAATTGCATGTGCAACAATCTATTTTACTGAATTTGCCTTTGCCAAGGATGTGTTTATGGAATGTTACTATATTGGAATAGTTGCTGTTTAGTAGTTAAATAATCTATTATTGTGTTAAGTATTCTGACATAGTTAAATTATTCCAATTCTTCTTTCTTTAGTTTATATTTTAACTGTAGTATATGAATAAAACTTGTTTTGCTTTAAGCCTGGTAGCTTGACCAATCAAATTGCATCCGGAACGCACGCCTTTAAAAATCAAGAAAGGCTTGGGTATAGGTTAACTTCTTAAAATATTTTGATGGGTGTTTTGTCTGGTCCATAAAAAAAACTGGGGGGTCATTCAGGGTCAAATCTCTAACTCCAGGTTGGGTTTAGAGTTATTGGACTCCAAGGCAATGAGTGGTAAGTGCTGGTGTTTCTTTTCAGGTGTTGCATTTGCTTGGTTTAAATAGAATGTGCCTTGTGCAGTAATGGTTGTTTCAGTCACTAAGAGCTTCCTGAGAGTGGAAGATGTCATTTTGGAAGTTTTACAGAAAGTGAACAATTTTGAGATTGGAAAACAAGCTGCAGTTGGCGTTGTCTTTGTCTGTGCAAAAAGGGGAGGTAATTGCAGCAATTGCCAGAAATGTCATCAGAATGTTTGGAAATGCCTAAAATTCAGTTGCAAATAAAACAACTTGAATATGAAAGGAAATGAAACTGTTTGTTTGAATTACAATTGAAAGTAGAAGAAAGGGAGAAGACAGAAATTTTGAATTTCAAACTTTGGAACTGAAAACTCAAAGTCAACTTAAGTTAGTGGAAATAGAGATGAAAGATAGAAGTAATGATGAGAACAGCAATTAATCCCATTGTAGCCAAAGGGCTGATGGGGATCTGTTTAAATATGTCTGAACGTTGCCTTAGTTCGATGAGAAGGACAGAGAAGCCTTTTTGATTTCATTTGAGAAAGTGGCTAAACAAATGAAATGGATGGTGATCATGTCGATATTGTTATCCAAACAAAGTTAGTAGGTACAGCTCGTGAGGTGTTTGCATCCCTGTTAGAAAAGGTATCTGGGAAGTATGGGGACATGAAAAAAGCCATTTTAAGTGCATATGAGCTTGTACCAGAAGCCCATAAACAACGTTTTAGGAATCCAAGGAGGGAGCCTGGTCAAATATATGGAGAGTTTGAAAGGATCAAATAAACTAATTTTGATAAGTGGAAAAGAACACTGAAAATAGATCAAACACAATTGGACACACGATTATTTTGGAGGAGTTCAAACTTCCTGAAGTAGTGAGACCTTACGTAGAATTTAGAAATGAATTACGACGTGTTCTTGTCAAACTATATATGAAATATTTTTAAAAAGGGACATAATTAATCTCTTAAAGCCATTGTGTCATCATGGAGCCTTGATTTACTGTTTCTTTGAAAGACTGCAGTCCTAATATTGGAGCACTCCTTTCATACTATATTGAAGTATCCATCTAGATTTTGTACCATGGGTTGAGACAACCCAGTCCCCTGAACCTATAATTTTTGTAACTCCAGTAAAAGTTCTACCACTGAGTAATGACTCAGATGTTGGACTCTATTTTTAGGGCCTGAAGTTGTGGAAAGAGATAGATTAGCATGGGTTTCCAATATTCTGATTGCCTTGCTGGAATGTTCATGTGTTGATGCTGATCATAGGTTAAAATAGAATCAGCTGTGTGGAATTCCCAGAGTGAACTAGCCATTTGGTGAAGTGGGCCCTCTTGTGACACACTGGTATTGTCCCAAACCCTAGACTAGAAACCCTGGATTCAAATCCCACCTGCTCCAAAGGTGTGCAATAACATCTCTGAACAGATTGATTAGAAAAATAGTTTAAAATATATTTTAAAAAGGCCATTTAGTGAAGAAAGCAGCTGACACCCACCAAAGAGAATCTCTATCTCACCTCCAAGTGAAAAGCAGTGTCTTAGGAAGAAAACTAATTAATTATCAAATTATGTATTCACGCTGAATGACCAGAAATGAAATACTTTATCAAAAGCCTAATTTTTAAAAAATCTTGTTGTTTTGCAGATGGGACTCTGTGTGGAATGCAAGACAATGGTCCCATTGAATACTCCAACATGTATTGTGTGTGAGGCCCTTATAGCCCCTCAGCTAATGCCTCAGGCCAGCATCCATCTTAAGGTTATAAAGACTAATGTTTAACATGGAGAAAATGTTTAATATGGAGAAAATATTCACAGAACACAAACTTTGCTGACTTTTCATGTAGGCCAAACAATCTTATCGATTTGAAGACGTTTATTCACTGGGTATCAAACTTTTCAGTCAAATGTCACGAACTTAAAATTCAGCACACTGTATAGCTGACTAACGTCTGGAATTAAGAGTGTAACAATGACCATGAATCCCTTGTCGATTGTCAGAGAAACCTACCTTGTTCCTTTAAGAAAGGAAGCTGCCATCCTCACCTGCTCTGGCCTACATGTGATTCCAGGCTGTCAACAATGTGGTTGACTCCTAACTGCCATCTGGGCAATTAGAGATGGGCAATAAATGCTGACCTAACCAGCAGCACCCTTATCCCATGAATGAATTAAAAAGAATCTAAACTTAAAAGTTGCTTTGGGGCTACCAATCAGTGGTACTAATACATCAGATAAATAAATGAATTGTCATATTTCTTAACATACCTTTAACAAATATTTGAAAGTAAGGGGGTGAACTTTACAAAACAGTATTGTTGCTGAAAGGTTTTTCTGGGGGTAATTTTCAATATTCATGGGGGAAGAAATTGGCAATATAAAATTTTTCAATGTAGGTATAACATGCAACCAATTTATGAAAATTTAGCCCCTGAGGTTGTTTGGACATTAACGTATTCCGAGGTATGCATTTTTATTTAGATATTGCTATTAAGTAACTTTTTTTTAAAATAGGACAAGACTATCTGTCGATCCTGTGGGACAGGCAATCCAGCTAATATCCAGCATTGCCTTACTTGTGAGACCAGGCTGTCAGAATCACCAAAAGTAAGTCACTGTCACTGTGTTTAATGAGACTTATTGGATATAAATCGAGGAACCTGTGATTCTCCTTGCGAATTGCAGGACAGAGGGAGTGATGAAATGTCATTGCAGCTTTTTGAAAATGGTTTAAATCAACACTTCAATTGGCCTTTTGGGTTGGAAAAAAATCCTCTGGCACTATTTAAAAAATAGCAAGGGACTCCTCCCCTGTGTCCTGTCAATAATTGCCCCTCAGCCACCATCACTAAAAAGTCAGATTAGCTGGCTGTCATCACATTGCTGTCTGCTGTACATTATGGTATACAAATTGAAACATAATTTCCTAAATTGCCACAGTGACTATGCCTGAAAACTACACATTGGCTATAAAATGCTTTGGGGCAATCCACATAAAAGTAAGTAGCTCTCCTTTTGTTTTCAAATTCAGCTGGACCAATTTGACTGTCAGGCAGCAACACGGGCTGCACAAAAGTCCTGTGAATTTGTTATTGGAATTGCCAAATTAAGGAAGGAATCATGGTTTGGCAAAATAAATTAGAACCGTTATGAGATAAAGTTGAAAGTGTTCCACCAGGCAATGGTTGCCCAAATGTATCCCTTGGAGGTCTGTTTGAAATCACCCAGTTATAGAGTCAAACAGATCTACAGCATTCCATCCAGTTCTCGCAATTAAACTAGTCCCATTTGTCTCTGTTTGGTCCATATCCCTCCAAATCTACCCTATTCACGTACCTGTCTAAATGTTTCTTCAGTGACAAAGTTGTACTCACTTCCACCACCACCTCTGGCAGCCTGTTCCAGACATTCACCACCAACGTTTTGAAAAAAATGCCCCTCTGAACTCACCCCTCAGTCTTCTACATTTCAGGGGGAAAAGGTCCTTCCCTAACCAACCTCAACATATAACTCAAACCTTCCAGTCTCGGTAGCATCCTAGTAAATCTTTTCTGCACTCTTTCTAGTTTAATAATATCCTTTCTATAGTAGGGCAAACAGAACTGTATGCTGTACTGCAAATGTGGCCTCACTAACATCTTGTACAGCTGCAACAAGATGTTATATACTCCTATACTCACTGCCTTGATTGATGAAAACTATGGCAAAAGCCTCCTTCACCACCCTGTCTACCTGTGACTCCATTTACAAGGAGCTATGAACCTGTACCCCTAGATCTCTTTGTTCTATAACATTCCCCAGGGCCCTCCCATTGACTGTGTAAATCGTACCCTGGTTTGCCTTACCAGAATTCAACACCTTGCTTTTATCTAAATTAAACTCCACCTGCCATTCCTCAGCCCAGTTCTTTGAACTTCCAGTTCATAGGTTTCTACTGGGGAAAGGAGAGTTAATTATAATTCTGTTTATAAAAACGGTGCCCAGAAGAAATCTCATTGCAAGCCTTATTCTGGAACTTGCAAATCTTTGCCAGAAAACTTGAAAAGCTGTGCTTTCTGGAGCATCTCTCCATAGCTTTGGGTCTAGACCTTCTTGCAACAATTTAAACAGATAATACAATTTCAACAGTTCATTTTACACCTTCAGTTAAAGTCAGTGGAAATGGGCTACTGACTTGCTACTGTCCCTTTTACACAATTGTGTGAGAAACCAAGTATTTTCATGACCTTTAGGGAAAGAACTCGGCCATCCTTACCCAGCCTGGCCTAAATTTGAGTCCAGACCAAGAGCAATGTAGTTGACTATTAACTGCTGCCAGAAATGGCCTAGCAAACCATTCAGTTCAAATGCAATAAAGGATGGACAACAAAAGCTGGCCTAACCAGTGACATCACATTCCAAGGATAAAGCAACAACAAAAAAAACACAAGCTGGCGAGCAGCAGAGCAGGCATGTGCCCTGGTCAGGTTGCAGGTAAGTCCCAGTCCCCTCAACATAGGAGAAACAACAGCTTGTTTCAGAAGGCCAACTGTTAGCAAATAAATCTTGCACTTTTCCTAGTGTAGCTTGTCTGAATACAGCTTGCACCTGCATTCTGTCACATGCAGTAAGTGAATAAAATTGAATTGTCTGTATGTGTTACTTTGTTTTGTAGATCTTACTAAAAAAGATTGCTTAACTGCAGAGTATATCAGAGTTCTCTCTCTCTCTCTCTCTCTCTCTCTCTCTCTCTCTCTCTCTCTCTCTCTGTGTACCTTTACAAGACTTCTGTCAATCTCAGTCTTTTCCTCCTAAATTGGCTTCACTCTAATGTTAAAGTCACACTCTTGGATCTGAATTTCCCCATCAATTCTATTGTACCCTTTTCCCAATTTAAAACCTCTTGCTTAGATCATCCTTCAACTTTCTAAATGCAAGGGAGAAGAAGCAAAATTTACAAAACAATAATTTGAACAGAAGTAAAATAGATTTATCCATTATTTCACGTTTTCTATTTCTTTCCACGTGCACTGAAATTGTTTTAGAATTTGGATGTTAATTTTTTTTTCTTGTTTCTGTAAAACAGTCTCATTTTAATGGAGATTTCCCTCCGCCATTACCAAGTCATGAAGGAAAGATGCTGGCATGTTCCAAGTGTGGCCGGATTAACAACACTGATGCACGATTCTGCGACTGGTGTGGAGCCAAGGCATGCAACTAAATAAAGCATTAAACAATGGAGTTGGATGTCAGAAATTTATCACACTTTTGGTCCTTGTCCAAATACCTTCATCTGGTTCAATACTAAAAGTTTGATGATGAAGGTCATTTGGGATGATATTTCCCAAAGTAAACACACTCTAGAAATGCAGGTTGTTGAAGTGTCAGGAGGTGAATTGAAAGGATTTCCTTCAGGAAGATAAAAGGAACATAGATTTGGAGACAATGTGGCAGATTATGTTGTAAAGAGCTCTCATGCCCTATCCACTCCCTCTAATTCTGCTGACTTCTTATTCTTAGCCTTGGTGCAAATTGAAGCTTGTCATCTTCTCACAAAATTTATTCAGGACCAACTGTAAGTCATTCTGCTGCAAATGAGTGGGTACAACAATCTGAAATTTGAATTACCACATTACTGCATTTAGATCATCAGCGATACAGTTCAAAATTCCACTTGAAACAGCCCTGGGTCTCCGTTTTTACATCTAAAGCCCTATGGTATCACTGAAAGCCCCAACGTCATTTTAACTCTCAAAGTATTCGGTGGCACTGGATTTGTATTGGCCAATAGCGCTCTGAACCAACATTTCGAGGCACTATTTGAAGCAGCGGTGCCTGCAAATACTCCGCAAATTGGAATTCAGTAACTTTTTTTTTGGAGCTGTGATTAGCCTCTGAGACCCACACATGAAGCGGATCCCTTCTCCTGCCCAAGAGGTTTCTAGGCTCAAGATTTCTGGGAAGCATTGTATCAAGAGGCAGGGCTTCACTATGATACTGTCACAAAGCTGTGCAGTTATTGTGGGTGTATCTACTTCACAAGGACTGCAGAAAATCAAAAGGCAGCTCATCACTGCTTTCTAGACAATAGACAATAGGTGCAGGAGTAGGCCATTCTGCCCTTCGAGCCTGCACCGCCATTCAATATGATCATGGCTGATCATTCCTAATCAGTATCCTCTTCCTGCCTTATCTCCATAACCCTTGATTCCACTATTTTTGAGAGCTCTATCCAATTCTTTCTTAAATGAATCCAGAGACTGGGCCTCCACTGCCCTCGGGCAGAGCATTCCACACAGCCACCACTCTCTGGGTGAAGAAGTTTCTCCTCATCTCTGTCCTAAATGGTCTACCCCGTATTTTTAAGCTGTGTCCTCTGGATCGGGACTCACCCATCAGCGGAAACATGTTTCCTGCTGCCAGAGTGTCCAATCCTTTCATAATCTTATATGTCTCAATCAGATCCCCTCAGTCTTCTCCAGGATAAAAAGGGATGGGCAATAAATGCAGCCCTTGCCAGCTGTGCTGACATCCCACAAACAATTTTATTAAAACACCAATGCCAGTGTTCAGCTGGAAAGGGCTATAGGTTTCTCTACTGATATAATTGACCCCTAAGCTGAGGCTGAGACTGATGGAATGTATAAAGCCTTCAGGAAACCTTTGAATCAGCTAATATCCTTTATGGAAACAAAACATTTCTTCTTCCTTAACTTTCAACTGGCGAGTGCTTCTTGCCCTTTTTACTGCCGAGCAGTCATAGTGCCAACATAGTGTGCCAATCAGCATCACTTCCCACCACTCAATCCTTTAGCTCAGCACATTCAAAACTGGGTCCTTAGGTCAAAGACAATGTAATTTACACCCAGCCCATGTTAGTACAATCCATCCCATTCCTCTATGTTAATCTGTTCCCTACCTGAACTGAAAATATCTGACAGATTTTGGGCTTCAGATGTAAAAAGATCTTTTATTCTTCAGCTCTAAAATTCCTTACCTTTAATAAATGCAAACAAGAGTTGTCCCAAATCAAAAAATAAATTCCTCCAACTTAATTTATGCGAACATTATTCGGCCCTTTGATTCCGCTCTACTATTCAATTAGATCATTGGCTGAGTTGTACCTTCAAGTCCTTTTTCACTTGGTGACTTTACAAATCTTTTATCAATCTCCGCCTTAAACTCCAATTGTCCTAACATTCACACTATATTAGGCAGGAGAACTCCACATTTCTATTGTCATTTGCCTGAAAAGGTTTTCTAATTTTTTTCTTAAATGGCTTTGCTGTAATGTTAAAATTATGTTCTCTTGGGTCTGAATTTTCCCAGCAGAGGAAGTAGCATTTCTGCATCAACCTTATTGTACCCTTTTCTCAATTTAAAACACCTTACTTAGATTATCCTTCAATTTTTTAATGCAAGGAAGAAGAAGTTAAATTTAAAGGGTTCTTCTCAAATTTCAACTGACGAGTGCTTCTTACCCTCTTTACTGGCAAGTAGTCATGGCACCAACGTTCTGTGCGAATTAACATGGCCTCCCACCACAACCTTTTAGCTCAGTGCATCCAAAGCTGGGTCCTTAGGTCAAAGTCAGTGTAGTTTACACCTGCCCCATGTTAGCACAATCCACACCACTTTCACCAGCTGAACAGATACAACCTGAATGGCAGGATCACTGGAGCTATGACAGAACACACTAATGGACAGCTTAAGCAAGGCTTACACAACCTGGAGTGCATGAGAGTGACTGCTGTATGACCACCTGAGAGTCTGGCCGCAGGTGTTCCTACAAATTGCCACTGCAACTTGGTAAAATACTGTTTGCTGATGTCCGATATTGGAACATAATATAAGCCAGAAATCCAAGCTTTCATGCTCTCAGATGTATTTTTATTCCTACTATGTGGTTCCATGGTGTGGAAAGTTGCAGGTTTTCTTTGTGGATTGGACTTCCAGTATTACCCTCTGTGATCTCCTTGACGTAGCTTGGAGCCAAGCTTTCTCTTTTGCTGTCCTTTTTCAGTTTTGTGTTCTGTGATTCATTGGGCACAGATCCCTCTAAATTGCTATATATTTGTGTTGGTGCTTCTTCAAGTCAACTGTCACTTCTCCAAGTCCTATTCTGCGGACTCCAGGTCAATAGGTATATCTAGAAATCGAGAGTGCAACAAGAGTTAATGTGGCATGGATGGAAGTAGATGATTGATGATGTTATGGAATTCTAGATTGCTGCACTGTCTGATTATGGAATTGTTTCCAGGAAGAGAAAAGGTAAAACTAATAGCCAAGACACCTTGCTAAATGTAGCCTATAGACTTATTGCCATTGATACTCCATTAGACAGTCCAGCCACTGCTTGAAGACTACAACAGTAAAATGTTTCCTATCGAGTTTCATGTGAAGTGCTTTATGAACATTTTCCAGATGTATTTATAAGCTAATTTTTAAAAATATTTCTTAATACTATATCCTTTCTGATTCTTGCTCATTTCCCTGTTGCAGAAGTTGATTCCTTGGTCAGAGAAGCTTAACCAAGATGCTTGGATGAAGCGTTACTTCAAATAGACTTGGGCAATTAAGCTACAAATGTGTTGGATTATCCAAACACATTCTCCTGATTTATGATTTGGAGATGCTGGTGTTGGACTGGGTTGTACAAAGTTAAAAATCACACAACACCAGGTTATAGTCCAACAAGTTTAATTGGAAGCACACTAGCTTTCGGAGCAACACTAGTGTGCTTCCAGTTCAACCTGTTGGACTATAACCTGGTGTTGTGTGATTTTTAACTCTCCTGAATTAGGCAATCTTAAAAAAACACTAGAAAGTGCTGGTCACTATCAGCAGTTCAATCAACATCTGTGGAGGGAGCCGCTTGTGAACTCCAGTTCAGCATGATTGCTGGTGCTTATGCTGCAGAAACTCAATGTCCCAGATATTGATCTGGATGGTTCCAATCCAGGTGATATGCTGCAGCAGTAAGAGCACTCATGCTAGTGTGCAATTAGTACCGTGACTACACTCCCTAGTTGCTGTAAAAGATCTTAAAAAAAAAAAGGACATTTCCAGATTTTCTGGTCAACATTAATCTTTCAAGTACTACTATCCCATTTTTTTTAAAAATGCTGTGTGCAAATTAGCTGCAATGTTTCCTACATTGTAATATTGACTACAACTCTCAAACTGTTTCTTTTGAATGTGAAGTGATTTGAGATGTTACGAGAACATGGAAAATACTAAATAAATGCTCCTTCTTATTTTGTTATAGCCTGGTCCTCCTATGAGCTACCTCAGCTGCTCAAAGTGTGGAGCAACTAACCATCCATATGCTCGTTTCTGTGGAAGCTGCGGCCTTTACCTGGAACCCCCCGTGCGGATGGATTCACGCAACAGTACACTTCTTGGTTCTGGCCAATCCACAGTTCTGGCGGAGGTAGGTCCTATTAAATAATCCTCATCGTCAGCACTGACCAAATTCCTGCGTTTCTTTCTGGCTCATTTGAAGGCCAAAACTAACTGCACCCCCATATCGATGTCACTCAGGATCGATAGCCCTGCAGAATTGTTTCGTAGTCTTCAAGAATTAAGCTTTAGCCCCCAGACCAGTTCTGAAAGCAATCAGAAAGAAAATGAATGTATTATGTAGTGTTCTTCTCATTATCTTTGAACCCTCTCATCTATAACAAGCTGAACATGAAAAGTTCAAAAGGGAAGGAAACAAAGAGACTATGAGAAGGAACTGGCAGTTAACATAAAAAGGCTATTCAGAAGTCAACTATAGGTATTTCAAAAAAGTAGAGAAGGGAGTAGGGTTGATTAGATATCAAAGAGGGATATGGGCATGATTGAAACAATAAATGAGTATTTTGCAACAAAACCAAATAAAAGCGGGAGAAATCCAACAGGTATGGCTGCTTCTTTAGAGAGAATGACCTGGACTACACCTCCTCCCACCCAGTATCCTACAAGAACTCCATCCTGTTCTCCCAATTCCTCCGCTTCCGTGTCATCTATTCAGACAAGGAGACATTCCGTTCCTAAGCATCCCAGATGTCCACCTATTTCAAACAATGTGTTTTTCCTCCCTCTGTCATCCAGACAACCCTCCACTGCACCACCTCCATACCCCGTTCCACTCCTCTAAACCCCCCCCATGCAATTAAAACATTGTCCTTGCCTACCAGCCCACTAGTCTCTGCATCCAATGCATCATCCTTAAACACTTCCACCAACTCCAATTAGATACTACCACCAAGAGCATCTTCCTCTCCCCACCCTTCTCTGCCTTCCGCAAGGACCATTTCCTTCACCAGTCCTTGGTTTGTGCCACTCTCCCCACCAACACCTCTGAACCCCCAAGTACCTTCCCCTGCAACAGGAAAAGGTGCAAGACATGCTGGCACACCACCCCCCGTCACCTCCACCCAGAACCCTAAACAGTCCTTCTCGAAGAGACAGAGATTCATCTGCCCCTTTTCCAATATAGTTTACTGCATCAGGTGCTTCCAATGTGGTCTTCTTGACATCAGGGAGACCAAATGTTAACTTAGGGAATGGTTCACTGAGCATCTCAGCCAGCCCCATAGGGGCTGACCGGAATCCCAGTCATCATCCATTTTAATTCCCATTCCCTTTCCAACATGACCATCCTTGGCCTCCTCCATTGCCACAACAAATCAAACTGCAAATTGGAGGAATAACACCTTATCTTCCACGTGGGTAGCCTGCAGCCCAGAAGGGTCAACACTGAGTTCTCCAATTTTAAACCCCCCCCCCCACTCCTCCCAGCCACTTTCCAGATTCATTCCTTCCATTGATCAACAAGGTCATACCCTCTACCTATCTTTTTCACCTAACAACACTTCACCACCCTGCCCTCCAACCCCCTTTGTCTGCAGCTCCCCTTATATCCACCCCCAGACCTGAAGAAGGGTTAAACCCAAAATGTTGATTTCTCCACATCCTGATGCTACTTGCCTTGCTGTGTTCTCCCAGCCTCTTGCTTGTCTATCTTGGATTCCAGCATCTGCAGTTTTTTTTCTCTCTTTAGAGAGAAAGCAGAGTCAACATTTTGGGTTCAGTGACTTCTTCAGAATACATTCTGAAAGAGTGTCACTGGACCTGCAACATTGACTTTGTTTTCTTTCCACAGATGCTGCCAGAGCTGCTGAATTTCTCCAGCTAGTTCTGGTTTTATTTCAGTTTTTTTAGCATCTGCAGTTCTTTTATTTTGTTTGACACTTCGGTCCAACCGTCCATGCCAACCAGATATCCCAACCCAATCTAGTCCCACCTGCCAGCACCCGGCCCATATCCCACCAAACTCTTCATATTCATATACCCATCCAAATGCCTCTTAAATGTTGCAATTGTATCAACCTCCACCACATCCTCTGGCAACTCATTCCATACACGTACTACCCTCTGCGTGAAAAAGTTGCCCCTTAGATCTCTCTTATATCTTTCCCCTCTCACCCTAAACCTATGCCCTCTAGTTCTGGACTCCCCGACCCCAGGGAAAATACTTTGTCTATCTATCCTATCCATGCCCCTCAATTTTGTAAACCTCTATAAGGTCACCCCTCAGCCTCCGACGCTCCAGGGAAAACAGCCCCAGCCTGTTCAGCCTCTCCTTGTAGCTCAGATCCTCCAACCCTGGTAACATTCTTGTATCTTTTCTGAACCCTTTCAAGTTTCACAACATCTTTCCGATAGGAAGGAGACCAGAATTGCACTCAATATTCCAACAGTGGCCTAACCAATGTCCTGTATAGCCGCAACATGACCTCCCAACTCCTGTACTCAATACTCTGACCAATAAAGGAAAGCATACCAAATGCCGCCTTCACTATCCTATCTACCTGCGACTCTACTTTCAAGGAGCTATGAACCTGTATTCCAAGGTCTCTTTGTTCAGCAACACTCCCTAGGACCTTATCATTAAGTGTATAAGTCCTGCTAAGATTTGCTTTCCCAAAATGCAGCACCTCGCATTTATCTGAATTAAACTCCATCTGCCACTTCTCAGCCCATTGGCCTATCTGGTCCAGATCCTGTTGTAATCTGAGGTAACCCTCTTCGCTGTCCACTACACCTCCAATTTTGGTGTCATCTGCAAACTTACTAACTGTACCTCTTATGCTCGCATCCAAATCATTTATGTAAATGACAAAAAGTAAAGGGCCCAGCACCGATCTTTGTGGCACTCCACTGGTCACAGGCCTCCAGTCTGGAAAACAACCCTCCCCCACCACCCTCTGTCTTCTACCTTTGAGCCAGTTCTGTATCCAAATGGCTAGTTCTCCCTGTATTCCATGAGATCTAACCTTGCTAATCAGTCTGCCATGGGGAACCTTGTCATATGCTTTATTGAAGTCCATATAGATCACATCTACTGCTCTGCCCTCATCAAACTTCTTTGTTACTTCTTCAAAAAACTCAATTAAGTTTATGAGATATGATTTCCCACGCACAAAGCCATGTTGACTATCCAGAATCAGTCCTTGCCTTTCCAAATACATGTACATCCTGTCCCTCAGGATTCACTCCAACAACTTGCCCACCACCAAGGTCAGGCTCACCGGTCTATAGTTCCCTGGCTTGTCTTTACCACTTTTTTAAACAATGGCACCACGGTTGCCAACTTCCAGTCTTCCAGCACCTCACCTGTGACTATCGATGATACAAATATCTCAGCAAGAGACCCAGCAATCACTTCTCTAGCTTCCCATAAAGTTCTCGGGTACACCTGATCAGGTCCTGGGGATTTATCCCTTTTAACCGTTTCAAGACATTCAGCACTTCCTCCTCTGTAATCTGGACATTTTGCAAGATGTCACCATCTATTTCCCTGCAGTCTATATCTTCCATATCCTTTTCCACAGTAAATACTGATGCAAAATATTCATTTAGTATCTCCCCCATTTTCTGTGGCTCCACACAAAGGCCACCTTGCTGATCTTTGAGGGGCCCTATTCTCTCCCTAGTTACCCTTTTGTCCTTAATATATTTGTAAAAACCCTTCGGATTCTCCTTAATTGTATTTGCCAAAGTATCTCATGTCCCCATTTTGCCTTCCTGATTTCCCTCTTAAGTATACTCCTACTTCCTTTATACTCTTCTAAGGATTCACTCAATCTATCCTGTCTATACCTGACATATGCTTCCTTTTTTTTTCTTAAACAAACCCTCAATTTCTTTAGTCATCCAGCATTCCCTATACCTACCAGCCTTCCCTTTCACCCTGACAGGAATATACTTTCTCTGGATTCTTGTTATCTCATTTCTGAAGGCTTCCCATTTTCTAGCCGTCCCTTGACCTGTGAACATCTGCCTCCAATCAGCTTTCAAAAGTTCTTGCCTAATACCATCAAAATTGGCCTTTCTCCAATTTAGAACTTCAAATTTTAGATCTGGGGTCTATCCTTTTCCATCACTATTTTAAAATGAATAAAATTATGGTTGCTGGCCCTAAAGTGCTCCCCCACTGACACCTCTGTCACCTGCCCTGCCTTATTTCCCAAGAGTAGATCTAGTTTTGCAACTTCTCTAGAAGGTGCATCCACATACTGAATCAGAAAATTGTCTTGTACACACTTAAGAAATTCCTCTCCATCTAAACCTTTAACACTATGGCAGTCCCAGTCTATGTTTGGAAAGTTAAAATCCCCTACCATAACTACCCTATTATTCTTACAGACAGCTGAGATCTCCTTACAAGTTTGTTTCTCAATTTCCCTTTGACTACTGGGTTCATTTGCCAGTTTATGCCATGGAATTCTTGGAAGTGCCACAATAGGTCTAAGTGGTATGTCAGTGTACCTTAGGTAATCCATAAAATCTTGGGATGTTGTTGCCTTCTGGCTTCATCTTTTGTGGGTCTGTCCTGGTTATCAGTCTGATTTTTTTTGTAGATTCTGTAGTGCGCTGTTTATTCTATTGGTTACCTGGGGCATGTTGGTCATACTCCCTCTATAGGTTGTTGTCAGTATCTGCAAGTAATTTCTCTGCTTTTTGAATGTATTCAATCTTGCCCATAATAGCCGTTATTCTGCCTTTGCCTGCTGGTAGTAGGATTATGTTCTTATCCTTTTTAATTGTTTTTAGAACATATTGGCCACGTATCTCCAGTCAGAAAAATACTATTCCACCACTACTATCTGTCTTCTATGACTAAGCCAGTTCTGTATCCATCTTACCAACTCACCGCAGATCCCATATGGCTTCATCTTCTTTATCAACCTGCCATGAGGGACCATGTCAAGGGCCTTTCTAAAATCCTTAATGACAATATCTACTACCCTGCTCTCATCAATCATCTATTGTCAGTTTCTCAAAAAAAATCTGTCAAGTTTGTGAGACTATCACTGATAAGTCCAAATATTTCCAAATGTCAATAAATCCTATGCCTAAGAATCATCTTCAATAATTTCTCTACCACAGATGTAAGGCTCACCAGCCTGTAATTTCCTGGAATATCCCTGTTGCCCCTTTTTAAACAAAGGAACAACATTGGCTATTCTCCAGTCCTTTGGGACCTTTCTTGTGACTAAAGAGGATATAAAGACAAGGTAACAGAGAAGGTTGCTGAGGGTATTGTGTTTGATGCATTGCACATGGTCTTCCAAAATGTACTTGCTAATGTGCCACATAACAGACTTGTTGGCAAAGTCAAAGCCTAAGGAACAATGGTAACATGTCCAGTGTCTGCAGTGCTCACTTTCTGCTGTAACGTTCTTTAGGATATCCTGAGTTCATGAAGTGCAATGTGAAAACAAAAAAAAAAGTCATTTTCTCCACCTGCAGGGAGTCATGGCTGACTTCTGTTCAGCAATTATTTCACGTGATACCAGTAATTATACAAAAGAAAAGTGTCCTTTTTATTTGCCTTGCTGCACAACAGCAAATATCAAATTGACTTCAAACGTAGGTATTGGGTTTAATATATAGGTGTGGACATAAAAAGCTTTCAATTATGGAAAACGTATATAGTTTGAATGCAGTTTTACGCTGCTGATGGATAATTTCCATTTCAAGCCACAGGATGGCAGACTGTTCCCTTGTTTAAAAAAAATTGGTTATTATTTTCAGAGTTTGAATAACAGCTGCATATTATGCTAAACCGGTATCAGGTCTAAGTTGAATTGTTTGTTTTTCTATCATGTGCTATTTAATTGTCTGTAAAACAGACTTCTATTGTGAGATTTTGCGATCATATTGTACATTGAACAGATCAGTGTCTTACAGTTTCAAGCAATTTACGTTTAGTTTCTTGTTGGCTGTGTAAGAAGAGGATGACTTAATTGAGAAAGCATTAAAGAAAAATTTTACAAACAGTAAAAATACTTTAAATCATATAAATATGCAAATGATATAGCATCTGAAAGACACAGTTTATTTTTAAAAGCATTCTTTCTCAGGATTTAGTAGTTCCCCTTCCTGGTCTTGTTGCACTAGATCAGAAAAGATAGAGGCATAAAAATACACTTGCAACAACTTTCAGTTGTTTCACTTTTGCATTTGCTTTTGTTTGACCAAGTAGGCTTACCTCATGAAATAATTTTAGGAAAAGTTCTGAAAGTGGACAAATTCGTGCAAACTCCAACAATTCACATTGCAAAGAACTTCTAGCACCAAAATGAGTCAGTCAATTCAATTTATCTATGCCAGTGTTTGTGCTCCGTTCTGCCTTCCTCCCACCTTACTTCATCTCATCTCCTGGCATCAGTTACTGTTCAGTAATGAGCAACTCATTAGATGACTTGAGTTGTTAAGAGTCACACTCATTTTGGCATAACTGCTTTGGGGCAGCTCAAGCTTGCATATGGCAGCAATGCATCCATTGATTTTTCTCTTATAGTTATCTACTGAAGGGTTTGATATTTTTGGAAACATAAATCTCAGTGCTACAGTTTTACTGTTAAGCTTTAATTATAAAGTTCAGCAAAGTTGGAGGGAGCTGGGGGTAGTTGGATTAGGTGGTGTAAAATGATACACTGTCAGTCGATGACTACACAGTTTGTCTCATCCAAAAACACAATTTGTTTAAAAAGCAGCCCTGACTTCTATCTGTGTATTTATCTTTTGTTACTGTAAACATGGAAAGTTCAATTATGTGAATGCTGGCACAATGTTGCCTCTAATCATTGAAATGAGTTTTTACCTATAGCCACCTTGAGTAATATTTGTTAAAAGCTTTTTAACCACCTAAATACAGAACCTGTTTACAATCCAACTTCCATTTAATCTTTCACCTTTGGAATCCATGATACACTTATCTCAAAGTCCATTAACGGCAGGTTTAAATTGCCTTGAGTATTGAATGTGTTATCATCAGTGCTTCCATATGTTTTACATAGCATTTCAGTTGTATGTCTAGTAATACAGTCTAAAGTCTAATGTTATTAATTAAGCCATGCCTTTGTCAAAGTTGATTTTGAGATTAACTTGACCTAACAGCAAATTTGGTGCAATAAAATTGGTTGTAATTTGTGGCTCTGTCGCAGTGTAGTTTTATTAGATTGACAAAGACAATTTTAGGTGTGAAACTTTATCAGTTAACACCTGTGGCTCTGAATCAAAAGGTTTTGGATTCATCAGTTTTCAAAGAGTTAAGCACAGACCAGTGAAGGAGTGCTGTCCTGTTGGAGGTGCTGTCTTCTGTGCAAAATGTCAGTCTGAAGCCTCGTCTGCACTAATTGTTGGGCATAAAATGTCTCAAAACACTGTTCAGGAGAGAGCAGGTTTTTCTTAGTGTCCTATCACTCCATGTACATCATTCCAAATAGCTTTTCTCATCATTATCAGCAAGTAATCGTCCCCTTTCTTGGATTACAACAAACAAAATGCTGCACAAATGCATAATTGTCTGTAAAGCAAATTGCAATCTTGTGTAAGATGCTATATAAATACAAGTTTTTTTTTCTAACGGTTATCTATTCTGTTAAAATAGCTTGAACAAGAACTTCAAAAGTACATATTAAAGATTGACCTCTAACACAATTAGTTGCAATTTCTCTCTCATGGTTACAAACCCTAAAGACCTTCAAACATCATCTCATTTCTATTATATTTTTTGCCCTGAAGACCGCAGATCTGCATTCTTCTCCAATCTGGCAACCTTTGACTATCCCACTACAGAGGCTTGGGTTGGAATCTAAGAAGGACCAAAGCACCCAAACGGTTGGTCTATTTTACCCATCCTGTAAGATGCTGGAGAAGAAGGAGATGGAAGTCATAATGGAACAAGAAAGACAGCAGAAGATGACCGATCGACGTCCCCTTCTAACAGCCATCAGCCCTGGAAGGGGTGCGTAATGTTGCTTATATGCTTGAAATCCAAACGTATCTAAGATACAGCATCCAGTTTAAGCAGGCCCTACTTAACATAGTACAATTCTATCATGTCCAATAACAGTCACTGAGTCAACATAGGTGTGGCTACAGTAACACTGTTTTAGCTGTGATGCATTCATTTTAGCATAAAAGACCTTGCTTACATGTACACAGCAAAGGTAAATGTACTTCCTGTGCTTACTGACTGAACAGACAGCTTCCACATTTAAATAACCAAGACAGTAAAGATTTTCAGGTGCCGGTGTTGGAGCGGGCTGTACAAAGTTAAAAATCACATGACACCTAGTTGTAGTCTATCAGGTTTATTTGTAAGCACTAGCTTTTGGAAGACACACACACACACACACACACACACCCCTCCTACAGACCCATACACTTACGCAGTTGGTTGTAGAGTATAAGATCGTAAGACACAGGATTTATAGCGAAAGTTTACAGTGTGACGTAACTGAAATTATATATTGAAAAAGACCTAGATAGTTTGTTGAGTCTCTCATCTTTTAGAATGAACATGTTCATTTCGGTTCTTTCATATATAAATTCCAGAACTTTTTTAAAGTTACATTCTCAAGTGAACTTTAACAATAGATGCCATGTTGGCCCAGATAGTGCATTGAAGGTGTGAGGCGTCCTGTGTGAGGCTGTCTGTGCCACAATGTTCAGACTGTCTCTAATCTAAAAAAGGACTTTACAGAATCTTACATGGATTCATGCAGTTTTTGAGCAAAATAAAATGTAATTCTGTAAGTACAAATTCACCCCACAAACGTACGTGTGTGTGTGTGTGTGTGTGTGTGTGTGTGTGTGTGTGTGTGTGTTGCAATGGTGTCACCTGCAGTGTGACATGAATCCAAGGTCCCTATTGAGGCCAGCCCCATGGGTTCCGCACTTGGCTATCAGCCTCTGCTCGGACACTTTGCATTGTTGCCTGTCCCGAAGTCCGCATTGGAGGATGATCACCTGAAGGTCTGAGGTTGAATGTCCTGGACCGCTGAAGTGTTCTCCGACCGGGAGGGAACAATCCTGTCTGTTGATTGTTGTGCGGTGTGCATTTATCCATTGCCATATCCTCTGCTCAGTCTCACCAAAGTACCATGCCTCAGGGCATCCTTGCCTGCAGTGTATGAGATAAACAACATTGGCCGAGTCATATGAGTACCTGCCATTTACATGGTGGGTGGTGTCCCCACATGTAATGGTGATATCCGTGTCGACACTCTGACGCATCTCAGACGCTGCAAGATGTGTCAGTGTCAAAAGGATGCCACCATTATACGTGGGGACATCACCCACCATGTGCGTGGCAGGTACTGATGTGACTTGGCCAATGTTGTCTATCTCATATGCTGTAATCAAGGATGCCTTGAGGCATGATACAGCAACGGATAACGGATGGATGGATACCGCACAACAATCAACAGACAGGATTGTTCCCTCCCAATCGGAGAACACTTCAGCGCTCTAGGACATTTGACCTCAGACCTTTGGGTGATCATCCTCCAATACGGACTTCGGGACAGGCAACAACGCAAAGTGACCGAGCAGAGGCTCGTAGCCATGTTTGGTATCCATGTGATTGGCGTCAACTAGGACCTTGGGTTCATGTCACACTACAGGTGAACACACACACACACACACACACACACACACACACACACACACACACCCTACAGACCCACGAGCACCCACTCACAGACTTATACCCCTTTACACTCACACTCACATACATATGCATTCACACTCTCTCATAGATCCACATACACCCTCGTGCGCAGACACACACACACACAGACACTCATACCCCCCTCGCTTGCACACACCTACATGTATGCACACACATATAAGTTTGTGGGGTGAATTTGTACTTGTAGAATTTCATTTTATTTTGCTCAAAAACTGCATGAATCCACATAAGATTCTGTAAATCTCTTATTTAGTCAGTCTGAACATTGGGGCACAGACAGCCTCACACAGGACACCTCACACCATAAGTGCATTATCTGGGCCAGCATGGCACCTATTGTTAAAGTTCACTTGAGAATGTAACTTTAAAGTTCTGGAATTTACATATGAAAGAACCGAAATGAACATGTTCATTCTAAAAGATGAGAAACTCAACAAACAATCCAGGTCTTTTTCAATATATAATTTCAGTTACATCACGCTGTAAACTTTTGCTATAAATTCTGTGTCTTGCGATCTTATACTCCACAGCCACCTGATGAAGGAGCGGCGCTCTGAAAGCTTGTGCTTCCAAATAAACCTGTTGGACTAAAACCTGGTATTGCGTAATTTTTAACTTAAGACAGTAAGGAGCTTTGTGATCAAAAATGATTGCCCACTCTATATCTTTCATCTCATTACTTTTCTATAATGCAGAAAACATCATTCAAGTTTACGATCATAGCCAGCACTGTATATTGTGCATTTTTGAAACTAATCAGAAATGCACCTAGCCACATGCCTTCCAGTTGACCACATGTGGCTTTGCTGTAAGCTAAGTGTAGCTGATGAATAATGTATTTAGCAACACAGCTCTACTTTTTTACAGTTTCTGCTCCACTGATGCAAAGGCATTGTTAAGAATGGAGACACTAAGCTTGTGAAATTCTAATGACTAAATGTAATGGAATTACAGTACAGTAAACATTCAAGAAACAGTGCTACTTGCAGTTACTGAGTGGCTAGAACTGGATGGCCTCCACTAAAGCTTGAGTTCAGATAGGGTAATGTTTAAAGCAGCGTGGTGCTGGAAAAGCACAGTAGGTCAGGCAGCATCCGAGGAGGAAGAGAGTTGACGTTTCTGGCAAAAGCCCTTTATCAGGAATGAGGCTGTGAGCTGAGGGGGTGGTGAGGTAAATGGGAGGGTGATGGGGCTGCAGGAAAGGTAGCTGGGAATGCAATAGGTAACAGGAGGTGGAGGTAATGGTGATAGGTCAGAGAGGAGGGTGGAGCGGATAGGTGGGAAGGAAGATGGACAGGTCGGACAGGTCATGAGGGTGGTGCCGAGTTGGAAGGTTAGAGCTGGGAGAGGGGAAATGAGGAAACTGGTGAAATCTACATAGATGCCATAAGGTTGGAGGGTCCAGAGGCAGAAGATGAGGCGTTCTTCCTCCAAGCGTCTGGTGGTTAGGGAGTGGGGACGGAGGAGGCCCAGGACCTGCATGTCCTTGGTGGAATAGGACGGGGTAGTTGAAGTGTTTGGCCACCACAGGACGGTGGGGTTGGTTGGTGCAGGTGATCCAGAGATGTTCTCTGAAGTGCTCTGCGAGTAGGCCTCCTGACTCCCCAATGTAGAGGAGACCGCACTGGGAGCAACGGATACAGTAAATGACGTGTGGAAGTGCAGATGAAACCTTGGATGTGGAAGGCTCCTTTGGGGCCTTGGACAGAGGTGAGGGCGCAGGTTTTACAATTCCAGCAGTAGCAGGGGAAGGTGCCAGGAGGGGAGGGTGGGTTGGTAGGAGGGCATGGACGTGACGAGGGAGTCGAGGAGGGAACGGTCTTTACAGAAAACTGATAAGGGTGGGGAGGAAAATGTATTTCTGGTGGTGAGGTCCGTTTGTAGGTGGCGGAAATGGCTGAGGATGATGCGATGTATACAGAGGTTTGTGGGGTGGAAGGTGAGGACCAGGGGGATTCTATCCTTGTTGCGGTTAGAGGGCTGGAGTTCGAGGGCGAAAGCGCAGGAAGTGGATGAGATGAGCAGGAGGGCACCATCAACCACATGGGAGGGGAAATTGTGGTGTTTAAAGAAAGATGCTGTCTAGTGTTTTCTGTGGTAGAACTGGTCCTCCTGGGAGCAAATGCGGAGGAATTGGGAATAAACTGTATATTGGGAATTGGTAATAAGGTGGTGCCAATGCAGTCATCAATGTAGTGGAGAAAGAGGTGGGAAATGGTGCTGGCGTAACTGCAGAAGATGGACTGTTCCACATACCGACAAAGAGACAGGCATAACTAGGCCCCATGCGGGTGCTCATGGCTACCTCTTGCGTCTGGAGGAAGTGGGGGGATTCAAAGGAGAAATCTTTGTGGGTGAGAACCAGTTCAGCCAAATGAATAAGAGTGTCAGTGGAACGGTACTGGCAGGGATGTCAAGAGAGGGAAAAACAGAGGGCTTGGAGACTGTGGTCATGGTGGATGGATGTGACTAGAACTGGATGTCCATGGTGAAGATAAGGCGTTGGGGGCCAGAGAAGCAAAAGTCTTGAAGGAGGTGGAGCATGAGGGTGGTGTCTCAAATGTATGTACGGAGTGCCTGGACTGGGGGATAGGACAGTACTCCTGGTGAACAGTTGGTGTAGACTATTTTCATAGAAACATCAAAAATAGAGCAAGAGTAGGGGTCTTTGAGCCCTCTCCACCATTCATTATATCATAGCTGATAGTCCAACTCAATAGGCTATTCTTGTTTCTTTCCCCATATCTTTTGAACTCTTTAGCCCCAAGTGCTATATCCAATTCCTTGAAATTCACAATGTTTTGGAGTTGACTGTGTTCTGTGGTCACAACTTCTGCAGGTTCACCAGTCTGGGTGAAAAAATTTCTCCTCTCAGTGCTAATGACCTACTCCCCATCCTCAGACTGTGACTCCTGGTTCAGAACTCCTTCACTATTTGGAACATTCTTCCTGCATCCACCTTGTCTCTTCCTGTTGGAATTTTATAGGTTTCTATGAGATCTCCCCTCATCCTTCTGAACTCCGGCAAATGCAATCCTAAATGCCTCAACCTCTTTTCATGGAGATTTCATGGAATAAAATATTACTGTGGTTGGAACCTGATCTAATTCACTTTGGTAGGACGAGGTGTGCCTTGGATTACCTCTTCAAGATGAAACGCTATGAGAAGAGAACATGACATGGATTGCCTTGTGAAGGTTCTCTGAACTGAATAACATTGGGTGAGATTCAACTGGTGAATATATCCTTGCCTGAATCACTAGGGTATAGTAAGATGGTACTGATAAACGAGTGGTTTCCATGTCTACTTTTGGGTTAATTTCATAATACGCAATATGCACATCATGAGGATTTCTACCATCAAATAAAAAAACTGCTGCTCGGAAGGTATTTATTGTTTCTGTAGCGACAAGTGTGCACAAGATAAATAATATTAGGAATTCAGATCTCCATTTTGTGGAAAATAAGAACAGACATAGACCATTCAATCTCTAAAGTTCTGTCTTGGCAGATTTCTATATTAATGCTGTTTATCCACTTTTATCTTGTGTCCCTTGATGCCCGTGTAAATATTGTGTCTGATCTTTGCCTTACTTGAGGTAACTGGAAACTTGAAAACCATGCCACTCAAAGATATTACAATATTATTTCTTTGACTTTTGCATTTTTTTGGTAAATCTGTCGTCCAGAGAACTGATCAGTTAGTAACACTGTTTATAACCTCTCCAGTAGCTATCCATAATAGAAAAGAACACTTGTCATTTATATAGCACCTTTTACAGCCTGAGGATAAACCGAGGAGATTTGCAGCCAAGAAGGGTGAAGGGAGAGACCAGAAATCAATGTTTACTTACTTTTAGATTTATTAACAAAGTGAGAAATTGAAACGTCTAGCTCTAACTCTAGAAACATGCCACCAGAGTCAATAAATGTCTCTTTATACTTGTAATCAATTAAAAAAAAACAAGTTATCAACCCCTTAAAGGGCACTTTCACATTATTGCAATAAAACAGGGTCTACGAGAGAAAGTTATTAAATTAAAAGTAACATTTCCAGAATGTACGGGGCACAGTGACTGCTGCGGTACTCTAGTTGTGGAAAGGCTCATGTGCTTTGGTTGATGTCACATGCATTTTTTTTGACTAATTGATTTGATTTATTGTCACATGTACCTCTGTACAGTGAAAAGCTATGTTTGCAAGCAGTACAGGCAGATCATAGTAAGCCAGGACTCACAGATCATAGGGTGAAAAAGAAAACTTGCACAGAGTGAGGCATACAGGTTACATCACACAGGATGTGCATGAGACAAAATCAGCATTAACAAGATCAACATTATTTGAAGTTGGAGAGTCCATTCATCTGTTTAATAACGGCAGGAAAGAAGTTGTTCTTGAACCTGTTGGTGCATGCGTTCAAGCTTCTGTATCTTCTGCCTGATGGAAGAGGTTGCAGGAGAGCATTACTGTGGTGGGATGGGTCTTGGATGATGCTGGCAGCCTTTACGTGGTGAAGAGAGTTATAAATGGAATCTATGGATGGCTTCCATGATGGTCTGGGCTGTGCCCACAACCTTCTGTAGTTTCTTATGGTCTTGGGCAGAGCAGTTGCCATACCAGGCCATTATCCACCTAGATAGTAATGCTTTCTATGGTGCATCTGTAAAGGTTGGTGACAGTCCTTATGAACATGCCAAATTTTCTGAGCCGCCTGAAGAAGAGGTGCTATTGTGCCATCTTGACTGTTGCATCTGCATGGGAAATCCAAGACAAGTTGCTGGTTATTGTCACTCCTAGAAACCTGATGCTCTCAACCCAAAATATGTTTTCTTTTGTTTTGCTGACACAGAGAGAGAGGTTGGTATCATTGTACCACATCACCAAGCCCTTTCTGTATTCTGACTCATCATTGTTTGATATGCTTCATCTCAAGCGACACATGTATGGATCTAACTACAGAAGAGAGGCAGGCAGTTAAACCCAATGAGCCCCCTTAGCCACTGGTTGCCTGAAATTATTTATGGCCATCTTAGCTAGGGCTGGGAGCAGACACAAATCCAATCTGCTCATCTGCTTCTGCACCAAATGTTGCACTTTAACCCCCACATTCCTGATCTATAGCTAAAGTTTGAGGTGTAGTCTGTACAAGTGATGGAAAGTGTCTGCAACCTGACATATTCTGTACATCCATGGCACACCGACTCCTTAAAGCCACAGAAAATAAGTGTGATCTGGGAGTCTTTTTTTCTATACAGGTAGTTCTTCAATAACACGATGGTTGCTTTCTTGTGCAACCCCGAATGATAGAAAAATTGTTCTTTAGAAATTGTACTTAAATTGTTGGCAATGTAATGGCGTTACAGCCGACACTCATTTTAAAAGTTTGTATTTTTAAACCAGTGTCCCCAATTCATCAATATAGCAAATTCGCGTTAGCAAAACGCACATTATAGCAGAAAGACCTGTACAATGTGAACGATTACTTACAGCTGGTGTTTTTTTGTCACTGTCTTTATCCCTTCCAAAACAGTGTGCTTAGCTGGCTGCTTATGCAGCCACTGGTGCACAGCAGGAACTGATGGTACTGTGCTTTTGTAATGGAACATCCAGGGAGGAGATGTCAACTGCGATGTTCTCAAATATCATTGATGAACGAGTGCATGATGATGGCCTTAGAGGCTATATCCATGTCAGGATTAACCTCCATTGGAGGTATAATAATGGAATAATTTTTTTTCTGTATCTTTTTCTCTTCTTAACATCCTGTGCTTCCTTGGCATCCTTCATGGAAACTAGAGCTTTCTTCTCATCAACTCTGGATGCAGCCACTTCAGGCACTGAATAACTTGTGTGCTGTGTTTGAAAATGATGGTATCAAATTATCTCAAGACCATGCTTTAAAGTGACATTTTAAAATTCCACCAGTTGTTTTTATTTTATCTGTGCATGGGATGTGAGCAATGAATTATCTAATCAGCCCTCCCCCACCCATCTGCACTCAAACCTTAATTGATGCAATTAACAGTGTAGCCATTGATTAACATACAAAACATAGCAGCCAGTTTGTACCCAACATAACTCTATAAACATCATGCAATAAATGACCAGATCATTTGTAATGATTTTGTGGATTTAAAGCAATAATGTACAAGGTGCAACTCCCTTGTGCGTCAGTTTGATAGTCTGAGACACAACTCAAAAGCTGGGGAATGATGACTAAAATTAAGCAAGGTTTTAATGTGCATTTATAAAGACAGTACAATATAATTTAGAGGATATAGGCCATTCTCTGCACAATGAGTGTGAGTCCAGGAGGCTGTGTTGCCTGCATGGTGCCGTGGTGAAGAACATCTCCTTGGGGTTGGAGAGAAACTTGGAGTTAGAGAGTAGTGATCCAGATGTTGTCATCCACAGTAATACCGCTCACATTGATAGAACTAGAAAGGGGGTTATGTTGGTATGAGCCTAAATTAGAAAACATCATCTCTGGATTACTTCTGAAGCCACAGGCAAATTAACAATTTGTATATAAAGTCAAGGACTTAAATACATGACTTAGAGTGGCATAGCAAGAATGGGTTTCTGTCCCTAGGGCACAGACTACATTACTGGGATAAAAGGAATCTGTTGTGATGGAATGGGCTTCACTTGAACCATGCTAGGACCAGTGTCCTGGCAGATCATGTAACTAGTATTGTAGAGAGCACTTTAAGCTAATTATTGGGAGTATGGTTTTGAAGAGAGGATCCATAGTCTCATCAAGCAAAAGGATATGGCAAAATTGGAGAACAACTGTTTTGATGATGATACCCAGAGTGGGATGGGAAGAAACAGACTATACAAGCATAAAAAAACAGCAACTGGGATCAACAGGAGAAAAAATATAATAAAAAGGCAAAATTAAAGGGTCTTTCCTTAAATGTGTGTGGTATTCAGAATAAAATAGATGATTTAACAGCCCAAATAGAATTAATGGGTATGATTGAATAGCCATTAAAGAGACATGTATACAAGGTGATCAAAGTCTCAAGCATGCCCAGTTGAGTCAAGGTACTAAATCTGTTCAAAGTCGGCATTGTTTAACATGGTAAATAGTATCATGCAACATGATAGAAGGTAATGTGAAGACAGGACTTTGTCTCTACAAGGACGATGTGGTGGTCACTCTTACCAATGTTGTCATGGCAGCTGCATATGCGACAGGCAGATCACTGAGAATGGCGTTCAGTATGTTTTTCCCTCTTGTTGATTCCCTCACGACCTGCCACAGACTCAGTTCAGTAGCGACACTGTTTAAGACTCAACCAGTTCGGTTGGTAGTGATTGACATTGAAGTTGCCCACCAGAGTACATTCTGCTGCCTTGCCCACTCGAAGCTTCCTTCAGGTTTGATGTGCGTGGAGGAATACCGATTCATCAGTCAGGAGAGGGATGGGGTACGTGGTAATCAGCACATGAGCTCCTAGCCATTCTTTGACCCGAATCATGATGAGGCCTCATAGGGCAGCTCCCTCCCTATTGTATACCTGTGCCATCATCTCTGCTAGGACTGTCTTGCTGGGGCAGGACATACCCAGAGATGGAGAAGGTGACAGTGGTGCTTGGGACATATGATTCCATGAGTATGACTGTCAGGCTGGTGCTTGACAAGTCTGTGAGACAGCTGTCTCAGTTTTAGCACTTGCCCCCAGTTGTTAATAAGGAGGACTTTGCAAGGTCAGCAGGGTTGTGTTTTCTTTTTGTTGTTTTCATACCAGGTCGATGCCAGCATCTCCATCTGATTTCATTCCTTTCTACATGGTCCAGAAGTTGATACAGCTGAGTAGCTTGCTAGGCCATTTCAGAAGGCATGTGTGAGTTAACCACATTGTTGTGGATGTGGAATCAGACAAGATAAGGATGACAGTTTCCAGTGAAGCCAATAAGTTTTCACTACAATTGGGGATGGTTTTGTGGCCATGATAATACCCAGAGCAGGACAGGATGAATTCCAGACTTTTATTGAATTCAAATTCCACCATCTGCCCTGATGTGGTGCACCAGGTAGGTTACTTTTTAAAAAAATAAAGGAATACTTACAAGTGCTTTCACTACTCTAGGATCCGATTCATTTTAAAAGTCAGTAGAATACTTCTGAAGGGTAGTCAATGTTGAATGTACAAAATATAGCAACTGTCTTCCATACTGTGTTGGAGTGTCAACTTTGTGCTCTACTCCCTAGACTCAGTGGGGCTTGCAACCACAATCTTCTGACCCAGGAATGAGAGTACTCTCGTTGAACCACATCTGACCCTAAATAGGTAAAGGACAGATGAGATGTAAATAGGAAGTGTACAATGAAACTTAGGGCTTAATTGCAATAACAGGTACATGCCAGCCTTAAAATTCACTTCAGTTTTTGACATTTTCATTAAAAATTTACTTTGAATTATAAAGTGCAACTGATGGAAGAAGAGTCACTGTTTTTTCTTTTCAGATTACACGTGTTTTCTTTTTCTCTATAATTAACACGCAGGGTTTGGATCCAGCTTTTATACATAACTCAAAACAAGTCATGTGTTAGGAATGCAGAACTACCTTTCAAGAGCCTCATGGAACCACAATCATTACTAAGATGTAGGTGTTGTCAGCTAATCACAGTGTGGGCTTATCTGTCTTACAAAGAAGGTGGTTCCTTAAAATGGAGCCAAAAGCTGACTCTTCACATAAAGCATTGCAGTTGTGTTTTAATGTTTTTGCACGTCTCCACATTGTAGTGATGTGTCCAACATGGAGTGTGTGAGTAGAGCTTTGCAGGTGTTTATTTTTCCCCAGTGCTGAGTTAGCACTCTCCATATACTTACAGAAAAATGCAAAACAAAGGCAGAATCTTTCTTGCCACAGAGCCAATTGTGTCATTATTGGTAGCTTTCATGCCACTGTGGTAGATGTGTGTTCAAGTCTCACTTTAGAGATTTGAGCATGTAATCCAGGCTGAGACTATGGTTTGAAAAACAACACAGTGTTACTGTGTTGTTGCATGATATGTTAAGTTAATGCCTGATCTGCCATCTTAGCTGGATGTTTAAAAAGCCATAGCAATCTTTTTAAAAAACCCAGTTGGTGATTCTTCATGATGTCCTGGCCATCTGTCAATGAACAGGTCATTATCTCAATGTGCAAATGGCATTTGCATTTCTTTCTTAACAATCATGATGACACTATAAAAGTACTTCATTGACTGTAACATGCTCTGGGACATAGTTGATAAGGTTACCTTCCATCATGTTCCACTACAAAATGTTTACAGGAAGCACACCATGAGTCAATAGCCGCACAATGTCAGTTTAAAATTGTCGTCAGATCCACTTGAGATTGTGAAAGTGCAACATAGGAGGGCTTTTATTTCTTAAATTACCAGTCTGCCAGTCATGACAGATTCTCGCACTTGCTTCTACAGCTGAAAAATAGAGAAGTTTGCATCTATCTTGTTGTGTTGGCCAGCCCAGGTCAGCTGTGACAACTCTTGACAGATTTATTCATTGCCTTGCTGAGCCAATCTTCCTATATTTATGTTGCATGGTGTGGATAACCAGTAGTAGGTGTGTTTGCTGAGTGAACTCCTTCCTAATCAGTATTGAAGACACCCCTGCAAATTTGCCATGCAGCTGGATTTTCCCCAGAGTGAGGAGAGTACATCTAGGTCAAAGACTTTAAATCTGTCCTCACATGTAAGAGCAGGCTAGGATATCCTCTTTGCACCCAGATGGTAGATGCTGCCTGCTGCCTACAAGCCACCAGAGGGCAGAGGCACTAAACAGAGAACCCCCCCCCACCAAGGAGTGTCATGCTACCTCTGACAGCACTAGTGTCAGTAGGGCTCATTTTAACTTGGGGCAATAATCTAAAATGGTTATCAGTTCAGCCACTCTTGAGATAGTTCTCTTATTTTCCATTTCTATTTAAGTCATTGTAAATAGAATCAGGAGAGGGGTTTAACCAGCTGGAATCAACCTGTTCTACAATACCATCAGTGCTATTGTGTCTATATGATTATCTCCAATAGCAGGTTTGCCAATATAGTTTACCAAAAGATAGTGGGAATCTGAAACCTCTCCCTCAAAAGATTGCGGATGCAGAGGATCAATTAATACTTTTTCTTTGGGCGGGGGCGTAAGGGTATCGAGGCAAGGTAGGTAAATGGTGTTGAGTCACAAATCAGCTTTGATCTGACAAGTTCGTGGAGCAGGCTTGATCTCTTCTAGTTCTCATATGAATGAAATGGGGTGTCAGGTGTAAGCAGTGATGGCAATGATTTACCTCAATTCATAGAATGTCATACATGATCAGTTTTAACTTCACATTTACTACTGACTCAGAGATTGCTGTGTGGGCATCAGAATCCCTTCATGATGACTATACAATTTCAGAATCACATGGAATCTAAAATTGTCCAAAATGTTATCCTTGAAAATTAGCACATTGCTGCAATTTTCTGAACCATAATTACAGCTCCGTGATGTTATTTCCAAAGAGACTCAGATTTGATCTAGTTATAGTTCTTCTGGATTGAATTGCATTATAAGCTTTTGACAGTTTTGTGTTTTGTTCACTTTAAGAATAGCAAAGCCACTCCCAATATTATTTGCAACCAGTTCCAAAGAATGTAGATCTAACACAAATTGCTGTATCTTTACCCTGCCCCTCAGTACCTGCCAGTGCTTGTGAGATACAGGCCAGTGCATGAACTTTCCCAGAGAAAGGTGGGGCTCTTTGTTAGTCACTGCCTTTGGCATCAAACCCTTCCTGCAGTCATCCATACAGTGTATTGAGTTCTTGCAGTCTGAACAAGCATTTGCACTCTGCCATGCATTTCTTTGTAAAATCTGCTTTGCAGTGCTTTTAAAAAAAAAACCCTTAACTTCTAACTGTACCTGTGGTAAAATATGTTTTTTTTTAAATGTTAAATCTACAAATATTCAAAGTTATTCTTGTTGAATATTAACTAAACAAATGCTATGTACCTCATTACAGGGATGTTTCTCTACATTTTAATCTTATTTTCCTGAGGTATATGCAAAAGATTATTTGACTAAAGGTTTAATAACTGCCCTTTGTATTCTTGATAGTCAGAAGTAGGAAAGTAAGTTGGTATTTCACAGAACTCTGTTTAATTGTTTGTACTATCCTGCTCCATTTTATTATTTGGGAACATAATTAGCCCCAGGCTGTTAAAGGTTTTTATTTGTTTTAGTCATCAGCCCTTTCTATGTTTAACCTTGTGAGTGCTGTTTTTGTTTGCCGTTACCCCTTCGATCACCTAAATCTGCCTGTTTACATTTTGTTCTTAACATAAATTCCATTTCCAGAAAATACAATACTTGAAAGTCTGGTGTAATGGTAGTTTGAATGCTCACTTCTCAGTTATGTCTAAAACTGGATAGTCAAGGTGGTTGGCGCCATTACTGCTCCACTGCATTCAAAGTACTGCATTTCATTTTGGAAACTGCACCTGAAGAAGCTTTTGGTGAGATTGCAGTGCAAATTCACCAGTATGATACCCAACCGAAGGGACAGCAGGGATAGATTAGGCCTGTATTCTCTTGAATATAGAAGATTTTTAAAATATTTGTTCATGGAATGTGGGTGTCATTGCCAAAGCCAGTATTTATTGCCCATCCCTAATTGCCAAGAGGCAGTTCAGTCAATCACACTGTTCTGCTCTGTCTCTGCAGCCACATGTAGGCCAGACCATATAAGAACAGCAGATTTCCTTCTCTAAAGAGCAAGAATGAAACATAGATTTTTACGACAATTAACGGTTGTTACACGGTCACTCCTTATTCCAGATTTTATTGAATTCAGATTTCACATCCCCGAAAGATGGTATTTATGGATTGCTAGTCCAATGACATTACCACGACACCATCCCTTCGGCTTAATTGAATTGTTTAAGATGCTTGAAGGATTTGATGGGGTAGATTGAGAGAAACTGTTTCTTCTGGCTGTGAGTCAAGAATTAGGAATATAATTTTAAAATTAGAACTAGGCCAGTCAAAGTGACATCAAGAAGCAATTCTTTTGAATTTGAATTGAACTTATTGTCACATGTACCAAAGCACAGTGAGAAGCTTTGTCTTGTGACCAATACTGATGCATTCCTGATGAAGGGCTGTTGCCCGAAACGTCAATTTCGCTGCTCGTTGGATGCTGCCTGAACTGCTGTGCTCTTCCAGCACCACTAATCCAGTATTTGGTTTTCAGCATCTGCATTCATTGTTTTTACCTTGTGACCAATACAGGCAGATCAAATAGTTTAATAGCATAGATAAGTAAATAATAGGTAAACAGTGGTGAAAACAAAAACGCAGGTACAGGCGAATGCTAAGAGTTTGTGAGTCCATTACTATTCTAACAACAGTAGGGTAGAAACTGTTTCAAAACCAGCTGGTGCATGTGTTAAAGCTTCTGTACCTTTTCCCAGATGGTAGAGGTTGTAGAAAAACATTGCCAGGGTGGGGTGGAACTTTGAGAATGCTGGCGACCTTTCCTTGACACTGGGCCTGGTAGATGGATTCTATAATGGGAGGTTGGCCTTTGTGATTGTCCGAGCTGAGTCCTCCACTCTCTGTAACCATCTCTGATCTTGAATGGTGCAGTTGCCATACCAGGTAGTGATACATCCAGACAGAATGCTCTCGATGGCGCACCTATAAAAATGGCAAGGGTATTTGTCTTCATGCCAAATTTTCTCAGCTGCCTGAGGAAGAAGAGACATTGTTGGGCCTTTGTGACCAGTGTGTCCACATGAAGAGTCCAAGAAAACTTGTTGTTGATGACCACTCCCAGGAGCTTTACACTCTCCACTCATTCCACCTTTGTGCTGTTAATGTGTAGGAGGGGGCATGAGTAACATCCTGCCGAAAGTCAATAATGTGTTCCTCGGTTTTGCTGGCATTGACAGCTAGTTGTTCTCACTGCGCTAAAGTCAAGAAATCTAAAGAAATCTCCAAAAGGATATTGAAGATAGGTCAATTGAATATTTCAAAACTGAGATTGAGAGATTTTTGTGGGGTAAGGGTATCAAGAGCTATTGTACACAGGTAGGTACCTAGGGCTAAGATACCTACCAGTGATGATCTAATTGAATAGCAGAATAGGCTTAAGGAACTGAATGACTCTCTTCCACTGTTTCTGACCATGTGATGCTGAATCGAATCTAGTCAAACTTGTATTAACATAGTTAAAAATCACACAACACCAGTTTATAGTCCAACAGGTTTAATTGGAAGCACACTAGCTTTCGGAGCAACGCTCCTTCATCATGTGATAGTGGAGGGCTTGATTGTAACACAGAATTTATAGCAAAAAAGGTTTTGTGATTTACACATGAAAGAAGTGAAACTATCACTGTATTCTAACAGATGAAAGGCTTAACAGACAATCAATTTTTCAATGTATAATTTCAGTTACATCACACTGCAAATTTTTGCTATAAACTCTGTGTTATGATCAAGCCCTCCACTACCACCTGATGAAGAAGCGTCGCTCCAAAAGCTAGTGTGCTTCCAATTAAACCTTTTGGACTATAACCTGGTGTTGTGTGATTTTTAACTTTGTACACCCCAGTCCAACACCATTATCTCCAAATCATTGTATTAACATGTTTAATATGTTTATTTTTAAACGGCAAAATGTGCATAACCAAAGGATTAAAGTGGAAAAACTGGAAATAATTCTATTGTTCTGAATTAACATGAATATACCTTTTAAGTTTCATCTATTTCCTTAAAGGCATATAAGCTGTACGTGGATTTTCCACTGAGATGTTGGCTGCTGGAATGATTAGGGGTTTAGAAAACCTTACTGTTCCTGGAGCAAATCATATACGATAGTTTAGCAATTTTGTCAAAAGTTGCTGACTGATTAGTATTTGTGAAAAATTAACCTAAATAAAATTTCCAGTCAAGATAGACAAACTGTATTTCAACCTGTTAGGCATGATTGGACATGAATCAAGTGTTCAGAAACTCTTTAACATAATTGCCTTTTCATGTTTGTCTTAGGTCTTTTTCAATGCCATTTCACATTTTAAACTCAAATTTAAATGTTGTTATAAAAGACATTTTTAAGTGAACTGTTTAAAGATTATCCATGCTGCTGACACAAGAAATTATTGTCAAAAAATGCAATGTATACCTGAATTGGTAATATTGAAAATAGTGCTGATGGATAGAGTCATGTGGTTTAGTTCTTGCAAAAATAATGAGATGATTCCTGGGTCAGGAACCCAGAAGCAAGAGTAGAAGACCTTCTGTCTGAATTTTTCCACTACATGTCGAATTGTTCACTTTTCTATCATTTTGCAACCTTCTTAACCGTCTCTTGCTATCTCTCTGCTGATAACCCTCTGTGCATCTCTTGAGATATATTGCATAAAGAAAACTCATCAAGTAGCCTCCTGGTTAGGGGCAGTATGGTGGCTCAGTGGTTAGCACTGTTGCCTCACAGTGCCAGGGACCCTGGTTTGATTCCAGCCTCTGGCGACAATGTGGACTTTGCACATTCTCCCCGTGTCTGCTTGGGTTTCTTCCGGATGCTCCGGTTTCCTCCCACAGTCCAAAGATGTGCAGGTTAAGTGAATTGGCCATGCAAAATTGCCCATAATGTTCAGGGATGTATAGGATAGGTGCATTAGTCAGAGAAAATGTAGAGTAATAGGGTAGGGGAATGGGTCTGGATGGGTTAGTCTTCGGAGGGTCAATGTGGACTTGTTGGGCAAAAGAGCTGTTTCCACACTGTAGAGTTTCTATGATTTTATGATGCTCCTTATCCATTTATTTATATTAACAAGACATTGACATGTGTGAGCTGTTGTGGAGGATTCATTAGCAACATGGCCTTTAAGTAAACTTGACTGATGGATAATGACACCATTATTTGCCCTTAATAATGTTCCCACACCAGGCTTATGACCAATGGTGTTCCACAGGGATTGGAATGGGATCCAGTTTTGTTAGTCATTTATACAAATGATTTGGATGCGAAGGCATGGTTAGTAAGTTTTCAGATGACACCAAAACTGGTGGTCTACTGGACAGTGAAGAAGCTTATCTAAGATTACAAAGAGATCTTGATCAATTGGGTCAATGGACTGTGGAGTGGCAGATGGAGTTTAATTTGAATAAATGTGAGATATTGCATTTTGGTAAATCAAACAAGGGGAGGACATATACAATTAATGGTGGGACTGTAGATAATGTTGTCGAGCAGAGAGCCCTCGGGGTTCAGGTACATAATTCATTGAAATCTGCATCACACATAGGCAGGGTGGTTAAGAATGCATTCAGCACCTTTATTGCTCAGACCTTTGAGTACTAGAGTTTGGGTGTCATATTGAGGTTGTACAGGACACTGGTGAAGCCTCTTCTGGCACAACGTGTGCAGTTCTGGTCGCCCTGTTATAGGAAGGATATTATTAAACTGGAGAGGGTTCAGAAAAGATTTATCTTAATGTTGCCAGGAATGAAGGGTTTGAGATATAAAAATAGACGGGAAAGGCTGGGACTTTTTTAACTGGAGTGTAAAAGGTTGAGGGGTGACCTCATTGAGGTTTATAAAATCGTGAGTGGATTAGATTAGGTGAATGACATCCTAGGGTCTTTTCCCCAGTATGGGTGTGTTCAAAACAAGGGGGTATATTTTTAAGGTGAGAAACAAAAGTTTTAAAAAGGACATGAAGGGGCAACATTTTTACACAGATAGTGGTTCATGTGCAGAACGTACTGCCAGAGAAAATGTTAGATGTAGGTACAGTTACAATGTTTCAAAGACATTCAGATAAGTTCATGAATAAGAAAGGTTTGGCAGGTCATGGGCCATGCGCAGTCAGGTGGGATTAGTTTAGTTTGGGAACATGGTCAGCATGGACTGGTTGGACCAAACAGTCTGTTTCCATGCTGTATGATTCTATGACTCTATACCTTCCACCACTTACCCATTCAGACCCCTGTGATGGCATTATTATTCTTAACATAAAACTACAGCTTATCTGCCACCTGCTCCCCCATCACCACCACCTTCCTCTGGCAACTTCTCCTTTAAACATCTCACTTTGATCCACCATTCTTCCCTCAACTTTAAATTCCTCAATCATTACTGCCTACCCAAGTATTACACCGCATTTCATACTGAGATATCTTCAATGCTATCCTCTGCCATTCTCTGCACTGATGTTTCACCCTTAATGATTTCAGTTTCCATCCTGTCTTGTTCTTCTTTGAGTTCACTGTCTTCCTATCTTCCCAACCCATGACATTGCAGATTGTGTTGGAGTACAAGTCTGCTGCTGTTGGTGGTCCACAGTACCTTTTGGATTCCCAATCTTGAGTTGCCAGATCTGTTCAAATGCTGTCCCATTTAACATGGTAATAATAGGAGAAAGTGAAGACTGCAGATGCTGGAGATCAAAGTTAAGAGTGTGGTGCTAGAAAAGCACAGCAAGTCAGGCAGCATCTGAGGAGCAGGAGAATCAACGTTTCGGGCATAAGCCCATCATTGGGAATCCTGATTCATTTCCGATGAAGGGCTTATGCCTGAAACATTGATTCTCCTCGGATACTGCCTGACCTGCTGCACTTTTCCAGCACCACACTCTCGAACATGGTGATAGAGCCACACAACATGATGGAGTGTATTCTAGATATAAAGGTACTGTCATGGACAGATGCATCTACAGCCGGCAGATTGTAAAGATGAGGTCAATTTGTTTTTCTCTCTTCCCTCACCATCTGCCACAGACTCAGTCTTGCTGCTATGTCCTTTAGGACCTGACTAGCTTGATTAGTAATGCTGTTACTGGCCCACTCTTGATGTTTGACATTGAAATCCCCCACCCAGAGTACATTTTGCACCCTTGTCACCTTCAGTGCTTCCTCCAAGTGTTGTTCAATATGGAGGAAGGCTGGTTGTGGTATTTGGCAGGAGGTTTCTTTGCCAATGTTTACCCTGAAACCTTCCTGTGCCTAATCCAAATTGCTTTTCTGTTTAACTCAAAAAAAAAGTTTCTCCCAAATCACGTACTTCCAAATTCCTTACAGTCTTAACTTTTGCTCCTCTACTCACAATGACATGTGCGGCTAATTTCGCACTATTAATATCTCATTCTCCATTAAAATCATTAGTGTCTCTCACCCTGGTTGTTTCCCGGTCTGATCCACATCTTAGGTTCTCAAGATTCAGGCTTGAATGTTTATGGTGAAGGACTAGTTTAGTCATTAATCACCAGATCTCGTTGTCAGTTTGTGCTTTCCATTACCAGAACTGGTTGTTTATTGGGGATCATTCTGAACTGGAACATTGTTCCACTGCCCCTAATTTGTCATATGGTCTTGTCCTTTATCCTGCCTTGGATGATTAGACATTTCCTATAGTCCTATAGTTAACTACTGCAATGACCAATTACATTATCTACAGTCCCCTCTAAAATACTATTCCTTAGTCACAGACTCCATTCCTCTTCCTGCCCACACTCTGGGACTGAGTGTTGCAAGATGAATCCTCATAACAGCTTGTCATGTTGCATGAGCTATCTAGTAGAGTTGATGGTACCGGCCTTGGTAAGGATGTTCAGGGAGTACTTGGTTTAATGTGGAAAAGGAGAGCCACTCGGTAGTCGAATGAGAAGAAGCTCTTAAATAGTAGTTTATTGCAAGATTGCAAGTATGTTCTAGTTACATTGATATGATAGTTTCTGTAATAATATCTATAAGGAAGAACAAGATAGTATATCTTACCTCTTCCAATCTTTGGTTGTTCTCCTGGCCACATCCCTGTGATTTTATCACAGTAGTTAGCATTTAAAGTACTGCTCAGCATTAACGCTTTCAGACCCTTACATCCTTATACAAAACTGAGTTTCAGATTTCATATTCTGTCCATCATCAATGCAATCTACTCACACCTCCAAGTCATCACCTGTCTTCTCCTGTGCTTAACACACCTGCTGCTGAAGCTTCATCCACCTTTTCCCTCGCAATCTGACAATACCAATATGCTCCTGGCTGGTACCCTCTGTAAAATTGGGATTCTCTAAAATTCACCATCCACTCTCATTCACCCCAAATCTTTGCACTCGCTAACCTGCTTTTGCTCCTGTGGTCATCTTCATTTAGTGTCTCCATGGGCTTATCCCACCCTGTCTTTGTGTCCTCCTTCAGCCTGATAACCTTCTGAGAATTCTGCATTCTTAAACTTTGGCCAGCTGAAGATTGTGATTTGAGTCATTTCACTGTGGCAGATGTGCTGAGGCCTAAAGCTCTGGAGTTCCCTTCCCAAATCTCTGCATATCTATCCATCTCTCCTCCTTTCAGCTATTACTTCAAATCTATTCCTTTGACTTTGGTCACCTCGAGTAATATCTCCTGGCCGGTGATGGTCAAACTCTAGCATCATCTGTTTGCTTTTATTTTCCAATCTCATTCTTTAGTTATTTAATCCACATTATCATTATCCCATAGATGATTGTGTATTTTATCTTGTTGACAAATGGGTTTGAATTTATTTCACGGCCTGGATAAGCATAAAAAGAGCAAAAGACTGCAGGAAAAGGAAATCTGAAATAAAGAAACAGAAGCTGAAAGTGCTGTAAAAATCCAGCAGGTCAGGCAGCATTTGTGGCAAGTGGAACAGCTAATGTTTCAATTCTAATGTAATTTCGTTGCAAGGTTTGTACTCCGCCTCTAGCACTGGATAAGCAGAGGATTTCTCTATTTAAATGTGGAGAAGGTGTAACCTGTCATTTTCATTAGGCAAACGTGAGGACTGCAGATGCAGTTTAGATCAGAGTGGTGCAGGAAAAGCACAGCAGTTCAGGCAGCTTCCCTTCATCAGGAATAGAAGCAGGAATCCTCCAGGGTGGTGAGATGGAGGGGGGGTGGTGCTGGGGAGAAGGTAGCAAAGAGTACAATAGGTGAATGGGGGTGGGGATGGAGGTGATAGGTCAGAGGGTGGAACGGATAGGTGGGAAGGGAGATTGGTAGGTAGGACAGGTCATGAGGCCAGTGCTGAGCTGGAAGGTTGGAATTGGAGTAAGGTGGTGGAGGGGAAATGAGGAAACTGGTGATGTCCACATTGATGTCCTGGGGTTGAAGTGTTCCGAGGCAGAAGATGAGGCGTTCTTCCTCCAGGCGTCGTGTGGTGAGGGAGCGGTGGTGGAGGAGGCCCAGGATCTGCGTGTCCTCGGCAGAGTGGGAGGGGGAGTTGAAATGTTGGGCCATGGGCAGTGGGGTTGATTGGTGAGGGTGTCCCTCAGATGTTCATCCTTAGCTACTGGCTCATTCCCACTTCCTGGCACAAACTGAGACTAAACCAGTTTGTTCACAAGCTTAGAGCAGAATTTACCCATGAGCTTTGGGACCCTGTTGCTGGGATTAAATAGGGCTTTGGGTCCATTCTGTGTAGAGACATAATTGGCTGTAATTTTCCCTAAATTGGTCAATGAAGGCCAGAGGATGGATTTTCCATCCAAGTAAGGATGACAGGTGGGCTCTCGGAACTGGATGATTCATTAAAAAGCAGGCAGCCCTTAATGGTAAGTGACAGAGAGAGGGCTCCCAGAATAGATGCTCACTCTCCCTAACTTTAACCATAAAGGAAAGCATCATCCAAGCCATCACTACAAATGGTGAATCTGCCACTGTCAGACCCACCTCAAAGCAGAGTCAAAAGGTGTGGCGTTGAAAAAGCACAGCAAGTCAGGCAGCATCCGAGGAGCATGAGAGTCGACCTTTCTGGCATAAGCCCTTCATCAGAAATATGCCCGAATTGTCAACTCTTCTGCTCCTCTGATGCTGCCTGACCTGCTGTACTTTTCCAGCGCCACACTTTTTAATTTTGATCTGCAGTCATAGAGTCATAGTGTTACCCAATACATTCAGGAATCTGATGGTCCACTCAGGCAGCCTTTTTAGGGCGTAAACGAGGAGAATTAGCTACCCATCACTTTAACTCTGCCATCCCACCCCCATCCTACCTCTTTAAATAAAGTGGCTTCTGGATAGGGTGATGCCAGGAAATTGGTATGTCTGGAAGCATAAATGTATGCACTCACCTCACTATGAACTCACCCCATCAGGGCATAAAAGTGCAATATTTGATGTATAATGTATAACGTTATGACCACCTATTCACCCTTCTTTACGCCTCCGAAACATTACTCGATATTGTACCTGTCACAAGTTATTTGTGCTGAAATCCTCACTCAAGCCTTTGTTGCTTCTGGACTATTTCATTCCTGATTGGTCTCATACATTGTATCCCCCCTCTTAAACCGGAAGTCATACAAGGTTTTTCTATTTGTGTCATTCTTATCAATTCCCATTTGCCTATTACCCCTGTGCTCATGCATCTGCAATAGCTCCCATTAAGTAACATCTTGTTTTTAAAATTCCCATTCTTGTTTTCAAAGCCACCCAGGACCTCATTCTTCCCTGAACTTAAAATCTCTGCCAAAGCCATAACCCTGTGGAATACCTGAATTCCTAAAATCTAGATCACTCAAACTTGATTTTAATACCTCCACCATTGCTGACTGTGTCTTCAGTTGCATTGGCCTTAAAATCTAGATTGTCTCCTCAACTCTGCCTGTCTAACAAACCTTTGTCTTTTAACACATGCCTTAAAACCATCCTCTTTCCCCAATATTTTGGTGATCTGACCTCTGTGATTGTGTCATGTTATATTTTGTTGCACTCCTGTAAAGCGCCTTGGGACGTTACATTAAAGGTGCTACATAACTTGAATTGTTATTGTAATTTCATCTTTTGAACTTCCCAGTGTGCCCTTTGAAGCTGTCTACGCAGTGATCTCTGTGATGCCAAAGTGTATCATTCCAGAGCTGCCCAGTTCCTGAGCTCTGGAATTCTCTCCCTAAACATCTCCTCTCCTTTATCTTCAGTTGCTCTTTTGAGACACTCTTTAATACTCTGAAGGTTTTAGTACTAATGTTTCTTTGTGTGGAAAGTGCCAAATGTTGTTAAATTATGTTCTTGTGAAGTATCCTAGGATGTTTAAGGTGTTATGTAGACGTAAGCTGTCATTTTTAATACATATTTTGTATTTTTTTTAGATGTTGACTTTACTAAGTTTCAGCTCTAATGCTAATTCATTTGTCAAGTTTATTGCTGAGAGGGTAGTGCTGGAAAAGCACAGCAGGTGGGGGGAAGGTAGCTGAGAATTTGATGGGTAGAATTGAACTCAACTCTGCACACCTTGACACCATTCTGTCCCCCTTAGTCCAGAAACTCCCCACCTATGTTCGGGACACCACCCGCGCCCTTCACCACCTCCAAGACTTTAGTTTCCCTGGCACCCAACGCCTCATCTTCACCATGGACATCCAGTCTCTGTACACATCCATCCGCCACGATGAAGGTCTCCAAGCCATCTGTTGCTTCCTCTCTCACTGTCCAAACCAGTGCCCTTCCACCGATACCCTCATCCACCTGGCTCATCTGGCCCTCACCCATAACAACTTCTCCTTCCAATCCTCCCACTTCCTCCAAACCAAAGGAATAGCCCATAGGCACCTGACCCAGCTATGCCTGTCTCTTTGTCAGGTACATGCAACAGTCCATTTTCCACAGCTACCTTGGCACCACTCCCCAACTGTTCCTCCCGTTACATCGATGTCTGTATCGGCAATATCTTGTGCTCCCATGAGGAGATTGAACAGTTCATCAACTTCACTAATACCTTTCACCCTGACCTGAAATTCATTTGCACCATCTCGGACACCTCCCTCCCCTTCCTGGACATTTCCATCTTCAGCGACCAACTAACCATGGACATCTTCTACAAGCCCAATGACTCCCACAGCTACTAACACTACACCTCCTCTCACCCTGCCTCCTGTGAAAACACCATCCCTTATTTCCAATTCCTCCGCCTCTGCCGCACTTGTTCCCAGGAGGACCAATTCCACCTTCTTCCAAGATAGCAATTTCCCTTCTCTCATGGTTAATGATGCCCTCCAGCACATCTCCTCCACTTCCCACACCTCCGTCCTTGAACCCCATCCCTTTCAATGCAACAAGGACAGAATTCCCTGGTCCTCACCTTCCATCCCACAAACCTCTGTGTACATCGCATCATCCTCCGCCACTTCCGCATCTACAAACGGGCCCCACCACCAGAGATATGTTTCCCTCCCCACCCCATCAACATTTCCTCCGCGACTCCCTTGTCAAATCCACACCCCATGCCAGCCCACACCCCACTCCCAGCACCTTACCCTGCCACCACAGGAAGTGCAAAACCTGTGCCCACACCCTCTCCCTCATCTCTATCCAAGGCCCCAAAGGATCCTTCCACATCCGACAGAAATGTACCTGTATTTCCATAATGTCATCTACTGTAACTGTTGCACCCAATGTGGTCACCTCTGCATCAGGGAGATAGGACACCAACTTGTGAATCATTTCATAGAACATCTGCACAAACGAACCCCACCACCCTGTGGCTGAACACTTCAACTCCCCCTCCCACTCTGCCAAGGACATGCAGGTCCTCGGCCTTCTCCATCACCAAACCCTTACCACCTGACACCTGGAGGACGAACACCTCATATTCTGCCTTGGGGCCCTGCAACCACATGGGATCAATGTGGACCAGTTTCCTCATTTCCTCTCCCCCCACATTATTCCAGTCCCAATTCAGCACTGCCCTCCTGACCTGTCCATCACCTTTCCTATCTATCCACTCCACCCTCCTCTCTGACCTATCGCCCTCTCCTCCACCTTCATCTACCTATTGCATTCTCAGCTACCTTGTCCCCAGCCCCATCCCCCTCCCATTTATCTCTCAGCCCTCCCAGCCCGTAAGCCTCATTCCCAATCAGGCTTATGCCTGATTCTCCTGCTCCTTGAATGCTGCCTGAACTTTTCCAGCACCACACTCTGAACTCCAGCATCTGCAGTCCTCACTTTCTCCTCAGGTTTATTGCTGCCAGTCATGACACCCAGCTTGGGAATATGTCAGCTAAGTGTTGATTTTTGACTTTTCTTTATACATTGCAGGATATTGGAGGTTGCAGTTAGATCATATCTGTGCTCATCTGCGCAGTTATACGCAAAACAATACTGAATTCCGGGCTCTACTTGGAGAACCTCAAATGGGAAAGGTAAGTGCTTAAACTCACTATTTTTGGTTCTTGAGAAATAGGTTAGAATGCTATTTAAAGGTAATTTAATTAAACTTGCAGTTATATAATTTCTTTCACATCATTGGAAATCACCATGGGATCTCTTATTAACAAATGTTTCAACTAAAAATTGTAACTTTCCACATTGCATCCCTGAGTCTAATCTAGCTAGACTACCCTCCACTGTGCTGGTGCAGGATGCAAGCAAACGCCTTGCCAATGCATCTTCAGAAGGCTCACAGCCATCATCTTTGAGCTAGTGTGGGTGGTGCTATTGGGCAGATGTTGTATCTCCTTTGGTTTGCTGTATGTTGTTGGCCATCCATATCTGTGGAAGAGAAGAGAAAGAATTATTGGTGAAGGTGTATAAACCGTGATGTAGAGGACCGTGGGAGACTTCCAGTCTTTCTGTGAAGAGTACACTGCAATATACCTCGCGGGTTTGATCTACCTGTTCCTATCCCTCCATCAACATGGAGCTAGTTATTTTGCTGAGTTTCAGACATTTCTGGGGCTGCTGGGAATGAGGACTGTAGACACTAGGTTACTTCTGGCTTGCCGTGTGTGAAGTGCTTTTAAATATAGTGCCAGAACATCCAACCCCAGAAATTCCCAGCAGGGAATATAACTTCTGCTTGCCTGTCTTATTGATTCCCTGTTTAGGGAGTGCATCAACTCATTTACCTAAAACAAAAATTAATGGCAAAGGGCATGATCAAGAGAGAAAACTCACCACTGACAATGACAGAAATGACACTGACTTGGATGCCCAATGTCACAGTTTAAATCCAAATGAATGATGCTGGCCCCATGTCCAACACCCCTTTCTTTTCCAAAGTTCTTTAACAACTTTTTACCTCCCAAATCTGTTCTTCATCTTTTCTATGACTTCATGTTTGAATCCCTCCAATGAGGTTTCGGTTCCAGCCAATGCACTGGAAAGTAGTTCTTCTTTAAAAATCACAAATGATTTGTGACTCGTATGACTCTGAAAAGGTAAACTATCCCTCCCTACCTTCCACAACCTGATTGCAGTCTCAATAAAGATGATCTTACCAGCTTCCTCTCACACCTCTCCACTCTCAGCTGAATGGGACTGCACTTACCTTTATTCCATTCTTATCTACCTAATTGAAGCCAATTTGTTGCTTTTCCTTTTACTCTGCAGCATTTTTTCTGGTGTCTTCCAACAATCTTACTTTGTCCCCATACCCCTTCCTATTATTTAAATATATGCTGCTCTTGGAGACATATTCTAAAAGCACAACCTTTAGAACACTCTGATTTTAATTCTTCCACATGTTGGGGACAACCTTCAACTAACCAAGCACTCTAAACTCGCGAGGTCCCTGCCTAAGCTTCTCCACTGCTCAATCTCTTTCTTCCTGTAATTCACTCCTTAAACATATCTCTGACCAAGCTTTTGACTATCTGTCTTTGCGTCGCAGTCTAACTTTGCTTTACAATGCTCCTGAGGATTCCTTGTGACATTTTGTCACTTTACAAATTCAAGTTATTGCTTCTTTTGACAATGTTCTGAAATATTTTCAAATTTGTAAGCTACTGAAAATTGTTTTTCCTTATTTACCTGATAAAGGCTCCTTAGAATTGTAAGTACAATACCTCTATCAGATTTCTTCTCCACCTCCTCTATCCTATTTTTTGTCATCTGTCTTAATATCTCCTTATATTAGTTAGCATCAGTTTTCCTTTTTGATTTTTTTTTCCTGTGAAGTGCCTTGGGATGTTGTACCGTATTAAAAACGCTTTATCAATTCAACTTGTGGTTTTTCTCTGTATCTAGTGTCTCTAATTGATCCTCATAACTAAAGCCTGCCCTTCCCCTTTCAAACTTGACATCATCTTCACAAATCACTAGTGCACATTCTCCCTGGCCTTGACATCATAAGCCATGCAAAACTGAACATGATATTCCAATTGCTGTTGAAGTAATAGTTTAGCTTTACATGTTTGATTTTGTGCTGTTTGGGTTCTTGACTCCATACACTGATGGTGTCAGCAGCCAATGGAAAAAGAAATGAGGTGGGTGTAAAACAGGCAATTGATTCAATGTTACTCATTTTGTGCTACAGGCCAAACTTTTCCACCTGTGTCCTGTTAAGCAAATCTACAATCCTGTATACACCTTGTAAAAAATCAGCTTTAACTTACTTACACATTTTAAAGCTATGTGTTTTATGAATTGCTAAGGCCCTTATAGAGTCATAGAGGCATAAAGCACGAAAACAGACTCTTTTTGGTCCAACTCGTCCATGCCGACCAAGTTTCCCAAACTAAAATAGTCCCATTTGCCTGCATTTGGCCCATATCCCTCTAACCCTTTCCTATTCATGTACTTGTCCAAATGTCTTATGAATGTTGGAATTTTACCTGCATATACCAATACCTCTGGTAGTTCATTACACATTCGCACCGTTCTCTGTGTGGAAAAGTTGCACCTCAGGTCCTTTTTAAATCTTTATCCTCTCACCTTAAAAATATGTCCTCTAGTTTTGAATTTGCCTACTCTAGCTATTCACCTTATCTATGCCTGTCATGATTTTATAAATCTTTAAGGTCATCTCTCAACCTTGTGTGGTCCAGTGAAAAAACATCCGAGCTTATCCAGCCTCTCCTTATAACTCCAAAGCCTCCAGTCCCAGTAGATCCTTGTAGGTATTTTCTGCATCCTTGCCGATATAGGAAGGATATTATTAGGGTAACTAGAACTGTGCACAGTTCTCTAAGTTGGCCTCATCATTGTCCTGTAACATGATGTCCCAATTCCTAAACTCAGTGGTCTGAATAATGAAGGCAAGCATTCCAAATGCTGCCTTTACCACTCTGTCCACCTGTGATGCAATATTCAATGAATCATTTACCTGAACCCTTTGATCTACCTATTCTGTAATGTTCTCTCTGTCACCAATGCACTACCATTTACTGAACAAGTCCTCCCCTTTCTCATCTTAGCAAAATGCAATACTTTGTATTTAGCCAAATTAAATTCCAACGCCTTGGCCCATTGACCGAATTGATCAAGATCCCTTTGTAACCCTAGATAATCTTCCTCACTGTCAACTATATCACCAACGTTAGTGTCATCCGCAAACTTACTAACCACGCTTCCTGTGTTCTCATCCAAATCGTTTGTATAAATGAGAAATAATAGTGGACCCAGCACATGCAGAACACGTAGCATGGGGCTATTTTTCCTGGTGCATCAGAGGCTGAGAGGTGACCTTATGGAGGTTTATAAAATCATGAGGGGCATGGATAGGGTGAGTAGACAAGGTCTTCTCCCCTGGGTGGGGGAATCCAAAACTAGAGGGTATAGGTTTACGATGAGAGAGAAAAGAATTAAAAGGGACCCTGCAGAGGATGGCGTATATATGGAGTGAGCTGACAGATGAAGTGGTGGAGGCTGGCACAATTACAACATTTAAAAGGCATCTGGATGGATACATGAATAGAAAGGTTTCAAGTGGTATAGGCCAAATGCTGGAAAACAGGACTTGGTTTATTTAGGATATCTGGTCAGCATGGACGAGTTGGCCCGAAGAGTCTGTTTCTATGCTGTACAGCTCTATGACTGTAAGACAGCTCACTGTCATCTTCTGAAATGCAACTAAGATTAGGCAATAAATGCTGACAGAAAGAATAGTGATGTATTTCCCTAGTATGAAGGTGGCAATGTTCCCACGATCTGCCCTTGTCTTTTGAGATGGCAGTAGTTGTGGGTTTAAGACATGTTGTCCAAGGAGCCTTGGTAAATGTCTGCAGTGCATCTTATAGATAGTATACAGTGCTGTGTTGGTGGTGGTGGAATGAATGTTTGTGGTGCCGGTCAAGTGGGCTGCTTTGTCCTGGATGGTGTCAAACTTCTCAAGTATTTTGGAGCTGCACTGATCCAGGCAAGGGGGAGTGTCAAGTGACACTCCTGACTTGTGCCTTTAGATTGTGGCCAGGCTTTGGGAAGTCAGGCGGTGAGTTACTCACTGCAGGAGTCCTAGCCTCTGAACTGGTTTTGTAGCCACAGCATTTAGATGCCTCGTCCAGTTCAGTTTCTGGTCAATGGTAACCCCAAAGACATTTATAGTAGATTATTCAGCAGTGGTTAACCTATGAAAGTTAGTGATTAGATTTTCTTGTGCTGTAGATGCTCATTTTGTGAAACTTGTGGCCATTTGTCAGTCTAAACCTGGATATTGTCCAGGTCTTGATGCATTTGGACATAGACTATTTAAGTATCTGATGAGGTTCTGAACATTGTGAAATCATCAGCAAGTACCCCCCTTCTGACATACGTAATGATAAGGGAAGTCATTGATGATGCAGCCAAAGATGATTGAGCCCACCACAGTCCCCGACCTGCAGAGATGTCCTGGAGCTATGAATGTCCTCCAACAACCACAACCATCTCCCTACGTGTTAAGTATGAGCAGCCAGAGGAGAGTATTCCCCAATTCTCAATGGTTCTAGTTCCATTAGGGATTCTCGCTACAACACTTGGTCAAATGTAACCTTGATGTCAATGGATGTCATTTTTGTCTCGCCTCCGGAATCAGATCTTTGTCCATGTTTGAACCAAGGCTCAATGAGGTCAGGAGTAGATTGGGGAAACTAGCCATTGGGTGGCAATGGCAGATGTCAAGGCCCTCAATTGCTGGCAAGTTGTGAAAGTCCCCAGTGGACCTTCTTGCCCAGCATTAGTTGCAGAGATGGTGAGACAATTCTCTCCAGAGCCAACCCACTCCATTACTTCCCCTTCTCTCCACTTCCAATGAGAGAAAGGTAATGGCCACAACCCCCTGACTCTGGTATGAGAGCTCCCAACTGAGCCATAGCTGACTCCATATATGATTTCATAGAATCATAAACTCCCTACAGTGTGCAAACAGGCCTTTGACCCATCCAGTGCTGACTGTTGTCTGTACAGCATGCCATGCAGATTCTACCCACCACCTCCACACCCCCCCCCCCCCCCCCCCCCCCCCAAATCAAACCCTATCCCTGTAAGCCTGCATTTCTCATGGCTAGTCTACCTCAGCCTGCACATCCCTGGACATTATGGGCAATTTAGCATGGCCTAACCATCTAATCTGTGTGTCTTCGGACTGTGGGATAAAACTGGAGCAGCCAAAGGAAATCCACACAGACATAAGGAGAATGTACAATCTCCACAAAGTCGCCTGAGGCTGGCATCAAACCTGGGTCTCTGGCGCTGTGAGGTAGCAGTGCTAACCACTGAGCCATCGGGCTATTTCATTTTATTGTTATTCCTTCACAGGGTTGTGGATATTTTTGGCAAGGCCACTATGGTTCATTCCTAAGTTAGTGATTACTTGTTTTATGTTGGGAGCATTAATTGATTTACTTTTATCTCTGACAGATTGTTTCAGCTACTGTCCATGAAGATGGTTATGAGCTTAGTCTCCAAGTGAACTTTGTCCTTGCAGGAAATAAGGTTTGTTTGCTGTGGAGTTGCATGTTATCTGCTGGCTTTGAAATGATGTAAAGGCCCTCTGTAATGTTTACTGGTCGCTCCCCATTGAAATCAAGTAACTTGAAACACTGACCCAGATTCTAATAGATGCTAAAAAACATTGTAGGTCGCAATCATGTTTTAAAATGACTGATCAGTTGAATAAAAATGAAATTTCCTGCCAACCTCCTGCCTACACTACTTATGATTCAGATATCCTGTTCTAGAACATAGAACATAGAAAAATACAGCGCAGTACAGGCCCTTTGGCCCTCGATGTTGCGCCGATCCAAGCCCACCTAACCTACACTAGCCCACTATCCTCCATATGCCTAACCAATGCCCGTTTAAATGCCCATAAAGAGGGAGAGTCCACCACTGCTACTGGCAGGGCATTCCATGAACTCACAACTCGCTGAGTAAAGAATCTACCCCTAACATCTGTCCTATACCTACCACCCCTTAATTTAAAGCTACGCCCCCTCGCAATAGCTGATCCATACGTGAAAAAAGGTTCTCATGGTCAACCCTATCTAAACCCCTAATCATCTTGTACACCTCTATCAAGTCACCCCTAAACCTTCTTTTCTCCAATGAAAACAGCCCCAAGTGCCTCAGCCTTTCCTCATACGATCTTCCTACCATGCCAGGCAACATCCTGGTAAACCTCCTCTGCACCCGTTCCAATGCCTCCACATCCTTCCTATAGTATGGCGACCAAAACTGCACACAATACTCCAGATGCGGCCGCACCAGAGTCTTATACAACTGCAGCATGACCTCAGGACTCCGGAACTCAATTCCTCTACCAATAAAAGCCAGTACGCCATATGCCTTCTTCACAGCACTATTTACCTGGGTGGCAACTTTCAGAGATCTGTGTACATGGACACCAAGATCCCTCTGCTTATCCACATTACCAAGTATCCGACCATTAGCCCAGTACCCTGTCTTCTTGTTATTCTTACCAAAGTGAATCACTTCACACTTGCCTACATTGAACTCCATTTGCCACCTTTCTGCCTAGCTCTGCAGCTTATATATATATATCCCGCTGTAACCTGCCACATCCTTCCTCACTGTCAATAACTCCACCGACTTTTGTATCATCCGCAAACTTGCTCACCCAACCTTCTAGCCCCTCCTCCAGGTCATTTATAAAAATGACAAACAGCAATGGTCCCAAAACAGATCCTTGTGGAACACCGCTAGTAACTGCACTCCAAGATGAACCTTTACCATCAACTACTACCCTCTGTCTTTTTCCAGCCAGCCAATTCCTAATCCAAACCTCCAACGCACCCTCAATGCCATACCTCCGTATTTTTTGCAGTAGCCTACCATGGGGAACCTTATCAAATGCCTTACTAAAACCATATACACCACATCTACTGCTTTACCCTCGTCCACCTCCTTAGTCACCTTCTCAAAGAATTCAATAAGGTTTGTGAGGCACGACCTGCCCTTCACAAAACCATGCTGACTATCCTTGATCACATTATTCCTATCCAGATGTTCATAAATCCTATCCCTTACAATTCTCTCCAAGACTTTGCCCACAACAGAAGTGAGACTCACCAGCCTATAGTTACTAGGGTTATCCCTACTCCCCTTCTTGAACAAGGGGACCACATTCGCTATCCTCCAGTCTTCTGGCACTATTCCTGTAGACAACGAGGACATAAAAATCAAGGCCAATGGCTCTGCAATCTCCTCCCTTGCTTCCCAGAGAATCCTAGGATAAATGCCATCAGGCCCAGGGGACTTATCTATTTTCACCCTTTCCAGAATTTCCAACACCTCTTCCCTACATACCTCAAAGCCATCCATTCTAATTAATTGTGACTCAATATTCACATCGGCAACAGTGTCCTGTTCCTGAGTGAATACTGATGAAAAGTATTCATTCAGTGTCTCCCCAATCTCTTCAGCCTCCACACGCAGCTTCCCACTACTATCCTTGACTGGACCTATTCCAAAAGCCTTTGGGTTTTCCCTAATCCTACCAACTAAGGACTTTTCATGTCCCCTCCTTCCTGCTCTTAGCTCTCTCTTCAGATCCTTCCTGGCTACCTTATAACTCTCAATCGCCCCAATTGAACCTTCACGCCTCATCTTTACATAGGCCGCCCTCTTCCCTTTAGCAAGGGATTCCAATTCCTTATTAAACCACGGCTCCCTCACACAACCCTTTCCTCCCTGCCTGACTGTTACATACTTATCAAGGACACTCAATAGTTGAACAAGCTCCACATATCGATTGCGCCCTTCCCTTGAAGCCTACTTTTCCAAGCCATGCATCCTAAGTCATGTCTCACCGCATCATAATTTCCCTGTCCCCAGCTATAACTCTTGCCCTGCAGTGCACACTTATCCCTCTCCATCACTAGAGTAACAGTCACCGAATTGTGATCACTGTCCCCAAAGTGCTCACCTACCTCCAATTCTAACACCTGGCCTGGTTCGTTACCCAGAACCAAATCCAGTATGGCCTCACTTCTTGTTGACCTGTTTACATATTGTGTCAGGAAACCCTCCTGCACACATTGGACAAACACCGACCCATCTAACATACTCGAGCTATAGCTTTCCCAGTCAATATCTGGAAAGTTAAAGTCCCCCATAACAACCACCCTATTACTTTCACTCTTCTCCTGAATCATCCTCGTAATCCTTTCTTCTACATCTCTGAGACTATTAGGAGGCCTGTAGAAAACTCCTAACAGGGTGACCTCACCTTTCCTATTTCTAACCTCAGCCCAAACTACCTCAGATGGCAAGTCTTCATCCATCGTCCTTTCCACCGCTGTAATACTATCTTTGACAAGCAATGCCACACCTCCCCCTCTTTTACCCCCACCTCTGACCCTACTAAAACATTTAAACCCTGGAACCTGCAACAGCCAATCCTGTCCCTGTTCTACCCATGTCTCCGTAATAGCCACAACATCGAATCCCAGGTACCAACCCACGCTGCAAGTTCACCTACCTTATTTCTTATACTTCTCGCATTGAAGTATACACACTTCAAGCCACTTTCCTGTTTACAGGCACCCTCCTTCGAGATTGATGCCATGTTCCTAACCTCCCTACACTCCAGGACCTGCACCCTAAAGCTACAGTCTAGGTTCCCATGCCTCTGCAGAGTTCGTTTAAACCCCCCCAAAGAGCACTAGCAAACCTCCCCCCAAGGATACTGGTGCCCCTCAGGTTCAGGTGTAGACCATCCTGTTTATAGAGTTCCCACCTTCCCCAGAAAGAACCCCAGTTATCCAGATACCGGAATCCCTCCCTCCTGCACCATCCCTGTAGCCACTCATGTGACTTGTGAAGGTTTAAGAAAAACATGTAGGTTTCTATTGGGTTCAAGCTTGCTTGCCTTCCTGGCATTGTCTGCTTCCTAAAGCCAACTGGGCGGATTTCAGAGACCACCACCTCCACAGTGTTCCTCCAAAGGCCCACAGCCTGGGGAAACTAGCCACTGTTCTCACTCACAAAGGAAGTGTTAGGCCATTAATCGACCACGTAATGCCCTCAATTGCTGTGATTCTCGATATTTTTGATTTTTTTCACTGCTATGAATTAAAACTATTTCTAAAAATCAGACCGAAATAGGAGAGGGATAATTTGGATTTGGTAAAATGGCATTTCACCATCCTCCAAGAAACTGGGTGAGGCTGGAGTGGTAAGAAATGTCAACAAATGTTTTTTTTAAATTCATCTTGGGATATGATGTGGCTGATATTGTCCTTCCCTTGATTCTGAGAGAAGGTCCTGGTGGACAGCCTTCTTGAACTGCCCATGTTGGGGTGAAACATCATAGTGACTTACTCAGCCTTTTCCCAGGGTAGTTTAAAGCACAGCCACTGAGTGCAGTTATGTGCTGATCAGGGAAGGACAGCAAATTTCTTCATTGGTAAACCAGTTAAGTTTTATAATGACAATATGGCAGTTTCATGATGACTTTTACTAACACCAGATTTTTGTTAAACTTATATCAAATTCTCAAACTACCCTGGACGGATCTGAATTTTCATCCTCTGCATTATTAGTCCAGGTATCTGGTTTATTCAAGCAATTACATAACCTCTACACACTCATAGCCCCTAACAACATCTTTATGTTGTAAATAAAGGTCTCTTCTGCCACCAGTGGCACTGGTCCTCCTTAACTAGCCCAATCCAGGTGAGGAAGCCTTCAGTCTGCCCAGCCCTACTTCCCTGATCATCATCACAGCCTGATCCTTTAACCTTTTCCCTTTCCTGATCATCACTTTGATCTTTGGTCATATTTACTGCTATCATGTTATAAATCTGCTTGTTACTGCAGAACAGTGCCTCTTCTGTAAATATTTTATGGTGGCGTACTCTCTACCATGAATCACGAGATAGGCCTAAGTCAAAAGAAGGACAGGTGACAGCAACCTACGTGCAACTGCACTTACCCGGTCTCACATCCTGCCACAAGTGGCAAATACCACAAGGGGACAGCACTGCTCAGCTGGGAAAATAGACTTCCCACTCCCAGCAGAGAACCAGATCCTGCCCACTTTTCCAAACTTACTCCAAATCACAAATCCTTAAAATATGTCCATAACCATCCTCAAGGAAAACACAAAATTGAAGATTTCCCAAATGGCTTGGAAAGATGAGATAAAGACAGAGGAGGAGGGGTTATTAATGTATTTGGTAATGTTTGAACCCACTGTTATTGGTAGAAACTGATTTTCTTCAGTGTACATTGAATATTAACCATGTTACACACTCAATGAGGAGCACTGGAACAGAAAATTAATCACTTGTATTGAAGACTATTTAGAAAATGAAACAGCTTTAATTCAATAAAGTTGATGCTAGGCATATTCATAGCCTTGTGAAAGTCTGCGTTTAACAGTGGACTAGGAGGCAGGTTGAGTGATTTGATCTTGGTTGGGTAAGTTGTCATGCAGTAAAATTTAGTTGTGATGAGGAGTCACATGTTCAAGGTGCCTTTTTATGCTTTGTTTTCTGTCCAACAGAGCATTCTAACTGGAAAGGCACAGAAGCTTTCTGAGAACAACTTCCTTAGTAGTGTGACTGAAGGCAGAGATGGTTGCCATAGTAGTCTGACCAGTTTAGGTGAGTTCCACTGATGCAGTATGGATTTGACGGCAGTTATTCAGTTTAAGGGAGTGGGTGGCATTTAGAGCACAAAATACTTTCTGCTTGAAAATGTCACGCAGATTTGATGTAAGAACACCCTACGTGTATTTTGTTGCTAAAAGTATCAGCAAAAGGAATCTGGCTCCTTTGTACCAAATCATGTTCTGGCTACAATTGTATAAACTACATCAGTACAGAAACCAGCTCCACCTCAACAAAGCTAGAAAACGCCTTTCTTTATAAAAAAACAAATCCCAATTTTTTCAATTATTTAACAACCAATTTGTGCTCTGCATTGTATTTCTATCTGTGTCTATAATGTGTTTATATAAAAATCAGCTTCCTTGTTAGAATAACAACAAATATGTGAAAAAAAACTCATTAACAATGCAAAATGAATTATACCTATCCTCTCCCCAACCACATTTTAGTTGCCTTTTGTACCTCAGCAGTAGGTAGAAGTGATTTGTGTACTTGGACATATCAAGCTTTGTTCCTCCACAGCTTGTAAAGTCTCTCATTGCTTATAAAAATAAATTCCAAAGTATCTGACATAGAAATGTGGGAAGTTTGAGTGTCAGCAAACTATTTGTCCAATTGTCTACTCCACCATCCAATGTGATCATGGCTGATCCTCTATCTCAATGCCAAGTTCCAGCTCTCTCCCTATATGCCTTGGCATTTTTAGTCTCTTAAAATCTATGTTTCTTAAATATATGCAGTGATGTGGCCTTCACATCCTTCTGTGGTAGAGAATTCCACAGGTTCGCCACGCTCTGAGTGAAGACATCTCTTCTCATCTGATTCTGAAATGGTCTATCCCTCATGTTGAAACCCTTGTGACTTTCTGATGATGACAAAGGGAACATTATCCTTGCATCCAGTCACACTATCCCACATTGCTCCATTGGCCATGACTTAATCTAACAATGACCCTTTGCAGCATCCAGCTCCCAATATTTACAATATTTACTGTGGCTTTCTCAATGTAATTTATAGGTAAATCCAATGGCCTACTGTCTCCTTATACCAAATATATTTTAAAAGTGGAAAACCATTTGCTGCACATTCCAGAGGAGAGGTGCAGCAGATACATTTGCAACAGAGTGGGGAAAGGCTTGCTGTATTTTCAGAGGTCTTTAGTAATGTTAATCTAGTGAAATCTTTGAGATATGAATAATCTTTGCATTTTTCATAACGTGGAAATTTCAGATACCAGATCAGCATAAAATGAAATAACCTCTAGCACATCAAGGAAACACAACTCTATTTGACACCAAAACTGTTAACTGTGACTGGTTCTGATGTTACTACGATGGTCATCCTTCTCAGTGCAACATTTCTGTATGCAGCCAGTGAGTCTCATTCAGACGAAGCATGCACAAGCAAGAAACCCAAAAGTTCAAGGAGGAAAAGACAAGTGACAACAAAAGAAGAGAGATTGCCAGTTGGTATTCCTTATAATATCCTTAAATATTGTGAAATGCTAACACCAGCCTATGAGAACTACTTGTTCTGAATTTTATTTCAGTTTGTATAATAACTTACAATAAAATGGTATGCTGTGGAATGGTAGAATGCCTAACACAATGAGATCCTGATCTTAGCCTGGGTCACTTTGCAGAGCCCTCTTGTTCCTTAATTATCCTTTCCTAAGAAAAGCCATCGACCTCAGTTTTAAAAACTGAAATTAAAACTCGTGACTTGGAGGAGCATGTTCCAGATTTCCTCTCTCCCTTGTGTGAAAGCATGCTTTCTGGTTTCACTCCTGAATACACCAAGCTGTAAGTTTAGGTTTCAGTTCCTTTGATTTTGGTTTCTTGTTGAAGATTTCTCTTTGCCCCACCGAATCCCTTTGTAAATTCCAATCTTCTAAACTTGTAAGGATGCAGACCATATTAGTTTAACTTCATAGAGTCATAGAGATGTACAGCATGGAAATAGACCCTTCGGTTCAACCCATCCATGCTGACCAGATATCCCAACCCAATCTAGTACCACCTGCCAGCACCCGGCACATATCTCTCCAAACCCTTCCTATTCATATTCCCATCCAGATGCCTTTTAAATGTTGTAATTGTACCAGCCTCCACCACTTCCTCTGGCAGCTCATTCCATACACGTACCACCCTCTGGGTGAAAAAGTTGCCCCTTCGGTCTCTTTTATATCTTTCCCCTCTCATCCTAAACCTATGCCCTCTAGATCTGGATTCCCCCACACGAGCGAAAAGACTTTGTCTATTTATCCTATCCATGACCCTCATACCTTTTCAACCTCTATAAGGTCACACCTCAGCCTCCGACGCTCCAGGGAAAGCAGCTCCAGCCTGTTCAGCCTCTCCCTATAGCTCAAATCCTCCAACCCTGGCAACATCCTTGTAAATCTTTTCTGAACCCTTTCAAGTTTCACAACATCCTTCCAACAGCAAGGAGACCAGAATTGCATGACGCCATTAGCTCAGGTATCATTTAAGGCACCTGCATTGTACCCCGCCAAGACCAATGTATTCTTTGGTGCTCTAAACATAATGCAGTAGTCCTGATAAGGTCAGACCAAAGTTTTACAGAACTGAAGAGCACTTAAGGAACAGGTACTACGTGTCCTTGGATAAGCATGTACCCAGCAGGCAGGGTGGAAGTGATCGAGCAAGGGAGCCATGGTTTACTAAAGCATTTGAATCTCTTGACAAGAGGAAGAAGCAGGCTTATGTTAAGATGAGGTGTGAAGGCTAAGTTAGGGGCTTGAGAGTTACAAGTTAGGGGAAAGTGAGGACTGCAGATGCTGGGGGTCAGAGTCGAGAGTGTCGTGCTAGAAAAGCACAGCAGGTCAGACAGCATCCAAGGAGCAGGAGAATCGACATTTCAGGCATAAGCCATTCATCAGGAATGGGGCTTGGGGCCCAGGGGGGCTGAGAGATAAATGGGAGGGGAGTGGGGCTCGGGGGAAGGTAGCTGGGAATGTGGTAGGTAGGTGAAGGTGCAGTTGGAAGTGATAGTGGGAAGGATGGGTGAGAAGGAAGGAAGATGGACAAGTAGGACTGATCAAGGGCACAGTGCTGAGTTGGAGAATTGGGACTGGGATAAGGTGGGGAGGAGGAGAAATGAGGAAACTGGTGAAATTCATATCACGTGTGGTTACAAGCTCCCAAGGCACAAGATGAGGCATTCTTCCTCCAGGTGTCGGGTGGTAAGGGTTTGGCGATGGAGTAGGCCCAAGACCAGCATGTACTTAGTGGAGTGGGAGTGGAAGTTAAAATATTCAGCCATAGGGCGAAGGGTTGGTTGATGCAGTTGTTGCAGAAATGTTCTTTGAAACGATCTACAAGTTGGCATCCTGTTTCCCCCATGTACAGGAGAGCACATCGGGTGCAATGGATATAGTAGATAATGTGCGTGGAAGAACAGGTAAATTTCTGTCGGATATGGAAAGATCCTTGAATGGAGGTGAGCGGGGAGGTATGGGCACTGGTTTTGCACTTCCTGCGGTGGCAGGGGAAGGTGCCGGGGGTGGGGTACGTGGATCTGACGAAGGAGTCTCAAAGGGAATGGTCTCTCCAGAACGTACATGTGGGTAGAGAGGGAAATATATCCTTCCCTGGCAGGAAAGACCTAAAAAGAGAGCTAAGAAGAGCCAGGAGGGGACATGAGAAGTCATTGGCAAATAGGATCAGGGAAAACCCTAACCCACCTTATCCCACTCCCAATTCTCCAACTCAGCACTGTGCCCTTGATCAGTCCTACTTGTCCATCTTCCTTTCTTCTCACCCATCCTTCCCACTATCACTTCCAACTGCACCTTCATCGATCTACCACATTCCCAGCTACCTTCCCCCGAGCCCCACTCCCCTCCCATTTATCTCTCAGCCCCTCTGGGCTCCAAGCCCCATTCCTGATGAATGGCTTATGCCTGAAATGTCGATTCTCCTGCTCCTTGGGGTATATCAGGAATAAAAGAATGACTAGAGAAAGATTAGGGCCATTCAAGGAGAGTAGTGGGAAGTTGTATGTGGACTCCGAGCAGATAGGAGAAGAGCTAAATGAATGTTTTTTTGTCAGTATTCACACTGGAAAAAGAAAATGTTGTTGAGAAGAATACTAAGATACAGGCTATTAGACTAGATGGGATTGAGGTTCACGAGGAGGTGTTAGCAATTCTGGAAAGTGTGAAAATAGATAAATCCCCTGGGCTGGATGGGATTTATCCTCGGTTTCTGTGGAAAGCCAGGGAGGAGATTGCAGAGCCTTTGGCTTTGATCTTTATGTCGTCATTGTCTACAGGAGGAGTGCCAGAAGACTGGAGGATAGCAAATGTTGTTTCCTTGTTCAAGAAGGGGAGTAGAGACAACCCTGGTAATTATAGACCAGTGAATTGTGGGTAAAGTGTTGGTAAACGTTATAAGAGGATTTATAATCATCTAGAGAGTAATAATTTAATTAGTGATAGTTAACACTGTTTTGTGAAGGTTAGGTTGTGCCTCACAAACATTATTGAGTTCTTTGAGAAGGTGACCAAACAGGTGGATGAGGGTAAAACGGTTAATGTGGTATATATGGATTTCAGTAAAGATATTTAATAAGGTTCCCCATGGTAGGTTATTGCATAAAATACAGAGGCGTGGGATTGAGGGTGATTTAGCAGTTTGGATCAGAAATTGGCTAGCTGAAAGAAGACAGAGAGTGGTGGTTGATGGGAACACTTCAGTTACTAATGGTGTTCCGCAAAGATCTGTTTTGGGGCCATTGCAGTTTGTCAGTTTTATAAATGACTTGGATGAGGGCATAGTAGGATGACTTAGTAAATTTGCGGATGACTCTCAGGTCAGTGGAGTTGTGGATAGTGCTGAAGAATGTTGCAGGTTACAGAGGGACATAGATAAGCTACAGAGCTGGGTTGAGAAGTAGCAAACTGAGTTTAATGCAGAAAAGTGTGAGAATAATTCACTCTGGAAGGAGCAACAGGAATAAAGAGTACTGGGCTAATTGTAAGATTCTTGTTAATGTAGATGAGCAGAGAGATCTCTGTGTCCATGTGCATAGATCCCTGAAAGTTGCCACCCAGGTTGATAGGGTTTTTCAGAAGGCATATGGTGTGTTAGCTTTTATTGGTGGAGGGACTGAGTTTCAGAGCCATGAGGTCATGCTGCGGCTGTACAAAACTTTGGTGCGGCTGCACTTGGAGTATTGTGTACGGTTCTAGTCACCGCATTGCAGGAAGGATGTGGAAGCTTTGGAAAGGATTCAGAGAGGATTTACTAGAATATTGCCTGGTATGGAGGGAAGTTCTTGTAGGAAAGGCTGAGGAACTTGAGGCTGTTTTCATTCGAGAGAAGGTTGAGAGGTGACTTAAGTGGAACAAATAAGATAAGACATATAAGATAATCAGAGGGTTAGATAGAGTGGACACTGAGAACCTTTTTCCTCAGGTAGTGATGGCTAGCATGAGGGTATGTAACTTTAAATTGAGGGGTGATTGATATAGGACAGAGCAGTAGGGGGCGTGGAATGCCCTGCCTGCAACAGTAGTAGAAGGCAACTTCAAGGGCATTTAAATGGTCATTAGATAGACATATGGATGAAAATAGAATAGTGTAGAATAGATGGGCTTCAGATTGTTTCCACAGTAGGTGTAACATCGAGGGCGGAAGGTTTTTGGAGTTGAAAATGATTTACCTTTTACAAATCCATGCTGGTTTCCCAAGTCTATACTTATTTAATTAACTGTTATTTGGTCCTAGATAACTGTTTTTAAAGCTTTTTAATCAGCAAGGTTATAATATCCGGCCTGTAGTTGTTGGATTTAGCCTTTCATTCTTCCTCTTTCTTTATAATTGTAGCAGAATCTTGTTCCTTTATAAAGACAATTGATGTGTTCTATATCACAACCATGCCTTTTGCCTTCATGAGTGCATTTCCTTTGTGATACTTAATCAGCCTTATCCCACCTATTACTACACTTAATATTTGTACCCCTGTGAAAGATTCCCTTTCCATTTGTTAGCTGTCAGTCTCTTCTCTTAGTTTCTCTTTGCCTCTCTGATTCTCTTTCTCACTTCAACACCATAACTCTATTCTCACTTTTATTGTGAACTTTATATCTGTGATGCACACTTTATATCTGTGATGCCACAACTTGAACTGTCTATCTCTTTTGTCATCCAGAGCTTCTGTTTTCCTGTTTTTGTTGACTAGTTGTTTGATTAAATTTTGCCTGCCAAACTTTGATTCCAGTTTACTTGGACAGGCATTACTTCATTGAAATATTTTTGCTCTAGATTGCTCCTTTACCTTTTCCATAATCTAAACCAATGATCACTGTTCTTTCAAAGATTTTCTTTCTGACACCTGATCCACCTTCCTCCCCAGAATCAGATCCAGTATTGCATCTTTCCTCATTGGACTAGTAATATACTGATCAAAAAATTCTCCTGTTCACATTTTAGAATCTCTTTTTGCTCATTGCCCTTTGCATTGTCACTGTCCCAGTCTATAGTAACATAATTGAATCTGTCATTATTATAATCCGTAGCTTATGTATATTTTGTTTATGGTATGTATATATTTCAATAGACCTTGTACACTTCTTGCCCTTCTACTCCTCTACATCTTTTTTCACTACTTGGCAACCTGTACAATACATTTAGTAAGTACTGGCATCCCTATTATTTCGTAATTCTAACTGAAAGGATCCTGTCCTTGACCCCTTCAAGACACCCTCTCTCTCCAGCATTGCAATATTCTCTTTAATCAATACTACCACCCCATTTCTTTCTTTTTCCTTCCCTGTTCTGCCTGAAAATCTTGTATCCAGAAATATTTAATACCTAATCCTACCCTTTTTTGAGTCAGCTCACCATTATTGCTATGACATCACTTTCCTGTGTGGTTATTTGCAGCTAGAGCTCACCAACCTTACTTATTATATTCTGTGCACGTATATACATGCACTGAACCTTAATTAGATTTTGCTGTATTCACTTTTAGTCTGACTCCACCTAAAATCTTTATTTTCTGTTCCTGTCATGCTATCTGACACTCCCAATCCTCTGTACACCTTGTTTCTCCTCTCTATTGCTACATCTTGGTTCCTGGTCCCTTGCCAAACTAGTTGAAGCTCTCTCTCTCTCCAATAGCACCCCCAAAATGGCCTTGAGGTTATTGCTTCTGGCTCTGACTCTGTTTAGATGCAAGCCATTCAGCTTATAGACTCCCATCTTGCCCAGAAATTCCCAATGTCCCAGGAATTCCAAGTCCTCTTTCCTGTTCCATCTCTCCAGCCAGGCAATTGTCTGTTCTATCCATCTATTTTCACTGACAGCCATGGTGCACGGGGAGCAATTTGAGTTCCTGCTTTTTCTCTTTCTTCACTCCCCTCAATCTGCCTGTATAATGTCTCCCTGTTTCTGACCACAGCCACCCCCTTCAGAATGCTCCAGGGAGGCAGCAGAGCATTTGAAATCAGGTTGGTGGGTGCAGAAAATGTTATTGTTAGGGAATCTTCTATTCTGATTGCTTTCCAGACCTTATCCCCTCAAATGCAACTGAATCCCTTCCTGTTCCATAGACTTTACCGTAACTGTACTTCCCAGAGGATCTGTCTCCCTCACCAGTCTGTAGAACAGAATACCAGTTGAAGAATGCAGTGCAATCCTTGGACAGTTGTACCACCTGCCTGCTCCTTCTTGTCTGTCCAGTGGTCAGCCATTCCCTCTCTGCATACTCTTATGCTGCAGGATGACCACTTATTGAACCGTGTATCCACCTGTGGATGAACCACTGCAAATGCCTGCAGCTGCTGTTCAAGTTCCAGGACCTGCAGCTGGAGTTCTTCCAGCCTGATAACACGTGATTGCCTGGGAGGCAAATATTGTTCTGGAGTTCTCACTGGCACAGGCCGTGCATTCCAAGTGACCAAGGTTCCCTGTTATGCTTCTTTACTAGGCAACTCACTAACAGCATAAATAAATTTAAGACTTGAAAGAACAACACTTACCAGCTACTGTAGGGAAACTGTAAAAAATCAACATCATCCTTCCCGACTGTACCAAATTCCCAGCTTTAGCACTTTGTTAATTCTACACTGTTCTGTACAATAAAGAAGTATATTTATTTTATACAGAGCTGATGACACACCTACAAGTTACAACTGCTAACTTTAGCACTTTGTTAATTCTGCACTGTTCTGTGATCACTCTGTGCTATAAAAAAATTATTTATTTTTTATAGAGCTGATGACACACATTCAAGTTACAACTGCTAACTCAGCTCCCTGTTCAATCAGCATCTGTTCAGGCAACTGCTTACAGCTGATTGACAGACAACTGGCCCTGACAGGCAATTTCTATTAACTATATAGCAGCGTAACTTCTTCAGCCATTTTTTGAAACTCAAAGTCAAATTCTCAATTTGAGTATTACTGAAAACAATTTGACAATTAATTGTCAGTCTTGATCTTAACTGGTTCATTCTCCATCGGAATACCTCTATCAATCAACCTTTTGACTAATCTCCTCATACAGTATGAAAGGGTTGTTGGGATCTTGTGGTGGAGTACTAGTGTCTCTAGTTTCCCAAGTTCAGGTTCCACCTGCTCCAGAGGTATGTTGTTAGAAAATACCTAAGAAGGTTATTTTCACTTTACGTTGGCAAGATGAAAGGCCTTTCACAACTATGTTTTTTTTTCAGCAGTACTCAGGTTCTGTACTACCAAATAACTATTTACAAAATCTCAATGGGAAACTAAATTTTAGCTTCGGAAGTAACAGAATTCACACTTGCACCATATTTCTGACTTTAGTGCTCTATTAAAAGTGTACTCAGTCTGCAATCACTCCATCTGATAGAAAATTCTTTTTATTTGTACAGAGCTTATGGCTCATACCCAAGTTATATCCTGACTCAGTATAACACCCTAATTCCTGACCTGATAACCACGGCCACCTCTGGGCAGCACAGTGGCTCAGTGGTCAGCACTGTTGCCTCACATTGCTAGGGACCCAGGTTCAATTACAGCCTAAGGCAATAGTCTGTGTGGAGTTTGCACCTTCTCCCCGTGTCTGCGTGGGTTTCCGCCCATAGTTCAAAGATGTTCATTAGGTGGATTGGCCATGGTAAACTGCCCATAGTATCCAGGAATGTGCAGGCTATGTGGATTAGCCATAGGAAATGCAGAGCTACATGGATGGGGTGGGTGTGGGTACGTTGCTCTTTGGAGGTTTGGCGTGGACTTGATGGGCTGAATGGCCTGCTTCCACACTGTAGAGATTCTATATTTGCCCCGATGCCTTACGCAAGACCTGACCTCACCCATTTCTCCATCACTCTTTATTAGCTCATTCTTCCTGTGGTGCAGCTTCTGGTTGACAACTGTATTCACTGAATAGTTTTGATGCTTTTACTGGGACACAGTATTGGCCTCAGTTATTCACTGAACCAGCAGAAACTTCTGCTTTTGCAGCAGCAGGTCCTGGAAACCCTGTGCATCAAATCTTCCTCCTTTAATTTGACACAACACCAAACAGGGATTGATTAGGTCCCTCTCATTTCCAACTTTCCACAGTGTGCTCATGAACCCATCTCCAAGACAACAGGAAGATACACTCACCTCACTAACGGACCCCTGAGAGATAATCTCCTCTAGCCCCATAATCCTTTTGAGGTATCAGAGTTCATCCAGTCTAGCCTTTTCAGCACCTCCAATTTTAATCGCTCCACTTTTGGTGGCCACTTCTTCAGCTGTCTTGACCCAAAGATCTAGAACTCCTTCCCTAAACTTCTCTGACTCACTAACTCACTTCATTCCTTTAAGACACTCCTTGGATCCTACCTGTCTTGAATGAACTCAGAGCCAAATTTTTATAATGCTCCTGTGAAGCACCTTGAGATGTTTATTATATTAAAGGAATTATAACATACAAGTAGATGATGATATCTTGATATAGTTTTTCTCAATGCTAGCCTTTAGCAGTTCCATATTATTGTTGAATCTATTGTTGGTTTACTGTTTGTAAGTTCACCTCAACTTTTATGCTGTTATTTATTCCTTCAACCATTTTCAAGTCACAATTTTGCTCTTTAAGATTTTATTGAAAATGATTCTGCGCTACACCTTTGCCTCTTTGGCCTTTTACACTTTACTGGCTACAACCTCAGGCCACATTTTTATCAGGCAGGGTCGTGAAAACAGCATTTGGTATGCTTGCCTTTATTGGACAGTGCATTGAGTGTAGGAGTTGGGAGGTCATGTTGCATCTGTACAGGACATTGATTAGGCCACTTTTGGAATACTGCATGCAATTCTGGTCTCCCAGCTTAGGAAAGATGTCGTTAAACTTGAAAGGGTTCAGAAAAGATTAGATTCCCTACAGTGTGAAAACAGGCCCTTCAGCCCAACAAGTCCACACCGACCTTCCGAAGAGTAATCCACCCAGACCCATTCCCCTACATTTACCGCTGACTAATGCACCTAACACTATGGGCAATTTAGCATGGCCAGTTCACCTGACCTGCACATATTTGGATTGTGGGAGGAAGCCAGAGCACCTGAAGGAAACCCACGCAGACACTGGGAGAATGTGCAAACTCCACTCAGTCACCCAAGGTGACAATTTAACCTGGGTCTCTGCTGCTGTGAGGCAGCACTAACCACTGAGCCACCATGCTGCCCAGATTTACAACGACGTTGCCAGGGTTGAAGGGATTGAGCTGTAGGGAGAGGCTGAATAGGCTGGCGCTATTTTGCCTGGAGCATCAGAGGCTGAGGGGTGACCTTCTAGAAATTTGTAAAATCTTGAAGGGTAGGGATAGGCTGAATAGTCAAGGTCCTTTCGCCTGGGTAGAAAAGTCCAAAACTAGAGGGCATACGTTTAAGGTGAGAGGGGAAAGATTTAAAAGGGACCTAAGGAGCAACTTTTTCATGCAGAAGCTGGTGCATGTATGGAAAGGAAGTGGTGTAAGCTGGAATGATTACAACATTTGAAAGGCACCTGGCTGGGTATCTGAATAGGAAGAGTTTAGAGGGAAATGGGTCAAATACTGGCAATGGGACTAGATTAATGTCAGATGTCTGGCTAGCATGGACGAGTTGGACCAAAGGGCCTGTCTCTGCCTCTATGACTGTATGACTCTTTGCTGTCTTACAAGTGCATCGAGTGCTGAACTGTTTGGATGGGGAAGCATTAGCTCAGCTTTATTAACAGAGTGTGCATGCTTGCTGTTTTAGTTGCTTTCTTGCTTCCACATATACAGCAACATTCTGTATTTATACAATGCCTTCAACAAAGAACTTCACTCTTCACAGAAGTATAACCAAAAGAAATTGGCTAGGATACAAGAGGCTGCAAAGAGATTTAGACAGGGTTAAGTATCAACAACATGGCAGCTGAAGACTATATGGGGAAATGTAGTAAAGCAGCATTTTTTAAAAATGATGTGAAACTTATATAAGTGTTGATGTTCAGAGAGACTCGAGTGTAGTTATATAAGAAACACAGTAAATTAGCATATAGGTACAGCAGCACTGAGGAACAGAATATGGCATGTTGGCCTTTATTGCAAGGGAGTTGAAGTATAAAAATTTACTATCGTACAGGCTTTCGATGAGATCAAACCTGGAATAATACTTTGTACAATTTGGTCTCTGTATTTAAAGAATACGATTACAACTTACAATGGCTTTGTTCATCATATCCGGTGACTTTGACCAGGCCAACCTCAAGTACATTCTACTAAAATACCATCAACACATCTCCTGTCACACCAGAGGTCCGGACATCGTTAAGCATTGCTATACAACCATCAAAGATGCCTACTGCTCCATACCCCACCTGCATTTTAAAAAATCAGATCACAACGCCCTGCTCCTCCTCCAGATTTACAAGCAAAAATTGAAGCCTGAGGATCCTGTGCAGAAGGTAGTGGTCTGAGGCAACGGAACGATTTTTATGGGATTGCTTAGAGTCAGTGGGCTGGTGCATATTCAAGAATTCAGTAGCCAACGTAAACAAGTATGCCAATACTGTTACGAACTTCATTAGTCCTTCGATACGGTGCCCAAAATGCTCACAATATCCCAAATGCAGCCTGACCAGAACCTTATACAGCCTCAGCAGTACATTTCTGCTCTTGTATTCCAGACCTCTTGAAATGAATGCTATCATGGCATTTGTCTTCCTATGCCAACTGAACCTGCAGATAACCTGCACATCTTTGGACTGTGGGAGGAAACCGGAGCACCCAGAGGAAACCCACACAGACAGTTACCTGCGGCTGGAATTGAACCTGGGTCCCTGGGTGCTGTTATGCAGTAGTGCTAACCACTGAGGCACAATTTCTTTTTTTTTTCTCTCTTGTTTTTCCTTTTTTTGTCTTTTCTATTACCTCTTGTTGAAGAGGTCAGTTGTGGCAACAGCATTGGCGATGATGAATAAGCCCAGCACCAGAACTGAGTTTGGGTTCCCAGAGGCTTCTGCGTCAAGTGCAGATTCGTGGAGGCGGTGGCAGAGATGGGTTTGGGCCCAGTACAAAACCCAGTGGCATTGGCAGCAGCTGCATTGGTGAGATGAGTCTGAAGTGGACTCATGGCGGCGGCACTGTCGAGTTTGGGCTGGGACCCAGTGGCATCAATGGCGTCTGCATTGGTGAGGACTCATAGTGGCAAGATTGCACGGAAGAGTGGCAAGGCAAGGGGGCTCATGCCTGGCTAATTTGCTATCTGTGCTAACTGGTTCCCTATTTCCATTGGTTATTAATTTGTTGGCTATAAAGGATTCTGTCCCCAATTCAAATGCTAGTAGCAATTGGCTTTTGGTTTCTTGATGAATTGTTTGTGCAAAAACCTTTGACAAAAAAAAATCCATTAAGAAAATATTTCTACTCTTAGGAAATCCAAATTAAGGGTCATAAGTATGAGATAGTCACCAATAAATCCAATAAAGAATTAAGTACAATAGAAATGGGTAGACATAATGCAGGACAATAATATAAGATGCATTTAAGAGGAAGCAAGATAAGAACACAAAGGAAATAGGAATAGAAGGTTATACTGATAGGGTTATATTAAATTGGTTGAGAGGTGGCTCACGTGGAATATCAATACAGATCAAGTGGAGTGAATGGCTTGTTTTAGATTAGATTACTTACAGTGTGGAAACAGGCCCTTCGGCCCAACAAGTCCACACCGCCCCGCCGAAGCGTAACCCACCCATACCCCTACATCTACCCCTTACCTAACACTATGGGAAATTTAGCATGGCCAATTCACCTGACCTGCACATTTTTGGACTGTGGGAGGAAACCGGAGCACCCGGAGGAAACCCATGCAGACATGGGGAGAATGTGCAAACTCCACACAGTCAGTCGTCTGAGGCGGGAAATGAACCCGGGTCTCTGGCACTGTGAGGCAGCAGTGCTAACCGCTGTGCCACCGTGCCGCCCACATGTTAGTGCTGTAACATATATGTAGTCAACTAATGGTGACAAATCTAACTGTCTCACACTCCCTCTAAGCTGTATGAGTGTGCAAATACACAGCAATCAGAAACGAGCAGGTGGAACAAACAAGTCTCTGCATGAGCAATGTCCCCTTAACACGTGGCTGCACATTAATCTTGAAACGGTGACGCAGTGCAACAAGCCAAGTACATGCAACAAACAGAAGTTAAAAGGAGCAATGCTCTCTCTACTGTTTTGCTTGAAGAAGTTTCTCTCAACCCCTTCTGTGCACTACTTTATACCCTCAGTAAGATCAAACACAATAAACAGGACCAGAATTAGACCACAGGGCCTGCTGAGCTTGGTTCACTGTGCAATGGAAAATTATGAAAAAGTTAAATGAACAGGGAGGGGGAGGACTCAACTGAGGTTGTTAAAGTTTCCAAAACAAGTAATAGGATAGAAAGAATGAAAAAGTTCAGGAGTCTAACTTCAGACCCTGCAGATTAGGGGACAAATATGAGAAGGGGTAAAGTCAACATAGGACTGACAGTGTTGCACTTGAATGTCCTGGCAACATCCTTGTAAATCTTTTCTGAACCCTTTCCAATTTAATAATGTAATTCCTATAGCAGGGCAACCAGAATTGTACAGTTCTCCAAAAATGGTCTCACCAACATCTTGTACAACCTCAACATGATGTCCCAACTCCTAGACTTAATAGTCTGAGCAATGAAGGCAAGCGTGCTAAACGTGTTCTTAACCACCCTGTCTACCGGTGATGCAATTTTCAGGTCTTGCTGTGTGTGGGCAAGGACTGCGTCATTATCTGAGAAATTAATGATACTGAAGAGTTTGCAAATGTTAGAGGGAAGGTCATTGATGAAACAGCTGAACACATTTTGGTCTTGGACACTCCTCTGAAAATCTGATGCAGTGATTTCTTAGAATTGCAGTGATTGGCCTCTAACAACAGTAACCATTTTTGTTTGCCTGGGTATGGCTTCAGCAGTTGGAGAGTTTTCACTTTGCTTCTCAATTTGTTTCAATTTTGTCAGGGCTTCTTTGTGCCATACTTGATCAAATGGCATTTTGATGTCAAGGGTAGTCACTCTTGTCTCTCCTCTGTATTTCAGATCTCCTGTCCTTGTTTGAGCCAAGACTGAAACAAGGACTGGAGGTGAGTTTCCATAGAGGAACCCAATGTAAGTATTGATGAACAGATTGCTGCTTGATAAAATTGTATTATAACAATACCTTCCATCCCTTTGATGGTATGAATTCGTGAGATTGAATTTATCCCTTTTTTGTAGATGGACATATCCAAGCAATGTTTGTCACATTAATGAAGTTGTCATTGTGTTGTAGCCATACTAGAACAGCTTGGTTAGAGAGAGTCTTCATCAGTACAGCCACTGTTTGATTTGATACTGTGAGACTTCATTAGTTTCACGAATTAATTCAGTGCCTCACTCCTGATTGTCTACCACTATGCCACCACCTTTGGTGTGATTATCCTGCCAGAGAGACCTGACATATACAGGGATGTTGTTGGAGCAGGTGTCCAACCTGATGGTCTTACAAAATCAGAGCCAAATCAGTCTATATGGAATATTCTAATTGTGGCACAAAGATTCAATTACCTCGGGTTATACAGGATAAGCTTCAGGAGTTCTTTGATTCACTGATTTTCAAATATATACTATTCTCTGTAACTTTTTTATCTGCTGTAGCAAGACGTTTCTTATGCAGATGTGAGGACTTTGCAGGGTATGATTTTGTTGATGCAAGGTTGTCTGTCTATTTTTAATTATCTTATATTCTTTTTGTTGTGGTTGATATAACTGAGTGGTTTGTTATGCCATTTAATAAGACAATTAAAAATCACCCACGTTGTTGTGGCTCACATATAGGCCAAACCTGGTAAGGTCAATGAGGCATTAACAAATCAGATGGATTTTTATGCCAATCCAATAGTTTATTGATGACAAATATTTATAGTAAGTCTGGAATAAATGCTACCAGCTGAATTTAAGTTCACACCTCCAAATTAGGCCAGAACTCTGGAAAATTATTTTAATAAAATAACCCCTATGCTGCTTTTCCTGTTCTTGGAAACTGTGATGAGTCCTAAATGAACTGTGTTGTAGTTTTGCTCTGTCTCTTCCTGCAGCTCATTGACAGACAATTACTGAAGGAGGTGGGACCAACTGGCTTGGGGAGAGTCTCCGAGGTACAGGAGTTGCTTGATGAAGTAAGCCACTACTTCCAGTATATTTGATCAATGAGAATGTCATATTGTCATGTATAAATAACTGATGCTGTCAAGCGGCTCGGTAATCAGAGGGCACCGATTTAAGAGAATTGGTGCCAGTGGGGAGATGAGATTTGTTTTACACAAGCGGTAATAATCTAGAATGTAGTGTTGGAAAGTTTCAATGATAATTTTCAAAAAGGAAATTAGGGGTGTAGGAAATTAAATGGATCTACTAAAGAGCTGGCACAGTAATGATGGGCCAGATAGTTTTGTTTTGTGTTCTTTGATGCTATTATGCTACTGAAGGCATTCTTTTATAACCTAATTATCTTTACCATTAAAAAAAAATCTGCACTCTGTATTTGTGACCTTACCCAGGGAGCAGACCCAAACTGCAGCAACAAAGACAACAGACCAGCCCTAACTGTGGCCGTTATGAATCAACATCATGAGGTTGTCCCAGTGTTGGTGCAGAAAGGGGCAGACATTAACCAACTGTCAGGGCCGTAAGTAGAAATACTGTTTTCCAGGGCTTTATGCAGGAGAAGGAGTGGAACAGTTTTAGTTTTGCCTTTGGGTAGAGCTTACCAGGGTGATTCCTAGAATTAAGGGGTTGTTTTCTGAAGAAAGTTTTGTAGTTGCTTTGTGAACTTTAAAAGTATCCTGCTTTATTCTGAAACATTCTGAAACACTCTGTCAATTTTTATTTTTAAAAAAGTTATGCATTCATTTGAGAGTTTAAAACTGGCGTTTGATGTTGCAAAATATTTTTAAGAATGGTAGTTTGCTGCAGGCTTGACTTTAACTTAGGATAGGGTCAATACATGTGAGTGTATGAGGGCTAGAGTGAGCAACAACCATCTAGTCAATGCCCCACTGCATATTTAAAGGTCTAATAGGTCCAATCTTGCATTTGATCCTATGAGCCTCTGCCCACCCATAATTCACCTGGTCTATTTCTGATCTTTTCCTTCCTTGACTTATGTGTCTCCATTCCTGGAGGTAAGCTATCAAATATTATTCACTACAAACACACACACACTCCCACAGCCACCATGACTTTATTTCCTCAGACCTCACTCCATTTCCCCAGTTACTGTTTCCATTATATCAGTTCTAATGAAGTAAACCCCCACACGAGCACTGCTGATGTCTTCCTTTTGTCTCAACTGAGGAGTCCCACTGGAATTGGTTGACAGGGCTCCCCACTACATTCAGTCCATTTCACAAAATTTCCTCTTTCATTCCTCATTCCCTATCCCAGAACTATGATCAGAGTCCCATTTTCTTCATCTGCCATCCACCAGGCTTTTTTCAATGGGTAATCCTCAGTCATTTTTGCTAGTTCCAAATTAATGCCCTCACCAAACATCTTTTCCCATTCTCCTCTTTCAGCGTTCCAAAAGGATTGTTCCGTCCACTCCTTGGTTATCTCAAATATCTTCTTTCCTACAATACCTTTCTATGCAAAGGCAAGAGATGCTACTCCTGTCCTTTCATCTTCTCTCTTCTAGAACTTCAGGACATTCTGCCTTTGAACCTGTTCCCCATTTAATAAGATGATGGCTGATCTGGTTGTGGTCTCAACTCCACTTTCCTATCTGATCCCTCTAGCCCTGAAGTTCCTCGTCTATCCAGAATTTACCTAACTAAGCCTTGAATAAATCCAATGATTCAGTTTCCTGTGCTTTCTCGGGAGAACCATTCCATAGACTAACTTGCCTCAGAGGAGGTTGAACTGTTCATCAACTTCACTATCACCTTTCATCCCAACCTCAAATTCACCTGGACCATCTCAGACATCTCCCTCCCCTTCCTGGACATCTCCACCTCCAGCGACTGACTAACCACAGATCTACTACAAACCTGATGAAGGACTTTTGCCTGAAACGTCGGTTTCCTGCTCCTCAGATGCTGCCTGACCTTCCGTTTCTTTTCCAGAACCACTCTAATCTATTACAAACCCACTGACTCCCACAGCTACCTGGACTACATCTCCTCCTACCCTGCCTCCTGTAAAAATGCCATCCCTTATTCCCAATTCCCCCACCTCCACTGCATCTGTTCCCAGAATGACCACTTCCACCATAGAAAATCCCAGATGGCCTCCTTCTTCAGAGACTGCAATTTCCTCTCTTATGTGGTCAACAATGCCCACCTTATCCCAGTCCCAAGCATCCAACTTGGCACCACCCTCTTGACCTGTCCATTGTCACTCCACCCATCTCTCTGACCTATCACCTCCCCAATCTTAATCTACCTATTGCATTCTCAGCTACCTCCCCTCTCCCATTTCTCTCTCAGCCCGCTGGCCTACAAGCCTCATTCCTAACGAAGGGCTTATCCTGAACCATCAATTTTCTTGCTCCTCGGTTGCTGCCTGACCTGCTATGCTTTCCCAGCACCACACTCTCAACTCAGAAAAAACTGACCTAATTTCCATCTTAAAAGCAAGACATCTTATTCTTATACTGTGACTTCTGGTGCTAGTCTCTCCTACAAGGATAAAGATCTTGAAAGTCCCATCATAATCTTCTAAGTTTTAGTATAAACACATCTCATCAATGGGTCCAACCTGTTCCATCTTTAATCCCTTCAATCCAGGAATAAGTCAAGTGAACCTTGTTAAATTGCTTCTGATGCAATTATTTCCTATTTAAAATAGGAAGGGTAAAAGCATACACAGTAATCCAGATGCCTTCTCACCAATGTCCTTATGCAGCTGCAGCCAAACGTCCTGACTTTTATATTCCATCCCCCTTGCAATAAAAACCAGCATTCCATTTGCCTTACTAATCACCTGCTAAAAATGTGTTGCTGGAAAAGCACAACAGGTCAGGCAGCATCCAAGGAACAGGAGAATCGACGTTTCGGGCATGAGCCCTTCTTCAGGAATGAGGAAAGTGTGTCCAGCAGGCTAAGATAAAAGGTAGGGAGGAGGGACTTGAGGGAGGAGCGTTGGAAATGTGATTGGTGGAAAGAGGTCAAGGTGAGGGTGATAGGCCGGAGTGGGGTGGGGGCGGAGAGGTCAGGAAGAAAATTGCAGGTTAGGAAGGCGATGCTGAATTCTAGGGATTTGACTGAGACAATGTGGGGGAGGGGAAATGAGGAAGCTGGAGAAATCTGAGTTCATCCCTTGTGGTTGGAGGGTTCCTCGACGGAAGATGAGGCGCTCTTCCTCCAGCCGTCGTGTTGCTATGGTCTGGCGATTGGAGGAGTCCAAGGACCGGCATGTCCTTGGTGGAGTGGGAGGGGGAGTTGAAATGTTGAGCCGTGGGGTGGTTGGGTTGGTTGGTCCGGGTGTCCCAGAGGTGTTCTCTGAAACGTTCTGCAAGTAGGCGGCCTGTCTCCCCAGTATAGGGGAGGCCACATCGGGTGCAGTGGATGCAATAACTGATGTGTTTGGAGGTGCAGGTGAATTTGTGGCAGATATGGAAGGATCCCTTGGGGCCTTAGAGGGAAGTAAGGGGGGAGGTGTGGGCACAGTTTTGCATTTCTTGCGGTTGCAGGGGAAGGTGCGGGAGTGGAGGTTGGGTTGGTGGAGGGTGTGGACCTAACGAGGGAGTCACAGAGGGAGTGGTCTTTTCGGAACGCTGATAGGGGAGGGGAGGTAAATATATCCTTGGTGGTGGGGTCCGTTTGGAGGTGGCGGAAATGACGACGGATGATATGATGTATATGGAGGTTGGTGGGGTGGTAGGTGAGGACCAGTGGGGTTCTGTCCTGGTGGCGATTGGAGGAGTGGGGCTCAAGGGCAGAGGAGCGGGAAGTGGAGGAGATGCGGTGGAGGGCATCGTCAATCACGTCTGGGGGGAGATTGCGGTCTTTGAAGAAGGAGGCCATCTGGATTGTACGGTATTGGAACTGGTCCTCCTGGGAGCAGATGCTGCGGAGACGAAGGAATTGGGAACATGGGATGGCGTTTATACAGGGGTCGGGTGGGAGGAGGTGTGGTCTAGGTAACTGTGGGAGTCGGTCAGTTTATAGTAAATGTCCATGTTGATTCGGTCGCCCGAGATAGAAGTGGAGAGGTCTAGGAAGGGGAGGGAGGAGTCTGAGACGGTCCAGATGAATTTGAGATTGGGGTGGAAGGTGTTGGTAAAGTGGATGAACTGTTCAATCTCCTTGTGGGAGCACGAGGCAGTGCCGATACAGTCATCGATGTAGCGGAGGAAAAGGTGGGGGGTGGTGCCAGTGTAGCTGCGAAAGATGGACTGTTTCACATATTCTACGAAGAGGCAGGCATAGCTGGGGCCCACGCGGGTGCCCATGGCTACTCCTTTGGTTTCGAGGAAGTGGGAGGATTGGAAAGAGAAGTTGTTCAGGGTAAGGACCAGTTCAGTCAGTCGAAGGAGGGTGTCAATGGAAAGGTACTGGTTGGTACGGCAGGAAAGGAAGAAGCGGAGAGCTTTGAGTCCTTCGTGATGGGGGATGGAGGTGTACAGGGACTGGATGTCCATGGTGAAGATAGGGCGTTGGGGACCGAGGAAGCGAAAATCATGGAGGAGGTGGAGGGTGTGGGTGGTGTCCCAAAAGTAGGTGAGGAGTTCTTGGACTAAGGGGGACAGGACCGTGTTGAGGTATGCAGAGATGAGTTCGGTGGGGCAGGAGCAGGCTGAGACAATGGGTCGGCCGGGGCAGTCAGGTTTGTGGATTTTGGGCAGGAGGTAGAAACGGGCTGTACGGGATTGTGGGACTATGAGGTTGAAGGCGGTGGATGGGAGATCCCCTGAGGTGATGAGGTTATGGATGGTCTGGGAGATGATGGTTTGGTGGTGGGAGGTGTGGTCATGGTCAAGGGGGCAGTAGGAGGAGGTGTCCGCGAGCTGGCGTTTAGCCTCAGCGGTGTAAAGGTCGGTGCACCAAACTACTACCGCACCTCCCTTGCCTGCCGGTTTGATAGTGAGGTTGGGGTTGGAACGGAGGGAGTGGAGGGCTGCATGTTCCAAGGGTGAGAGGTTGGAGTGGGTGAGAGGGGTGGACAGGTTGAGGCGGTCAGTGTCGCGGCGGCAGTTGGATATGAAGAGATCAAGGGCAGCACGGGGTGTCCAGGTGGATGGGGTGTGTTGGAGGCGGGAGAAGGGGTCGTCAGAGGGTGGGCGAGAATCCTGGTTTCCAGGTGGATATGTGGAACAGTCCATCTTCTGAAGCTACACTGGCACCACCTTTTCCTCCGCTACATCGATGACTGTATCGGCGCCCACGAGGAGATTGATCAGTTCATCCACTTTATCAACACCTTCCACCCCGACCTCAAATTCACCTGGACCGTCTCAGACTCCTCCCTCCCCTTTCTAGACCTCTCCATTTCTATCTCGGGCGACCGAATCAACACGGACATTTACTATAAACCGATCGACTCCCACAGCTACCTAGACTACACCTCCTCCCACCCTGTCCCCTGTATAAATGCCATCCCATATTCCCAATTCCTTCGTCTCCGCCGCATCTGCTCCCAGGAGGACCAGTTCCAATACCGTACAATCCAGATGGCCTCCTTCTTCAAAGACCGCAATTTCCCCCCACACATGATCGACGGTGCCCTCCACTGCATCTTCTCCACTTCCCGCTCCTCCGCCCTTGAACCCCACACCTCCAATCGCCACCAGGACAGAACTCCACTGGTCCTCACCTACCACCCCACCAACCTCCATATACATCGTATCATCCGTCGTCATTTCCACCACCTCCAAACGGGCCCCACCACCAAGGATATAATTCCTTCCCCTCCCCTATAAGCGTTCCGAAAAGACCACTCCCTCTGTGACTCCCTCGTCAGGTCCACACCCCCCCAACCTCCACTCCCGGCACCTTCCCCTGCAACCGCAAGAAATGCAAAACTTGTGCCCACACCTCCCCCCTTACTTCCCTCCCAGGCCCAAGGGATCCTTCCATATCCGCCACATATTCACCTGCACCTCCACACACATCATTTATTGCATCCGCTGCACCCGATGTGGCCTCCTCTATACCGGGGAGACAGGCCACCTACATTTCAGAGAACACCTCTGGGACACCCGGACCAACCAACCCAACCACCCCGTGGCTCAACATTTCAACTCCCCCTCCCACTCCACCAAAGTCATGCAGGTCTTTGGACTCCTCCATCGCCAGACCATAGCAACATGACGGCTGGAGGAAGAGCGCCTCATCTTCTGCCTAGGAACCCTCCAACCACAAGGGATGAACTCAGATTTCTCCAGTTTCCTCATTTCCCCTCCCCCCACCTTGTCTCAGTCAAATCCCTCGAACTCAGCATCGCCTTCCTAACCTGCAATCTTCTTCCTGACCTCTCCACCCCCACCCCCACTCCGGCCTATCACCCTCACCTTAACCTCCTTCCACCTATCACATTTTCAACACCCCTCCCCCAAGTCCCTCCTCCCTACCTTTTATCTTAGCCTGCTGGACATACTTTCCTTATTCCTGAAGAAGGGGTCATGCCCAAAATGTCGATTCTCCTGTCCTTGGATGCTGCCTGACCTGCTGTGCTTTTCCAGCAACACATTTTCAGCTCTGATCTCCAGCATCTGCAGTCCTCACTTTCTCCTCAATAATCACCTGCTATACCAGAAAACTAACATCTTGCATAATTTCTATATCCATCTTGTCCTCTGTATGTTTTCACATATGAAGGATCACACATTCACCAAGTGAGCACTATACCCCTTTGAATCCTTCCCCTTCTTCCCATCAAAGCCATCCTCACTCCTTGCCAAGTATTCACAATACCCTTCTGACCTTCCTCTCTTTGACTCAGTAAAGGCCTCAGCCTCTTCTACTTTTGTGTCCACCACAATTAATTTTGAGCTTGGCCCAATGGTAAGCTCTTGTTCTGTTGCCTCCACACCTACTCCCTGATCAGGTCACAGAGACACTTAACAGGGGACCAGCCAATCCTTGCAGGAAATGAGATAATCTGGCATTTCAGACTAGTTGATTTGTGTATGTAAACAGACAGGACTCACTTAGTTTCTCATGTCCTGTTTCACGCTAGAGTGACTGCAGATTTTTCAATGTAGCAACTGCATCCCAGCTTAAGACAGCGATATGTAATAGTTCTCCTAATTAATGAAGGCTCATTAGAATGCTCTGCCTTGCTAATAGACATTTAAATTTATGCCTCTTTTTCGTTTCAAACACCATCCTATCATATATTTTTAAAATGTCATTTTCTTCAAACAAAGCCTTAATAACACTGCTCTCCATGAGGCTGCTGAGATGGGAACTCAAGGAGTGAAATGTGCAGCCGTTTTACTTGGGTAGGTTTTTTTTTCTGAATCTATATTAAACAATTTACATAAGACAATGTTATAAAGGAAAAGGAGGAGGGAAGTGGGACTAAATGAATAGTACTTTCAAAGAACTGGCAATGGCATAATTCGTCAGATTTTTTTACTCTATTAGATTTTATGACAACAAGTAGTTAAGTAGGAAAACAGGTATTTAGTATAGTCAGGTTTAGTATAGTATTCTATAAGCTATAGGAGCAGAATTAGGCATTGGGCCCATCGAATCTACTCCGCATCAGACTTTATTTGTGTCAATTGGCCAGAGTAGTGGGATCAGTGACTTGAAGGGTTGCAGATAAAAGAGGGGTGCATTAGCCATAATCCACTACCAGGTTCATACCTAAACAATGGTCATTTACACAAACTTAGCAAAGCAGCTGGACCTGTAGCTCAGCTTAAGTAACTGAGCAGAGGTAGGAGCAGATACAGGATGATAGAGACTTGCCAGTATTGGCTTTAATAAAGATGCTTAATCAATTCAGTCTAATTGATTTTTCTACCAATTATTTGCAGTTGCAATGCAAGTATAAAGAAGAAAAATGATAAAGCTTTAACAGCATATGACATAGTTGTCAAAAATGGCAATGACCAACTTACTTCACTGTTTGCTGCAAAAATGGGACAAGGAATGTTAGATAAATTCTCCAAGACCAAGCATGTCAGCCTGGATGTCTTTTAATACTTCCTTGAAGGTTCGGGCACATCCAGCACCAAAGTTGTTTTTCAGTGCAAACATTCAAGTACACTTTAATTTATAGAACTCACATTTTGCAACTAGACGTGAAAGCACCTCCAGATGCGAAAGCAAGTTCAGACTCTGAGAAAGTCAATCGTTCTGCAGCTGTATGTTTTTAAGACGCCCTCAATATTTTGAAAAGACTCAACGGATAATCTACTAAGGGAAGAAAGACGAGTCTTTGTGTTGTCAATATGAAATTGACTTTTAGATTTGGTTTACCTCAAGCAAACTATTTTAAAAAAACATTGAACTGTGAGTTGCTGGTTTTGATCCAGCATGTCTTTTATAAATTTAATCAGAAAAATTTCTACTGTAAATCCAAGGATTGCACTACTTTTTGACAGAACTCTAAAACATTTTGTAGCAAAGCATTTCAAATGTAACATTAGATATGCAGATGATCTTAAATAAGTATAAAATAAAAATCTTTATCTAACTTGATTCTTTTATTTTCAGAATTGTGTCTTGTGAAATAAAATAAAATACAAAGTAGTTTACAAAAATCCAACCTCCCACTAAGTGTTCCTCATCTGCTTCTGGTTAGTAAGAACCCTAAAACATCAAACACATTGCTTTTCAAGTTAACCTCTTGAATGTGACAAGAGTGTGGTCAGACATTAGCAAGAAAATCTATTATGGAAATCAGAGTTCTCAACTGGTTTCTTGTTAATTTTACTTCAGGACTTTTGTAACATTGTTGCTTTTAACCTTTAAACAATCAATGATTCAAATTTTCACCTTGGTCAGAAGGCTGTAACTTAAGAGTTGAGCACAAATTCTACACTGGCACTGCATGCAATGGAGGACATGCTGGACAATTCAAGATGCTCTCTTTCATATGTTAAACAGAGGCCATCCTGCTCTTACGCAGATGTAAATCATTCCATGCAGTTATTCAAATATTTTGAAGAGTGTGTGTGTTCTTCTTGTTCTGGCCAACCCTCAACCAATATCATTGAAACAAATTGTGATCATTATCACATTGCTATTTGTGGGATCTTGCTATGCAGTAATTGTGCATTTCCTACAAGTGACCACACTTCAACGGCATTTCGTTAGCTGTAAATACTTCAGGATATCCTGAAATTATTGACAGCATTATATCACTTGCTAGTTCTTTCAGTCTGTATGTTCTAAGCTGCGGATAGAGCTGTACTACCTTCGGAGCAAAGATGTGTCAGATTCACCTGTCCTCAAACCACCTACCCTCAATCCACCATATACAATCATAAAAATGGGATTGCTGGCAACAGTAAGTTGGATTCAGCTGATGGTACAGAATTACTACTGGGGTCAAACTATAACCTTTTAAAGAACTTGCTGGCACTGAATACAAATACCTGGGTAACACCAATATGCAGGTAAAGTGCAAAGTATCTAAGGAATTATTTACAAAATTCTAATGCACTTCTATCTACATGACTCATCTGAAAGAAATACAAATGGCAATTTGTGTTCTTTCCCTTTATTTGTTCTGCTGATGGCTTTAGATATTGCAGCATGTTACACAGGTTTAACGGGAATTCTTCATTTGCTGCTGGCCAACTGTGAATTCTGTGTAAAATTTCTAATGTTTTGTGCCAGAATGGCTTTGCAAAACAGATCCTAATTTTTTTTTCAGAACATGATCAAAAGTCATAATGGGGTCATTGCTTTAGCTTCATTGTCTGTGTTTTATAAGTTCACATCAAAGGAGGTATGGTTAGGGCTGAACTCTTCAAAGCACAAGATCTTTTCAATAAATTCTTTAATGTAATGGCTTTCACAAGATCATCTTCGCAATCTGAGCAGAAACGCATGTTTGCACTGCTTACTATCCAAGGGGTGGTACTTGTCATAGAAATCCAAGATGTATTCTTCAGCCTTGAACCCAAACTTCTGATACAACAGCATAGCAGAGTTACTGGCTGAGACATGGAGAGTCACATCCTTTCCCATGCAAGTCTGTGAAGTAGGAGAAGAATGTGAATTTGCAGGTAAACAAAAACTGCTTTCAAAAAACAACAATGATGTAAAATTGTACACTCAACCTGACAAAAAATATATTACTTGAATGTGGGGAATAAGTATTCACTTACGTGCCCTCTACAAACTTGATAAAGGAGTTCTGGAAAAATGGTTTAATGCATCTTTCATCTACATTAGCGTAGGAAAACATGAAAATCACTGCAGGCATTCATCACTTTAATAATTTTAAGCAAAGATGCACATGTCAAATTATTCCGAAGCACAGACTCCATTTGTCCTGCACTAAGACGCAGGGACTTTATAAGCCCAGAAACTGAGCTGTTAGTAGAATGAGCACAATGATGTGATGCCTAGACATCAAAATTGGCTACGGATAACTGTGGAGTCTGAAAGAGTAATGGCAATGATGAAGGGGCATGTTTTGTGGTTATAGTAATGCATGTTATATGTTCCAAAGAAAGTTCAAATTTTAAACAGATCTTAAATTTTACCATTATACAGTTTAACAATGCAACAAAATCAACCTGAATGAGGTGGTAAATCATGAAGGTTGCAATCCCAGCTCTCCTCCATTCTGGGTGAACCAGCAGGAAAGAAATATATGCCTGATTGTACTTCACATCAGGAACCATGAAGCCAAAGCCAATAATAACTTTTTTGTAGAGGACAACAACACTGAAATCTGGGTACTGTAGGCTCTCTGACAAGTCAATGCCTGTGTGGATTAAAAGTAAGATTATATCATTAAATGTTTACAAACTAGATTCAAGTTGTACAGAGTATAATGTGGCATTGGCATTTTGAACAGTTATATTGCTGTCATATAACAATAATGTCTTTGATACTTCCAAAATGACATTCAGATACCATAAATAAAATAAGGAAATAATATTTGGAATATCACTTTTAGCAGATTTCATCAAAAAATTTTGCCCAGACCTTTCCTTCACTAACAAATTATACCAGAATAATCTCCATATAAGTTGTTTTTGTCTGCCTCTCATAGACTACACCAGAGCAGGTTATGAGCATCCCAAATATAAATATATATTATATATTACACACAAACAGATACATAGCTCCTTTAAAGGATTACAAGTTGGATTTTGTTGGCAAAGTTGAAGTAAACCTTCCACCATGAAATCTTGATATCCTTGAGAACCATATTCATCAGGACAAATTTATTCAGTTAATTTTAACACAATTATCTAATTCTATTTAAGCACTGGAATTCAGCAAACATTTTTCCCATTAAATTACAAAGCAGCCATCAGTAGTTAAAATTAAATCTAATTGTGTAATATTTAGTTTCTGTTTTCAATTTATCTCGCTTCACTCTCAATTTAAAAAGAAACCCTCTTTAGCTGCGAATGTGCAGGAATGTTGTGGAACCTCTGTGCTCTCTGGTCTCCACCAGTCACATCGCAGCCAGCTGCTACGTGATATAATAAAGTTATGTGGAAAATTCATAACATATCAGGAATCTAATCTTGTCAAAGGTTTAATGATTCAACCAAGCTTCAGATCATCCAAAACTCTGCTGCCTGCATCCTTATTTACCATCTAGCAGTTTTCAACTCTATGTTCATTGGATCCTAGCAACTTGATTTTAGAATTTTCATCCTCATTTTCAAGTTCCTCTCTTGCCACCCTATCCCTCTCTCTAATCTCCTCAAGCCCCATAATTCTCCAATAGAACTGTGCTTCTTTTAACTGGTCTCTTGAGTTTTTCCAGTCTTAATTGCTCCACCATTAGTGATTATACCTTCAGTTTCAAAGACCCTAAGAACTGGAATTCATTTCCTAATCTTCACTATCTCTAACTACCTCTCTGCCTTTTAACACATATCTTTGACTGACCTTCCTCTAAAACTTGTCTGCCCATCCTCCCCTCTCTGGCTGTTTGAGGCTTTGTAGTATACTTCTAGCAATGTGATTACTCCCTTTTTGTTTTTAAGTTCTACTCAATTGAAGAACCATGTTAAGATATCATCCTCTTACTGCAATAATATATTAATTTATCAATATTGCAACACCATCTCTCTTTGCAACTCTCCCAGTCTTGCCTGAAGATTCTATACTGCCCAGAGTATTGAGCTGCCAGTCTTTTGCCCCTTCCTCAACCATGTCTCTGTGATAGCAATGATATCATATCCCTGTGTTAATCAGCACCCTTAATTTATTTGCCTTACTTGCAAGGCTCTTAGCATTAAAATATATGCCATTGAGTCTTGCAGTGATTGACTATATATGCCATACCAGCCAGTGCTTGTCTGTGCATCACCCCATTATAATTGCACACCATATTCTATCCCCCTACCAAATTAGTTTAAATTCCACCAACAGCACTGACAAAGCACTGTTTCCAGGATGTTAGTCCTGTTTCAAATCAGACACAACCCTGTTGGGCTTGTACTAGTCCCATCTTTTCCAGAAACTAACCCAGGAATCCAAAGACCTCGACATGCTCCAAACCTTAAACCATCTGCTCTATCCACTTTTCCTATACACAATACCACATAGCATTGTGATTAGTCTAGAGATTATGAGCTTTAATATCCTGCCACGTTAGAGGAAGGATGTGAACATGAGTGTAGAAGAGATTTAGTGGAATAGCTCCAGTGATGAGAAACCTCAGGTATGAAGATAGTTTGAAGAAGTTGGGACTGTTTTCCTTGGAGAATAAAAGGGCTCAGAAGATATTTGAAAGAATTTTTCAAGATGGTGTGCGGTCTTGACAGTTGTTAAATGCTGGTTAGACAGCATATAAGCATTCACTTTTCTAGTCACATTTTTACTTTCAGTCCACAAACTTTAAGGGCAGCAACTACCTGTACCTCTGTATACATAAACCCAGTTAGTGCTCACCCACTTATCCTTTAATTATCTGACAACCATCACCTAATGTCCTAGTTCCATTTAGTCTTAGGCATCCCTTCCAGTCTCAACTAGATGATAACAGTAGATGAGAAACTGTTCCCACTCATGAAATGATCAAGAAAACAGGACACAGAGTTAAACTAATTTGTAGAAGAAGCAAATGCAATTTGAGAAATAAACCTTTTCACAAAGTAGCTAGTTAGGATCTGGATGTACTGCCTGGAACTGTGGCAGAAACAGGTTTAATCAAGACATTCAAGAGGATACTAGATGATTATCGGAATTAAAAACAAGCAGCATTATGGGGAAAGACAGATAAAATGCTCAAACAGACAAATAGCCTGGATGTAGGTTTGCTCGCTGAGCTGGAAGTTTGTTTTCAGATGTTTCATCACCCCACAAGATAACATCATCAGTGAGCCTCCAGATGAAGCACTGGAGGCATGGCCCGCTTTCTATTTATGTGTTTAGGTTTCCTTGGGTTGGTGATATCATTTCCTGTTCTTTTTCTCAGGGGGTGGTAAATGGGATACAAGTCAATGTGTTTTGTCATTGGATCCCATTTACCACCCCGAGAAAAAGGTAACATAATGACATCACCAACCCAAGGAAACCTAAACACAAAAATAGAAAGTGGACCATGCTACCAGTGCTTGATCCGGAGGCTCACTGAAGAGGTTACCTAGCATGGTGACGAGACGTCTGAAAACGAACCTTCCAGCTCAGTGAGCAAACATGCATCCAGAACCTCAACCTGAGCTACAAATCTCAAAACTCGCTAAGACAAATAGCCTTTTACTGCACTGTAACAATGACAAGATTTTCTGATTTTCAGCTATCTAATTTAGAGGTGTTGTTGACAGTGAGGTAAATTTCACAGCAGTGTAAAAATGTTAGGTAATAATAATGGGGGATTTTAACTTCTCCAATAACTGGAATGGACAAAGTATAAAATGCTTAAGAGGGGGCAGAGTTCTCCAAATGTGCCCAGGGGCCTTTTTAAGCCAACAAACAGAAAGTGCTTGATTAATTTTAGGAACAAAACCAGGCAAGTGGTACAAGTATCAGAATAGCAGGATTTCAGTGATAATGTCCATAGCTCAGTAAAATTTAAGGTAATCGTGGAAAAGGACAAAGGTGGAACTGGAAATAAAAGGCTCTGAATTGGGAAAAGGCCAATTTTAATAAGATAAGATAGGACTGAGCCAAAGTGGACTGGGAAAATCTGCACCACAGCAGTGAAGTCTTTCAAAAAGGAAAAAAGATTGCAGGGCCAACTCGTTCACAAAGATGAAAAACAGGACAGGTCCAAAGAATCGATAGGAAAATAAAGGAGAGCTTATGATAACTACCAAGGGCTCAAAAGACCAGAAGCCCAAGAAGTGTATGGAAGGGTTGCTTGAAAAAGAAATTAGGAAAGTAAAGAGTGAACATGGAAGAAAAAAGGGCAGATAAAATAAAGGAAAATCCAAAAGCATTTTATAAGTTTATTAGGAGCAAAAGGATAACCAGGGAAAAACAAGTTGAGATCAACTCAATTTTCCTGTGTTATTGTCATCTCCCTTAATTCCATCAGTGCCCAAAAATCTATCGATCCTAATCTTGAATGTAATCACCAAAGAGCATCCATAACACCTTGGGATAGAATTCCCAAAGATCCACAACATTGCAAAGAATGAAAGCACTTAATGACTGACCGGATTCCTAGTTCCATTCTCTGCAGGCAGCAGAATCAATCTCTTAGCATCTACCTGTCAATTTCAATGAAGTCACCTCTCACTGCACAATGTTCAACACTATTCTCGACTCCTGTGATACCGAAGCAGTCCACAGCCATATGCAGCTATACCTGGACAACATCCAAGCTTGGGCTGTAAAGTAGCTAGTAACGTGTGCACCGTACAAGTATCAAGCAACAATCATCTTAAACAAGAGCATCTAACCATATCCACTTAATGTTCAACAGCATAGCATCACTGCATGTCACAATATCACCATCCTGGGGCTTACTATCGATAATAAGCTGGACTAGACCAGTCACATGAATACCTCACTGTGAGAGCAGGTCAAAGGCTAAGAATTCTGTGGTGAGTAACTCACCACCTGTCTCCCCAGGGCACAAGTAAAGAATGTGATGGAAAACTATTGCCTAGGTTGCAGCTCTAACAATACACAAGAAGCACAACACCAGCCAGAACAAAGCAGCCTATTTCATTAACACCCATTTAATCACTTTCAAAATTCTGTCCCTTCACCACCAACACACAGTGGCAGGGTATCATCTACAGGACTTACATGTTATCTCCAATCATCCTGGCTCTTCAACCACACCAACCACTTAGTAAGGATAACGACAGCAGATGCTGAGGAACACCACCAGAACAAGTTCCTTTCCAAACCATACATCATCCTCACTTGGAACAATGTTGCTCTTCCTTCACTGTTGTTGGGTCAAAATCCTGGAACTCCCTTCCTAACAACATTTTGGTGTTTCTAAGCCCAAAGATTGCAGTGGTTCAGGAAGGCTACTTACTACCATCTTCTCAAGGGCAATTAAAGATGGGTAATAAATGATGGCCTCATCCAGGGGTGGGGAACCTGCGGCGGCCTTCTAGGCCATTGTCTGTGGCCTTTTGAATGAATCCAAATTTTGCAGAACAAATCTTTTATTTTTTATTAATATCTATATTCTCCTACTGAACCAAAATCAAGATGCCCTTAAGGTCACAAATGACGGATATCCATCTAGAGAATCAGCTAAAACTGCAGACCTCCACGTTGCAACCAAATATTCAAATGCTTTCCTACCAAAAGCAGTCACAACAAAGTCATTAAAAGGTTAGTTAACTTTAGAATTAACATTTTTTTTCATTTTTTTTTAAGTTAGTTAGTACATAGTAGTTAGATTTTTACAAAATAATGTGAATTTTGAAGAATATATAATTGAAGTTTCTTGGATGCGACCTTATTAGATTACAACTAACATAATGCGGCCTTCCAACATGAAAAGGTTCCCCACCTCTGGCCTAGTCAGCAATGCCCACCTCCCATCAACCAAAGTTGTTCTTATATAGTACATTCAATTTCACGTCATAGAAAAATGCCCTTAATGTAGCAATCAATTGAGTGTATCGTTGTGACAAGTACAGGTAGTTCTGAGGTGACATGCATTTCAGAAGCGCGATTTGGCTATACCGTCACTAACAAATGAGGGAACGGTATTTTGGAAAATGCTTACTTCCGTTGGCAATAGCGCAATTCCAGCAGGGATCAGCGTGTGCGCACTTCATTCTGCGCATGCGCCAATGTGCCCACCGAAATCTCTGCACATGCACCAATGTTCTTGCTATTCTGCACATGTGCCAATGTCAGCTGCCAAGGTCCTGTGGAGAGCAGCTTTCTTAGTACATTTAAAAACCTATGTTAAATTTACTTTTGTTAATAAATATGATTTCAACCTTCATTCAGGCTGTGCTATACTTTGTGTTAGACTTTTGGGTGATTTTTGAGCGATCGTGAATGACATTCTTTGCTGGTCTGCCCCTAACCCCACTTTTCCCATAGGTTTCATTATTTCTATGAAGTCAGGTTTCGCTGGGATGTGACTATGGTGTTATAGCAGAACTCTTTGTATATCCCTCTTAGTTACTAAGAACACCAAAACTTAATAGTAACTCAGGTGGGATCTCACCTATCAAATTCAAGTAAGACTGCCTTACTTTCACCTTGTGATTTGTGTGTAATGCCACCCACCCATTGAAACCCACGTATAGATATTAGTCCATTTAAATGATATCGTCGTTTTCTATTCTTCCTACCTTAAGTGGATAATCTCACATTTTCTTACGTTATATTCCATCTGCCTCCTCATTTTGCCCACTCGTTTAAATCTCTCCATATTCTTTTGCATCCTCCGCACCATTTTAAACATCAATGATGTTCCATTTAATAGTACTCATCTTTGCGTCAAGTCTACAGCAGAGTGAAGTTGGATGATATTTCACTGTATAAAGAAAGGATTTAAAATACCTGGCCAGAAGAATTCATGGCACATCGAGTTTATTGTAGGAATAAAATTAGGGCAGACATAGCAGTAATCAACAGGGGCATCAGCTTCTGCTTTCCAAGTAGGATCATTCCGGTTTGGATAGGCCCGGATTTCGGCCAGTAGTTGTAGTTTAGGTGGATTGCATTCAAAGTCACGCCTAATGATTCAAAACAAAACGGATACTCACTTTGTGAAATAGCAACTGTAGCAATTGTCCCTCTGAAAGTTTCAGCACACAAAACCATGAGAAATCTAACTGCACCTTCTAGGAGAAATCTATACCTGATATATGGTTTGAGGACTCGCGAAGTGTAGGGGCTGATGATGCTTTGGTTCATTAACATGTCTCCTGATCCAATCAGTCGGTGTATAAACTTTGTCTTTTGTTGTTGATATCCTTTCATGTGTGAGAAAGACATCTGCAAAGAATCAGTAATAAAAAAAATCAAAAACACTCCTGCCAAACACGAGACCCTGAGTGCTTGTCAGCTGAAGCAGCGAGTTAGTGATCTGGAAGGTTCCTGGTCTAATGATGTTAGCCAACCTCAGATAGATTGGTACTTCCCAGCTTGTCAGTGCACTTGGAAGGTGGGCAAGGTGGTCAACCACAGTTCTTTACCTTGATTTCCCATCGGAAATCCATGCATACTTATCAAATGAGAACAAATGCAGTATCTGCTGAAATGGCTCAATGATCAAGCTCACAGATAAAGTCACTTGGACGTGCAAGTAGAGGTCAATCGGTATCCCAAAAATAAGTATCCCAGCCAGAGGTCAACATTTTCTGGGTTGGGGTTGGGGTAGATATCTTTGGGAGGTGAGATCTTATAAACAACCTTCAGTCATTTGATCAGCCACAAACTCATTGGAAGATGGTGGAAGATCCAAGTGCACGACAAAAGAACAACAACAACAACAATGCTTAGTTAAAAAAAAACAACTTTGGCAAATCATTTCCATGAACTCCGTCCTGTTGTAATACCAATACAAAACAAACATCAGTCTGTGCATTTATGTTAAATAAAGGACTGTATCCAATATAAATAAGATCACCACAAATATAAAACCAAACTTATTCAAATAAATCATCTCTTGTAGAAAACAAATAACAACACAAAGTATGAAACAGTGGTAGTGTCCAGTGTTGTGACTGAGATGGGCTGTCCTTAAAAGAAACATCCAACTCGGCCAGCTCTCCATTCTTTCCCAGAACTTTGCTTTATTATCAGGATTTGTCTGTTAACACCAATGCACAAATGATTCATGATTGTGCATGCTGTTGAGCTGATTCTTCAAAATTAAAATTTAATGTAGAACTTAAACTATTTTATTACAAGTGTATCTTAATTGGTAAATACTTGTTACTATGAGAGATGTCTGCTAATGTGCACGCTCCTTGGTGTCAGCAACAGCAGCCTTATTACTAATTCACAAATTTAAATGATTACCTCAGACATGCTAATCCTGTAATCTCTGAACCTTGGCAATTTACCCCTCAAAACGGATGCAACTCTGCCTCCTTTTCTGTCATTTAATATTTCATTGTTTGAATTATTTAAGTCATGAAGTGCCACTTTTAAAAGCGAGTTTTCATTGGCTAATAAACCCTAAAATTGATTTGTGTCACCAACCTGTTATCAATTTAATGATACATGGGCTTAATCTTTGTGTTCTCTATGATAGCATAGCAGTGTGACTGATGAATGCATAAATGAGAACACAGTCTGATACAATCACCTTATATCAAAATTGCTGCAGAAATCAAGACTACATTCAGAAGCAACACAATGCAATTTCTTTAAAAGCAAAATACTGTTTGAAATCTGAAGTAATTACAAAGAATAAAGAATGCTGGAGAAGCTCAGCATGTCTGGCACCATCTGTGGAAATAGAAACACACAAATGTTTTGAATCTTCTGAAGACGTTCTGATGCTGCCTGACCTGCTGAGTTTCTCCGGCATTCTTTCTGCTTGTTTGAGTGCAATTTTTTTCTTGCTGCCATAGCCCATCAGCCGAATCATTTGAATTAACTGGAAGAGAAAAAAATTGAAGGAATAAAATTAATCTGTAAATAGGTTTCTTAAGTATTTGTTCCCTCAGGTCATCAGAAACTCATACAGCTCATACTAATAAACAAGTCATGCTTTATTACACAATCTCAAAACCTGATGATACTGAAAGGAAAAGCATATTCGCCTATTTTGCTACTATCCTCACTCACCTGGTACCGGTCCAAAATCCGGAAGTCTTGACTAGTGGTCCGAAAGGTCCCAACATCCATTGGTATCTGGGCATGGTCACTTTCCTTTGCTCCATACTGCCCACCAACCAATGACACTGCAGCTTCAACAGCTTGATCCAGGTCAAAGAGGGGCAAACCACGTTCCTTTTTGGCCTGTCTCACGAGCAGTTTGCGGCGCAGTCGCTTGGCCTCTAAACTTAAGGCTACTGCATGGGGACAAGCTTCTAGCCTTCGGAGTAGAAGTCTCTCATCATACATACTGAGGGCAATACACTTGGGAGCAGGCACCTCTACTACTTTCTCCGTCTGGATTTTTTTCCTGTCTCGAACGCTAAATTGAGACAGTTCAATGGCATCCTCGGGTTCTTCAATATCAGCTTCCATTTTCTCAGCTCTCTCCTCATCCTCCTCCACATCACACTTGATTTGTTCATCTGCTTTTACTTTCTTCCTGCTTATGATCATGGTGCCACTGGTCACATTGGGAGGTGGCACATATTCTATTCCAGGATCAATAACACCATCCACATCACCCTCTTCATCATCTACAGAGGAGGAAATGTAAAATACTCACTTCCAATATCGATTCAGTCTTTTTTTTTTCTGGATCGCACTGGATCCTTACACAATGACAAATTTTAACTTGACATATTGTTGAAAACAAAATAAGACAAACTATACCAATTTGAATGCCAGTTAGAGGTTGAAAGTCCAATTACGAATGGCATGAGGAAGAGTTTTAGAGCGAGAAAGTCTACCTGTGTTCACAGCTTCCAACTTGGTTTTCCTGTTTCCCATGGACTCCTGCTTCCTTGCCAATAGCATCTCTGGCAACTACCCTTAATATCCACAAACTCTTTCAAACACCACCTTCTTTTGTGCCACTCCTAGGAAAGACCTCTTCCTCATGCCATGCATAACTGGTTTTTCAAACTCCCAACTGCCTATCAATTGATACTTCTCACTTCCATAAAAAAAACCAAAAGAACAGCTCTAAAGAATGGTCACTGGACCCAAAATATTAACTCTGCTTTCTCTCTACAGATGTTGCCAGACCTGCTAAGTTTGTCCAGCAATTTTTGTTTTTGCTTCAAACTACCATAATACCCAAGTAGCAATAGATTGACTCATCCCTCAGATGCTCCTTTGACACTTCTGTCCACATCAAAATCTTCACATTCTCATCCTAGTCACTGGTGCAAGTTTGGACAAAGGAGGCAGCTATACAGCCAATGTTTACAGACCAAACATTGCATTAAGTAATAAAATTGTACAATAGTAATCCAAGCCTAAATGTGCACAGGATACTTACCAAATCAATCCTAAACAGTTTCTATTTAAAGGCAGTTCTACACATTTCGAAGAATTTATTGCTGTCTTTTAGCCTATGTCTTTGGATGGATGAAAATATCATCAGCAATGGCCCAACATAACAGATCCATGTGTAAAAAGACTGTTGCTATGTAACTGAACACATGCACACAACTGGCTGTACTTGTACTGGAAATGGAATCCTTACAGACATTCCAGGTTAACACCTAATCTGGGTGCTTAGTACAAAGTGGGATTTTATTGGAAAACTCTGGCTGACAGTTACTAAGTAGTCATATGCTACAGAAGTATTTCTCCCATATAAACAAAAATCAGGAGGATAAATGATTTTGGATCAAATCTGTGGCCAATCTTTGCCACATGCAGAAGGAGAACATTCTTATAAAAAGTTACTCTCTTTATTAATAAAAATGCTGTAAACCTAATGTGAAAGCACATTGCTAGGTCAACAGATTTACTAATTAGACCTGTAGTCGCTGACCAACAATGGATGATTCCTCAGAAATACTTAAATTTTGAAAGTCTCCTCTTAGTTTTCAAATTCCTTCCAAAGCCTTGACTTTCCCTGTCATAAAACACTCTGATATCTGTGGTCCCACAATTTCAGCCTATTCTGCAGCTCCAATTTCAATCACACCTTGAACACTATGCCTTCTGCCAGCCCTAAGCTCTAGAATGACCTTGATAAAAATGGCCTCTCTACCCTTCTCTCTCCACTTCAAGTTAAAATTTACTTCTTTGACCAAGGTTAAGGTAGGTTGTGAAAGCAACTCCTTATGCAGCTTCACTGTTAGTTTTGAGAGTTAACTTGGGGTAACTTGAAGCCTTTATTATATTTATGCAAATGTAAAATGTGGTAAAATTCTACTTAAATATTAATTTAATACACCAGGTCTTAGGTTTTAAAGGGTTCATTATGTTCTAAAGATTCAGGCATTTACTCCGGTAGACTCCCAAGAATAAACACCTCAGCAGGAATGCGAAGGAGTTTGTACGTGTTTTGTCAAACAATGAGCTGCTGCTCAACTCGTTTTGTCTTATTTTGCAACAACAGCTATCTGCTTTGGAGGGACTGTTAGCAGACTCCTGTCACCTGCTAATGTCACAACAGATGATGCATTCTCAGCTTGCAAGAGGCTAAACCAACAACATTTCTGCAGGGAGGGTGGAGAGAGGGGTGGGTGGAGAGGGAGAGAGAGAGAGAGAGAGAGAGAGAGAGAGAGAGAGAGAGAGAGAGAGAAAAAGAGAGCACGCACAAGAGAGACACCTCCAGCCCTTGATGTTGCACCAACCTGTGAAACCAATCTGAAGCTGATCTAACCTACACTATTGCATTATCAGCCATATATTTATCCAATGACCATTTAAATGCCCTTAAAGTTGGCAAGTCTACTACTATTGCAGCAGGTCATTCCACACCCTTACTACTTTGAGTAAAGAACCTACCTCTAACATCTGTCCCATATCAATCACTCCTCAATTTAAAGCTATGTCCCCTCATTGTAGCCATCACCAGAGGGAAAAAGGCTCTCCATGTCCACCCTATCTAATCCTCTGATCATCTTATACGCCTCTATTAAGTCACCTCCCAACCTTTTTCACTCTAATGAAAACAGCCTCAAGTCCCTCTGCCTTTCCTCATAAGACCTTTCCTCCATGCCAGGCAACATCCTCGTAAATCTCCTCTGCACCCTTTCTAATGCTTGGTGATTTCCTCGAATTCCAGGAGCAGCAATTACTGTTTTATGTGCAGTTGCATTGTTTTGGAACTTTGGAAAAAAAATGTCAAAACAACAGCAGTTTTAAAAGAGAGAAGAACAAAGGAAGCATGTGGTGAGATCATTGCAGGAGGGAGGGAGAGAGAGAGAGATCCTGCAGAGTTACTGCCTTTGCTATTTGAATTCACGTGTCGCTGGACATCGGAGTGGGTCTGGGAAAAATTAACAAACAGTGAATTTCACAACTAATCTTGGAGGAACCGGTTTGGGCGAAGTTCACAACACAGAATCAGATAGGTTAATCATTGTTTTAAGTCTGTCCAATAGAAAGGCTGCAGTAGTGAGTAGAGTGGGTTCTTTCTTGATTATATGTTTTTGGAGATAAGTCTCTTGATTAAACTTAAAATATAAGCCATAACTATTAATTTAACCTGGGGCAGTGTTTTGTAGAGGAATAAGATGGTGTTATTTTGGGGGTCTGTAGATTGTGAAGGAGCAAAAATGGCCTTTAATAGAGTGATATGTACTTCTTGTCAGATGTGGGAGTTTAAAGAGAGTTACTGTGGATTATATCTGCCATAAATGCCGTTGGATGTGAATCTTATCAGATCGATGGATCGATTGGAGAGACAATGAGGAATTTTTAACAACAACAGTATTTGATAGATGGCAGTTATATGAAAAGGTGGGGTGGGGGGGGGAAAAAAAAAAGAGTCTCAGATACACTCACATAGATGGGTTAACTCCAGGAAGGGCAAGAGATAGGTACCTAGGGCAGGAGTCTTTTGTGGATATGCTGTTTTGGAAAATGTAGGGGGTAATGGATTCTCAGGGGAACGTAGCACGAACAGCCAAGTTTCTGGTATTGAGACTGGTTCTAATGCAATGAGAGGAACGTCAGGTTCCAAGAAATCAATTGTGTTAGGAGATTCTGTAGTCCAAGGTACAGTCAGACTTTTCTGTGGCCAGCAGCAAAAAAGCAGAATGGTGTGTTGCTTCCCTGGTGCCAGGATCAAGGATGTCTCAGAGAGGGTGCAGAGTGTTCTCACGGGGGAGAGGGGCCAGCAAGAGGTCATTGTCCACATTGGAACCAACAAAATTGGAAGGGAAAGGGTTGAGACTCTGAAGGGAGATTACAGAGAGTTAGGCAGAAATTTAAAAAGGAGGTCCTCAAGGGTAGTAATATCTGGATTACTCCCGGTGCTATGAGCTAGTGAAGGCAGGAATAGGAGGATAGAGCAGGTGAATGCACGGCTGAGGAGCTGGTGTATGGGAGAAGGATTCACATTTTTGGATCATTGGAATCTCTTTTGGGGTAGAACTGACCTGTACAAGAAGGACGGATTGCACCTAAATTGGAAGGGGATTAATATACTGGCAGGGAAATTTGCAAGAACTGCTAGGGAGGATTTAAACTAGTAAAATATAGATAGGATAGATCGAGTGAATCCTTAGAAGAGCATGAAGGAAGTAGGAGTACACTTAAGAGGGAAATCAGGAGGGCAGAAAGGGGACATGAGATAGCTTTGGCAAATAGAATTAAGGAGAATCCAAAGGGTTTTTACAAATACATTAAGGACAAAAGAGTAGGGGGAGAGAATAGGGCCCCTCAAAGATCAGCAACGCGGCCTTTGTGTGGACCCCCAGAAAACGGGGGAGATACTAAATGAGTATTTTGCATCAATATTTACTGTGGAAAAGGACATGGAAGATATAGACTGCAGGGAAATAGATGGTGACATCTTACAAAATGTCCAGATTACAGAGGAGGAAGTGCTAGATGTCTTGAAATGGGTAAAGGTGGATAAATCCCCAGGACCTAATCAGGTGTACCCGACAACTCTGTGGGAAACTAGAGAAGTGGTTGCTGGGTCTCTTGCTGAGATATTTGTATCATCGATAGTCACAGGGGAGATGCTGGAAGACTGGAGGTTGGCAAACGTGGTGCCACTGTTTAAGAAGGGTGGTAAGGGCAAGCCAGGGAACTATAGACCAGTGAGCCTGACCTCGGTGGTGGGCAAGTTGTTGGAGGTAATCCTGAGGGACAGGATGTACATGTACATGTATTTGGAAAGGCAAAGACTGATTAGGGACAGTCAATATGGCTTTGTGCATGGGAAATCATGTCTTACAAACTTGATTGAGTTTTTATGAAGAAGTAACAACGATGATTGATGAGGGCAGATCAGTAGATGTGATCTATATGGACTTCAGTAAGACGTTTGACAAGGTTCCCCATGGGAGACTGGTGAGCAAGGTTAGATCTCATGGAATACAGGGAGAACTCGCCATTTGGATACAGAACTGGCTCAAAGATAGAAGACAGAGGGTGATGGTGGAGGGTTGTTTTTCAGACTGGAGACCTGTGACCAGTGGGGTGCCCTGTGGGTCCTCTACTTTTTGTCATTTACATAAACGATTTGGATTCAAGGATAAGAGGTACAGTTAGTAAGTTTGCAGATGACACCAAAATTGGAGGTGTAGTGGACAGCGAAGAGGGTTACCTCAGATTACAACAGGATCTTGACCAGATGGGCCAATGGGCTGAGAAGAGGCAGATGGAGTTATATAAATGCGAGGTGCTGCATTTTGGGAAAGCAAATCTTAGCAGGACTTATACATTTAATGGAAAGGTCCAAGGGAGTGTTGCTGACCAAAGAGACCTTGGAGTGCAGGTTCATAGCTCCTTGAAAGTGGAGTCGCAGGTAGATAGGATAGTGAAGGCGGCATTTGGTATGCTTTCCTTTATTGGTCAAAGTATAGAGTACAGGAGTTGGGAGGTCATGTTGCAGCTGTACAGGACATTGGTTAGGCCACTGTTGGAATATTACGTGCAATTCTGGTCTCCTTCCTATTGGAAAGATGTTGTGAAACTTGAAAGGGTTCAGAAAAGATTTACAAGGATGTTGCCAGTTGGAGGATTTGAGCTACAGGGAGAGGCTGAACAGGCTGGGGCTGTTTTCCCTGGAGCGTCGGAGGCTGAGGGGCGACCTTTACAAAATTATGAGCGGCATAGATAGGGTAAATAGGCAAAGTCTTTTCCCTGGGGTCGGGGAGTCCAGAACTAGAGGGCATAGGTTTAGGGTGAGAGGGGAAAGATTATAAAAGAGACCCAAGGGGCAATGTTTTTACGTGTATGGAATGAGCTGCCAGAGGAAGTAGTGGAGGCTGGTACAATTGCAACATTTAAGAGGCATTTGGATGGGTATATGAATAGGAAGGGTTTGGATGGATATGGGTCGGGTGCTGGCAGGTGAGACTAGACTGGGTTGGGATAACTGGTTGGTATGGATGGGTTGGACCGAAGGGTCTGTTTCCATGCTGTACATCTCTATGACTCTATACTTCATATAATGCGGCGACCAGAACTGTATGCAATATGTTTTTGTACAGTTGCAAAATGATCTCATGGCTCCAAAATTCAATCCCTCTACCAATAAAAGCTAACACACTATACACCTTCTTAACAATCCTATCAACCTGGGTGGCAAATTTCAGGGAGCTATGCACATGGACACAGAGATCTCTCTGCTCCTCTATACTACCAGGAATCTTACCATTAGCCCAATACTCTGTATACCTGTTACTCCTTCCAAAGTGAATCACCTCACACTTTTCTGCATTAAACTCCATGTAGCACGTCTCAGCCCAGCTCTGCAGCTTACCCATGTCCCTCTGTAACCTGCAATATCCTTCTGCACTGTTCACAACTCCACCAATCTTAGTGTCAAACACAAATTTACTAACCCATCCTTCTACACCCTCATCCAAGTCATTTATAAATATGACAAGTAACAGTGGCCCCAAAACAGATCCTTGCAGTACACCATGAGTAAGTGAACTCCAGTATGAACATTTCCCATCAACCACCACCCTCTGTCTTTTTTCAGCTAGCCAATTTCTGATCCAAACTGCTAAATTAGCCTCAATCCCAGGGCTTTGTATTTTCTACAAAAGCCTAACATGGGAAACCTTATCAAATACCTTACTAAAATCCATATACACCATACCAATTGCTTTACCCTCAGCCACCTGTTTGGTCACCTTCTCAAAGAACTCAATAAGGTTTGTGAGGTACAACCTATCCTTCACAAAATCATGTTAACTATCCCTCATCAAATTATTCTTCTCTAGATGATTATAAAGCCTATCTCTTATAATCCTTTCCAACACTTTACCCACAGCTGAAGTTAAGGGTCACTGGTCTATAATTACCAGGATTGTCTCTACTCCCCTTCTTGAACAAGGGGACAACATTTGCTATCCTCCAGTCTTTGGCACTATTCCTGTAGACAATGACGACATAAGGATCAAAGCCAAAGGCTCTGCAATCTCCTTCCTAGTTTCCCAGAGAAGGTTAGGATAAATCGTAAATGGCCAAGAGGACTTATGTATTTTCACCCTTTCCAGAATTACTAACGCCTTCTCCTTATGAACCTCAATCCCATCTAGTCTAATAGCCTGTATTCCAGTATTCTCCTTGACAACACTGTCTTTTTCCTGTGTGAATACGGAGGAAAAATATTCATTTAACACCACTCTTACCTCTTCAGACTCTATGCACAACTTTCCACTACTGTCCTCGACTGGCCCTAATCTTACTCTCGTCATTCTTTTACTCCTGACATAGTTATAGAAAGCTTTAGGGTCTTCCTTGATCCTACCTGCCAAAGACTTATGTCGCCTCCTGTGTCTTCTTATCTCTCTCTTCAGGTCCTTCCTGGCTTGTAACTCTCCAATGCCCTAACTGAGCCTTCACATAAGCCTCTTCCTTCCTCTTGACAAGTGATTCAACATTAGTAAACCACGGCTCCCTCGCTCGACCACTTGCTCCCTGCCTGACAGGTACATACTTATTAAGGTCACGCAGTAGCTGTTCCTTGAACAGGCTCCACATTTCCATTGTGCCCATCCCCTGCAGTTTCCTTCCCCATCCTACGCATCCTAAATCTTGCCGAATAGCATCATTAATTGCCTTTCACCCAGCTATAATCCTTGCCCTGCGGTATGTATCTATCCCTTTTCATCGCTAAAGTAAACTTAATCAAACGGTGATCACTATCACCAAAGCGCTCACCCAACTTCAAATCTAATATCTGGCCAGGTTCATTACCCAGTACCAAATCCAATGTGGCCTCGCCTCTTGTGGGCCTATCTACAAACTGTGTCAGGAAACCCTCCTGCACACAATAGACAAAAATTGACTCATCTGAGGTATTCGAAATCTGGCATTTCCTGTCAATATTTGGAAAGTTAAAGACCCCCATAACAACTACCCTATTACTCTCACTCTTATCAAGAATTATCTTTGCAATCCTTTCCTCTACATCTCTGGAATTATTCGGAGGCCTATAGAAAACTCCCAACAGGGTGACCTCTTCTTTCCTGTTTCTAACCTCAGCCCTTACTACCTCAGTAGGCAAGTCCTCATCAAACCTCCTTTTTGCCACCATAATGCTGTCCTAGACTAACAATGCCATACCTCCTCCTCTTTTACCACCTTCTCTAAACTGTGGAACCTGTAACAACCAGTCCTGTCCCTGCCCTATCCGTGTCTCCGAAATGGCCACAACATTGACGTTCCAGGTACCAAGCCATGCTGCAAGTTCACCCACCTTATTCCGAATGCTGCTGGTGTCGAAGTAGACATACTTCAAACACCTTCCTATCTGCTGGTACACTCCTGCGACCTTGAAATCTTATTCACGAGTTCACTACTCTCAATCTCCTGTATTGGAGTTAAAATTCAGGTTCCCATCCTCCTGCTGAATTAGTTTAAATCCTCCCAAAGAGCATTAGCAATACATCCCCCCACTCCCCCCAAAAGAAATTGGAACTCCTCTGGTTTAGGTGTAGACCATCCTGTTTGTAGAGGTCCCACCTACCCCAGAATGAGCTCCAATTATCCAGGTATCTGAAGCCCTCCCTCCTGCACCATCCCTGTAGCCACGTGTTCAATTGTTCTCCCTCCCTCTATTCCTCACCTCACTAGCACATGACATGGGTAACAAACCAGAGATAACAACTTCGTTTGTTTGAGCTCTAAGCTTCCACCCTAGCTCCTTGACTCACCACCCATTTTCCTACCTATGTCATTGGTGCTTATGTGGACTCTGACTTGGGGCTGCCCCCTCTCCCCCTTAAGGATCCTGAAAACACGATCCGAGACATCACTGGAGGCAACACACCAACCACGAGTCTCTCTCATTCCCAATGAAACGCCTTCCAAATCATCCTGACTCTTAAACAGATTGCCATTCCTTCAGTTATTAGGTCAAGATATTGAAGACCCCTCCCTAACAGCATTTTAGGTGTTGGATTAGGTTTGCTCGCTGAGCTGAAAGGTTCATTTTCAGACTTTGCATTACCTTACTAGGTAACATCTTCAGTGGACCTCACATGAAGCAATGCTGAAAATTCCTGCTTTCTATTTATGTTTGGATTTCTTTGGGTTGGAGATGTCATGTCCAGTGATGTCACTTCCTGTTCCTTTTCTCATGGAGTCTAACTCTATGTGTTTGTTGATAAATCTGTCAACAAACACAAGTTAGACCCCATCTACCACCCCCTGAGAAAAGAGGAAGTGACTTCATCACAGGAAACGACATCACCACCCCAAAGAAACCCAAACATATAAATAGAAAGCAGGAATGTTCAGCATTGCTTTGCATGAGGTCCACTGAAGACGTTACCTAGTAAGGTAACAAAACGTCAGGAAATGAACCTTTCAGCTCAGCGAGCAAACTACATCCAAACCCACAACCTGAGCTACAAATCTCAAAACTCGCATTTTAGGTGTACCTATACATGGACTACAGCAATTCAAGACTTCTCACCAGCATCATCTCAAGTGCAATTAGAGCTGGGCAAATAAGTGTTTACCATGCTAGTGCACCAACATCCCATGAATAAATATTTAAAGACTACACTTACAACCAATGAAATACTTTTCAAAAGTGTTTTAAAACATCCTGAAGTGATGAAATACACTAAATAATTTTCAAGTTCTTTCATCTTGTAAATTCTCCAATCTCAAACTTTAAAATCTCTGTGTTTACCAGACTTTAATATTTTCACAACAACTTCCGTTTAAAGCCAAAAGAGCAATTTAATGACAGCTGCCTTTACTCACCTCACTCTATATTTACTAAGTAAAGTTTATTATGATATACAATCTATTAAGAGGAATCTGAAAAGTCTTACAGCCCTGTCTTACTGTACAAGAGGAGACTGTAGTAATAAGTAATTTCACTTTCCATTTTAAAGGAGAAGCCAAAAATGCAGTTGCGATATCCCAGAAAATACAACTTCAAGAAATTTTATTATTTGCTTATCTGAAACTCTTTTTTTGTTCAAATTAAAAACAGGCTAATAGACATTCACAGCACAGAGGATGCCTTCCAATTGCAAGTCAGCAAAGATCTGACTACACTAATCCCATTTTCAGCTCTTGGCCCATAGTTCTGCAGACTATGGCAATGCAAATGAATATCTAAAGACTGCCTATGTGTTGGGAGAGTTTCCAAATCAATCTTTCTTCCAGGCAGTGAATTCCAAACTCCTGCTACCTTCTGGGTGATAAAATTTCTCAACTTTGGTCTTACCCTTTTGCCTCTTACTTTTAAAACTATACCATATTGTTACTGACCCTTTCACAGTGGAAAAAGTGCCTTCCTATCCACCCTATCTATGCCACTCAGTCTTCTAGAATTTTATAAGATTCCCCCTCAACCTTCCCTTGTCTAAGGAAAGCATAACATATCCAATCTTTTGTCACAGCTCAGACCGACCAGCCCAAAAAGCATTCTGGCAAATCTCCTCTGCACCCCCTTTTGTATAATCAATCACTTTCCTTCATATAATACGGTGACCAGAACTGTACACAGTACTCCAGCTGTGGCCTAATTAACATTTTACTGCATTATCTTCCAACTCCTGTATTTTATACCCCTCAACTAATAAAGACAAGTATTAAATATGCCTTCTTAACTACCTACTTGTTTGGCTACCTACACAGATCTGTGCATATATACACCAAGGACCCTTTGATCTTCAGTACTTTTCAGGGTCCTACCATTCATAGTATATGCCTTGCTCTTCCTAACTCTGGCTAAGGAAACAAGGTTAAATTCCATTTGCCACTGCTCTGTCCACCTGATCAGTCCATTGATATCTCAATGCAGTTTATACTTTTCCATCTAACTATATACCAGTCTACCAAATTTCATGACATCCACAAACTTTTCAATCATACCCTCTACATTTATGTCCAAATCACTCATATGAACCACAAATAGCAAGGACATCAGCACAGTGTCTGCAAAACCCCACTGGAAACAGACTTCCATTCACAAAAGCATCTCTCCACCATTACCCTTTGCTTTATGCATCTCAGCCAATTTTGGATCCAAAGCACCACTTTGCTTTGGATCCCATGTCCTTAACTTTCTCAACCAGTCTGTCATGACAGTCCTTATTAAAAGTCTGGCTATGGTCCATGTAGACCACAACTTCAACACTTGTCTCCTCAAAACATTCAATCAGTTTTGTCAAACATGACATTCCCTTAAAAAAACCAAGCCAACTATCCCCAACTCTTACATGTCTCTCTACGTGCAGATATACTCTATCCCCCAGAATTCTTTCTAATAACTCCCCATCACTAAGGTTAGGTTTACTAACCTGCAATTTCCTCCCTTTTGTAATAATGGGACTTCAGCAGTCCTCCAGTACCTCATCTGTGGCAACAGAATATTTGAAAGTTACTGCCAGGGCCCCGAATACATCCTTTCTTGCATCAATGAGGCCTGGGGATTTCTCCACTTTTAAGATGCTAAACCCTTTAGCACCTCCTCTCTGTCTCCAGTAATTTATTCTAATATTTTTACAATTCCCCACTCTGATATCTATACATGGGTCATCCTTTCGACAGTGAAGACTGACACAAATTATTCACTGAGGTCTGTCCCCATGTCTTCCAAATCAACACACAATTTACCTCTGTGGTCTCGCATGGACCATACTCCTTCCCTAATTACACTCGATTTTTATGTAATTTTTAAAAATCTTCTGTGTTTTCTTTTATTCTGCCCACTAATGTTTTCTTATGCACTCTCCTAGCTTTCCTAATTTCCCGTTTAAGTTTTATTTTTCACTTTTTATACACCGCTAGGGATTTTGTCATATTGAGCACTTGGTATCTGCACAAGCTTCTCTTTTTCCTGAATCCTAGCTAATCTCTGGACAGCTAGGGTTCTTCGATTTTGGTCATTTGCCCTGTACTCTTGCTATTTCCTTGAATGTCTCTTGCTACTCTGACACAGGTTTATCTGCAAGTAATGGCTCCTAGTTCACTTGGGCCAAATTGCATCTTATCTTTGTAAAATTAGAAATATTATTCCCAGCTCATCCTTTCTTTTTCCATAACTATCCTAAATCTAACTTCCCACTATCACCAAAATACCTCCCTATAAACATACATTCCACTTGTCAGGCCACTTTTCCCAATATTACCTTTGTTGAACTTTCTATTAAAAGTTCTCTGAGACACAGTTTAAGAATTTTGCTCCCTCTTTACCTCACAAACTAAAACCATCCCAGTTAGGGCGGCACGGTGGCACAGTGGTTAGCACTGCTGCCTCACAGCGCCAGAGACCTGGGTTCAATTCCCGACTCAGACGACTGACTGTGTGGAGTTTGCACATTCTCCCCGTGTCTGCGTGGGTTTCCTCCGGGTGCTCCGGTTTCCTCCCACAGTCCAAAGATGTGCAGGGTCAGGTGAATTGGCCACGCTAAATTGCCCGTAGTGTTAGGTAAGGGGTAAATGTAGGGGTATGGTTGGGTTGCGCTTCGGCGGGGCGGTGTGGACTTGTTGGGCCGAAGGGCCTGTTTCCACACTGTAAGTAATCTAATGTCTGGATGTTAAAATCCCCAACTATTATTCTTACATTTCTCCAAAATTTGATTACACATTTGATCCTCTATGGATCCCATATTGTTGGGGGTCTATAATATACCCCAACAAGAGTCTACTTTCATGTACCGCATTTGATGATCCTTCCAAAATATCATCCCTCCTCACTGCCATAATTGAGTCCTTGATCAACTTTATGACCCCCTAATATTCTAGTATCCTCCAATCTTGTCTGAATATCATATAAACCAAGAATATTGAGCTACCAATCCTCTCCATCTTCAGGCAAGCCTCTATCAAGCCTACAATATCATACTCTATGCGTCCTGTTTGTATCCACAGCTGATATATATCATTCCTCAGGCTCCTTGTATTCAAATATATTCCATTCAGTCTTGCTAAACTCACTTCTTTTTAATCTAGCCTTTGTTTCCTCTGACTTTCAGATTCACCCATCTCAGCTTCACTCCCCTCTGAAATACTTGACAGGATCTCATCCCCCTGCTAATCTCATTTCAATCCACCCCAAGAAAGTTTTCTTACATTAAACATTGTACCTAAAATATGCACACTTAGATAGCATCATTCACAACTTCAGTACAATCCAAAGAACTTTATAGCCATCAAAATACTTATTGAAGTATGAACACTGTTGAAATGTAGGGAGAATGCAATAGTAAATTGCCAATATAGCAAGGTCCTATTAACAGCAAGAAGATTGTGAACAGATCATTTGTTTAAGCGATTATAGTTACAGGATGGAGAAGAAGTCGCACACCTAAGCCCTCTGCTGTTCTGGAACCTTTCAACATGACCTCCAAGGGAAGGTGGGCCTTAGAGATCTATCTGGAAGACACATCCAATCACCTTCTAGTATAAGGAGCAATCATCATAATCCACCACTACCAAATGAGGTCTTACCATGAAACAGTGCTTGGGGAGGCATGACATCAGGAATGAGGTCTGCCTCAGACAAGAGACTAGGAGTAGCTGAATGAGATAGTGGGGTCCCAGGAGCTGAAAAATCCAGTGAGGGGGATGGAGAGGGGCTAGTAAGTGGAGTCCGATCTGAAGAGCTCAGGGAGGAAAAGTCGATTACTTCCCCTTTTTCCAGGATCAATTCTGACCTACGAGTTCGGCTGCAGAACTTTACTGGGGTTGATGACGTGCTCCTGTCAATGAATGTAGCAGCTTCCTTTTGAGCACGCCGAATGTCCTTAGCCTCCTGAGTCCGGGATCGTTTCTCTTTTAATTCCATAGCTGTTTCTACAGGGTTCCGACTCACTCGTTTTCGAAGTCCTTCCACTGTAATAATTGGATCCAAAGGAGGCTTGACAGCTGAAAAGTGAAGAAAATCAACACACTTGATAAAATATTTTATTTAGTTCATGGTGGCAACTCATCTCCTCTGCCATTGAAATGAATAAAAACCAAAACGTGTCACTGACGAATCTCGGTGCATTGCAGGATTGCACAAATAGTAAAACAGTCTTAAATACAACACACAAGTAGTATCAAAAGGGTACAAGTAGTAAAACAGCACTCAATTAGAAATTGCTAAATTTGATAATTCTGCTGGATGGAATCTGATGCAGAATATCAGTAAAATACTTTTAAAACCAAGCTCATAAATGTGTAAGTCAAATTAAGTACACAAAAAAGGTGCATGGTATGGAAAAGCACTAGGTACACTAAGGAAAATAAAAGCTGCTGTCGATCAGCTCTCAGGAGAACGGAAAAGAAGACTGTCAACAATTCTGGAAATAATAGAACTTCTTAAAATTAGTCTTGTGAAGTGAACTATTAAAGTCTATATTTGCTCACTGGGACAGGTAAAAGCTTATTAGATATGATAGAAATATTAAATAAGCACTTTGTATTGATTTTCATGCAAAGGTCATGCTTGAATGTTAGAATTTAAAGATTATATTAACAAAACAAGAAATATTAATGTGTTAGATCGAACAATGTGCCTGAAAACAAACAAAGCAGCCAGAATTATTGCATTGCAGGATCACAGGTATTATGAAGCAGTGCAAAGTTGCCTTAAAATATATTCAATTACTGCACTGAACACTATATTGATTTAAAAGAACTTATTAGTATATAATCCCAGAACAGCCTACCCTTTGCTTAAAACATTTCCTTGAGGTATTTAATTGCGTTAGTGATCACAAACTGCTAAACAGCCAAAACTCCTCCTGTTGAGTAAGGATTGATCTGCTGAATCAAGAGAAAGTGAAACATAACAGCTGAGTATCCAGTTTCATCTACAAGCAGCTGACTTCTGCTGGGAAAAAAAGACTGTGCATAATGACTTTGAGCAGTAGCTACCTAATCCACCTGCAAACTTGGTTTTTGGTCAAAATTTTGCGGTAACTTCAATTACACACAATTTCCATTTATGTTTTCAATCACGTGAACAGAACATTTACTGAAGTGCTGGTGGGAGGGCCTGGGGTCACAGAGACATCTTGCACAAAACAACAAAAAGGAGTTGAGTTCAGTGAAACTACCAAAGGCAAAAGATTATAAAGTGGAATGACCATTACAGGCAAAAAAAAATTGTAAAAGATTGCTGTGACAACAAGGGAAGTAGAATTCACTGTCTAACACAAGCATGGATGTCAAAGGAAAACACACTAACCAAGAATAAGATTTGGAAAGGGACAAGACTGACTAATAAAATGAGAGTAAAAAATATTTTGCACAAGAGTAACAAATTAAAATCAGAAAGTGAAAGTAGACAAATAAAAGGGAGAACAACAGAAGTATAGTTGAATAGCACAGAATGTTGGAAGGTAATAAGTTACAACAAAAGAATAGCAGAGAGAAAAGGGACAGATGAGCTGGCAGATAATAGAAGAAAACAAGAGGCAAAATCAAACAGAAAGCATGACAGTGAAATACATGGGAAGTAACACAAAAATGGGGGTAATAACAAAAGTAGAGTAAGAAAAAAAGATTAGCAAAAAAGAGATAGAAACACAAAGAGAAGGAAATATAGCAACCCCCAAAGAAAATGAAAATGAGAGAGTCAGATATTTTTATCAACACCATAACCACAAGAATTGAGCAAGCTTCCCATCAAAATCTCAGAAAAATGATAAATGCAATGAATGTGTTTGGTCTAAATAGAATGCAAAATCCCAATCCAATTCTATCCCAAAAAGCAAGTGAATCGCTAAACAGAATTAGGAAAAGGACCCAAACATATGAGTACAAAAATAAAATCAGAACTTTAAACATGGATTCGTGCACAGGATTTGCCTACAATAAAAATTTGACAAACAATAATGTATTAAGGCAGGGAGAAAAATCCACTCAGCTCCCCAGACTTCCTTAAGCCAGCTTCGAGGCAAGAGCTTACACTCTGTCCTACAACTTAAGCCACATAGATGATGGCAGCTCCTACTTGATTTGTCATTACCAGAAAAATCACATTGAAAATTATAAATAATTAGCAAGTTTGAAAATAACACTTTGGGAAAGATCCCAAGAAAACTAAAAACAAACCTGCTAATATATAACAAAGTTCAACGTTATGGACAGATCTGTTATGAGGAATGCAGAGTAAATGAATGTACCACTGTTGTTTTACAAATGAACACAACCAAAAGAAGCCATTTAGATGAAGAATTATTGCACAAAGTCCTCCCTTGGCAACTGGGCAAAAGTAGTTTTGCCAGATAGTCACAAAGCAATCCCAAAACAACATCACATGACATACAAAGGGCTAACTAATTACTATGAAGTGCCCAATGTTTGTTTATTAAAAAAAACACATTGTGCCCCACATCAAGAGTTTTACTGATTAGAAAAAACACCCAAGGGTTTAAAAGACACAAGTAAAATAGGGACCTTTCTGTCCTGTTCGAACCAATTTTGCAACAGTCATCCAGAAATAAATAGGGCAAAGAAAGTTACCCCAATTTCAGACATGTCAAACAGACCGCTGGGCTCTAGATTACAATTCAAATATTTTCAGAACATACTTTTGGTTGGCTCCCAAACAGTTGTCTAAGGGCTGATACTTTTCAATGATTTTTTATTCTTTGTTTTGGTGCTAAAATATAATTTCAAAAAAAAAGAGAAGAAACCTTATCAGAACTAAACCCACGTTTAATTCACCAAGTCCTGAAGCTTAACAATCAGAACACAATATCCCCAGTTCAACACTAGCTGCTTTATAAAGAACTATATGCAAGTTCATCAGGTTATTATTCACTTTATTGTCTACAACGTGGCTAGCAAGTACTTCCATACACCTGATGTGTCTATCAACCAGTCATCAAAATATTAGATACATCATGATTCCTCCTCCCTTCAAAATTCATGCCAATACAAACATCTTGCATCTAATCATACCAGCTCACCTCTTGCCTTCAATGTTGTGCTCGATGGCCTCTCTCCTTCTGGCCTCATGACAGGAGGCTTGTTATGGACCAGTTTCCACCAGCCTGGTTCGCCAAACTGCTGAGCACCCGATCGGAAATACATGGGGCTTCCCACAGAGAGGCAGCCTGCCACAGTGCTCCACCAGGTTGAAGTCTTTTTCCTAAAACACGATAAGTACAAATATGACTAAAGTGAAAGAGAGAAAGAGTTGCATTTATGTTGCCCCTTTCATGATATTCCAAACCTCTTTACAATCAATTAAACACTTTCTTGAAGCATAGGCATTATCCTAATGTAAGAAATACAAGAGTCAATTTGTATACAGCAAGTTCCCAATAACAGCAGTATGATAATGTTCAGATCATCTGTTGTAATGACAGCAATTATAAATATTGGCCAGAACATTTGGTAAGAAATAGTCTGGTCCTTTAAAATAGTGCCACATGATTTTCAGCACTTACCTGAGAAGGCAGACATACCTTTAATTTAGTGTCTCATCAGAAAGATGGCAATGCCCAAAATAATGCACTAAAAGTCTCAACATAAATGATGTACTTTGGATTGGGGTTTCAAACTAAAATCTTCTGATTCAGTCAAGAATGCTACCGCTCAACCCAGGGCTGACACTGTGACTTGTAGTTAATGTTACTATCCAAAGATATTTTGGCATGCTGGAATTATTACTATATCTTTACATTCTTCAATTACTATGCATATACACTCTACTAAAATGTTATGACCATATTTTACTTCTCTTTTTAAACACCCAAATTTTACCTATTTTCTAAAGTTTGTGCTGTTTTCTGCAATCTTTTTTTAAGTAGAAAGCCATAGCCATCCAGGTAGTGAACGTTACAAAGACAGCCACCATTCTATAACTGTGAAATGGGAGGATATGTACATTCAGAGATTTTCTTTGTCAAAGTTGGACGAATCATTGTACGTGACAACAATAATTAAACCCGAATAAATATCTGGTCCCTAAACATAGGAAAGTTAATATTTCTCATCAGCACAATCTTGATCATCTCAAAAAACCAAATCACATTCAGGTGTATGCATCTAGGTATGATAGAAAGATGAAGTGATTCCCAAATACAAATGTGGTCTCCTCTAAATTGGACAAATGAAACACAGACGAGGTGACCAATTTGCGAAACACCTACAGTCCATAAGAAACGACCCCGACCTGCTACTCTCAGGCCTGCAGCAGTGCTCCGCTTGGAGCTCAACAGAAGCTGAAGGAACAATACATCATGTTCACCTAGATAATTTATAGCCTTCATGGACTCAACTTGGAGTTTAACAATTTCAGAATGTGAACACCCTCCTCAAAAGGTAACCTTTGTTACCTACTCCCACACCCAGGTCCTGTTTTGTACAGGTTGCTCCCAGCCAAGTCAACCCATTTTCAACTATTCAAGCTTCTTGTTAGCACCATACTCACCATTATCTCCCTCTTGGCTTACCATCAGCAATCCCCTTTGTTTGCCTCTCCTTTCTGCTGTCTTGGCACTGTCTCCATGCCACCCCTTCAAGAAATATAACCCTTTTCCGGCTGCCTTCAGTTCTGACGTAAGCCTGTTTTTCAGTCTACAAATGCTGTCAGACCTACTGAGTTTTAACTTTCCGTCTTAACTTCAGAGTTTCAGCAATTGCAGTTCTGTGTTTTATATTAGAGAAATTAATTTCCTTATAACAATACAGGAGACTGCATTTTGAATAGAAATTCATACAGTCATCAGCCTTGGTCAATTCTCTACATTTCCAAACATTTTATGAATCAGTTTTCATTTACATCCTTTAGTTTCTTCCTTCCAAATGAAACATAGTACATTTATCTATAAAACATTTCAGCTGCTATTGGATGGATGTTAATGAATGTGATGAATTTCAATTATACTATCAGGTCACTAACTGACAATATATCTGCCTCAATGTCCAATTTCTTATCTGGATCTCAATTCCATTTTGTCTAAGCTCGTCTGTTTTCTCATCCCTATCTGCTTTCACTGACTCTGATTGGAGTGCCTTCAAGAGGCCCCTATTCCACTGCTTCCTCTTTGCATGACTAAGAGTCTCCAATTCCCATACTTCCTCTCTATGGCTTGCATCTATTTACAATTTGCAAAACAAAAAACCACGTCTAATCACAATTTAGGTTTAAATCCTCTGTGGTTCGCCAGGTGGGGAGATATAGACATAACAGGATAGGTGAATGAAGACAGGGGAAGGAGGAAGGCTCAGGAATAGAGCAGGGGTGCAGAAATACATCAGGGATCAGGCAATGAGCAGGAGGATTGTGAAATGAATGAGAAGTAAAAGAGAATACAAAGGGCAAGACAGCGATTTCAAAACAATAATAATAACTGGAAGGTGGTGCTGGGTGGGCAAAGAAATAGGGGGAAAGAAAAGAGTTAGGGAGGCAAAGTCCATATGCTCCAAATTTCCACAGTCAGATAGTGAAGGAGGTGGCACAAAACATGAGTGAGTATGGATGGAGGAAGGTAACAGTAGGTTGGACACCATAGGAAAAAAAATGCATGATAGTATGGTGTGTAATAGTAGAGCAAGAGGCTGAGTAGCGGACAAGGCAGACATACAGATGGAAAGGGATAGATGCAATATCAGTAGACTATGACTCAAAGGAGTAAGGTACGAAATATTTCACACACTGGCCATTGCTCCTTCAATCCAAACCACAAACAGAATTAAGAGTTTAAACCTATAGAGGAGTAATTGATGCTGTGCTTAGACATTCATGGGAGATTTAGAAAAAAAAATCACAAGATTTTCTAACAATTAACAAGATTATTATGGTTCCTGAAGGGAAATGCATTACCTTTCTTCCTGATGTTGAACAGAACATGCTTACAAACATAACTTTTACTGTAATTTGCAATAATCATTTCTAACAACATCTACGACATCATCCTCTCTTTTAAACATTTAATTCTCAGTCATGCCGAGCTGAGAAGTATGGTACAAAACTTATATAAATGCCAAAATAACCTGTTTGATGAACAGCCGATAACACGGCAAAAATTAACATTTTACTAGTGCGTCAAAGGGAAATTAAAGCAGTACAAGTCACAGTTTATAGATTTGTCCCATCTCACCACTACTCTCTAGTTGCTGAGCACAGCTATTGAAAACTGCTTCATAAAACAATAAGTAAGGATAGCACAAACCAATATTGTGATAAACTCAACTGTCACAACACAGCATGAGAATTACAATTTTGTTTGGTTGAATCCATGCCTATGTGGTGCACCTATTTTACCTGCTTCCCAATAAAAAGGCCCAGTGTTTGTCAATAAAAGCACAAATATCTTCCTTCCAGCGAAAGTAACCTTGGCGACCAGTTCCTTCCAATGATAGATTGTACATGGCCAACATCACAACCTGAAAAATCCAGAGGAACAAGCTTAATTCAAATTTTACTCCACTTAGCAGCCTATGAGAAAAAGAAAGACTCACATTTATATAAATTTTCACAACCTTGGGATCTTGTCTTGTAGAGCATTGTTATTATCTGGTTTGAATGTGACTTGCCACTTATCAGCCCAAGCCTGAATATTGCCAATGTCTTATTGCATATTGGTGCAGGTTGCTACTGTGCCTGAGGTATAAGAATGCTACTGCACTCATGTGAAATTATCACTGACCATCTACATTCTCTATAGCAGCCATTTTCTGGGGCTAAGATGAATGGCCTCCAACAACTATGTCCTGTTGAAGGGCTTATGCCCAAAACGTCAATTCTCCTGCTCCTTGGATGCTGCCTGATCTGCTGTGCTTTTCCAGCACCAAACTCTCGACTTTGATCTCCAGCATCTGCAGTCCTCACTTTCTTCTCCAACAACTGTAACCATCTTTTTTTGTACTAGGTATGATTCCACGCTGTGGAGTTTTCCATTCATTCCCACTGACTTCAATTTTGCAAAAACACATTGATGTCACACTTGGTCAACTGCTACTGACATCAAGGGCAGTCACTGTCATCTCACTTCAGGTTCACCTCTTTTGTCCATTTTTAGACTAAGGATAAAGAGGAAAGAAGCTGAGTGGCCCTGACATTATCTAAACTGAGCATCATTGCATCTTGAAAACTCTCCTCCAAACCACAGTATAATTACCATTCCTTCACTGTTGCTGGTTCCAAAGCCTAAAACTCAGTTCCTAACAGAACAGTACAGGGTCCAAGGACATTTGCTGTTCAGCAACATCTCCACAGCAATTAGAGATGGGCCATAAAAACTGGGCTAGCTAGTGATGATCACATCCTATGGACAAATTTTTTAAGAAATATCAGGGAACAAACTACTGACAGTTAATTGATAGCACTATCAAGCACTATCAAGACCCTTTCCATTACCTTGCTGATGATAATGAGGAAACTAATGAGAGGGTAACTAGCCTTGTCGGATTTGGAGGAGAGGATTTCATAGACAGGAGAACACAACTGGACAATTTTCTCATTACTGGTAGGTGCCAGTGTTCTGGTGCACAAGCTTTCAGGACTATTGCCAGGATGTTGTCAGGGTCCATCGCCTTTCCAGTATCTAGGGCCTTCAGCCATTACTTGATATCACTTAAAGCAAATCAAGTTGGCAGAAGATTAGCATCTGTGATGTTAGGGGCCTCAAAAACCAAGATGGATCATCCACTCAGCACTTCTGTTTGAAGATGGTTACAAGTATTTCAGTGTGGTCTTTTGTGTTGACACACTTAATTTCTGTATCATTTAAGATGGGAATATTTGCGAAGCTCACTCTAGATATCAGTCATTTAATTCTCCACCATCATTCAGGTCTGGATGTGGCAAGACAGCTGAGTTTTGATACGATAATTGTTTGTGAAACTTCTTAACTCCATTGTTTAAAGCTTCAGCTATTTGGCATCCAAGTAATTCTGGTTTGCAACTTCACCAGGTTAATATCTTATTTTCAGATATGCCTGGTTTTGCACTCTTCATTGTCCTTTCTGCAGTCACCATTGAACCAGGGTTTATTCCTCGACTTGATGGAAAATGGTAGAGTGATGTATCTCCCAGTCCATGATGTTACAGATTGTTGTCGAATACAATTCTGTTGTTGTGTCTCATCGATGCCTCATTTCAAATTGCTGGATCTGGTCACAGTCGATCTCATTTAGTGTGGTGATAGTGCCACGCAACTCAATGGAATGAAGGATATAATCTGTGTAAAGACAGGGCATCGTCTCCATAAAGACAATGCAGTGAATAATTCTACCCACACTGGTGAAGGCAGATGCAACTGTGACAAGATATTAATAAGGATAAGGTCAAGTAGTTTCTTACTTCCTGTTGGTTCCTCCATCACTGTCCACAAACAGATACACCGCTCAGTACGCAGCCAATAATGGTCCTCCCACCTTTTGATTTTGTAAAACACTTCCTTCTGGACTTTTCTAATTCATTCATGGGATGAGGGCATTGCTGGCCAGGTCAGCATTTATGGTCCATTCCTAGTTGTACAGAGGGCAGTTAAGAGTCAACCTGGATTAGAGGTGCTGGAAAAGCACAGCAGTTCAGGCAGCATCCGAGGAGCAGTAAAATCGATGTTTCGGGGAAGTGCCCTTCATCAGGAATGCAGCAGCATTCCTGATGAAGGGCATTTACCCAAAACGTCAATGTTATTGCTCCTCGGATGCTGCCTGACCTGCTGTGCTCTTCCAGCACCTCTAATCAAAAATCTGGTTTCCAGCATCTGCAGTCATTGTTTTTACCTAGTTAAGAGTCAACCACATTGTTATGGATCTGGAGTCACATGATGGCTAGACCACATAAGAATGGCAGTTTCCTTCCCCAGAAGGTATTAGTGATCCAGATGGGTTTTTCCCACAATTGAGAATGGTTTCATGGTCTTCATCATCTTAATACCAGAATTTTTTTTACTGAATTCAAATTCCACCATCTGCCAATGCAGGATTCCAACCCTTGCCCTGAACATTATCTGGGTCTCTGGATTAACAGTCCTGACATAATACTACCAGGCTGTCACCTCCCTTTTATTATAGTTTTTCTTATGTTCCCTACGCTTTTGAGACATTTATTAATGGCAATGTCGCTGATGCACACTGAAGTGCCCCATCCAGAGAATATTCTGTGCCACTTACATTCTCATTGCTTCTTACAGGTGGCGTTCAATACAGAGGAGTGCAGTCTCAACAGCTGAGGAAGGGTGGTACTTGTTATCAATTGAAAGTCTTTTTGACAGTGCAGTATCATCCAGCTACACTGGACAGCCAGCATACATCTATGGGCTAAATCTTGAGTGTGAGTCTTGAAGCAACAATCTTCTGACTACAGGGTTTAAAGGAAAAACTATAGTTTGATAAAAAGAGGCTAATGTTTGCTAGTGCAAAGGATATTTCTCAAATTGAGGAGCCATTTTTCTTTCACATGCATTGATGAAACATAAATTTGATTTGATTTTGCAGCAGTGGGGAGTGGTGAGAGCAGGGACCGGGGGTTTCCGGGAAGGTAAATTTCTCTCTTAAAGACTTACCTCATGAATAGGTGGAGCGAAAGCTCAACAGGAGTGGTTGTGGATACGGGGATTGCTGAGCATGTGAACTGATATATTTGGGCTGTAATTGAAGGAAGGTTTAGAGGAGATGTCAGAGATAAGATTCTTTACATAGAGTGGTGGGTGCGTGGAATTCACTGCCAGTACTGGTAGTAGAGTCAGGGACATTTAAGCAACTCTTGGATAGGCGCAAGGAAGATAGTACAATGAAGGTTATGTAGGTTAGTTTGATTTTAGAGTAGGATAAAAGGCTGGCACAACATCGAGGGCCGCAGAGCCTGTACTGTGCTGTACTACTCTATGTTTTCGATAACAATGTACACCATCTTTTGCAAAACTTGAGAAATATTGGCAAATTAAATACACTGAAAGTTGATTTGAGCTTGAGAGAAACGATATGCAAGGACAATTAACTTTGTTAAGCAGCTATAGAAACCCTGTACATTGATCTGACAAGACAAACAGGCAAGAAGTCCATTTGATGTTTGGCAAATAAATATCACGAAAATCACAATCACAATATTAGAAACTTACTACCCTTCTGACTCCAAAAGTAAATTTTTATAGCTCTCCTTCAAGATCCTAAATTTAGTTACAACATATTGAAATGAAAGCAAATGTTTGCTACAAACATTATGAAATTGGATAGGTCAGTTTCAACCAGTTATTTATGGACTCAACACAATACGTTTGACCTCTCCCCTCTAAATTCTTAGATGCAGTGAGAAATTAGCCTGAGACTGTTTTACATCCTCCATGGAGAGTGAAGGAATGCTACCAGTATCCCGTGGCATCATTACTTGCATTCAAGGCTACTATATACACTACAATTTCACAAATGTCAATATTTGACTGTTCTTACACAATTTTCAATAAGAGTCAAGATCAGTACCTCAACTCTCTTTACCCACCATATTCTTCCCAGTTTCTACTAAAAATATGAATCTTCAAAGCTTCCACTACTCTCATATCCACAGCACTTTGATTTTTGACGGGGTTTAAAGTTCCAGATCTCCACCACCTTGCATGTGAAAATTTCCTTTTTGGTTTCCTTCCTGAATAGCCTAACTCTAATTTTAAGATTACACCCATCATTTTTGGTCTCCCCAGCAGTGGAAACAGCTTCTCGAAATCCATCCAATCAAATGTCTTCAATACTTCAAACATCTCAAATAGACCACTGCACAATTTTGCAGTCAAGATAATGCAGACCCAATTTAGAGGGCAACTTTCATTTGTTCTGACCTTTTTACTAGCATTCCCTTGCCACTATTTTATAGAAAAGAAGCATTAAACAGTTCCTACTTAGCTATAAATCTTCTTGATTACCTTAACCGTGAACAAAGACCCTAAAATACATCAAATCCAACTGGCTACATGAGGCAGTCCATATTATTAGTAGTCCACATCACAGAATGCAGCTTTCAATAATAATGATCTAATTCAATCAGAACTAATACAGAACATCAGACAAAGATATAGAGACAAATTGCAAGTTTTCATTCCATCATGTTTTGATCCTAACTTGCAAATTAACAAGTGATTTTATTGAGGACATACAATCTAGGCACATGGGTATCTTTCATGCTTATACATAAAGGGCCTCAATGAATATTTCTGCTTTGCGTTTACCATGAAGAAAGACATGAAGACTTGGGAACTTGAGGAAGTTAGTGGTGATAACTTGGGGACAGTCCATATCACAGTAGAAGTGGTGTTGGACGTATTAGAATGTATGAAGGTGGATAAGTCTCCAGGTCCTCACCAAATATATTCAAGAACATTGCAAGACACTAGAGAAGAAATTGTGGGAGCCGTAGCTGATATTTTTATGTCATCATTTTCCACGAGTGAGGATCCGGAAGACTGGAGGGTAGTGAATGCTCTGCCCTTCTTCAAGAAGGGCCGCAAAGAAAAACCTGGGAACGATAGATCAGTAAAAGCCTAACATTTTGATACATGAGTTATTTGAGAAGATTCTGAGTAATAATTTACATTGATTTGGAAAGACAGGGCTTGATTAGGAGTAGTTAGCATGGTTTTGAGTGGGGAGATCATGCCTCACAAATTTGATAGAATTCTTTGATGAAGTGAGCAGGAAAGTCGACGAAGGCAGGGTGGTAGTCTATATGGATTTCAGTAAGGTCTTTGGTAAAGGTTCAACATGGTAGGCTGCTCTGGAAGGTTAGATCGCGTGGAATCGAGGGCGAGCTGGCAAATTGGATATAAAATTGGCTTGATGGGAGGAAGCAGACAGTAAAAGTGGAAGGATACTTTTGAGTGGAGTACCTCAGGGGTTGGTGCTGGGCCATTGCTGTTTGTTATCTATATCAAAGATTTGGATGAGAACTTACAAACCATGATTAGTAAGTTTGCAGATGACACTAAAATAGGCGGTATCATGGACAGATGAGGAAGGTTATCAGAAACTGCAGCAGGACCTTGATCAGCTAGGCAAGTGGGCTGAGAAATGGCAAATGGAGTTTAATATGGATAAGTGGGAAGTCTTGCAATTTGGAAAGTCAAATCAAGGTAGGAATTTCATGGTGAATGGTAGGGCCTTTAGGTGCGTAGTGGAATAGAGGAAACTTAGAGTTCAGGTGCATGGTTCTCTGAAAGTGGAATTACAGGGAGACAGGGTAGCAAAGGAGGCTTTTGGCATGTTGATCTTCATCAGTCAGGGCAGTGAGTATAGTAGCTGCAAAGTTATGTTACAGTTGGACTGGTGAGGCTGCACTTGAGAGTATTGTGTTCAGTTCTAGTCACCTTGCTCTCGGAAGGATGTCATTAATCTGGAAAGAGTGCAGAAGAAATTTACAAGGATGTTGCCAGGAGTCAATAGTCTGAGTTACAGGGACAGGTTGGACAGGCTAGGAGACTGAGGGGGGATCTTATAGAAGCATTTAAGACTATGAGAGGCATAGATAGGGTGAATGCACTCAGTCGTTTTCCCACGGTTGGGAAATCGAGGATTAGAGAGTATCGGTTTAAGGTTAGAGGGGGAAAGAATAAAAGGGAACCAGAGGGGCAACTTTATTTTTACACAGAGGGTGGTATGCACATGTAATGAGCTGCTAGCAGAAGTGGTTGAGGTGGATACATTAACAATATTTAAAAGGTATTTGAACAAATACATAGATAGGAAAGGTTCAGAAGTATATGGTGCAAGTGCAGGGACATGAGGTTAGAGTGGATGGATATTTTAGTTGGCATGGACCAGATTGGGCCAAAGGGCCTACCTCTGTACTGTAAGACTCTATGACATATTATGCATTGAGCACAGTTTCAACAATATTACGTACTTGTTGCCATGTGAGCTTCAGTCTCTCAAAGTGGTCCTTCCCATCTTCCGCACAGTCTGAACAAGTGAATCGAAAGAAGTTATCACCCCGCAAGTAACTAGGATGTTCTGCCCTTAGCTGAGCTGCAGAGAGAAAGAAAGAAAGAAAGAAAGAAAGACAGGTTGAAAGAAAGAAAGGCAGGGCCTGATTTATGTTGAAACATGAAAAGAAAATTACTTTTATAAAGATAACAAAGTATTTCAAGTCAACAGATTATGCAATGTATAGGATATGCTCTGCCAAGCTCCAAAATACAAGTTGCTTCAAGCAAAGCTGATGAGACACCTCATGCTAAATGACATTCACCATATGCCTCTTCCAAGTACTTTTTTCCATCTTCCGTAATTATCAACCTCACAACTAGATTTCATACCAGAACGAAGTGATTGTTTTGAACTGTTCCAAGTGATGACAAGGATAATGATACAGGGAATGCAGTAGCCAATTTTCACACTGCTGAGTCCGATGAACACTGAAATAAATTGCCACATATTAGGTTTTAACGAGTGATTGAGGGATAAATATTGGGCAGGAAAACCAAAACTAAATCCTCTATCCATCTTCAAAATACTGATGGATTTGAAAAATTCCATTAGCAGAAAAGACAGGCAACTTCTAGATTCAGCAGAAAACACCTCCAACAGTGCAGCACAACTTCAGTACTGCCCAGGACCATCAGCAAAGATTTTAGGTTGAGGTCTCTGGAGTGACATTTGGACTGAAAGGTGAGTATCCTACCCACAAGCACTCCTTGTCTGACTCCTCTTCAGACCTGATTCAAATCCTCCTCTTCAGGTGGTGAAGGCACTGAATATCTGATGCATAGACTTAATATAACATCCAGGCCCTGGTGAATGGTGAGTTCAATGCTATCAACTAGACTGGCCCTGGAAGCACCAACTGGCCTTTTGGCTTAATTTAGAATGGCAAAAATAAGCCACAGTTCTCACTCTCCAGTGTGCTTGCTGGAAGTATGAAGTAGGTCAGGCAGATTTGTGTTTGAGCAGGATTCCACTCCTACGCCAGTACATGCTCAAACTGTTTGCAAACAGCAATTGGTGAGGTGCTGGAAATAAATCAGTTTTCATAAGAAACGTACCTAGTGAGGAGTAAGTGACACAAAGAAAAGGAAATGGGAATAAGAGAAAAAATTAAAACCATGAAAGCCACAGTTTTATTTTTCAGAATATAAATCCACAGTATTTTGTTCATAATAAAATTGATGTCAAATATCAAAAACCTCATTTTTGAAGTACGTGTATATCAAATAAAGATCCTAATAATTGTAGATTCACCTTTGTATTCTACAACTAAACCTGTGTCACAAATGAGCAATCCCGAATTCTTAAACTAGTTTGCACAAGCAATCATGACTGGATGCTGTTTATTGTTTTAATTGAGTGCTAAGAGTATTTGCATTGATATTTCCTTAAAGAATCTGAAATCAACAAAGTGCTATTGCGACTGGGTTTGTATACCCTTGAGTTTAGAAGACTGAGAGGGGATCTGATTGAGACATATGATTATTAAAGGATTGGACAATCTGGAGGCAGGAAACATGTTTCCGCTGATGGGTGAGTGCCGAACCAGAGGACATAGCTTAAAAATGTGGGGTAGACCATTGAGGACAGAGATGAGGAGAAACTTCTTCACCCAGAGAGTGGTGGCTGTGTGGAATGCTCTGCCCCAGAGAGCAGTGGAGGCCCAGTCTCTGGATTCATTTAAGAAAGAGTTGGATAGAGTTCTCAAGGATCGTGGAACCAAGGGTTATGGAGATAAGGCAGGAACAGGATACTGATTAAGGATGATCAGCCATGATCATATTGAATGGTGGTGCAGGCTCGAAGGGCAGAATGGCCTACTCCTGCACCTATTGTCTATTGTCTATATTACATTCATGATGATATTGCTGTCAGAATGGGATGTAGATTTTCTTTTGCTAGTGTTCAGTGGCAACACAAAAACTAAACAGTTAATCAGCGTGATGTATTTAAGTTTTGAAAAGAAATATCAATAAGCTTTTAGGGTACAGTTCAATGTGCATTTGAAATAGTTTACAAATCAATTATTATATAAAGCACAGGAAACATCTATTCTTAGTTAAGTCCCTAATAACATTGAAACGTGGTACTGAAAAGAATGCAGAAATAGTTCCATTAACAATCCTACAATGACTGAAATGAGGAAGCACAATGATGCAGTCAAAAAAAAACATTTGCTATCAGTTTGTGGTACTATTTTGGTATGCTCTTAACCATATGCAGCAACCATATCACACACAACACAGTATTATTAATAGCAGTGATGTGATTAATGTGTGTTCACACTAGGTGAGGAAAGAATGTTAGCTGGAAATACAAGATGAAACTGTGCACTTTTCTCACTGACGTGCCAGATCAATATCTGTCAGGATAACCACAGCTTAATGTCTCATTCACTCAAAAGGAACTTAGAACACGATTCATGGGTTATCACCAACAATGGCAGCATTTCTTGCTCATCTTCAATTTCGCCCAAGAAAATGCTGGTCAGCCATCTTGAAGAACCATTGTAGATTTGTGATAAGTACACCTTTAGTGCTGTTCAGGAGGGAGTTCTAGGACATCAACCTAGCAAAATTAAAGAAACAACAATACCCTTCCAAGAAAGCAGTTGCTATTTAGAGTGTTTCTTGCAAGTAGTGAAATTCCCAGCTGCCTGATGGCCTCATCCTTCTCAAATGGAGATTGTGACTTTTGAATGTGCTGTCAAAGAAACCTTGATGCATTACTGCAGCCCATCTTGCATCGGCAGCGCAAAGAGTCAATATTTGAAGTGGTGGACAAAGTACCATTCAGGAACGTCATTTGTTTTTGAACAGGCCCTCTTGAATATTGTTAGAGCTACATTCATCAAGGCAAGCATGAGGAATATTTTATCTTGCTCCTGACTTGTGCCTCATGGATGGTGGAAAGGCAAGTTACTCACTGCAGAATACCCAGATTCTGACCGACTCTTGTAGCCAGACAATTTGCACGGCTGGTCCAGTTAGGTTTCTAGTCAATGATGACCCCTGCAGGACATTGATGGTGTGGATTCAACGACAGTAATACCATTGAATATCTAAGTGGTTAGATTGCTTAAATCTGGTGTGGTGCTCATATTACTTGCCATTATCAACCCAAGCCTGAACATTCGACATGTGGCAGCACCTGGAAAAAGAGACTGCTTAACTACATGAGGAGTTACAAATGCAATTAACCCGCTTTTATCATCAGCAAACAACATTCGTTTCTGATACTGTGAAGGAGGTAGGTCATAGAAGAAGCTCTGAAGGATGGTTAGGGTGAAGACTCTGCCTTGACAAACTCTTGCAGCTGAGATGTTTGATTCCCAACAATAAATACCTTCCTAAATTTGGCTCCAGTAAGTGGTAAGACTTCCCTAATACTTATTACTTCAATTTTACGGAGGCATTTGATGCCACATTTAGTCAAATGTTGCTGGAATATTAAGGGCTGTCATTCTCATCTTTTGAACTTAGCTCTTTTGTCTTTAGTTAGACCAAAGCTTTAACAAACTTTGGAGCCTAGAGATTCTGGCAGAACCCAAACTGAACATCATTGAGCAAGTTGTTGCTGTTCCATAACACTATCAATGACACCTTCTGTTGATTTGCAGATGAATGCAAATAAACTGAAGGATGCAATTTGCCAGGTTTGAATTGTACCAGTAGGTGATTCATTGCAAAAATATCAAGTAGAAATCAGACCCATAGAAATCAGACCCATTGCAATCCATTGCACATCAAGATTTCATGTAACTTAAGCTGGCAGTAGACTTGGAACTATATCTCTTGGCAATGCATGACATATAGTTCTTTGTCCACTACACACTTTAATGGATATTACTTCATTCAAATCTTCATATGATATGAACACAACTTATAGAAATGTCCTACACTAGAGGAAAAGGAAGCCCATGAAAAGCAAAAATTGGAAAATACTGCAATTGTACAAAGCCAGTCACCTTTGAAGACAGAAAATAATTTGGGTTTAGATCCTTTGCCAGATCTAGACTGAAGGCAATATGTTGAGTCTGATTGCATTTAATACCATTAACAGACTAAATGAACTTCTGAGTTTCCAGTCCTGAATGACATTCTTCAGACCTGCTGTATTTATAGCACTTTCCATATTATTATTTTTTCTTTCCAGGAGATAATTGTATTAAATTTATAAAAGAAAACAACTACGGTTAGTTCTTCTATAATGCAATGGTTACATTCTTCGGCAACCCCACATTATACAAAAATTGTGCTTTACAGAAACAGCGCTTACCAAGTTTTGGTGCTGTATTCACATTAAGCCAACACACGTTTTTAAAGTTCACGCTTTAGAAACAGCGTCCCCAATCCATCAATCGTGTTACAACAAATTTGCATTTATGAAACACTGGTTATAACACTAAACCTAACCTTGCAACTGCAAGAATCAAGTTATGAAGGTGACAGCAAATTGTAAATATAAACAAAGTGTCACTATACTATTAGAAATACTGGGTAGAATATTTTTTCTTTTTGATTCCAAGTGTGAAGGCTGGCCTAGTAGCAGGAAGGAAGCCTGTTCAAGGAGGAGAAAGTGAGGATTGCAGATGCTAGAGATCAGAGTCAAGAGTGTGGTGCTGGAAAAGCACAGCAGGTCAGGCAGCAACCAAGGAGAAGGAAAATCAATGTTCAGGCATAAGTCCTTCATCAGGGTTTCCTAAAGGGCTTTTGCCCGAAACGTTGACTCTCCTGTTCCTCGGATGCTGCCTGACCTGCTGTGCTTTTCCAGCACCACAATCTCAGGAGCCTGTTCAAGCATGGGTCAGGTTTTAGAGTCAGAGTGACAGTCACACAGCAGAGAAACAGACCCTTCAGTCCAACTAGTCCCTGCCGAATAAAGCTCCAAACTAAAATAGTCCCACTTATCTGCTCCCGGCCCATATTCCTCCAAACCTTTCCTATTCAAGTACCTATGATAACTTTCTTCTCAGTTGTTCACTACATATGCACAGAAATTAAAATGCCAAATTTTATGATGTTATGAAGTTATGTTAGGACACTATGATGCCCGCCAAGACATTACCACCTTTGATATCAAGATGCCATATTTAAAAGACAGCTGGACTGAACTTCACTCTCTGCAACAAAGGAGCATCACTCAATCTGTGCTCATCAACCACCCCAGGTAATATTAAAGACCAGGAAAAAAGCAGAAACTCTATTTGACAATGTCTCCATAACACTTCTTCCGAATGCTGTCTAGGAGAGAAGAAAAGTTCTTTACCCTTTGAATATCAATAAGAGGCCATCCTGACTGATGAAGGCAACCTGGAGGGAGGCGGCTGCAGAGATCAGTACCATGAATGACTCAAACTACCTGGCTTCGGTGTCAGAGGACAAATGATCACTGTCTACTTCATTTGCCCATGATTATGAATTAACACTGTAAGGTTGCCAGTGCAAAAGAGTGCCACACAGAGTTAGATGTCAGGCATCACCGTCAAATAGCTGACACTTCATTGCTGATACCACAATAATACTGCCTCTCACACATCTGCAAAAGTGCACAACAGTCAGCAGGTCATGCACCATCATCACAACTAACAGATTTTCACCTACAGCTTGCAAGATTTCAGAATACAATAACAAAAGATTGTCTTTTGAATTCAATATCACTTAACTGTCCCAACAGGCCTGCTGGAGCTGGTTTGTTGGCTCATTCAGACTTCACTATTAACTCTAAGCGTTTAACAACAAGTTAAACTACATTTCACTGACACCTCTCATGATCTGATCAATATATTCCAATCACAAATAAGAATATACCAAGTTAATAGGTATGAATGGAGAGCTGACCAAGGCCAATCGGATCAATTGGCTAAAAGTTATGATAGTAAATAAACATATGGGAGATATTCAAAATGTTCAACAAAAATACAAATCAATGAAAAACAAAGACTATGTGATAAAAATCTATGCACGGCTTATTAAGGGTTTAAAAGGTAGTATTAAGTTAAAAGAAGAAGCTTACAACACTATAAAGAACAGTGTTAAGTCTGAAGAATACGAGTGTTTTAGAAACCAAAGAGGCATCAAAACGCTGATAAAAAGAGAAAAATTAAATGAGATTAAAGCAGCAAATAATGTAAGAAACTGGTTAATACAGAAAAAAAGGAGAGTAGCTGAAGTAAGCTACTCCTCAGAAGCAGAGACCAAAGAAACGATCATGAAAAATAAAGAAACGGCAGAGGTGTTAAACAAGTATTTCAAAATCTAGAGATTAATCAAGAGTGAGAAAATTGAGCTAGTTAATATCAATAAAGCAAAAGCACTAGAAAATTTCATGGAATCAAAATCTAACAATTCACAGGATTGAATGATTAACATCCCAGCACTCTAAAAGAGTTGGCTGGCAATATAGTGAGTTCACTAGTTATGATTTTTCAGAATTCCCTAAACAGTTCCAGCAGACTAAAAATTAGCCAATATAATTCTGATATTTAAGAAAGGAAAAAAGCAAAGAACTGTAGGCCAGGTAGTTCAACTATGGTAATCAAGAAAGTGCTGGAATCTATTATTAAGAAAGTCTTAACATTGTTATGCTTTTCTAATTACAATCGGAGCAAGTCAACTTCGTTTTAAGAAAGGAGAATCCCGGATGATAAAATATATTGAGAAGGTTTTGAGGATGTAATCAATAGTATAGATAAAGGGAACCAATAGATATAGTAGACTTTCATTTTCAAAAGGCTAGGTTCTCTTGAAAGCTCAATAGACAAAATAAGAGTTCCTTGAATTGCAGGTGATATATTAGCACGGATAGAGGATTAGTGGATAGGAGCCAGCAGAAGGAATAAATGGAACTTTTTTTTTTAACCTTGGCAGGTATTCAATGGAGTACTGAAATATCAGTGCTGCGGCCTCAGCTACATAAAATCTATATTCATGACTTGGAGGAAGAGATAAAGAGTAATACATCTATGTTTGTTGCTGGTATGCAGCTAGGAGAGAATGCAAGTTGTGAAGAGGACAAACAGATTGAAAAAGAACATGCAGATAGGTTAAGTGAGTGGAATACAAGGTGGTAGGTGGAGTATGGTGAAGTATGAGGTTATTTACTTTGGTCTGAAAAGAAGATTTATAACTTTAAACATCTTGTAAAGATAGTCAATATCAATGTTCAGAGAGACTCAGACATACTTGTATAATGAACACAAAAAGCATGTAGGAACAGCAAACAGCTAGGAAAGCAACTGTCATGTTGGCCTTTCTGACAAGGAGTTGGCATAGAAGAATAAAGTCATCCTGCTACAACTGCACAAGGCTTTGGTGAGGGTGTCCTATGCCTACTTTGCTTGTGCCTCAATTCACCTAATCTGATGCAAATTGTTCTTGATCCTGTGCCACCTGTTCAGAAGCTTCATGTACATTCTCATCAAATGAAGAATAAGGATCAATGATATGAAATTCCACAAGGCCTCCCTCTCTGCAGGGCTCGAGATTGTGCAGAGTACAGTGAACTACCATGGTACAAGACACCAGCACTAGAATATGCTGAAGGCCTCCACTAGATTAGTATAGGCATCCACAGCCATCTTCAGTAACTCAACGGCCTACATGTCACTTTAATGAGCAAGGAGAAAGTGCCATATCTCTCTGCTATTGCAATGAGTGCTCCTCACAGGCATGGGCACCATATCCTCAAAGAACAGCGCTTATGCTGAGGATTCAGTTTCAACAGTTGCAGAATTGCACACAGATGGCATGGAAGCTCTCCTTGTTCACAGAGGCCACTGACTGAGCACTGGGAAATTTCACAATCATGCGTGCAGTCAATACCACCTCGGTGAATCCAGCCATAGTCCCCAAAGTCCCCTTTGCTGGTCCTTTTTGCAAATGTGACACTGCTCCAGAGTATCACTTTCAGAATATACTGTATATACTCAAATAATAGTCAAATCTCATGTAAACGTTAACCCCCTATTTTTAGCCAAAAATATCCGGAGTTTTCCATTTATCTCATGTAAAACTCGGCCCTAGTTCTTCACAGATAACAGATCAACATTTGTGAGCCAGTCTGCCAGCCATCCAGTGTGCCAGCTGTCGCACTCCACTCCGGGTTTCCAGAATTATTGTAATTTGTTATGTTTTCTTTTAATTATTTAGAGATTAATTGGGCTTCTGCTACTGATACAGTATGAATTGTGACAGCCATGAATTCCAGCCTCTCAGAAGTAGAATCCATGTAATAGTCGACTCTGTAAATTTAACTTTAAAGTAAAAAAAAATTTGACTAAATATGGTATATCCTGCCTCGCTGACACCTTTGTACGACCCCTTCGCAATAGAGATGGCACTCGTGTATGCTCTTACTGCCAGCTAGAAATGGTCATTGTTCACAACCCTTCCCCTTCCAGCACATTTTGCTTTTCAGATAATTAGTAGAGGCAACACTGATGCCCTACATCACTGCTATGACTTCTAGCTGGTCAGGTTTTGAAGATACGTTAATCTCATGCACTGCTCAAAAATACAAACTGCATCATTAAATTCAAGTCAGTTATATTCAAACTTATGTTGATTACTTTCTATCAAGCTCAACTGACATCCCATGTCACAGCACAATGTTAAGCCATCTTTCCCACTGCTTGTAAATTACCTACAAGGAATTCCTCCCCATTTGCTCCACTGTGCCTCATATCCCACTTACAAACCCTGTAAAATTTCAGCTCGTCAGTAATCATCCTCTTCATATGCTTATAACATTATCCACAACATATAAAATTAGTATGGAGTGGAATCTTTCTTCCCTGAACTGCTCTCCCAACCTTCCCCTTATACAAAATAAGCTGACCTCCACTCATTATACATTTATACACAGCCCATTCACAAGCTAGATTGATAACTGAGGGAAGCACAAAATGAATAAGAGTTAAGGAATATAAGAAAACTCTGATGTAGATTACTTACAGTGTGGAAACAGGCCCTTCGGCCCAACAAATCCACACCGACCTGCTGAAGCGCAACCCACCCAGACACATTCCCTTACATTTACCCCTTCACCGAACACTACGTGCAATTTAGCATGGCCAATTCACCTAACCTGCACATCTTTGGACTGTGGGAGGAAACCGGAGGAAACCCACGCAGACACGGGAAGAATGTGCAAACTCCACTTGGTTCATTCCTATTTTCATCCCCAAACTTTGGTAATACAGAAATAACACTTACACAAACCAAGAGATAGTGGACTGGCAGAAATAGGTTCCTGAACCTTATTGACAAATTAAAGGTGATCTGGAAGCACCTAATATACCTCCACAGATAGTCCACTCCAGAAGAAAATTTATTTCAGGTCACCTACAGCGGCCCTCGGGTAGGTTCAAAAAAGGGTGATTGCTACGCTAAGTCATGTGGACATTACTGCTCTTCCCGAGAAAGTTATTTCTTACCAAGTATAAATTTAAACATATTTAGATGAAGATCACAGCAGTCTGTGAAGAAGCCAAACAGGGAAGGCTGCCTGATTCAGAGGAACTAATTTTATATAGAAGATCTTCAAAAGGCAATATACTTTTAATTAACCGATTCTGGGAGCCTAATTCTGTCTTGGACTTCCAACCAGTCTGCCTAATATATGAAACCCATGAATTTAGAAGTGGGCTAACAAATGCAGGTTCTCATTCATACGGATTTGTTTTGCACACTTTTTAAGCCTTTTAAAGAACCAGTGCAATACATACAATTTCAAAGAAATTAAAATGGCTACAATGTCTCTCGCATATCTGGGAAATCTGAATTTTTATGATAAATTTTCAAAGGTTGTTGTAACCTTTTATCATTTTAGTAAACCTTGTAGCATTTTAGGCCCATACAGAATCCTACTGCAATTCTGGTAATCATTTATTAGGTTTGGCAGCATTTGTGAAGAGAGGAACACATTTAACTTTAGACTATTATGACTAGGAGAAAGTGAGGATTGCAGATGCTGGAGATCAGAGCTGAAAAATGTGTTGCTGGAAAAGCACAGCAGGTCAGGCAGCATCCAAGGAGCAAGAGAATCGACATTTCAGGCATAAGCCCTTCTTCCTGAAGAAGGGCTTATGCCTGAAACGTCAATTCTCCTGCACCTTGGATGCTGCCTGACCTGCTGCGCTTTTCCAGCAACACATTTTTCAGTCTATTATGACTCCTTCCCAAAGGAAGCCAGACCTACTGAGTTTCACCAACATTTTGTCTTTTAATTTAGGATCTCCAGTATTTTGCTCTTCTATTGACAATCAAAACTGGAGGCTAATACTGCATTTAATCTACAAATAGATTTATTTTGTCTTTTGGTGTTATTTATGGATATGATTAAATTTTCATAATCCTATTTTTTTTAAAAGTGCATTTTGAGTGTACAAAGCACATTATCATAAGCAGTTCTAATGCCTTTCATTTTTTTTTACTGAATTCTACCACATAAGATCAGTTTTCCACTGTAATTTTGAGAAAAGTTTTGGACATTAGAGCAATTCTATTATTTTACTCTAACAAAAAGTACCACTGTTTCACTATTTCAGGAGTAACATACATACTTGCAGGTATCCATTTCTGGCATTTGTCACAGTAATACGACATCTCTTCCATCCAGGATGCTTCCCCTTCATCACCTAACTCACTGTTCAAAGAATCCCCACTGTGATCGTGGGACAGATCTACCGAAGCCTGATCTTCTGACTCAACTATTAGTAGGGTTTCCCCTTCAACTTCTCCTTCCTCCAAGCCTTCTGAGGCAGTCATTCGTGCACATTCATCCTCCATTTGGCGAGCAGTTAAGCTTTTTGTCTCTTCATTATCATCCATCTTCCCAAACCCCTGGCAAAGCTTAAACTAGAAAGAGTCAATGGCTAGAACATCACAGCAGTCACCCAAATAGCAGCTTTATTCTTTATAAGTTAAATAATACTAAGACGTGTTTTTCTAGAATTATGGTGGGTAAAAATATCTGTCATCTATAAAACATCCAAAGTAATCACTGCTCATTTAAAGAAATGAGGCTACTGCTTTTCAGACTGTTAAGAGCTTCCCGGGGTCAATGAACTTTGCTGACGTCGATCTGCTTCCAATTTCTTTGTCAGACTAATCTGTTCCTCCAAAATTCGAAGATTCTCCTTTTTGCGTGCCTGTCGTTCAAGGTCTCTGAAAACTCCTTCTCTCAACCTCTATGGAAAGAAAAAAAAAGATTTAGCTTCTTTTAAAAACTCAGCTACTAATCAACATAAAAGTTGCATTAATTTGTGCAACATTACTGTGTAACTTTAAAGATGCACATCCTAATCATCCAAGTGACTGGAAGTTCAAACATAGAAGCAAAAAAAAAGATTTTTCAATTGAAGTCCTTAATAAGAGCTGAGATAGTTTAACCAATTGAAATGTTGCCAAATATAAGACCTATATCATGTTTTGTGTTAACCTGTGTGTGGGGGTTTAGCAAAAGCTGATCCTAAAGAACACCATTTCAATCACATCACATCAGCTCTTAAAATGTGAGATTCTAGATTCAAGTATTAAATATTCCTCAAGCGTCCATTCACCTTCCAAAAATGCAGTAAGTAGTTGAACTGCTATCAGTTTAACTTTCTAGCAGCTACAGCAGGAGTCCATCTAGAGTTATTAATTTTTAAACTAAAATGATGGAGCAGGTACTTCACTGGGCCACGTCTGTAATGTTAATCTTAGAAAAGAACCAACTCCATAGGTCTACTAATAATATTAGAAGATTATTAAACATGGCCCAGGCATGCCAGCAAGGGTCGATTCTGGGCTTGGTAGTCTCCCTGGATGCAGAGAAAACATTTGACCAGGTGGAGTGGCTGTACCTCTTATGTACTGGAGGAGTTTGGTCTTCGAGGGTCTTTTTGCCAGGTGGGTGGCAGCAGTTCTCACTAATGGTATAAAGTTGGATAATTTTAGTATCAGCAGAGGCAGCCGACAAGAGGTGCCCTCTCTTGCTGCTATTATTTACTTTGGTGATTGAGCCGCTGGCATACACCATCCAGAGGGACCCCAACATTATTGCTCTGGAGGTAGGGTTAGGGAGGCATATAAGGTAAAAACAATGACTGCAAATGCTGAAAACCAAATACTGGATTAGTGGTGCTGGAAGAGCACAACAGTTCAGGCAGCATCCAACAAGCAGTGAAATCGACGTTTTGGGCAAAAGCCCCATTCCTGATGAAGGGCTTTTGCCCGAAACGTCGATTTCGCTGCTCGTTGGATGCTGCCTGAACTGCTGTGCTCTTCCAGCACCACTAATCCAGTATTAGGGAGGCATATGATCACCCTGACGCAGATGACATTCTTCTCTTTTTAACTGATCTTATGACATTTGTGCCCCATTTAATAGAAGGGATTAATCTATTTGGTTTGTTTTCGGGGTATAAAATTAACTTTATGAAGTCAGAGGCCATGACTGTGGGGGGACCTTTACTAGAATATACGATCTAGGGGATGGAACCAGTTTCCCTTTCAGGTGGTCATAGAGTGGTCGCAGGGAAGTTTCTTGTATGCAGACATTTTTATCACCCCAGCCTTTGATCAATTATATAAAGCTAACTTTATGCAGTTGCTACAGAAGATAAGGCAGGACCTTCGGCACTTGGAAGATCTTCCGATATCTTGGTTGAGTAGAATAGCTCTGGTCAAAATGAATGTTCTTCTTCACATCTTATATTCCATGCGAATGCTCCCTTTGAAGCTGCCTAGGCAAGCACTATGGAGATTTTACAGTTGGCTTGGATCTTTTATCTGGCATCATATGCGGCCTCTTATTAAGCTGGCCAAACTGCAGCTTCCGCATGGGAATGGGAACTTTGGAATTCCTGGATTTTAAGAAATGTCAATCGAGTTCCTTACTATCCGATGTGGCTGGCTGACTGGGCTTGCCAGGCCCTGTGGTCAATCTAACTGGACATAGAGATCGCCCAGGCAAAATGCCCCTCATCTATTTGCTATTTATGGACAAGATGAGGACTGTTATGGACCATTGTATAAACCCAATTGTTCTTAACACGGTTAAAGCATGGACAATGATATGACAAGGTGAAGGCAACTAACAAAAACTTCCCCTTTCACTCCCATAGTAGGAATGTTAGGATCCCATCTGGGGCTGATGGACTCTGGCTTTAAGCTCTGGCAGTTTAGAGGAGTCTCTTGTTTGGGAGATTTATTTGATAGGGAGGTCATAATGTTTTTCAAGCAGCTGAGTCAGAAATATGAGCTATCTAGGAGGAACCTTTCTCGTTACTAACAGGTTAGGAACTTTATACAGAAAAAGATTACATTGATGGTTAGTCCCTATAAGTCTGATTTGGAGAGGAGAGTGCTTCGGTCTGGGATAATCTTGACCAAAGTGGCCAAGCACTGACTTTCACTAATGAAGTCAGCACTCACATATGACAACAGCACTCACAAATTGGCAATGCCACACATGTTCAGTTCAGGAGTTTTAAAAGAGTCTATCCTGCAGACAATGATTCTTGTATTGATAATTATGCAGCAGAATCACAAGATTAAATATTCATTTTAGCAACAGGTCATTTTAATGAAAGTATCCTAATTTATCTGGAAAAAATGGAGAAGACCAAAACAATACAAGGTCACAAGTCATCCTTCACTGGAATCAATTTTTCTTATCATGCAATGGCTTCAAAGGGAAATATCCATATTGAACAGTACAATAGTAGAAGAAACTCTGGGCTATGCCAGTCCTCTTACACCAATAAAAAAGGAGGAACTGTTGCCAAAGTTAGTCAAGAAATCCATTTTTATACACTGGATCATAACATAATGGTGACAGAAACTGCAATGTTACAGGTAATCAATCAGCTGTTAGTTAAAAACTATTGAGCTAACTAAAAGCAAATGCTTACATTTGAGGCTAATTATATTTGGGCTTTGACAATGCAACATTTAAAAATTCTGCAATTTTTGAGAAGATTTGTAGCTCAGGTTGAGGTTCAGGTTGTAAGTTTGCTTGCTGTGCTGGAAGGTTTGTTTACAGACGTTTCGTCACCATGTTAGGTAACATCATCAGTGAGCCTCCAGTGAAGCACTGGTATTATGTCCTGCTTTCTATTTCTGTCTTGGTCTCTTAAGCTGGATGATATTTCCAGTTCTTTTTCTCAGAGATTGGTAATTGGGGTCCAAATTTGTGCGTTTATTGATGGAGTTCCAGTTTGAATGTCAGGCCTCGAGGAATTCCTGTGTGTCTCAGTTTAGCCTATCCTAAGATGATGTGTTGTCCCAATCAAAGTGGTGAACTTCTTCGTCTGTATGGAAGGATACTAGTGATAGTGGGTCATGTCTTTTGGTGGCTAGTTGATGATTGTGTATCCTGGTGTCTGCCCGTCTGTCCAATGTCGTGTTTGTTAGTTTTTGCATGGTATTGTGTAAATGACATTTGTTTTGCTGGTTTGTTTTGTATAAGGTTCTTTAGTTCATCAGCCGTTGTTTAAATGTGTTGGTAGCCCCATTTACCAACCTCTGAGAAAAAGAACCCACCCACTTTAAGAGACCAGACACAAACAGAAAGTGGGACATAACACCAACACTTCACCAGAGGCTCACTGATGATGTAATCAAGCATGGTGACGAAACGTCTGAAAACAAACCTTCCAGCTCAGCGAGCAAACTTACAACCTGAATTTAAGAATTCTGTTTATGGAGCATTTGGTAGCATTCTAATTAGGAAAGCCAAGAGTATTACCTATACAAGGGGAAAATAAAAGATGTACATGGAGTACTAAAACTCACTTTCAAAGCCACATTTCTTTCTTCAGCAATTGTCCTCCATTCCATTTTACTCTGTGTGGATTCCAACCTAAATACCACCCTTACGGTTTCACATTCACTCATGATTACGTCTTCAATATATTCAGTGTTGCACTGTTTTGCCTGCATCCTGAGGTCCACATTCAATGGCACCACCACATGCACATTCTTGGCCTCTCTTCAACAGCACTGATCCTTCCCATTCATCAGCAATCTGTCCTACAGGCTGAACTTGTTTGCACATTTTCGTTAATTCTATCACTTCTTCCAAGTATAAAGTTCTGCTATGGGAGCCTCTATGGATCTTAGCTATGCCTGCATTTCAATTGATTATGTAGAACATTCTTTGTTCCAAAACAAAAACAGAAATTGCTGGAGATACTCAGCAGGTTTGGCAGAACTGAATGGTCACCAGACTTGAAACATGAACACTTTCTTCCCACAAATGCTGCCAGACCTACTGAGTTTCTCCAGCAAATTCTGTTTCTGTTTCAGATCTCCAGTATTCACAGTTCTTTGTTTTTATTCTGCTGAATTCCCCTTCCTTACTTATTTAATAGTAACGACTGCATCAATGCCACTTGCTGGTCTTATCCTGAACCGGGAAATTTCATGAATTTCATTTTTAATTTTTATATTTCTGTCACCCTCACGTGATGAGTCTCCACTTCTTTCCCTCCCTTCCTTGACATCTCCACTTCTAGTGATAGCTAATTGACTAATATACACATGTCAACTGACTTCCCTGACTACACTTCCTTTTTTCCTCAGCTGAGGATCTCATCATCAGCAATCACTCATTAGTGAGTATGACTGTCTACCGAAGAGTTTGTCACTGGGCATGGGTTCCGTGGGTCCACATGTAGCTGATAGACCCAGGTTACGAGAGAGAGAGAGAGAGAGAGAGAGAGAGAGAGAGAGAGAGAGAGAGAGAGAGAGAGAGAGAGAGAGAGAGAGAGAGAGAGAGAGAGAGAGAGAGAGAGAGAGAGAGAGAGAGAGAGAGAGAGACAGACAGACAGAAAGAAAGGGAGAGAAAGAAAAGGGAGAGAAAGAAAAGGAAAGAAAGAAAAGGAAAGAAAGAAAAGGAAAGAAAGAAAAGGAAAGAAAGAGAGAGACAGGCACAATGATGCAGGCGCAGTCACATCAAACGGCTTGCACAGGAACTTTGGCGCAGCCGTAGGCACATACATCACTTGACGTTTAGGCTCTGCATCTCCTGTAGCTCTGTCCTCGAACCCCACCCCAATAAACCACAACAAAGATATAATTCCCGTCCTCACATTCCACTCCACTAATCTCTAAATCCAGCCAATTATCCTCCACCATTTTCACAAACTTTAGTCAGACCCCATTACCAAAAATATATTTCCCTCCCCAACCAATTTGCATTCCGTAGGGACAATTCTCTCTATGACTGCCTTGTTAGGTCCAAACCCCTCACCAACCACATTTCCACATCTGGCACATTCCCCTGCTGCTGTAAGTGGTGCAAAACCTGCACCCACACCTCCAGTCAAGGCACCAAAGGATCATTCCACATCTGGTAGAGATCTACTTGCAATACCGTCGAACCTCATTTACTGCATCCATTGCTCTCGATGTAGTCTCTCCAGTGTAGAGGAGACTGAGCGCAAACTCACAGAGTGATTCAGGGAACATCTCTGGTCTATACGTATCAACCAACCCCATCTTCCTGCAGCCATCCATTTTAACTTCTCCTCCCACTACCCCCACGACATGTCCATTCTGAGGACTTTATCGGTCCAAAGGCAGCACTCAGATTGTGGAGATTCATCATGTCCATGGATGTCAGCCTTAGAGGGAGCTTCCCAGGTAAAGTTAATAGTCCAAGTTTTGGAGGATTTCTCTATCGATCTTAGTGACAGGACGATCTGGGACAGACTGGTAAAAGCTTTGCGTCTTCTTGAGTCTGAAACCAATTCTTTGATATGCTTCGACAAGGGCATTAAATGAGGCCTGAAGATTCTCTTTAACAAGAGCAGAAATGACATTGTCGTCCACATATTGAAGTCTGACAAGTGAAGTCAGTGACGTTTTGTCCTCGAATTTCAACTAGCTGAATTTCAAAAGCTCTCCGCCCATCAAAGATCATCCTGGGCTCCCAAATAGTTGCCATTAGACACAAAGAGTAGAAAAGCAGCAAATGTAGATGTGATTCCAGCAGAGCTTTTCAAACTTAAGAGGAGCAGAGATTACCTGTCAGCTCCAAATGTTTTTGAAAATCCCGGACAAAGAAGAAATCACTGCTGATCTCAGGGATGCTACCGTCATCACTGTCTTCACGAATATCCACACCACTGGGAAGCTTGTTCTTGACAAGTAGAATGGTGATACATGCAGATGGAGAAAACGGTGAGGCAATGACACATCCTGCTTGACCTCAAAGGATTCTGTCATATTACCATTATTGAGGACTGTTGCCAACATCGCAGTGTCAAAGAGACTGAGGATATTGATCAGATTCATTAGTTCTTGATTTAAACAGTTCACAAAAAAGCTCAACATTGAGTAGCTTCAAGAACCAACAGACTAGTGAACTTCTAATAATGCCTTCACCAACATTTCCAAAAGGCTAACTTAAATGGAGTGGAGGAAATCTGGAAAAAGCTGAAATTGGCCATCACCTCATGCTGCGAAGAGACCAGACTACACAAAGACTAGTTTGATGAGAATGTCCACATAATCCAAGATCTTATCAACAAGAAGGGGACGGCTCTCCAGGCCTGGTATAACATCTCCTCCACTGAGGCAAAGAGGACCTGATCAAGTGTATCCTAGGACATTGTGGAAAGTTAGGGAAGAAATTGTAGGGCCCTTAGCATAAATATTTGTATCATGTATAAACACAAGTGAGGTGCCAGAGGACTGGAGAGTGGCTAATGTTATTCCTTTATTTAAGAAAGGCTGTAAAGAGAAGCCTGGGATCTACAGACCTGTGAACCTAGCATCAGTGGTGGATAAGCTGTTGGAGGTGAATCGGAAAGAGAGACAGAGAGCGAGAGAAAGGAGGAGTTACAAAGTAGAATCAAAGAAACCAAGAACCAATGATGGATGTGCATCTATCCTACATTGGTTGACAGAGAGCACAACCTTATTCAGAATAAGGCAAATTTTAATGGTTTGAGACAAGAACTTTCAAAGGTTGATTGGATCCCTTCGCAGATAACGGGATGACTGACAAATGGGAGACTTTCAAAAGTGTGTTAACGAGAGTTCATTTTGGATTATGTTCCTGCTAGAATGAAGGGGAAGGCTAATAAAAGTCAGGAACTACAAATGAATAAAGATATTCAGGTTCTAATCAAGAAGAAGAATCATATATTAGATTTAAACAACTGAGATTAAGTGAATCACTTGATGAGTATAAAGAGTATAAGGGCAGCTTTAAAAGGGAAATCAGGAGGGCAAAGAGGATATCTGAGATAGCCTTGTCAGATAAGGTTAAGGGAAATAAATATTGATGTTTTGAAAACAGTTCACATTACAGAACAGGTCTTAAAAAAACATAAATCTCTGGGACCTGATCAAGTGTATTCTAGGACATTGTGGGAAGTTAGGGAAGAAATTGTATGGCCCCTAGCATAAATATTTGTATCATAACCACAGGTGAGGTACCGGAGGACTGGAGAGTGGCCAATATTATTCCTTTATTTAAGAAAGGCTGCAAAGAGAAGCCTGGGAACTACAGACCTGTGAACCCAACATCAGTGGTGGATAAGCTGTTGGAGGTGAATCAGAGAGGGGGAGGGAGAGGGACTGCAAAGAGAACTGTTTCAAAATTGTCAATAAACGAACAATTAGCTCATTAAAATCTAAGGAAGTTTGAAATCAATGAGGTGATGTCCTACTTGCAAATGAATGGATAATCTCTATCTTAAGGCTATATGGATGCAGGAGCTGCTTTAGGGGAAACTACAGCAGATTATATTGTCTATTATTGTTCAATATAAATCTGATATAATATAAGGGATAGTATCTAACTCCCTGTTTAAAATATTCCAACTTTGTGAATGTGATGAAAATGCATCAGCTGTGGATTTGCCAATCTCAAGAATGTGTTTCTTTTGTGCATGGATGGTAAGGGGACAGACAGCCAGTTAGTGTAGAGATGAGGGATTTCTTCTCAAAAGTAGTGAATCTATGGAATTACTTACCAGAGAGCTGTAGAGGCAGTGTCATTAAGTACAAATTTAAGGCTGAAATTGATCACTGGGAAAATCAAGGTTATAAGGAAATGGTAGGAACATGGCCATTAGGAGGGTCAGATCAGCCATGATCCAACTTCATCAATGGCTTACTCCTGTTCCTATTTCTTATAGTCTTATAATCAAGGTCAAGGTAGATGGATTTTTAATCAAGAAATGAATTAAGGGTTGTAAGTTTAAAAAAAAACAGGAAAATGGAGTTGAAGAATATCAGATCAGCCACGTTCTTATTGAATGATGAGCAGGCTCAATGGGCTGAAACGTTCCACTTCTGTTGCTGCATCTTCGTCTTATGGATATATGTAGAAGTTATTTTGAAATAAACTTTTATTAACTTATGCCTGTTGTTTTAGGTCAATTTATTTCCTGTAGATTATAGGAAATAAATCATAACATGTGCAAAGATTTACAGTTTAATGGGGTTTTGATAATTATGTAGGATATGGATTAATTCTTCTAATGCAGCTTTGAAGAAAGCTCAAGTACATCAAGACAAAGAGAGAACTTAATGTCACCACATGACTGCATCTAACAAAGGAACTGTTGAGAATGAAAAAGTATTCCCTGAAATTTGAAAGAAGCCATAAAAGTGTCCTGTGCCAAATGATTAGACAATTGCAGGTGTTACATCATTATTTAAAATGACAGCTTAAAAATAAAGTCAGCAACAATAATTCAGAAAAAAAAGTAAAATTGCACAAGTTACATAAAAACACTCAACAAAAATTTATTAAAGGCAAAAATCAGGTAAACTAACTTGTTTTTGGTGACGTTATAGAAAGTTTGTAAGGGTAGAGGGTACACAAGACTTCAAAATACATTTAATTGGAGTGTCACACAATGAGCTTATTAGTAAAGTCAATAATGATTACAAGAACAACAACATATACGCAACATTCGCGAGGTAACAACAAACAGAGTGCTGCTGTAGATAATTTAAAATCAACTTGTTCGTGTGTGTTTTAGATTAAACCACTGAGTGTAATGGGATTCCCCAGAGGTTGGATACCGTTTGTTTATATATTTTAGTGACCATGAGTTGGGGGCACAGAACAGAATTTCAAAATTTGCAGATTTGCTCAAGGTAAGTTCTTTAAAGAGAAAAAAAATTGTTCTCTGATGCGATACCAAGAGAACACTAATTTAAAGGAGTTGGTAACAGAACCAAAGGCAACCTTAGGGTCTTGTAAGGGCCGATCAAATGCGGTTTTCAAAAGAGCATCTGGATGATAACAAAAGGGAAAAGGGCCGGGGAAGCGTAAGTAGGTATTTTTTTTTCGGGTGTGATGGACTTTAATATAAAACGGTAATATTGTGTGTGCTGGTGGTTGTTTGTGGGACGCAGGCGTACACGCGGTTGCTGCAGTCCAGGCCTGATGGAGACGGGAGGCCCAGAGAGCCGCTGGCGAAAGGCGCCAGGAGACAACGCGGGGCCACACGCGCCATCCCCTCCACACCGTCACGTGCTCCAACCGTCGCCTCACGAGCCGGTGGCGTTTCGGCTCGAAATCCCGCTGCGAACGAAGCGCCCTCCCACACCTCAAAGCCCGCATCCTGAAGGGGGTTGTCCACGACTGGGATCAAACTTCAAGCTCCAGCCCGAGGCTGCGTCTGGCCTCGAACCCCCCCTCTCCCCGCCCTGATTTTAGCGGCTCGAATGCCGTTTGAAATACCCACCTCCCTGTCCAGATGCTGCTTAAAATGGACCCCGGCCACCGTCCCTACTGTCAGCACCACGGAAACACCGAAAACCGCCTTAGACACTGTCGACATTCTGCGGCCTGGAAATCCCGGCCCGTCACCATGGAGACCGAGACCCCATCAGCCGAACACCGAGGACGAGATTCCAGGCGTGAACGGCCGAGTGAAGAAAAGGCGATGGGGCAGAGGGGAAGGTCCAACTGAAATGAAACACCGTCACCATGGAGACCCGAGAGCGCGCCAAGAGTCAGATCTGACTTTGACCACACCTGAGAGCAGACGGACAAAGTCTGAAGCTTCCTTTGATTCTGATCTTGTAATCCTGAGGAAGAGCCTGTTTCATATTTGACACAACATTCGGCCGAGAGATCGATGTTTTTTTTTAAAAAATTCGGATTATACAGATGTAGTAACGGGGAACTTGGAAAATTACAATTCGACTCTACAAAACCATCGTGGCGTAATGAGAGGGAAATGTATTTGACATTTAAACATTTTTGAGGGTGCAACTGGCTCTGCAGACTTGTTTTAAAAATTGTGGAATATTTATGTTTTCAGAAGGCATTGAATAAAACATTAATGTCGCACGAAATAAATACACAAGATGGGGGGAGGGTCATGGAATTGTGGTTTAGTTCAGAATCAGAATATACGGAGGGGACACGAGGTGGCAAAATAATTTAAAGAGGCTTCAAAGGGATTTCAACCAGTTAAGTGGGCGAAATAGCAATTGAGTATAGTATGAAACGTTCATTTTTGATTGGAAGAATGAATAAGCAGAATATTTTTAAAAGCAACTAATACTGAATGTTGGCATAAGCAACGACGTTTTAAGATTGTACAAATTACAGTGTAAATATACAATTATAGAGAACAATAAGGAAGGCAAATTACATGTAATTTCAAGCAGGAGAGGTGGCACGTATGGGGAAAGAAGTCTTGTTGCAGTTTTCTTAAGGATATGAGCATTGCAATCTAGTCAGCATTTATTGCCCATAGCTAATTTCTTTTTAAGAAGGTGGTGGTGAGCTGCCTTCTTGAACCACTGCAGTCCATGTGCTGTATGTTGACCCACAATGACCTTACAGAGGGAATTCTAAGATTTTGACCCAGTGACAGCAAACAAACGATGAAGTATTTCCAAGTCAGGATTGTGAATGCTTGAAGGGAAACTTGTAGGTGGTGATGTTCCTATGTATCTGCTGCCTCTGTCCTTCTTGATGAAAGTGTTTATAAATTTCAAAGTGCTATCTAAGGATCTTTGAATTTCACATTTTGTAGATAAAACACAGTGCTGCTACTGAGCCTTGATACTGGAGAGAGTGGATGTTTGTGGCTGTGTCAGTCAGCCAGTCTGTTTTGTCCTGATGGTGTCAAGCTTCTTGAGTGTTAATGGAGCTGCACCCACCCAGGCAAATGGGAAGTATTCGATCGCACTCCTGACGTGCTTTGAGAAGTCGAGGTGAGTTATTCGCCTCTGAACATTGTGCAATCATTGGCAAACATCCCCACTTATCTTGTGATAGAGGGAAGATAATTAACAAAGCAGCTGAAGATGCTTGGGCCTAGAATACTACCCTGAGGAACTCCTGCACAGATTACTGACCTCCAACAACCACAACCGGCTTCCAATGTGCCAGTGTTACTCCTACCAGCAGAGAATTTTCCCCCGGTACCCATTGATTCCAGTCGAGAGTGTAGTGCTGGAAAAGCACAGCAGGTCAGGCAGAATCTGAGAAGCAGAAGAATTGATGTTTCGGGAGTAGGTTGTTCATCAAGCTCTTCAGTTCTCCTGCTGTGTTTCTCCAGCACCACACTCTCGACTCTGGTCTCCAGCGTCTGCAGTCCTCACTTTCTCCTACCCATCAATTCCAGTTTTGCCAGGGCTCCTTTATGCCACATTCAGTCAAATGTGGTGTTGGTGTCAAGGGCTGTCACTTTCACCTCGTCTCTGGAATTCAGCTCTTTTGTTCATGAACCAAGGCTGTAATGAGCTCAAGAACTGAGTAGCCCTGGCAGAACCCAAACAGGGCATCAGTGAGCAAGTTATTGCTGAGCAGGTGCCACTTGATAGGACTATTGATGACCGCTTCCATCACTTTAATGATAATTGAGAGTAGGTTGATGGAGACAGTAATTGGCTAAGTTGATTTGTTCTGCTTTTTGTGTATAGGACATACCTGGGCAATTTTCCATATTATCTGGTAGATGCCATTGTTGTAACTGTACTGCAACAGCTTGGCTATGGAAGCGGTGAAATCTGGAGCACAAGTCTTCAGTATTATTGGCAGAAATGTTATCAGTAAACTTTGCACGGTCAGGAAGTAGAAATCACATCTAGAGACACAGCCTGAGTGAGTACATAATTAGGGAATTTGGTGTAGAGGGGAAAAGATGCTTTTTGCTTGTTTATTTTGAGTCAATTTCTAGCTTTTTTTACCAGGATAAATTGAAGGCCAGGAATTGGCCCAGCACTTGAGTGACACCACATATTAGTCCATAAACTCATTGATAATTACTAATTTGTCTATGGAAATATTTACAAGGTACAAATTGAAAGACCTGTATGAATTTTTTTTAAATCAAATTAAGACCTAAGTAATTAAAATAGAGATACTGAGCCAGATAATGTGTAGTAACTGCAAGATTATGGTCACTGGCCCCAAAGTGCTCCCCCACTGACACCACAGTCACCTGCTCTGCCTTATTTCCCAAGAGTAGGTCAAGTTTTGCACGTTCTCCAGTAGGTACATCCACATACTGAATCAGAAAATTGTCTTGTACACACTTAAGAAATTCCTCTCCATCTAAACCTTGAACACTGTGGAGTCCCGGTCGATGTTTGGAAAGTTAAAATCCCCGACCATAACTAGCCTATTATTCTTACAGATAGCTGAGATCTCCTTACAAGTTTGTTTCTCAATTTCCATAGAAGGAAATTGAGAAACTCCATCTGCCACTTCTCAGCCCATTGGCCCATCTGATCCAGATCCTGTTGTAATCTGAGGTAACCCTCTTCGCTGTCCACTACACCTCCAATTTTGGTGTCATCTGCAAGCTTACTACTGTACCTCTTACGCTTGCATCCAAATCATTTATGTAAATGACAAAAAGTAGAGGGCCCAGCACCGATTCTTGTGGCACTCCACTGGTCACAGGCCTCCAGTCTGAAAAACAACCCTCCACCATCACCCTCTGTCTTCTACCTTTGAGCCAGTTCTGTATCCAAATGGCTAGTTCTCCCTGTATTCCATGAGATCTAACCTTGCTAATCAGTCTCCTATGGGGAACCTTGTCAAACACCTTACTGAAGTCCATATAGATCACATCTACTGTTCTGCCCTCATCAATCCTCTTTGTTACCTCTTCAAAAAACTCAATCAAGTTTGTGAGACATGATTTCCCATGCATAAAGCCATGTTGACTATCCCTAATCAGCCCTTGCTTTTCCAAATACGTTTATCCTGACCTTCAGGATTCCGTTTAACAACTTGCCCACCACCGACGTCAGATTCACCGGTCTATAGTTCCCTGGCCTGTCCTTACCACCTTTCCTAAACAGTGGCACCACGTTAGCCAACCACCAGTCTTCCGGCACCTCACCTGTGACTATCGCTGATACAAATATTTCAGTAAGAGGCCCCACAATCACTTCCCTAGCATCCCACAGAGTTCAAGGGTCCACCTGATCAGGTCCCGGGGATTTATCCACTTTTATGCGTTACAAGATATCCAGCACTTCCTCCTCTGTAATATGGACAATTTGCAAGATGTCACCACCTATTTCCCTACAGTCTATATCTTCCACGTCCTTTTCCACAGTAAATACTGATGCAAAAAAATCGTTTAGTAACTGCCCCATCTCCTGCAGCTCCACACAAAGGCCGCCTTGCTGATCTTTGACTGCCTCCGTAGCCAACTCATCCCACACCTGCCTCCGTAACCAACTCATCCCACACGGACTCCGGACCACCTTTAAACCAGCAGAGTTCGGTCCCGAACAGGACAAACAGTACAAACTACAGATTCAAAAACACCAGCAACAGTTCTCCTTCAAGATCCTCCACTCCACGCTTGCAGCACCTAACCTCTCTACAGTCAGCCCTGCCTCAGCTGAGGGCCACACTCTCTCAGAATTGCAAAGGACCCACTCTGTACTACATCCTCGGGAGAATTCATACTCTCAACAAACAGTATTTCAACTCCATCTCAAACATCAAAAACTGTAAGTACAACAAACTTTTATCTACCCACCTCCATAACCAGCACTCCTCAAACATTCCAGAAGATTCCCCGGCCTCGGACTTTACTCAGACGCCATTAGCCATGCGGCTGATGCAGCTGCCACCCCCATGCTGATTGATGATGTCACTTCCACCCCCATCATGGCCACTCCCACTCCTACAACCACTTCCACCCCTCACAATTCCTCATGCATCACACGTGACATCACTTTTGCCCTTCACATCATCGCTGATGCCATATGCTCAGTGACTTCTGTCACCCCTACTGTCATGGTCACCACCATTTCCGCCCCCACCAGCGCCACTCACCTGCATTCTGCTGACATGCCCCCACAGACCCCACTGTCACTATCCCCACCCCCCAGAACCCCGAGGGTAACACTACCCCTGCTCATGACTCCACAACCACTCCAGTTACAGGTTCCGCCTCCACTCCTAGCTCTACACCCACACCAGATCCCAGCTCCCAGCCCTGCCAAGTTTTCACCATCCCCCCAGACCTTCCCCTCTCCGAGGACGAACAATCAGTCCTCAGCAAAGGAGTCACCTTCATCCCCCTCCATCCACGCGTCAATGAATTTAATTCACGCCGTGACGTCGAACAATTCTTCCGTCGCCTCTGCCTCAGAGCTTACTTTCACAATCAGGATTCCTGCCCACCTTCCGAGGACCCCTTCACCCACCTCCAACACACTGCATCCACCTGGACACCCCACGCTGGCCTATTTCCTGCCCTCGACCTCTTCATTCCAACTGCCGCCAGGACATTAACCGCCTCAACCTGTCTACCGCCCCCCCACTCCAACCTCTCACCCTCACAACGCGCAGCCCTCCAATCCCTCTGTTCCAATCCCAACCTCACCATCAAGCCAGCGGATAAAGGGGGCGCAGTGGTAGTCTGGCACACTGATCTCTACACTGCTGAATCCAAACGTCAACTCGAGGACACCTCTTCCTACTGCCCCCTCGACCATGGCCCCACCCCCCATCACCAAACCATCATCTCCCAGACCATACAGAACCTCATCACCTCAGGAGATCTCCCACCCACAGCTTCCAACCTCATAGTCCGGGAACCCTGCACTGCCCGGTTCTACCTCCTTCTCAAGATCCACAAGCCTGACCACCCTGGCCGACCCATTGTCTCAGCATGCTCCTGCCCCACTGAACTCATCTCTATCTACCTCGACACTGTCCTATCCCCCCTAGTCCAGGAACTCCCCACATATGTTCGAGACACCACCCACGTCCTCCACCTCCTCCAAGACTTCCGTTTCCCCGGCCCCCAGTGCCTCATCTTCACCATGGATATCCAATCCCTCTACACCTCCATCTGCCATGACCAGGGCCTCCAAGCCCTCCGTTTCTTCCTCTCCAGACGTCCCCAAGAGTACCCTTCCACCGACACACTCATTCGTTTGGCCGAACTGGTCCTCACTCTTAACAATTTCTCCTTTGAATCCTCCCACTTCCTCTAGACCAAAGGGGTAGCCATGGGCACACGTATGGGCCCCAGCTATGCCTGTCTCTTTGTTGGCTACGTAGAGCAGTTGATCTTCTGTAATTACACCGGCACCACTCCCCACCTCTTCCTCCGCTACATTGATGACTGCATTGGCGCCACCTCGTGCTCCCACGAGGAGGTTGAGCAATTCATCAACTTTACCAACACATTCCACCCTGACCTTAAATTTACCTGGACCATCTCTGACACCCCTCTCCCCTTCCTGGACCTCTCCATCTCCATTAATGATGACCGACTTGACACTGATATTTTTTACAAACCCATCGACTCCCACAGCTACCTGGATTACACTTCTTCCCACCCTACCTCTTGCAAAAATGCCATCCCGTATTCCCAATTCCTCCGCCTCCGCCGTATCTGCTCCCAGGAGGACCAGTTCCACCACAGAACACACCAGATGGACTCCTTCTTTAGAGACTGCAATTTCCCTTTCCACGTGGTTAAAGATGCCCTCCAACGCATCTCGTCCACATCCCGCACCTCCGCCCTCAGACCCCACCCCTCCAACCGTAACAAGGACAGAACGCCTCGGTGCTCACCTTCCACCCTACCAACATTCGCATAAACCAAATCATCCGCTGACATTTCCGCCACCTCCAAACAGACCCCACCACCAGGAATATATTTCCCTCCCCACCCCTTTCCACCTTCCGCAAAGACCGTTCCCTCCGTGACTACCTGGTCAGGTCCACGCCCCCCTACAACCCACCCTCTCATCCTGGCACTCTCCCCTGCCACCGCAGGAACTGTAAAACCTGCGCCCACACCTCCTCCCTCACCTCTATCCAAGGCCCTAAAGGAGCCTTCCACATCCATCAAAGTTTTACCTGCACACCCACTAATATCATTTATTGTATCCGTTCCTCCCTCTTCTACATTGGGGAGACTGGGCGCCTCCTAGCAGAGTGCTTTAGGGAACATCTCCAGGACACCCGCACCAATCAACCACACCGCCCTGTGGCCCAACATTTCAACTCCCCTCCCCCCCCCCCCCCCCCCCCCCTCCCACTCTGCCGAGGACTTGGAGGTCCTGGGCCTCCTTCACTGCCGCTCCCTCACCACCAGACGCCTAGAGGAAGAATGCCTCATCTTCCGCCTCGGAACACTTCAACCCCAGGGCATCAATGTGGACTTCAACAGTTTCCTCATTTCCCCTTCCCCCACCTCACCCTAGATCTAAACTTCCAGCTCAGCACTGTCCCCATGACTTGTCCGGACTTGTCCTACCTGCCTATCTCCTTTTCCACCTATCCACTCCACCCTCTCCTCCCTGACCTATCACCTTCATCCCCTCCCCCACTCACCCATTGTACACTATGCTACTTTCTCCCCACCCCCACCCTCCTCTAGCTTCTCTCTCCACCTCTTCAGGCTCACTGCCTTTATTCCTGATGAAGGGCTTTTGCCCGAAACGTCGATTTCGAAGCTCCTTGGATGCTGCCTGAACTGCTGTGCTCTTCCAGCACCACTAATCCATGATTTTTGAGGGGCCCTATTCTCTCCCTCATTACCCTTTTGTCCTTAATATATTTGTAAAAACCCTTTGGATTCTCCTTAATTCTATTTGCCAAAGCTATCTCATGTCCCCATTTTGCCCTCCTGATTTCCCTCTTAAGTATACTCCTACTTTCTTTATACTCTTCTAAGGATTCACTCAATCTATCCTGTCTATACCTGACATATGCTTCCTTTTTTTTCTTAACCAAACCCTCAATTTCTTTCGTCATCCAGCATTCCCTATACCTATCAGCCTTTCCTTTCACCCTAACAGGAATATAATTTCTCTGGTCTCTCATTATCTCAGTTCTGAAGGCTTCCTATTTTCCAGCCGTCCCTTTACCTGCGAACATCTGTGCCCAATTAGCTTTTGAAAGTTCTTGCCTAATATCTTCAAAATTGTCCTTTCTCCAGTTTAGAACTTCAGTTTTTAGATCTGGTCTATCCTTTACCATCACTATCTTAAAACTTCACCTGATGAATCACCTTCACAATCACAAAACTTCACAATCACAAAACTTCACAATCACTTGATGAAGGAGCGTCGCTCCGAAAGCTAGTGTGCTTCCAATTAAACCTGTTGGACTATAACCTAGTGTTATGTGATTTTTAACTTTGTACACCCCAGTTCAACACCGGCATCTCCAAATCATATTTTAAAACTAATAGAGTTATGGTTGCTGTCCCCAAAGTGCTCCCCCACTGACATCTCAGTCACCTGCCCTGCCTTATTTCCCAAGAGTAGGTCAAGCTTTGCATCTTCTCTAGTAGGTACATCCACATACTGAATCAGAAGATTTTCTTGTACACACTTAACAAATTCCTCTGCATCTAAACCCTTAACACTATGGCAGTCCCAGTCTATGTTTGGAAAGTTAAAATCCCCTACCATAACTACCCTATTATTCTTATAGATAACTGAGATCTTCTTGCAAATTTGTTTCTCACTTTTCCTCTGACTATTAGGAGGTCTATAATACAATCCCAATAAGGTGATCATCCCTTTCTTATTTCTCAGTTCCACCCAAATAACTTCCCTGGATGTACTTCTGGAATATCCTCCCTAAGTACAACAGTAATGCTATCCCTTATCAAAAATGCCATGCCCCCTCCTCTCTTGCCTCCCTTTCTATCCTTCCTGTAGCATTTGTATCCTGGAACTTAAACTGCCAGTCTTGCCCATCCCTGAGTCACATTTCTGTAATTGCTAAGATATCCCAGTCCCATGTTCCTAGCCATGCCCTGAGTTCATCTGCCTTCCCTTTTAGGCCTCTTGCATTGAAACAAATGCAGTTTAATTTATCAGTCCTACCTTGTTCTCTGCTTTGTCCCTGCCTGCCCTGACTGTTTGACTTGCCTTTGTTCTCAACTGTATCAGTCTCATGTTGGAATCTTTCCTCACTATTCCCCTGGGTCCCACCACCGCACCTCCCATCCCCCACCCCCCCTCCCCCTTCCACCCCCACCCCCCCACCACCACCTTACTAGTTTAAATCCTCCCAAGCAGCTCTAGCAAGTCTCCCTGCCAGTATATTAGTCCCCTTCCAATTTAGTTGCAATCCGTCCTTCTTGTACAGGTAACTTCTAACCCAAAAGTGACCAAATCTGCAGTATGTGTTGGTTGCTCGAGGAACTGCAGCTCAGAGTTGATTACCTGGAATCTGAGCTTTGAATAGGGTGAACAGTGTGTATCAGGAGGCAGTCACACTCCTTAGAAGTAATTCTATCAGTGGTCAGGGACAGGACGATGGGGTACAGGTGAGGCAGGTAGAAGGATTCAGGAGGTAGTGCTGAAGCAGCCTCAGCCCTTGAGCTTGTCTGGCTTGAGTTGTGTGGTTGAGAGTGGGATTGTAGGGAGGATGAACAAACTGAACATAGCATTGTGGTACAGAGAGCCATTCAAGAGGTGCGAGAAAAGAGAAATGTAGTTATAATTGAGGATAATATAGTTGGGGGAATAGACACTATTCTGTTACCAGATTCGAGAGTCCTGAAAGCTTTGTGGCTTGGTGCCATGGTTCAGGATGTCTCATCTGGGCTTGGAGTGGGAGAGAAAAGATCCAGTTGTCATGGTCCATGTGGATACCAACAATTACAGTAGAAAAAGGAAAGAGGTTATGAGAAGCTAGGGGCTAAATATAAAAGAACCAAAAGTTAACAACATCAGATTATTACTTGAGCAACAAACTAGTTGATACAGAGTCAACAAGATTAAAGAGGTAAACATATAACTCAAGATTGGTGTGGGGAAAAGGGGTTCAAATTCTTGGGACCTTGGTTCCAGCATGATTCAGGTGAAGCTTCCTCCTTCCCACTACTGGTGCCAGAGTCCTGGCGAACTACGTAACTAGGGCTGTGGATCAGACTTTAAATTAAATAGTGGGGGGTAGATTCAGTTGCATTGAAAAGATTAAAAGGGCAGAGGGCTCAACAGAATTGCTTTGAGGAGGGGTCACTGGATCTGAAATGTTAATTCTGATTTCTCTTCACAGATGCTGCCAGACCTGCAGAGCTTTTGCAGCAATGTCTGTTTTTGTGCCTGATTTACGACATCTGCAGTTCTTTAAGTTTTTATTTAGTAGGACACAGAGTATGGAAAGGGATCAGGAACCTAACTTCAGGAACAACAGATGAGGGGACAACTATGAGAAGGGGACTGTCCGTGTAGGTAAGAGGATGTTGTACTTGAATGCATGCAGTATATAAAACAATGTAAATGACCTTGTAATGCAGATTGAAATTGGCATGTTCAAAGTTGTGGGTATCACAGACATGTGGCTGCAAGGGATCAGGGCTGAGAACTAAATATCAAAGGATACACAGTGATTAAGAGCCAGAAAACATAGAACCTGTTTGGGCAGAGTTGAGAAACTGCAATGGGATAAAGATCTTGATGGGAGTTGTGTACAGGCCTCTAAGCAGTAGTCAAGATGCGGGGAAGAAAATAAATCAAGATATGGAAAGGGCATGTAGGAAAGGCACAATTACAATAATCATGGAGGAATTCAATATCCAGGTGGACTTGAAAAATCAAGTTGATAGTAGATCTCAAGAAAAGGAATTCATGGTTTTCTGGAGCAGCTTTTGGTAGAGTCCACTAGGGAACAGGCAATTCTTGACATCGCAAACTTGATGAGGGAGCTTGAGGTGAAAGAACATCTAGGAAGCAGTGACCACAATATGAAAGAATTCAGCCTACAGTTTGAGGAGTGAACATTGAATCAACAAGAAAGACATGAGGGAGGAGCTGGCCAGGGTTGTTTGGAAAGGAAACCAGCAGGAGTTTCTGGGGGTAATTTGGGAGGCACAACAGAAATTCATCAAAAAAGAAGAAACATACTGAGGACTGAATGAGGCAACCATGGGTGACAAGAGAAGTCAGGGACAGCATAAAAGCAAAAGAAAAGCATAGAATGTGGTAAAAATTAATGGGAAGCTGTTAAAAGCAGCAGGGGATAACTAAAACAGTAGTAAGGGTGGACAAGATGAAATATGAGAGCAAGCTATTTAGTAATATAAAAGAAGATTGCAAGATCTCTTAAAAAGTAGGAGAAAAGCAAGAATGGATATTTCACCACTGGGAAATGAGGCTGGAGAAATAATAAGAGAACAATGAAATGTCGGAAGAATTTAATAGGTATTTTGCATTGGTTTTCACAGTAGAAGATACCAATAGCACACCACAGCTTCAAGAGCTAGGGTGCAGGGATGAGTGCACTGGCCCTCACTAAAGAGTAGGTGCTGAGGAAGCTGGAAAGTTTGAATAGAACATAGAACATAGAACAATACAGCACAGAACAGGCCCTTCGGCCCACGATGTTGTGCCGAACTTCTATCCTAGATTAAGCACCCATCCATGTACCTATCCAAATGCCGCTTAAAGGTCGCCAATGAATCTGACTCTACCACTCCCACAGGCAGCGCATCCCATGCCCCCACCACTCTCTGGGTAAAGAACCCACCCCTGACATCTCCCCTATACCTTCCACCCTTCACCTTAAATTTATGTCCCCTTGTAACACTCTGTTGTACCCGGGGAAAAAGTTTCTGACTGTCTACTCTATCTATTCCTCTGATCATCTTATAAACCTCTATCAAGTCACCCCTCATCCTTCGCCGTTCCAACGAGAAAAGGCCGAGAACTCTCGACCTATCCTCGTACGACCTACTCTCCATTCCAGGCAACATCCTGGTAAATCTTCTCTGCACCCTCTCCAAAGCTTCCACATCTTTCCTAAAGTGAGGCGACCAGAACTGCACACAGTACTCCAAATGTGGCCTAACCAAAGTCCTGTACAGCTGCAACATCACCTCACGACTCTTGAATTCAATCCCTCTGCTAATGAACGATAATACTCCATAGGCCTTCTTACAAACTCTATCCACCTGAGTGGCAACCTTCAAAGATCTATGTACATAGACCCCAAGATCCCTCTGTTCCTCCACCTGACTAAGAACCCTACCATTAACCCTGTATTCCGCATTCTTATTTGTTCTTCCAAAATGGACAACCTCACACTTGGCAGGGTTGAACTCCATCTGCCACTCCTCAGCCCAGCTCTGCATCATATCTAAGTCCCTCTGCAGCCGACAACAGCCCTCCTCACTGTCCACAACTCCACCTATCTTTGTATCATCTGCAAATTTACTGACCCACCCTTCGACTCCCTCATCTAAGTCATTAATAAAATGTGAGTAAGTCACCTAGACCAGATGGACTACATTCCAGACTTCTGAAAGAGATAGCTGAGGCAATTGTAAGGGTCTTGATGGTGATCTTTCAGGAATCACTGGAGTCAAGAAGAGTCCCAGAGGACTGGAAAATGGTTAATGTAATATCCCAGTTTAAGAAGAGAAGAATGCAGAAGGTTGAAAACTCTAGGTCAGTTAACCTGATCTCAGTCATTGGTAACATTTTCGAGCCTATTATTAGGGATGAGATTGTAGAGTATTTGGAGGTGCATTGTAAAATAGGGCTGAGTCAACACTCCTTTCTATAGGAGAGGTCATGTCTGACGAATCTGCTAGAATTCTTTGAGGTAATGAGCAAGTTACTGAAGAGCCAGTAGATGGGATTGATTTGATTTCCAGAAGGCCCTTGACAAGATGCCGCACAGGAGGCTGCTAAATGAGATAAAAGCCCATAGTCCCAAACAAAAACAAATTGCTGCAAAAGCTCAGCAGGTCTGGCAGCATCTGGGGAGAGAAATCAGAGTAAACTATTCTCTCTCTTTGGGGTCTAACCCCAGCTATCGTTTACCCCTTCTTTCCACCCCCCCCCCCCCCCAACTTTATGTTCTGCATATAAACTGACATTTTCCCAGTTACCATCAGTTCTGAGAAAGAGTCACTCAAGCAGAAATGTTATCTCTGATTTCCCTCTGCAGATGCTGCCAGACTTGCTGTGGTTTTACAGCAATTTCTGTTTTTGTTTCTGATTTACAACAGCCGCAGTTCTTTCGGTTTCTAAGAGCCCATGGTGTTAGAGATAAGGTACTGATATGCATTGGCTGACTGGCAGAAAGCAGAGATTGGGGATAAAGGGGTGTTTTTTGATGGCAGCCGGTGACTAGTGGAGTTTTGCAGTGGTCCATGCTGGGACCACAACTATACACATTATACATTAATAATCTGGTCAAAGAAACCGGAAGCATTGTAGCTAAGTTTGCAGATGACACAAAGATAGAGGAGCAGATGGTTTTTGAGAAAACAGGGGGACTGCAAAAGGACTTGAACAGGCTAGAAAAGTGAGCAAACAAGTGGCAGATGGAATACAATCTGGGAAAGTGTGAGGTTATATGCTTTGGTAGGAAAAATGAGGTGTGGACTATTTTCTAAATGGGAAAAGGCTTCAGTGATCTGAAGCACAAAGGGACTTGGGAGTCCTAGCTCAGGCTTCTCTTGAGGTTAACATGCAGGTTCAGTTGGCAGTTAGGAAGCCAAATGCAATGCTCGCATTCATTTCAAGAAGGCTAGAATAAAAGAACAGAAATGCATTGCTGAAACTGTATAAGGGTCAAGAGTGTGGTCCTGGAAAAACAGAGCAGGCTAGGCAGCATCCAAGGAGCAAGAGAATCAACGTTTTGGGCATAAGCCCTTCATCATTCTTGACTGCAATTGTCCAGACCTGCTTTGCTGCTGAGCCAAGGTAAGTCAGGATGAGAGTGTGAGGCTGATGATGTCTAATTCTCCTTCAATCTGATCCATTTCAGCCATGTCATGTTAATCTTTGTATCCACCATCTGCCATCCATCATCTACTTGTCACAAGTCTGAGGACGATTGGCAACAAAAGTAGCAGATGTGGACTTAGCTACAGTTGTAACCGTGAACCTGCATTCAAGTGGTTTTAAGGCCATAAGGTCTTTTTACTGGAAGGAAGCAGAAATGGAACTTGTTAGCACCTAGAGCATGTGTGCATCCTTTTCAGGACCACACTGCCCAGCTCCCTAGCATTAGGAAGGAGCTGAAACTGCCCTAAATATTGTATGTTTCGTCTCCAGCCAGTGGACCATGGCTGTCAGAGGTCCCAAGAACGCAAATGTAAATAAATCTCCAAGTGAGGATCACACCATTTACCGTTTGTGCACAGAGTATTTTATGGTAAATGTTACAGTCAGACATGAGAGAGGTACTTCTCATTGGTAGAGTGCTGGCATGTTATCCAGATCACCACCCTTCTCACTTCTAGAGTAGGATTAGTTCAAGGAAGTCGGTGCATGTTACATTTTCTTTTCGAGTAGTGTGGAAAAGAAGAACAGTGCAAAGCTGTTGTGTCATGAACCATCTCACCAATTAGTTGACTTGCCTTCTCAAGGGTGTTAAATATCACCTGATGGTGTTTAAACTTCCTCTCCATAGCAATAAGCAACTTCTGTTGGTGTGTACATCCCCTTCCATAATCTACCAAATCAAGAACTAATTCTATGATGACCTCCAATTCTTGTGTCAAGCTAATTATTTTTGGTGACTTCAGATCAGATGACGGGACATAAACTAGGCACTGAAATATTTGTCTGAGCTGGCATACTAAGTATCCACGTTATATTGAAGTAATTGCAACTGAGTTGAGCTGACTTTATAACCAGGCTACCTGACACTCATTTACTAAAGCAAATTGTTTGAGAAGACTTGTGCATTTCATGGTCAAACAAAAACACTCCGACAACACTCTCAAAGTTTCAGCTGGAGTTTTGGTGTTGACCTAGAAACAGAACATTACAATGCAGTATAGGCCCTTCGGCCCTCGATGTTGCGCCAACCTGTGAAAATAATCTGATGCCCATCTAACCTACACCATTCCATTATTATCCATATGTTAGTCCAATGCTCATTTAAATGCCCTTAGCGTCGGCAAGTCTACTACTGTTGCAGGCAGGCCGTTCCACGTTCCTACTATTCTCTGAGTAAAGAAACTACTCTTAATGTCTGTCTTAAATCTTTCACCCCTCAATTTAAAGCTATGTCCCCTCGTGTTAGCCTTCACCATCTGAGGAAAAAGACTCTCGCTGCCCACCCTATCTAACCCGCTAATTATTTTATACATCTCGATTAAGCCACCTCTCAACCTCCTTCTCTCCAATGAAAACAGCCTCAGTTCCCTCAGCCTTTCCTCGTAAGACCTTCTTTCCATACCAGGCAACATTCTAGTAAATCTCTTCTGAATCCTTTCCAAAGCTTCTACATCCTTCCTATAATGTGGTGACAAGAACTGCATGCAATACTCCAGGTGTGGCCTTACCAATGTCTTGTACAACTGAAGCATGACCTCTGGCTCCGAAACTCAATTCTCCTATCAATAAATGCCAATACACCATATGTTTTCTTAACAACCCTATCAACCTGGATGGCACCTTTCAGGGATTTATGCACCAGGACACAGAGACCTTTCTGTTCATCCACACTGCCATTAGCCTAGTACTCTGCATTCCTGTTACTTCTTCTGAAGTGAGCTACCTCACACTTTTCCATATTATCTCCATTTGCCACTTCTCAGCCCAGCTCTGCATCTTATCTATGTCCCTCTGTAACTCTCAACATCCTTTAACACTATCCACAACTCTGCCTACCTTAGTGTCATCTGCAAATTTACTAACCCATCCTTCTACACCCACATGCAGATCATTTATAAAAATTACAAACAGCAGTGGCCCCAAAACAGAGCCTTGTGGAACACCATTGGTAACAGCTCCAGGAGGAACATTTCCTATAAAACCACCCTCTGTATACTTTCAGCTCACCAATTTCTGATCCAAACTGCGAAATCACCATCAATTCTGAAACTCTGAATTATGTGCAATAGCCTACCATGTGGAACCTTATCAAATGCCTTACCGAAGTCCATTTACACCACAGCAACCACTTTACCTACATCCACCTGTTTTGTCACCTTATCGAAGAACTCAATAAGGTTAGTGAGGCACGAGTTACCCTTCACAAAACCGTGTTGACTATCCCTAATCAAATTATTCCTTTGGTTATAAATCCTATCTCTTATAACCTTTCCAAAGCCTTACCCATAACTGAAGTAAAACTCACTGGCCTATAATTACCAGGGTTGTCCCGACTACCCTTCTTAAACAAGGGAACAACATCGACACTACTCCTGTCGACAATGATGACATAAAGATCGAAGGCCAAAGGCTCTGCATTCTCCTCCCTGGCTTCCCAAATAATCCGAGGATAAATCCCATCCTGCCCATGGTTCTTATCTATTTTCAGCTCTTCCAAAATTGCTAAAAACTCCTCTTTGTCACTTGGGGAAAAGCTCACTCAAGATCACTGTACCTAGAACAAACAAATAGAAAATGGGTCCTCTTTCAAATTGAGTACTTATGAAAAGCAGAGAGAAATGCAGTAAGAGGGAATCCTGTTCCAGCAACTTGTTCAAAACTCAACTCAATTCCCTCATTATCACTTTCTATTTGAGAGTGTCTGATTGGTCTTAGCAGTCACCTACAAAGCCACTAGAACTCTATCAAACATCCCTGATGTTGAATATAGTTAGTTTTAACTCAAAGAATAAACAGTGATTCAATTATTTGGTTTTAAATAAGGTGACTGAATCATGTGTGGTTCAAAGGAAGTCTACTAACAATGTTTTTCTGATTTTTAAAAAATGTTTTACAAGGTGTTTACAGCACAAAAAGGCCATTCAGCCCATCAGATCTATACTGATGTTCATGGTCCACACACACTTTCTTCTATCCTCTTCTTTAACCTCAGCAACATCATTTTATAAAAGCAGAAATGTTGGAGAAGCACCACATTTGATTGAATTGTCAGAGCCATTCCAAATAAATTATATCAGACTAAAAATGTTAACTTTGTTGCTCTCTCTATATGTGCTGCCAGACCTGCTGAGTGTCTCCAGCTTCTGTTTTCTCCAGCACTTTCTGGTTTTATTTCAGATTTCCAGCAGCTGCAGTGCTTTATTTTCATTTAAGCATACTCTTTTAGCCCTTTTCTCATTCGTGTGCATGTCTAGGTTCCACTTAAAGAATCTGTACAATTTACCTCACTTCATTTTGATAGTACATTTCACATCTTGTACATTCTTGAATAAAAAGCTTCGATTTCATGTGATTCTCACAAAGAAGACGTAGCAATAGGGGGAAAAAAGGGCTGAATTTTAGGTCTTAATCAAATGCGTAGTCCATGTCAGGATGAATGAGAGACTCACTAAATGAATCTCTTGAAAAGGATGTAGAGCAAAGTTGTCACTGACATCATTTTGTTCAATACCTTTATTGTTAGCGTGTTGAACGACAATGCTGCAAAAACAGGATGAAGGACACTCAAATCCATGCCAATTGAGTAATGCCCAGTGACCACATTTCTCTTATCGGCTGCAATACTGATCTGCTCCATGAACATTAAAAAAAAATACATGAACAATGCCAGTGTTTCCATTTTCAAAGAATTGGAATATCCACTACAAAAGCATTTAACATAAATGGATATACAGTTGCCCACTATCTAGGTGAATCAACCATTGATGCACCATGAATAATCAATTCCTCACACTGATTCCACCCCCCCCCCCCCCCGCTCCCAAACTGACCTCTGAGGATTCCCTGGTTTCAAACATCTTTGAAGATCGTGGACTGTATCCAACCAAATTTGCAAAAAGCATGATGATGCCAGCTGGTCCTCAAGTGCAAGAAGAGACCAGACCTGAAGTACAAGTGCTGCTGTACGTTCCCGACAATGGAACATATTTCAACCTGTCCAATTACTTCTATTATAGGGAGCACCTCATTTTTCTACAAAGCATCCTAGGAGGCCATTGGATGTATAGCCATACTTGATATTTATTGTTTACTGTTCTCATATGAAAATAAAAGTAGGAAACAGACTGTTTTATTCCAGTGATACCTCCTGGTCAGTAGAATTGTCATTTGATGTTGTGCACTTTGCTCACCATGTTGAACAATACTTTAACCAATAGGATCTGTTATGTGTCCCAAAGGTGGTATTATCGCTGTACAAAGCTTAAAGGAGGATGTTGTAGATATTGATTAGAAGATTCAAGCAGTACTCGTTCCCTAGTTTGACATAGCAACATGTGAAGGTGCTGATTGATGCCAACGTTTTGAACACAATTATTTGGAGCCATACTGAGATGAATGGAGGTTCATCTGGTATCCGTATCTTCTTTAATGACCACAAAGCACCAATGAAGGTTAAGTTTGTGTGCAGGTCGGGTGTTTAAATAGTTTTTATGCTAAGAGTTCTCGGACAGATTTTACCAGATGTCCATCAGCTCATTTTGAAGATCCAAGTCCAAAATATTTGGCAAAAGGAACAAATAGTCACAGCGTAGGAGGGAGGGCTCCAAACTACTTATGCCTTTGTAATGGACATTAGTTTCTTTGCTAAAGTCTGCCATTTTAAGATGTGGATTATACTTAGCTGCTGTGTTACCCTGGTAACAGGTGCTAACCTTGCACATCAAGAGGATTTGCTCATCATTAATTATTCTGCATAGATTATTTTATAACATTGAAATTGTCCTGTGCACGTCAGTCATTTCCAAATTTAACTGTTCCAATGCTGTGGGTTTTATGAAGGATAAATATTGTCATGTGTACCAACAGAACTGCCATGCTGTCCTTTGCAATAATGTCCACTTTTTTTTAAAGGGCAATTCGGATTTCAGTTTAACATTCCAGATGAAACACAGTGCAGTTCTCCTTCAGTACTACATTGAAGTTTCAGCTTGAAATAAACACAAGTCTCTGGAATGATATCTGAACTCATGATCTTCTATTTCAGAGTCAAAATAAATAGGCAGATGGACCTCTTGTTGTGAGTAGATGAGGACGAGATATTGTCCTTGCACATCAATACACCAAACAGCTGAAGACCAACAGTAAACCTGGTCAGAAAGAACCAAGTACCAACTTGGAAAGCCAGGGTAGATTACCATGTCATAAGAATGAAGAGTACTGTTGGGGGATACTGGGTCATTGACAGCGTACCAAATGGTCCAAAGCAACACCGTAGACCTTTGGTGCCTAGTATATTTTTTCTTTGGATATTTGCCACTCCCAGGTGATTATATGGTTGGGAGAGTGAGGGACAAGAGGATCTAGTCATGAATGAGGGGTGGCCTTCATGCACCCATTCGTACTTTCCTATTTGTCAATTTTGTATATTCATAGGACCTGAAGTGCTGATGTGTGCTTCAAAGCTTTGAACTCCCAATATAAAGCTATGCAATTATTTAATAAGTGAGAATATTACCCAGACACTCCCAAGAAAATAAACAGGAATGGGACCACCCACTAATTTTGCCTGAAGTGAGATTGGGGAGCTGTAATTATCTTCAGAAATGGAAATCAACTGCATGGTTGAAATATTTTTATAATTACATTTTCTGCCTCTCAATTAGTTTTAGTGGATGTTTGCCCACAAAGTGGATATATAATATTTCATCACAACCGAGCAGCTTCCAGCTAGTTGTCTTTAACCATTGACTCTCTATTAATGAGATAAACTAAAGGATTGGTTGATTTAGGTCAGCAAATGATGATGGTTAGATGACTCATTTACTCAGGAATCCATATTATTCGTTGTTCAGTTGCATCAGCCAATCAGAAGTGCTAATATCAGATCTAAATCAATATTGCTATCAAACAAAGAGATACCTGAGATACACCTATGAATGTTGACAAAAATAATCTTTTAAAATTTCATGCTGAGAGATGCAGTTGGCATCCCTCTGGATTGTATCTGAGCCAAAATGGTGAAGTTTATCAGGTTATTCAACTATAAAACATTTCGAGTATGCCTGATCCTATCTTCACACAATGTTGACATGAAGAGCTTTTCGGCAAGGATGGAGGTGGGAGGGCATTATATCATGATTATAAACAGGAATCTATCACCTGATTTTTCTCCAAACTAAAACACCAACCACTTTTAATTGTTGACAACCTAATTGAGTACAATTTGTTCATTCATTTTCACCATCGCTGAAGCATCATCTTGCCTCTTCTCTGTCTTAATTAAAGCATCTCTTGATCGATGTCTCAATATTATCGATCCATCCAATTTTTATTCTTCCATCTCTGTTTTACCTTTAGTTTCAGGACAAGTCTGTCAGTTCTCTGTTTCCAATGTTCTGCCTTGTTTTTGCCTTGTGTGAAGAGTTTCTGTTTGTTCAACAATTGCTTGGCCATTGGTGGTGGAGGACACAGTGGACACTTGCTTCAGAGTTGGAGTGCAAGGTAAACAAAATGTCTGCCTCCATATTAGGTTTTGGCCTGAAAATTTGCCACCTTTAAATAATGTTTAGTTTAGAAAATTGTAACTATGGCTTTTAAAAATCTGCAGGTTGTGTTGAGGCATCAAGTGGTCACCACATAAAAACAGTGGAAGTAGGCTGGGGGCCATCACTATCTACAAGATCTTGACTTCACAAGTTTACATCTACTTTCCAGTAGTGGGTAAGCATGATTAGCTGATTCTGCCCACCTTTCTGAGACCGAACCCAAAGAGCAAACATATCAGCCTTAGCACATCAACCTCTGGGATCAACATGTGCAAATAAAATTTAGAGCTCTTTTTGCAAATGGTTAAGTTATGCAATGCTTTTATGAGCTGAGGCATCAGGATAGGTTGAGCTGTGCTGAGCTATAGTCTCAATGTTTTGAAACAATGCCAATATTTTGTTTAGGTTCATGTCCTGTTACTTTATAATAAGATAACTGGAAAGACAACATCGTAGCTCCATTAGTAACTGTAAGTTTTGGAATCCACAATTAAATATGTTCATCTCAAGATACTTTTGCAGTTGTGTGTCAGATGATGTTCAAAGGTTTGTCGGTCCAAAGATTTCATTTTGCAGTAGTTAATAGGTGAACAAATCCAGTAATTAAATCACTAACAACTGCAGTAGTTATTAAACTGTTGCTACCAGTGTTTAGAATAGACTATCCAGTCACCATTCCATAGAATGTGGTCAGATACAAATGTTTACCATTACCTTGCTGATTTCTCTTTTGATCTGACATTGTTCTTAAAATATTTTGTCCCATGTGCTGTAATGTGTACACGTGTTGCAATGCTGAGATCATTATGGTGATTACATTAGTCCACAGTGTTGATGGTAAAGATTGATTATCCATAATGCAAAATGAATCGCCCGCATGGACACACGGGGCCACAATGTTAGCTGGCTACAACAGGCTACAAAAAACATCAGTGTATTCACAGGTGATGTCATTATGCCTGGATGCATATGTATGTACGTTGCTGACATCTTTATGCTGCATGTATTGTGACAGCAGTAGTGTGTGGGCCACAGCCCAACACAAGACCTTTGCAATTTTCTTGGGCATGTTTTATTTTCTAGTAGGGCCTCCCTCGGATGTTGCCATATTTTTTAACCAGCTAGCTGGTGTGTGGTTTGGAAAGAGGGGTGACAGAAGCAGTTGGTGAAGGAACCAGGGAGACAAACAGATGAGGAGGAGCTTCCACTGCCCAGGAGTGCCTTCTTGGCTGCTGTGCTTGCTCCGCTGCCACTATCAGCCTTCTCCGTTGACTGCACTGGCCAGTGAAGGCCCTTCTCGGAGCTTGGAGGCCGTGCCCAGCAACTGCTGTGTGTCAGGAGGTAGTGATGATGAGCAACAGATTACCATCAGTTCCGCTATAACGCGGTAGTTCTGTTCTCTTGCAGTCCCGTGTTATAAACAAATTGTGTAACAACAGCACCATTTAAAGTAAAAGGGCCGGAATTGCATTAAAACCAATACATTAAAACTTTGCACTTTATAAACAATAACTCCAATTTGTCAATCATGTTATAGCAAATTCATGTTAATGAAACACGCATTAGAGCAGAACAACCTATACAATGTTTTAGACAGTCCTGTATGCCTGCTATTTTGGACATTGTGACTATACTTATGCAAAACTATTTACCTTGTGTATACCTTTCTTATGATGGATCTATTACTGTTCTGCCACCCACTTTTAGTGCTCCTACAGGTATCTATGATCTTTCCCTTATCCCTTTCCAATCTTGACGAACTTTGTAAATTTTCTCACCTTTACATATCTAAGAGTCTTGTTCCATCTCCTTTAAATTCCCATCTTTATTATTTCTGCTGCCCTTCAGTACAGACCTGCATTTAAATTTGGGATTTTTCTTCTGTCAAGCTGTGTATCACACTCTATGTTCACTGGAAGAAATGTGTATCACTCCAATATTTTTCACTATAGTGTAGATGATGTAAGTTGGTGCCTGCAATTTTTATTCTATATTGTAGCAATAGATGTTATTTTTGAAAAATACTGAGTAAACCATGCACTTCACTGCACAGAAGTAATATCCCAAATGCACCTTAAAAATGAACATCTAACTGGATTCGTCAAGTTCCATTCATGCAAAGTGGCACTCATTGCCCTATTTTGACATGTTAATTTCCTTGAATGTTCATTAGGTCATGGGGTCTTCAAAGTCCCTTAGAAGGCACCTTCCAAACCTGTATCCTCTATCAACTCAAAGTGATAGGGCAGCAGACACATGAGAACACCTCTGTCCTGGCATGTTCTCCTCCAAGTTACACATGGCTCTAAAGTGGCATTTCTTCACTGTTACTGGGTAAAATTTATGGAACTCCCAAACTGCAGCAGTGTAGGTATTTATGCAGCATGGACTGCAGCAATTCAAGAATGTGGCCTACTACCACCACCACCACCACCTCAAAGGCAATTAGGGATGGAGACTTATTGCTGGCCTAGTCAATGATACCCATATCCTGTGAACTAATGATAAAATGAGCCTGATGTTTTCACTCATGCAACAGTCAAAATTTGGCATCTGTGATGCAGTAAGAAGTGTAATAACTGAAAGGTTTATTGTGTGTAGAAGTTGTGCCAATTATTTTGCTAACTCATGCCTGTTGTGCCATTTTAAATACTCATGTTTTTGTCGTGTGTCATGACTTAAAATATAGTAATTGATCATTTTTGAGGATTTTTTTCTAATTCTGTTTGTGAATTTAAATACTTTGTATATCAACACAGGTACAGAGGAATTGTTACTACATGACTGTGTCATTTGATAAATGAGTTTGTGAGAATGACAACATTGCCGCTAAAAATCTAAGAGTAGCCCCAAAATGTACTCGAAGAAATCTTGTGAGGTGCCCTTGAAAAGATATTATTTTAACCCATGCTTCAGCATTGGATAAACTAGAATTGTTACAACGCAGAAGGAGACCATTTGGCCGATCAAATCTGAGAAAAAAATTGCATGGAACAAAGTGAGGCACACTTGTAAGGGGCATAAGTGACAGCTGAACAATATGACCTTATGGGTGAAGTTCAAATCTATTAGTTTTTAATTAAATACACCTTAGTTTTGCATGGGTATCTTTCACAATTTTAGGATAGCTCAAAGCACAGTGCACGCACTGAGGTTTTGTGTATAGTAAATTTGCATAAACAGCACCAAGATAGTAACCAGGTAATTCCTCTTGTTGTTGGCTGAGGGATAAATGTTGACAAGGATACCAGAACCTCTGCTGTTCTTTGAAATAGTGCCATCTTTTATATACATTTACAAGGGCAGATGTGGCCTCAATTTAAAATCACATTGGCAGCACTCCTTCAGCATGTCTGTAGATTATGCCTTGAATTTCTGGAAGTAGAAGTTGAAACCTCAGCTTTCTGAATTAGAGAAAAACTTGCTGAGGCACAGCTGAACTAAGTTACTACAACTGTGTGGAAAGGTAAGGAAATGGAAAGGCCCTTGGAATTGCTAGATGCATTAAATTGAATATATAAAGTAATAAATGAGTTGTAACAATGAGAAGACGCATGTCTTTACAGTCATTTAGTGGTAAATCATGTGGATCACTATTGGAACTACTACACTGCAAAAGACATTAAGGCTTTGTTTCAGGCTGTTAAAGCTTCCAGTTGATAGATGTAAATGTTGAGACTCAGCGAAAGAAATGTATTAGGATTTAGTGAGTGAGTTTGCAGAAAGATAGAGAGAGGGGAGAATGGTTAGTACAGTTTAAGAGAGGTAAAGAAGCTGATTACTTTCTTTTTCCAAATTTCATGAGAATTATGTATGTTGGTACCTGCTGCTGAAAATATAGAGGATATCAGACTGTTCGTGAGCCAGTCACCAACACCATTCCAGTAGCCTTTGTGATTACTTTTATAGCTAACTGCTATATTATGCTGATCTATGCATCCTTAAAAAAAAACCTTGGACCTATTTATGTTAATCTAAAATAGATAATCTCACTCTTGCCTGTGTTAAAATACATCTTGTGTTTTACCCATTTACTTAATCTATTGTTACCTCTGTAATTGTCTACCCAATTTTGTGCTGTTTATACCTCTGATCAGCAAATTTGGATTTATGGTTCTGTATTATGGTAATATTAAATATATTGATAATAATAAATATAGTGAATTGTTGAATCCCAGCACATATCTTGTGAGGCCATTTGCTGCCAGTTTGAATATACATTTCTGTTTACCTTCTGTTTCTTAACCGGGGCAGCACAGTGGCTCAGTGGTTAGCACTGCTGCCTCACAGCACCAGGATCCCAGGTTCGATTCCAGCCTTGGATGACTGTCTGTGTGGAGTTTGCATATTCTCCCTACGTCTGCGTGGGTTTCCTCCGGGTGCTCCGGTTACCTCCACATGCTAAATTGTCCATAGTGATAGGTGCATTAGTCAGAGGGGAGTGGGTCTGGATGGGTTAGTCTTCTGAAGGTCAGTGTAGACTGGTTGGGCCAAAGGGCCTGTTTCCACACTGTAGGGAATCTAATCTAAATCCATGCTGACTTGTTCAAGGGCAGCACAATGGCTCAGTGGTTAGCACTGCTGCCTCACAGCGTCAGGGTCCCAGGTTTGATTCCCACCTTGGACGACTGTCTGTGTGGAGTTTGCACATTCTCCCAGTGTCTGCGTGGGTTTCCTCCAGGTGCTCCGGTTCCCTCCCACAATCCAAAGACGTGCAGATCAGGTGAATTGGCCATGCCAAATTGCCCATAGTGATAGGTGTGTTAGTTGGGGTGAATATAGGCTAGGGGAATGGGTCTGCGTGGGTTACTCTTTGGAGTGTCGGTGTGGACTAGTTAGGCCAAAGGGCCTGTTTCCATTATGTAATCTAATCTAATTTCTTAACCAGATTGTTAATCTCCTGCAATTTTATCTTACAATCTCAAAAGTGAAACCTTCTCCCTGTTTTTTTTAGATTACTTAGTGTGGAAACAGGCCCTTCGTCCCAACAAGTCCACGCTGACCCGCCATTCCCCTACATTTACCCCTTCACCTAACACTACAGGCAATTTAGCATGGGCAATTCACCGGACCTGCACATTTTTGGACTGTGGGAGGAAACCAGAGCACCCGGAGGAAACCCACGCAGACACGGGGAGAATATGCAAACTCCACACAGTCGATCACCTGAGGCGGGAATTGAACCCGGGTCTCTGACGCTGTGAGGCAGCAGTGATAACCACTGTGCCACCGTGCTGCCCACATTTTCTGGAAGTTCATCTCCGTTACATCCATAAGCATTCCCCATGTACTGTTTTAGCCTTCATTGAGGATATTATATATGACTTAATACTTACAAATTCATATTGTTCCCCATCCCTCTGATCACTCAAATTTCTCTAAATGTTCAGACATTTTTTTTCTCTGATTATAGATTACAACATCTTTCCATGGAAGATGTTAGATTAATAGGTCTACAATTTCTCAGTTTCTCTCACCTTTCTTAAGTAATGGGGTCACATTTGCAACTTTCCAAATGGCAAACAGTGTCTGAATTGCAAGAACCTTTGGCAAGTGTGGCTAAAACATCTGTGATTCTCTACTTTCTTTAAATCTCTAATTGGAAACCATTCATTCTTGGAGAATTTCAGTCTTTAGTGCTATTATTTCTCCCTCATACTGTTTCCTTGCTTACGTTAACTTTATTGAGTCCCATGAGTTTGTTATTCATTTCTCTGTAATGCCAGTTGTATTATCATCTTCAGTATGTGTGCCATATCCAATTTTTTTAACACAATCTTAAAGTGACTCATATTATCTTTGCTGTATTTCCTATTTAAATGTTTTATGTTAATCATGATATTTCTCACAAATTTCTTTGCATATTTTTAAACTTTTTTCCCCTTTGCTATTCTTTGTACCTTTCTAGGCCACATGTATTTACAATATGTTTGTAGTTTTATGTGTTTTTTCTTCAGTTTTCTGCTGTCTCCCACCTCTTTAGTTGATTTTTTTTTTGTTGTTTGTGGTAAGCAGAGCTCTTGAGTCTTATAATATATACTAGCCTTGTACTAAATACAATATTTTTAAGGACAATGCCAGACTGTTTAGATGGAGCTTCTTGTTGCAGACATTGAATTTGAGAATTGTGCACGAGGCAGTGGCAAAAACATGATTGCTGATACATTGTCGAGACTCGAATGAGATACAGAGGCACTCAGTAGTGGGTGTGCCACAGCCTGAATTCAAATGTGGTTGTGCATGGTTGCATGTGTATAGTCAGTGTAGTGTATATGTGCCTTTTAGTGTACTAACCAATTTTTTTTTGAAGGGTTTAAAAAATGAAGCCATCTTTGGATATTGAATGGGAAGGTGTCACAAAGGCGACCCAGGAAGGTGATTTAGGCTTTGGCAAGGTTTACCACCAAGCCTGCCTTCCAAAATCGTTCGTACAAATCCAATAAGTGCTGTACATGTTCCTTCCATGAGTGACTAAAAATCTCCAGGTCATCGATGTACACCATGCAGTTGGGTAATCTAGCAATGAACTTATAATTTAGTCTCTGAAATGTGGTGGAGCATTTTTCATACGAAATGGTATGACTTTAAACCAATATTGTCCATTTGGCATTATGAAAGCCAAAATTGCCTTTGCTCTTTCTGACAAAGGGACCAGCCAGTAGGCTCTGAGCAAGTCCAACTTAGAAATGTAATTTGCTTGTCCCACCTTTTCAATACAGTCTTCCAACCACGGAATTGGATTGCATCAGTCTTTGTAGCAGTGTTGACTTTGCGATAGTCTACACATAACTGTTGGGTACCATCCGGCTTTGGCACCATGACTATGGGTGAGCTCCAGTCACTGTAACTCACTTTAATTATGCCTTCTTGGAGTATTATGAACCTCTCCTTCTGAACCTGTGCCAATTTTAGAGGGTTATGCCTATAAGGATGTTGCTTAATCAGAATAGCATCTCCTATATCTACATCATGCACAATTAGGTTAGTAGTCCCCAGTTTATTTTGGCATATCTCCCTATGTGACGGCAATAATCCTTTCAGGTCATTTCGATTTTCTTGTGGAAGGTAACTCAATAATTTATCCCAATTTTTGGCAACTTCCTCATTGTCCCAATTTGATTTGAGGAATGTCACTCAATTTCCTCTCGATTTGATAAGGTCCACTAAACCTTGCTTTTAAAGGTTCACCTATTACTGGAAGTAACACCAATACCTTATCCCTAATGGCAAAATTGCAAATTTTTTATTTTTTATCCACTTTCATTATATGCTGCAATACTTTTAAATGCTTTCTAGCAAACTCCCTGCTCTATTTAGTCATTCTCTAAAATTTGGCACATAGTCCAAATGTGTGGTCTCTGAATTCGGACTTAATCAATTCATTTCTCCTTAATCAATTTTAATGGTCCTCTTACGTCATGTCCAAAAATTAATTAAAATGGATTGAATTTTTAAATGGTCGATTCTGATCACAAAAAGCACAAACAGAACTCCCTTATCTCAATCATCTGGAGAGTCCTGACTATAAGTCCTCATAATGTTTGATGCCACCTTTGTAGTGCTCCCTGCAATTCTGGATGATACGCAGTAGTTTTGAATCATTTTATCCCAGGCTATCCATAATGTCCTTGAATAGTTTGGATTTGAAGTTTGATCCTTGATCTGACTGGATCTCTACTGGTAGTCCGTAACTAGTAAATAATTTCTACAACCCTTTTAGCTGTGATATTGCATAATGGGACTGCCTGAGGAAATCTAGTCGACACATCCATTATTGTTAATAAATACTTATTCCCACTTTTTGTTTGTGGTAGGGGACCTGTGCAATCAAATCAAGACTCTTGTGAAGGGTTCCTCAAATGCTGGAAAAGGTATTAAATTAGTAGATTTTATTACTGCCTGTGGTTTTCTGATTAGCTAACATGTATGACATGTCTGGCAAAATCCAACTACATCCTTGTGTAGTCCAGGCCAGTAAAAATGTCTTTGGATTTTAACCTGTGTTTTCCTCACTCCTAAATGACCTCCAAGTGATAGCTCTTGCACCATACATAACACCTCCTTTCTATACCCTAAAGGCAAAACAATCTGATGAACTTCTGCCCATTTGTCATCTGTTTGAATGTGTGATGGTCTCCATTTCCTCATTAAGACACCACTTGTTAAGTAATAACACACAGTTCTGCATTCACTCTCCTTTTCTGTATATGCCTTTTGATATAACTGCTTTAAGTTCTCATCTTTCTGCTGGAACTCAATAAGCTTAGATATTTGCATACTTAACATTTGGCTCCTTCTCTGTCTCACTTATTTGATCAAAAAAAGTCTTTGATAATGCTATTTCAGCTTCCTTATCTGTGCCTTTTGATTAAATGCTGAGCTACTGCTGTAATTATCTCCTTTTCTCACATTAGGAGGCTGCTCCAACCCTAGCCTGTCTGCTAATTCCTGCAGCTTGGTCTTATTTGCCTTATGTAAAACTACTAAGTTAACTTCGTCCATCTCCAGAAAACTCTTGGCGACTGAAAAAGCCATTGCTACCCCAAGCTTTGCCAACCCAACCAAACCAACATCCACAATAAAGACACTAGCACTTACCACTCACTATTTACATCCCACAGAGAGCCCCCAGTCTGTTATGGATTAGGCCTGACCATTCAAAACATTCTTAAGCAGGCAGTCGAGACCATAACTTTGCTATTTGTTTCAGTAAGTGTACAGTGAAAATTACCCAAAGTAAGTTAGCTAGGTTGGCTATCAGGTTTTAAAACAGACAAAAATTTATTCACAAAATTACAGAATGAAACACAAAGAACAGAATATAGAATACCCACAGAACTCAATCTATCCAAACTAGACTTAGAGTCACGGAGACAGAGAGATGTACAGCACAGAAACAAACCCTTTGGTCCAACTCGTCCATGCTGACCAGATATCCCAACCTAATCTCGTCGCACTTGCCAGCACCTGGTCCATATCCCTCCAAACCCTTCCTATTCATACACCCATCCAGATGCCTCTTAAATGTTGCAATTGTACCAGCCTCCACCACTTCCTCTGGCAGCTCATGACATACACGTACCACCCTCTGCATAAAAACATTGCCCCTTACATCTCTTTTATATTTTTCCCCTCTCGACTTAAACCTATGCCCTCTCGTTCTAGTCTCCCTCACCTCAGGGAAAAGATTTTGTCTATTTATCCTATCCATGACCCCCATGATTTTATAAACCTCTATAAAGGTCACTCCTCAGCCTCCGAAGCTCCAGGGAAAACACCCCCAGCCTGTTCAGCCTCTCTCTATAGCTCAAATCCTCCAACCCTGGCAACATCCTTGTAATTCTTTTCTGAACCCTTTCAAGTTTCACAACATCCTTCCAATAGGAAGGAGACCAAAATTGCATGCAATATTATAAAAGTTGCCTAACCAATATTGTGTACAGCCGCAACATGACCTCCCAACTCCTGTACTCAATACACTAACCAATAAAGGAAAGCATACCAAACACCTTCTTCACTATCCTACCTACCTGTGACTCTTCTTTTACGGAGGTATGTACCTGCACTCCAAGGTCACTTTGTTCAGCAGCACTTAATAGTAAGGTCCTACAAAGTGTATGAGCCCTGCTAAGATTTGCTTTTCCAAAATGCAACATCTTGCATTTATCTAAATTAAACTCCATCTGCTACTCCTCAGCCCACTGGCTCATCTGATCAAGATCCTGTTATAATCAGAGGTAACTTTCCTCACTGTCTGCTATACCTCCAATTATGGTGTCATCTGCAAACTTACTAACTATACCTCCTATGTTCACATCCAAATCATTTACATAAATGACAAAGTAATGGACCCAGCACCGATCCTTGTGCCACTCAGAGTCATCGAGACATAGAGATGTACAGCATGGAAACAAACTCTTTAGTCCAACCCGTCCATGCCGACCAGATATCCCAACCCAATCTAGTACCACCTGCCAGCACCCGGCCCATATCCCTCCAAACCCTTCCTATTCATATACCCATCCAAATGCCTCTTAAATGTTACAATTGTACCAGCCTCCACCACTTCCTCTGGCAGCTCATTCCATACACATACCACCCTCTGTGTGAAAAACGTTGCCCCATAGGTCTCCCTTATGTCTTTCCCCTCTCACCCTAAACCTATGTCCTCTAGTTCTGAACTCCCTGATCCCAGGGAAAAGACGTTGTCTATTCACCCTATCCATGCCCTCATAATTTTGTAAACCTCTATAAGGTCACCCCTCAGCCTCCGACACTCCAGGGAAAACAGCCCCAGCCTGGTCAGCCTCTCCCTATAGCTGAAATCCTCCAACCCTGGCAACATCCTTGTAAATGTTTTCTGAACCCTTTCAAGTTTCACAACATAGGGCAGCATAGTGGCTCAGTGGTTAGCACTGCTGCCTCACAGCACCAGGGTCCCAGGTTCAATTCCAGCCTTGGGTGACTGTGTGGAGTTTGCACATTGTCCCTATGTCTGCATGGGTTTCCTCCGGGTGCTCCGGTTTCCTCCCATAATCCAAAGATGTGCAGGTCAGGTGAATTGGCCATGCTAGATTGCCCATAATGTTAGGTGCATTAGTCAGAGGGAAATGGGTCTGGGTGGGTTATTCTTCGGAGGGTCGGTATGGACTGGTTGGGCTGAAGGGCCTGTTCCCACACTGTAGGAAATCTAATCTATTCTAATCTTTCCGATAGGAAGGAGACCAGAAATGCACACAATATTCCGACAGTGGCCTAACCAATGTCCTGTACAGCTACAACATGACCTCCCAACTCCTGTACTCAGTACTCTGACCAATAAAGGAGAGCATACCAAACGCTTTCTTCACTATCCTATCTACCTGTGACTCTACTTTCAAGGAACTATGAACCTGCACTCCAAGGTCTCTTTGTTCAGCAACACTCCCTTGGACCTTACCATTAGTGTATAAGTTCTGCTAAGATTTGCCTTCCCAAATGCAGCACCTCGCATTTATCCAAATTAAACTCCATCTGCCACTTCTCAGCCCATTGGCCCATCTGGTCAAGATCCTGTTGTAATCAGAGGTAATCCTCTTCGCTGTCCACTACACCTCCAATTTTGTGTCATCGGCAAACTTACTAACTGTACCTGTTATACTCACATCCAAATCATTTATGTAAATGACAAAACATACAGGACCCAGCACCGATCCTTGTGGCACTCCACTGGTCACAGGCCTCCAGTCTGAAACACAACCCTCCATCACCACCCTCTGTCTTCTACTTTTGAGCCAGTTCTGTATTCATAACTGCTGGCCACAGAAACATCTGTCTGTACCTGGGATTAAGAGAATTGCCTAACACAATTGATCTCTTGGAACCCGATGCACCCCTCGTTGCATTGGAGCCAATCTCAATACCAGAAACTTGGCTGTTTGTGCTATGTTCCCCTGAGAATCCATCATCCCCTACATTTTCCAAAACAACATACCTGTTTGAAATGGGTATTTCCACAAAAGATTCCTGCACTAGCTGCCTACCTCTCTTACCTTTCCTGGAGTTAACCATTGTATCTGAGACTTTTCCCCCTTCCTATAACATACCGTTGCTGTTGCAAATTCGTCATTGCTTCTAACTGTCTCTCCAACCGATCCATTTGATCTGATAAGATTCACAGCCAGCAGCATTTATGGCAAATACAATCCGCAGTAACCCTTAAACACTCTTTAAACTCCCACACTAGTCACAGGCCTCCAGTCTGAAAAACAACCCCCCACCACCACCCTCTGTCTTCCACCCTCGAGCCAGTTCAGTATCCAAATGGCTAGTTCTCCGTGTATTTCATGAGATCTAACCTTGCTAACCAGTCTCCCATGGGGAACCTTGTCAAACGCCTTACTGAAGTCCATATAGATCATGTCCACCATTCTGCCCTCATCAATCTTCTTTGTTACTTCAAAAAACTCAATCAAGTTCGTGAGACATAATTTCCCATGCACAAAGCTATGTTGACTATCCCTAATCAGTCCCTGCCTTTCCAAATATGTGTAAGTCCTGTCCCTCAGTATTCCTTCCAACAACTTGCCCACCACCAACATCAGGCTCACCAGTCTATAATTCCTTGGCTTGTCCTTACCACCTTTCTTAAATAGTGGTACCCCGTTGGCCAACCTCCAGTCTTCCAGCACCTCATCTGTGACTATCGACAATACAAAAGTATCTCAGCAAGAGGCTCAGCAATCACTTCCTTAGCTTCCCACAGAGTTTTAGGGTACATCTGATCAGGTCCTGAGGATTTATCCAACTTTATGCATTTCAAGACCACCAGCACTTTCTCCTCTGTAATATGGACATTTTTCAAGACGTTACTATCTAATTTCCCTACATTCTATATCTTCTATATCCTTCTCCACGGTAAACACTGATGCAACATACTCGATTAAGTATCTCCCCCATCTCCTGCAGCTCCAGGTCACCTTGCTGATCTTTGAGGGGCCCTATTCTCTCTCTCATTTTCTTTTTGTCCTTAATGTATTTTTTTAAACCCTTTGGATAGCCAAAGCTATCTTATGTCCACTTTTTGCCCTCCTGATCTCCCTCTTAAGTTTTACCCCTACAGCCTTTATTTCTCTAGTCATCCAGCATTCCTTACACCTACCAGCCTTTCTTTTCACCCTGACAGGAATATATTGTTTTAATTACACTGTTCCGAAAATACACAACACCCTAGTAAACAAATCCCTTTAAAACAGAGCAAAAATGAAACAAAAGGCTTACAGGTCAAAGTTAGAAGGGCAGAAGGAGAGAGCGTCTAGCAGCCTGTTTCCACACAGCCCACAGCTGAACTGACTGAAACAAGACTTCAGCTTTTCGGACTGACCGTTCCCCTTTCATTACACAGGTCACTTCTAAAACATAAGAGCTTTGGCCTAAAGTCTCATCTGTTCATGTATAAACAAAAAGTAAACTCTCAGTAAACTCTTTCATCTCTGTACCAGACCAGTCGTTTTGGAGCCCGGGCTGTTTTATGATCATACTGAAAAAAACCAAGGACCCAGTATCCTTGAGAAAAGGAAGAGCTTTTAGAAAAAAGGACCAACTTTGTGACCACAATTAAATACATATTTTGGGTCTGTCTGCAAAATAACATTCAAAAAATGTTGGGGGACACAGGATCTAGTGAGTGGGAAGAACCAAATGAAATAGTGGAAATTTATGGGATTATAGATCAATAAATCCCCAGAACCCAATAATCCACATTCCAGTGTGCTTAAGGAAATGGCCCTAGTTTTAGTAGTCAGTTTTCAAGATTCTATAGATCTGGAATAGTTCCAATGCATTGTAAGTAACATAACCCCATTATTTAAAAAACTGTCGAGAAAAAACACAGGAAATTATAGACCAGTTAGCCTGACATTAGTAGTAAGGAAAATGCTAGAGACCATGATAAAATACAAGAGCACTTCGAAAACAGTGAGAGGATTGGACAAAATCAATATGGATTTATGAAAGGGAAATCATGCTTGGCAAATTCACTGGAATTTTGAGAGAACGTAACCAGGAGAGCTCAGGGATAGCACTGGATGTCATTTATGTAGACGTTCAGAAGGCTTTTGATAAGGTCCCACAGAAGAGATTAGCATGTAAAATCAAAACACATGGGTCTGGGGATAGTGGACTGACATGGATAGGAATAAATGGTCATTTCCCAAGTGGCAGCCAGTGACTAGTGGGGCAATGCAGGGATCAGTGCTTAGATCCCAGCTATTCACAACATATATTAATGATTTAGGTGAGGCAACTATACATAAACCATAGGAGAATGCACAGATGCTTCAGTGTGATTTGGATGAGTTATAATAGTGGAGAAATACATGGCTGTTGATGTATAATGTGAATAAATGTGAGGCTATATACTTCAGTAGCAAAAATAGAGAGATTACTGTCTGAATGGTGATAGATTGGGAAAGGGGGAGGTGCATCAAGACCTGGATGTCCTTGTACACCAGTTGCTTAATGTAAACATGCAGGTGCAGCAGGTGATGAAGAAGGCAACTGGTATGTTGGCTTCTAAAACAAGAGGATTTGAGTACAGGAGCGGAGATGTCTTCCTGCAATTGTACAGGGCCTTCGTGAGACCACATATGGAACGTAATGTGTGGTTTTGGTCTCTTACCTGAGGAAAGATGTTTTGGCCATGGAGAGAGTACAACAAAGGTTTACCAGCCTGATTCCTGGAATGGCAAGACTGTTGTATGAAGAGAGACTGGATCAGTTAGGACTATACTTGCTGACATTTAGAAGAATGAAGGGGGTTCTAATAGGAAACTATAAAATTCTAACAGGGTTAGACAGGATAAATGCAAGAAGGATGTTCTGATAATCAGGGAATTCAGAACTTAGGGTCACAATACAGGGAAGAACATTGAGGAAGAGACATTTCTTCACCCAGAGAGTGATAGGCCTATGGAATTTTCTGCTACAGAAAGCAGTCAAGACCAAAACATTGAATATTTTCAAGAAAGTGTTACATTCAGTTCTTAGGGCTAAAGAAATAAAAGGGTATGGGGAGAAAACAGGAACAAGGTACAGAGTTGGATGATCAGCCATGATCATATTGAATGACAGACCAGCTTGAAGGGCCAAATAGCCCACTGCCTGTATTTTCTATGTCATCTTCAAGAATGGTAGCCTTTGTAATCAACTAGTTAGAAATGCTGTGGATTCAGCCAGGTATAAAGGTATATTTCCCTACATACAAGGCTGCCAGAGACAAGGCAGCAGGCTTCATAATTGATTTCCACTAAATGTACAATATCACAAGTGGTTTCTTCAGGAGAGTGTAAGATACCTGGGAAGCAGCCAAACAAAAGCTGACCCAAATGCTAGAGTTTTTCCCCTAAGCACCTTTTCAAGAAGGGACACTGGGTGACATGGAATAAACACTGAAGGCATTTCTAAAAATCTGTGAGGAAATAAAAACACAATGCAGAGAACAGATACAACAGGTGAAAACTCAAGTGACTACTGAACAGATGCTTCAGTGTGATTTGGACGAGTTATGATAGTGGGGAAATACATGGCAGATGATGTATAATGTGAATAAATGTGAGGCTATATACTTCAGTAGCAAAAACAGGGAGATTACTGTCTGAATGGTGATAGATTGGGGAAGCGGGAGGTGCATCAAGACCTAGAGGTGCATCAAAGGGCTTTTGAGTGTGCAGGTCTGAAGCCTGGGTACATCTACTGGTGCTCTTCATGATATCTTAGCGAGGGTCTTGCGTATCATAGAGGGTTTCTGTGGTCTGCACAATCTGTTTATACAGAGGAAAGAGCCGTTGAACAATGGAGGTATTGTAGACCATGATGCTTCCTATTATGGCATGGAGGAAGATGACAACTAGTTGCCAGATTCTGCAAAATAAATCCTAGGGACCACTTAGAATCCCTACAGTATAAAGCAGGCCACTCGGACTATTAGGTCCACACTGACCCTCCAAAGTGCATCCCACCTGGACCCACCCTTCCCTGTACATTTCAAATGGCTAATCCACTTAGTCTGCACATCCCTAGACACTACAGACAATTTACCATGGCTAGTCCACCTAACCTGCACATCTTTGGACCATGGGAGGAAACTGGAACACCCAAGGAAACCGACACAGACACAGGAAGAATGTGCAAACTCCACACAGATGTGTTGCCCGAGAGCAGAATCAAACCCAGATCCCTGGCGTTGTGAGGTAGCAGTGCTAACCACTGAGCCACCATACTACCTTCAGATGCAAGTTTCCATGAGATATGTGTATGAGAAGGTGGGATCACACTTATACAGGAATGTTTTACATGATACTCTTTAACAGATCCATATAATGCAATAAAGTGTGCACATTTTGTAGCCTGTTAGGGAAAAACAAACATATTAGAAGTAGGAATAGGCTGTTTGGCACCTCAAGCTTGTTCTGTCATTCAATAGATCATATCTGATCTAATCTTAAACTCCCTTGTTAGTCAAGAGACAGGCCACCAATGCCTTATCACTTTCAACGACCTCATTTCTATTGCTCTCTGGGAAAGAGAGTCTCCTAATTTCTGTCATAAATAGGCGGGCCCTTATTTTTAAATTGTACCCCACAATGGTAACTCAGTGCCACTTCTTTAATTGATCTGACCATTTACCTGCACTCAGTGAGATATTGGTGCATTCCCAATGCCACTCCTAATCTCACATGGTGTGGGCCATTCCACTACACCCTTGAGAGAGTCAGGATATGCCTGTCATTTAACCGCCCACTGGAAATGAAAGGACAACTCTTGCCTTATTTATTTGAGAGCAAACAAAATGCAAGGCTGTGTGCTTTTACAAAATATTGACCAATGAACCCCAAGTGCAACTAGGTTCTTCTTAAAACTCTTAATATGCTACATGAATTGTCAGCTCAGGTGGAGTCAGGCCACTGCCCTTTGACTGTTGCTGCTCAACTTCATGGAGTTGAGGATGGAATGGAGGTCTGCGTGGATCCTGCTAGTGGTGCGCTGGACATCACTCTCCATAAGTCACCAGTTGCTCAATGGAAGAACCCAGAAATATTGGCACTTATGGCCCAGATGATCTCTTCATTGTCCATGCAAGGGTGGCACACACCTTTGGAAGCTCTGCCAGCTCATTCCCGAACTCACACTATAACTCCAAAATCTGTGACCTGGCTGAGAACTATCCAGGCATTTCAGCAGTCAGAGGCTCAGTATCATCCTGGCCTCCTTTAGTCCAGCAATCGTCCGTCTTTTCAGCCAAAGCATCCATCATTTGTTCAGGCACATTTGTGCTGTGCTCATCAGGTTGTGACCCCCAACAAAGTGCGAGTTTGTGCTGTTGTGCATGACATCACAGTGCACCTCTGCGGTGATGTCAGCCTCCATGGTCAGGGTAGGAAGGTACTGAGTGCTATTGCAAGTCTTGGCCCTTTCTTTGACATTGCACACAGTGACCTCCTGCAAGCTTATAAAAGAACATTGTTAGTCCCCCCTGACAAAGACAATGCCTCTGCTGGTGGAAGCCTAACTGTTCCTGATGGTATGACACGAAAAACTTCTTCAATATGTTCACTTAGATATAGACTTTGTTGCTCCTTAGCCATTCACTGAGAGCTACCAAGCCTTTTGCAGGCAATGCTGCTATGTGTCCCATTGCCACTGAATGGGTTTGGCATTTCCTTTTCTAGCACTCTGATCCATATACATTGTATAAAGTTCAAATCTAATACCTTACTGATCTAATACTTCAAACAAATGGGGATTTATCTTGGAAGTGTTTTCATCCACTTGGGAACAAATAGACAAAGTATTTTCCCTGGGATCAGGGAGTCCAGAACTAGAGGGCATAGGTTTAGGGTGAGGGGGAAAGATATAAAACAGACCTACGGGGCACAGAGGGTGCTACGTGTATGGAATGAGCTGCCAGAGGAAGTGGTGGAGGCTGGTACAGTGGCAACATTTAAGAGGCACCTTGATGGGTATATGAATAGGATGGGTTTGGAGGGATACGGGCCGAGGGCTAGCAGGTGGGACTAGATTGGGTTGGGATATCTGGTCGACGGACACAGGTTGAACCAAAGGGTCTGTTTCTATGCTGTATATCTCAATGACTCCATGACTCTCTATATATGGTTATTTCCCTAAGGTGTTTTTTTTTCCTGTTAACCATTGTGTTATCACTCTTTATTAATGATTAGTTAATTGTTAATGATTAGTCCATTTAATCAATTCTCCAGGAATCTCGATACAGTTTCAGAACAGCTGGCGATAAACCCATTGACTGGGGATGCACTTAATGTAGTGACAAGCTTAGCACGTTTTAAGAATGCTCTTGTTCTGACATACCAATTAATACCAATCATGTACAACTCAATTAAATGTACAGTAAAAACAGAAAGTACTGGAATGCTCAGCAAGCCTGGTAACATTTGAAAGGAGAGAACCATCTTTTCTCAGTACTGCCCATCAATTCTGATGAAAGGCCACAGACCTGGGACGTAAACGTTTGTTTTTCTCTCCACTGACGCTGCCAGATCTACTGAGTTTTGTCAGCGCTTCCTGTTTTGATCTCAAATTTCCAGCATTTGGTAGCATTTCGTATTTTAAACTTCCAACAAACTTGTTCTTTTAAAATTCACCTCCATCGTCAATTCAAGTTAATTTCTCCAGAGACTCTGTTCTGCGTGGCGAAATTGCTAACGGTTTGAGACGTTGCATTTTTTTCTTCTTGTGTATCTGTGCAACAATTCAAAACAATATGTGCTTTAGCTGAGCTAAATCGCTACAACAAAACATCAACTGCCCAGCCATCTTTTGCCCCTAAAGGGGCGAACCAGAGCAACAGAGGACAGTTATTCCTTGGCAGATGAAAAGCCAAGGAATTCGGTGGTGTGGAATACTAGACTTAAAAAGAGATGTACACCAGATTTCTCAACGGCTACTGTGAAGTTATTTGTACCACTTGTCGGTGTAAACTTTACCGCACCGATTTGAACAAAGGAAACTTACATTTTAACAATGATAGGCCAAGAGTTGTTCTGAGTGAACATGTAATATTAATAAAGTGAGTGGAGTTAGAGATTTCCTCATTGTAACTGAAGGTTTCTGACCGAACACGGCAAGTCAGCCAGAGGGGAGCTTAAATATACAAACGTCGACTCATCCCGTTTACCGAGCAGTGTGCTTTAACTTAAGCAACGCCCTTGGCGGTTAAATATATGCAAATGTCCGCCGCTGCATGGGATCTGTGGCAAGGTCTGCCGTCAAATTTGAGTTTTGGAAGATCATGGGGGGAGTTGGGGTGTGGGAAGCTTCATAAACGTCTAACATTGTCGGCAGTGGACCGTTCCCCTCCCTCATGGACGGGCAAGCCCTCGCACAGAGGGTGGCTGATATGATCTCAGATTTCATCTTCATAGGGAGGGCTGCTTGCTGCAATGCCCTCCGAGGCATTCTCCGAGCCAGGTATGTGTGCATCCCCAGTGGTTCGAAGCAGGTAGTGCGCACACCCGTACAGAAGCCTCTTTTTTTTTCACAAACACCCCCAGCAGGGGTTTCCGCACTTTGAACAACGGCTTGAAAGAAAAAAACATGGGGCAGGATGAGAGGACAGTGAAAGGGAAACCTTGAACGATTAATGTGAGCCTTGCTCGGTCGGTTTGTGATCATCTCTGTTCTCTTATTTCCTCAGGTGAACAAAGTCTCCTCCAGGTAATGTTGAAAAGAGAACAAAGGGTCTGCGCGTAGTTGGACGTTTTGCAAACCCTCGGTGTGCGAGAGAGGCAGGGAAACCAAGGCGAAGCTGTACCAACCGGTCCAACAGGTACAAGGACTTGTTGACACCGTTATTTTCTCAGCACGCATGCGCCCTCCTAAATTTCCTGTTGTATTTTCAATTCCTGGAGCAAACTTTTTTTCCTGTTACGGCAAAGGTAGCTGGTCAGGTGAGAGTGGGGTTTAATCTGAACCCCTCTCTCTCTCTCTGCCCCCTATATATATACATACACACACCAAACAGTGCGTTCAGAGAGATTAAGGAGCAAAAACAGCCGTCTGTTTTATGTGGAAAACACCTGGAACTTGCTGAGGGAGGATCCGGTTCGGATGAAAAGGAAGGGGTCAGGTGGAAACAGGAGGGACTCCGGCTCCTTGTCTCCCCTCATCGCCGCCTGCCCGGTGCCTACACCATGCCCAGAGCTTTCCTGGTCAAAAGAAAAGAGCCTTACCCGGAGATCCGAGACTGGAATGAGCTGCCAGACGAAGAGAGAGCCGACACCTACATACCAGGTAGCAGGGAGAGTCTGAAAAGCGAACAGGTTAGACCAGGGTATGGAGGAGAGATAGAGGGAAGTTCAGAGAGTGGGAAGCAGAAACTGGGAGGGGAGGACAGAGAGGTCTCAACAATTTTTTTTTAAAAAGTCCCTTCTCTATGGAATCATAAGATGGGGTTGTGTTCCAGACGCAGTACAAGGTGCAATCTCTGTCGAAAACGGAGAAGCAACGGACCAATTCATCCGCTCGCAAGGTTTAAAAACATCTTTTATATGGAGACAGGCTTCCCTCTCCTGAGGAGGCACCATACTTTGAAAGGTCGTGTATTTTAGTTTAAAAGCATGCTCCCGGATTCAGGAATCCGGGGAGGGGAGGAGGGGAGGAGGGGGGGTGGCAAACAAAAGATAGGCAGCATGTGTTTGCATGACAGGGTGTACTCAGCGTTCCTCCTGATTCCATCAGTCATCAACCTGTTAGCAGCACCCAGGCAGGCTCCGAGGTTTCCGAACGGGGCCTCACTGCTGCCTTTAGCTGCACCTTCCCAGTGTAAACATAACGGAACCCGAGCTCTGGCTCTCTCTTCCCACCACCGCTCTTTAAAAAGGGTATTATGTTGCATTCCTAACAGTCAAACGCTGATAAGATAGGCTTGCGGAGCCAGGCAACACCCCAAACTCAAACAAGCCAAGAAGGGAGGAAAAACAAAGTCTTAGTTCATTGTTTAAACTTGCCTAACACATGAGCTCCCCATCCATACACCCTGCTGGATGACCAGGCTATTGTGTAAAGTCTTTATTTTCTCTCTCTCTCTCTTTCAGTCAATTTGAGTTGCTTTCTGAGTTACGAAGAAGAAAGCAAGACCCAGGATCCACCACCCGGAACAACTGGTTTGGACAAACTGCTGAACGATTCAAGCGAGCCCCGCCTCCTCTACAAGACCGAACCGGACCAGGAGAATGCGGAGGAGCAAGTTCTGGCACCGGAATGCAAAAAGCGCAACGTCTTGCGAACGAAAATCAAGGTGAGCCGGCTCCGCTTAGACTCCGGTTAATCATTACAAGGCGAGATTAGCACAGAGAAAACCCACTTGGCCGGTGTACGGTACGAGACCCCGATTGAGAGCTATTAGACATGTAGACGAATAGTTTGAGAAAAATTACATTCGCTGCCTCCTTTAAATAGAACATAGCAAAAATATGGTCAGCAAAACGAAATTGTATGATTCCAGTTTACACATTATTTTAACTACATTACAAACATGATTTCACGCCTGCATTATTTTAAATTCAACATAATGTATAAATTGAAATCACTAAAATACACATTATTTCAGAATACATAAAATCAAGTGTAAAACAGTTATTTCAGATTATATTGTAACATTGTGTAATAAACAAACATTACACTTTCAGACACCATGTCTTTTATACGTTATTTTTTCATGTTTAATTATTAACTTATGATGAGGCAGTATTTTGTATATAATGTACGTACTGTATGAAATTTAAAAGGCCCTGTAAAATTAACATTGTTATTGTGCACTGCCACCCTACTTGATTGATAAACATACTAACATAACAATCCTTTTTAAATATACGATTAACATAGAGAAAGAGAATTTGGATACTAGTAGGGGTATCAATTTATTTGAAATATAACGTTGATTTTTTTTCAGGGGAAGATGATCAAAAACTATCCTAGTTGCACAGCACATATTACTCCGGTATCCAAAAGTCTTATTGCTTGCGGTATGCAAATGTAGTCAAATCCAAAAGTATTCAGTCAGGCATAGTCTAAAATCTGGAACAACTTCGGCAAGGTCACAATTAACTTGGTTTTTATTTCGACTTTATTTCGACAGTTATTTCAAAACTTCTGGGGCAAGGGAAGAACCCTATCGTGTTTTTTTTTTGTTTAAGTGCCTTTAGGGTCGCTCTATCTACGGGCGCTGCTGAATCTAACGGTGTGTCTAATTCAGGCTTTTGTCTGGCTCTTGCCCCCTCTCAAAGATCACCACTGGGGAATGCAGCGACGCCACCTTCCGCTGCCAGGTGTGCAGCAAGGGCTTCCGGCTACAGCGCATGCTCAACCGGCACCTGAAGTGTCACAGCCAGGTGAAACGTCACCTGTGCACGTACTGCGGCAAAGGCTTCAATGACACCTTCGATCTGAAGAGGCACGTCAGGACGCACACTGGTACGTCATCCGTAAACTACGCCCATATGCCTGCTGGGACTTGTAGTTCCGCTCTCGTTTGCTCAGCTAGGTGAGCATGGTGAATGAATCGAATAGCAGACAAGGAGAGAAATTGTTTCATAAATAAGAGATATTGCGTCACACAGTATAGAAACAGGCCCTACGGCCCATCATGTCTGTGCCCGCTTACAAACTGCAAACTACACAAAATGGATTCATTTCTCTGCACCTGAGCCATAGCCTACTGTGCGCTGGTGTTTTAAGTGCTCATCCAGGTGCATCTTAAAGCTTGTGAGAGTAGCTGCTTCCACCATCCCCTCAGGTAGTATGCTCCGTATGTCTACTGTTCTCTTGGTGAAAAATGCTTTCTCAGGTCTCCTGTAAATCACTTGCTCCTCAACTTAATCTTATGCCCTCTGATCTTAAACATGTACCCAAGGGTTCTATAAGTTTTGTTTAATAGCTGTTTCAATTTGCCTGGCCACCTTCAGAGTTACAGGTTATAACTGTACAAGACATTGATAAGGCCATTATTGGAGTATGATTCTGGTTGCCCTCCTATACGAAGCATGTTATTAAACGGTAAAAGGTACAAAAAAGATTTACAAAGGATGTTACCAAGACTGGAAGGTTTGAGTCGTAAGGAGAGATTGGGACTTTACTGAGGCGTAGGGGTGATCTTGTAAAAGTTTACAAAATCATGAGGAGCATAGATAAGGTGAATAGCCAAAGTCTTTTCCCCCAGAATAGGGGTGTCAAAAACTAGAGGACATAGATTTAAGGTGAGATGGGAAAATTTAAAAATTACCAAAGGGGCAACATTTTCACACAGTGATATATGAACCCAGTTGCCAGAGGAAGGACCAATTCAGTTGAGGAAACCTCCTCGGCATGGAAGAGTTGGGCCAAAGGGTTTGTTTCCATGCTGTATGACTATGACTCTAAAAGTCGAGGAGATTGGATCTCAACTCATTAGAGGTTGAAAGAACATTAAAGGGGCTTGACAAAGTCATTGCTGAGATGCTGTTTCCTCTGCGGGTGAATCTAGAAAAAGATGGAGGTAAGTAGACATTTATTCTTCCAAAGCATTATTAATCTTTGAAATTCTCTAAAAAGAGCAGTAGAGGCAGGACCATTGAATATATTCAAAGCTGACAGCTTTTTGATCTATTACAGAGTCAAGGACACAAAAGTAGAGTTAAAGCCCCAATCAGGTCATATTGAATAGCAAAGCAAATTTCAGAGATTAAAGGCCCTCCACCTGTCTAATTTTCTGTGTTAAATTGTGTTCCCTTTCACACTCACAATGCATCAAAACACTTTACAGTACTTTGGGAAAGTCAAAAAGCGTGGCACTGGAAAAGCACAGCAGGTCAGGCAGCATCCGAGGAGCAGGAGAGCCGATATTTTGGGCATGAGTCCTTCATCAGGAATGTGGCGGGGGAAGGAGGATGAGAGATAAATAGAGTGGTAAAGCTGGGGTGAAGGCAGATGGGAAGATGACAGGTGGATGCAGATGGGTGGTGTAATTGTGATAGGTCGGTGGGGAAGGTGGAGCGGATGGTGGGAAGGAAAATGGTCAGGTCAAGAAGTTGGTGCCAAGTTGAAGGGTTGGATCTGGGATGAGGTGGGAGGAGAGGAGATTTGGAAATGAATGAAGTTGATGTTGATGCCATGTGGTTGAAGGATCCCAAAGAGGTGTTCTTCCTCCAGCTGGTGGGTGGCTTTGATTTGGCAGTGGAGTAGGCCCAGGACTTGCATGTCCTTGGGGGAGGGGGAGTTGAAGTGGTCAGCCACAGGGCAATGGGGTTGTTTGGTGCGTGCATCCCAGAAATGTTCCCTGAAATGCTCTGTGAATTGGTATTCTGTCTCACTAATGTAGAGGAGACCACATTGAGAGCAACAATGCAGTAGCTAAGGTGGGTGGATGTGCAGGGAAGTCTCTGCCAGATGGGATAGGTGTGGGTACAGGTTTTTCACCTCCTGCGGTGGCAAGGGAAGGCACCAGGTGTGGAGGGTGGGTTGGTAGGGGCATGGACCTAACAACAGAGTCACGGAGGGAATGGTCTCTGCAGAACAAAGATAGGGATGAGGAGGGAAATATATCCTTGGTGGTGGGTTCTATCCGTAGGTGGCAGAAATGGCAGAGGATAGTGCGCTGTATCTAGTGATTAGTGGGGTGAAAGATGAGGACCAGGAGATTAGATTCTTCTTGTGGTTGGAGGAGTGGGCTTTGAGGGCGGAGGTGCAAAAAAGTGGTGGAGATGTGCTGGAGGGAATTGTTGATCATGTGGGAGGGGAAATTATGGCCCCTGAAAAAGGAGGACATCTTGGATGTCCTGGAGTAGAATTGCTCCTCCTGGGAGCAATATAGCAGGGGAATTGGGAGTAAGGGATTGTGTTTTTACAAGAGGGAAAGGGAGGAGGTGTAGTCAAAGTAGCTGTGGGAGTCAGTGGGTTTGAAATAGATGTCCATTTTGAGTCAGTCACCAGAGTTGGAGACAGAGAGGTCCAGGAAAGGGGAGGGAGGTGTTGGAGGTGGACCATGTGAATTTGAGGTCAGAGTGAAAGGTGTGGGTGAAGTTGATGAACCATTCAACTTCCTTGCGTGAGCATGAGACGGCACTGATACAGTCATTGATGTAATGGAGTAAAAGGTGGGGGATGATAACTATAGAAGATGGTCTGTTCCACATACCGTACGAAGAGACAGGCATAGCTGGCCAATGTGGGTACCCATGGTTACCCCTCTGGTCTTATGGAAGTGGGAGGATTCTAAGGAGAAGTTGTTGAGGGTGAGGACAAGTTCCGCCAATCAAATGAGCGTGTCAATGGAAGGAGACAGGTTAGGTTGTGGGAGAGGAAGAAACAGTGGGCTTGTAGGCCTTTGCTGTTGGGGATGGACATGTATAGTGATAGGATGTCCATGTTGGGGGCTAGAGAAACAAAAGTCTTGGAGGAGGTTGAGGGCATCCGTGGTGTCCTGAACATATGTGGGGAGTTCCTGGACCAAGGGGAACAGGGCGGAGTTGAGATATGAGGAGATGAGTTCAGTGGGACAGGAGCATGCAGAAACAATAGGTCAATCAGGGCAGTCAGGTTTGTGAATTTTGGGTAAGAAGTAGAATCAGGCGGTGCGGGGTCAGGGAACTGAAGTTGGAGACTGTGGATGGGAGATTGCCTGAGGTGATGAGGTTGTGGATGGTTTGGGAGGTGATGGTTTGGTGATGAGAAGTGGAGTTGTGGTCAAGTGGGTAGTAGATGGAGGTGCCAGCAAAGTACTTTTGAAGTTCAGTCATTGTTGTAATATAGGAAATGTGACAGCCAATTTGTGCAGAGCCAACATTGCAAGCCAACCTTACCATCAAAACCTGCAAATAACAGAGGGAAAGAGCGCTATCCTGATATGTGACTTGCATTTGGCTCCAGTAAAGGGTCAACACCCACATGAAAAGAGGGGTAGAAATTGGTGAGGGAAGATTAAAGGCAAAACAAAGACTAAAGGCAAAACAACCAGAATGTATACTCAGTAACTGTATGAATTGTTTTTTCATTATATTTTGTAATTCAGGTGGCAGGTATTTCATTGGGTTTTACATTTCTACCTTTACCATGCCTGTGCGGATTCAGGGTTAAAATAGATTTGTTAATTTGATTAACTTGATAGAATAATTTCACCAGAAAACCCTATCATGAAAATAAAAAAAACACAAGTACAAGCAAAACAAAATCTATACAACACAAAGCAACCTCTTACAACAACATTTAATAATACAAAAAGGTCGGTAATAAATGAATAATCATGTAGCACAAACCAAATAATCATCATCAAATAGCAGTAAGTTTTCCAAGAAATATAAAATAATCTGAATGGATTGCCCAAATTAAATACCAGTCAGGTTGATGTGAATTCCTAGAAACTTTGCAACAAGCTCAAAGTCTCAATGGAAATTAATTGAATAGCGTGTTGGAATACTCACCACTTACTGGGATGGGTGCAGCTGCAGTAGGACCCAGGCTGTTTGCTTGATCTGTGTTACTATCACTGAATGTAACATCCATCCTAACACCAACAGTTTGCCGTGGTTGTAGTATATACATTGGTTACACTACGGTATTTCACCAATTTAACTATGAAAGACATTCACGACCATAGGGATTGAGAGCAATTCTACATGGATAATCAATTTATGAAATAAAGAAACAGCTTGATATATTATATGACCTTGGAACATCTCAAACTTACAGCTAATTAAATACTTTTGAAGTATAATTGCTCATGAAAAAATACAACAGATACTTTGCACACATCAATCTCCTACAAACAGCAATGTAATAATGACTGGATAACAATTCTTATTATTCAGTAGTCCTTTTGAAGTACAGACTTGAGTGTAGCTTAAAAAATACATTTTGTTGAAGCATTTTATCTTGCATTCATTGGGTAACATGGCCCTATTCTCTGCAGACAGAAAGAATATATACATATATAGCATCCGCTGTAACTCAACAAAATAGGTGAAAGTCTCTCTAATTCCTCAAGACAATTCCTTGACTAGTCAACCTGTCTGGTTAAAATTTAAACAAAGCCCAGCTGTTAACTGTCAATCATCAAAAAATGGTACATTCTGAATGATAACAGAGTCCACTTACTGACCATTCTTCTCTCAGACGGTATGAATGTAATTTTCTCCTTAAATTTGTATGGTTGTGAATTGTCTTGATGACTAAAGATATGCTTCTTTTTCAGCAATATTGTAGTGATGTTGGTTGAAGGATTAATAATGGACCTAGTTCAGTCATCAAGTTACAATCACCGATTACAGTGATATCTCAGATCAGTAAAGAACACGTAAATACATCTGGTTAGTTCTGGACAGAAACAAAAAAAACTGTCTCTGCCCCATTTCTTTGAACTGATTTTCACTCAAATGGTTTCTAAACTGGGCTGGTACAATGATGGTACTGAAGTTATTAGGTCAGATCTTCCATGTCATCTCAATTGTTCACTTGCCATTTTATGCTGAAACCTGCATGACTTCTGCTGAAGCCATGCTCACGTTTTCATGAGGAACTGGAAGTGCCGCCCTCAAACTTGGTCTTCAGTTTATAGAGTCATGCAGCACAGAAACAGACCCTTCAGACCAACTCCTCAATGCCGACCCAAGTTTCCCAAACTAAACTAGTCCCACTCAACTGCATTTGGCCCATATCCCTCTCAACCTTTCCTATTCCTGTCCCCAAATATCTTTTCATGGTTGTACCTGTACTTGCATCTACCACTTCCTCTGGCATTTTATTCAACATACGAATCATCCTGTGTGTGAAAAAGTTGCCTCTCCGGTCCCTTTTAAATTTTTCTCCTCTCACCTTAAAAATATGCCCCCTAGTTTTGAACTCCTCCACCCCAGGGAAAAGACCTTCCCTCTGCTGTTCACCTTATCTTTGTCCTTATTATTTTATAAACCTCTTCAAGTTTACCCTTCAACCTCCTATGTTCCAGTGAAAAAGGCCCCAGCCTCTCCTTATAATTCAAACCTTCCAGTCTCGGTAACATCCTTGTAAACCTTTTCTGAACCTTGTCCAGTTTAATAATATCCTTCCTGCAGCAGGATGACCAGAACTGTACACAGTACTCCAATTGTAGCCTCACCAATGTCCTATACAACCTCAACATGACATCCTAACTCCAATACTCCAAGGTCTGAGCAATGAAGGCAAGTGTGCTAAACATTGCCTTAACCACCCTGTGTACCTGTGACTCAACTTGCAAAGAACTATGTTCCTAAACCCCAAGGTCTCTGCTTGACAACACTACCCAGGGTGCTACAATTAACTGTGTGAGTCCTGCCCTTGTTTGCATTACCAAAATTCAATACCTCACATTTATCTAAATTAAACTCCATCTGCCACCTCTCAGCCCATTGGTCTAATTGATCAAGATCCCCTTGTAATCTTGAATAACCTTCACTGTTGACTATATCACCAATTTTGGTGCCATCTGCTAACTCGTCCAAATTGGTTTATATAAATAACAAACAACAGTGGACTCCGCATCGATTCCTGTGGAACACGGCTAGTTACAGGCCTCCAGTCCGAAACACAACCCTCCACTACCATCCTCTGTCTCTTACTATCAAACCAATTTTGCATCCAATTGACAAGCTCATCCTGAACCCCCATGTGATCTAACTTGACTTAATCAGTCTACCATGTGGAATCTTGTTAAAGGCTTTACCAAAGCTCACATAGATAACATCTATCACTCTACTTTCTTAATCTTTTTAGTTAAGTCCTCAAAATTGAGTTTGTGAGACATGATTTCCCATGCACAAAGCCATGCTGACTATCCTTAATCAGTCCCTACCTCTCCAAATGCATGTAAAATCCCATCTCTCAGAATCACCTCCAACTCAACCACCACTGATGTTAGACACTGGTCTGTAGTTCCCAGGCTTCTCCTGACAGCCCTTCTTTAAAAAAAGGCACAACATTAACTATCCTCTAGTCCTTCAACCTCAGCAGTGGCTATAGATGAAATAAATGTCTCTACTTGGGGGTCCCACAATTTCTTCCCTAATTTCCCACCGTATCCTGGGATAGACTTGATCAGGTGCCTGGAGATTTATCCATCTTATGTTGCTTATGAACTCCATCACCTCCTTTTCTGCGGTGTGGACTATTTTCAAGACATCAATAGTTATTCCCCTAGGTCCCTAGCCTTCCTGTCTTTCTCCACTGTAATAACAGACATGAAATATTTGTTTAGTATCTCTCCCATCTCCTGTGGTTCCACACATAGACTACCTTGTTGATCTTTAAGGGGCCTTATTCTTTCCCTAGTTTCTATGTTGCTCTTAATGTACTTGTAGAATCTCTATGGATTATCCTTAACCTTATCTGCCAAGGCTATCGCTCTTCTGATTTCCTTCCTACATTCCTTATACTCTGCAAGAGATTCACTTGCTCTCAGTTATCTAATTCTAAGATATGGCTCTTTCTTCTTCTTGACTAGAGCCTCAATATCTTTGTTCATCCATTGTTCCCTATTTTACCAACCTTATCCTTAACTCTAACAGGAACATTCTCAATGACAACAATTAGAGTCCACTTACTAACCATTCAGTACTCTTTTCTCAAACAGTATAAATGCTTATTTTCTCCTTAATTTGGAGCATGCTTCCGAATTCTTCTTGTTATTTCACTTTTGAAAGCCTCCCACTTGCCAGATATCCCTTTACCTGCAAACAGACAACCTAATCAACTTTTGAAAGTTCTTGTCTCACATCATCAAAATTTTCCTTCTCTAGTAGGTACATCTACATAATAATAAAGAAAATGTACTTGAACACACTTAAATTCCTCACCATCCAAGCCTTTAACACTATGGCAGTCCCAGCGTATCCCCCTACTATTGCAAACTTATTATTCGTACATATACCTGAGGTGTCTCTGCATATGTGCTTTTCAGTTTCCCACTGACTATTGGGGGCCTACAGTATAATCCCATCAAGGTGATCAACCCTTTCTTATTTCTGAGTTCCACCCATATAGCTTCACTGGACGATTCCTCAGAAATACCCTCTCTAAGTACAGCAGTAATTTAAAAACACCACTCCTCCTCTCTTGCCTCCTTTTCCATCCTTCCAATAGCATCTAAACCCTGGAACATTGAGCTGCCAATACTGTCCCTCTTTCAACCACATTTCTGTAATAGTTATGATATCCCAGTTCCTCGTCCCCCTTCCATGCCCTAAGTTCATCTGCCTTATCTGTAAGACCCATTGCATTGAAATAAATGCAGTTAGTTCTTCAGAGTTACTTGTTCTCTGACTTGCTGTTGCCTGCATTTTCTAATTAAGTTGCTCTCTTTAATTTCAGAAGTATCTGTTCTCACTACTACTTACAGTCCCCACTCCCCATCTCACCTTTCCCTAAAGGTTCCCAAATAGAACTAGCCAATATCCCCACCAGGATATTGGCCACCCTCCAATTCAGGTGAAACCCATCTCTTTTGTACAGGTTTCTTCTGCCCCAGAAGAGATCCAATGATCCAAAAATCTGATTTCCTGCCCTCTGCACCATCTCTTCATCCACTGATTTATCTGCCCTATCTTCTTATTTCTACTCTCACTAGCACGTGGCACCAGGAGGTTCTGCTTTTTAACCTCCAACCTAACTTTCTGTATTTACTCTACAAAGCCTCAACCTTTTCCTGACACCTTTTCAACGTGTACAATTTCTAGCTTTTTACTCTTCCCTCTGACAATATTCTGTAACTGCTTTGAGATATCCTTGACCTTGGCACCAGGGTGGTAACATACCATGCTGATTTCTCACTTTTGGCCACAGAACCTCCTTTCTGTGCCCCTGACAGAAGAGTCCCCTATAAATTACTCTTTTGAACCTTGACGAACCCTGCTTATCAGAAGATTGCTGCCCGAGATTTGGCACCCAGTTCTATTTTCCTTTGAGAGACTATTCCCCAGAACAGTACCCAAAATGGTATATCTGTTTGAGAGAGAGGAGTAGCCACAGGAGACTCCTGTACTACCTTCCTACCAGTCCTGACAGTCACTATCAATCTGAACCAGTGGTATGACCACCTCTCTAAGTCGACTAACCATCATACTGAGCCTTCTGAATGCTCTCCCATGACTGCCTCCACTTTCAGCAGCAGTGGGAGCAGTGAGAGCAAGGACCTGGGGGCTGCCAGGAAGGTAAATTAAATCTTTAATAACTCACCTCGTGAATAGGTGGAGTGCATACCGAGCAGGAGTAGACAGGGACGGCTGTGTAAGTGAGGTTATATATTTGGGCAGTTGCTTTATCTGAAACACTACTTAGGCAGTGTCTCCAATCCACCGTCCTCCTCTAACCAAACCAAAAAGGTTCTGTGCACCGATTCAATAAGGTTACTAGTTTTTTTTTCAGTAGTCTCTTTGGGAATTCAGAACAGTGGGAATGGACATTAGGGCAGTTGAATGCTCCTCCTGTAGAATGTGGGAAGTAAGGGTCACCAGTAGTGTCCCTGCTGTCTTCATCTGCAGGAATTCACCCAACTCCAGCTCCTCAGAAACCGCATTTGGGAAAACTGGAGCTGGCTGAACTTAGGATCATTTGGGAGGCTGTGGGGGTAATTGAGAGGAGTTACAGGGAAGTAGTCACACTTCAGGTATGGGAAAAAGGCAGATGGATTACAGTCAGGGTACAAAAAGGGAACAGGTAGACAATGCAAGGATCTCCTGCCATTCCCCTCAATAACAAGTATACCATTTTGGATACTGTTGGGGGGGGAACTTACTGGTAAGCCATAGGGTACAGGTCTCTGGCACAGTGTCTGTCCCTGTTGCTCAGAAGAAAAGGGGGGAGATGAACAGAGCATTAGTCATTGGGGACTCCATAGTTAGGGGGACAAATTGGAGATCCTGTGGGAACGAGAGAGACTCAGTTGGTGTGTTGCCTCCCAGGTGCCAGGGTCTGTGCTGTCTCTGATTGTGTTTTAGGGATCCTAAAGGGGGAGGGGAGCAGCCCTAAGTCATGGTCCACATAGACACCAATGACATAGGTAGGAAAAGAGATGGGGATGCAAGGCAGAAATTTAAGAAGCTCGGGTGGAAGTTTAGAGCTAGAACAAACAGATGTTATCTCTGGTTTGTTACCCATGCTACATGCTAGCGAAGTGAGGAATAGGGGGAGAGAGAGCAGTTGAACACATGGCTACAGGGATGGTACAGCTGGAAGGGATTCAGATAACTGGATAATTAGGGCTCATTCTGGGCTTTGTGGGACCTCTACAAACAGGATGGTCTATACCTGAACCAGAGGGGTACCAATATCCTGGGGGATAGATTGGTTAATGGTAATGCTGTTCAGGAGGGTTTAAACTAATTCAGCAGGGGGATGGGAACCTGAATTGTAGCTCCAGTGTACAGGAGGTTGAGTGTAGTGAGGTCATAAATAAGGTTTTAAGATTGTGAGAGTGTACCAGCAGGCAGAAAGGTGGTTTGAATTGTGTCTACTTCAACACCAGAAAGATACGAAATAAGGTGGGTGAACTTGCAACATGGGTTGGTACCTGGGACATCGATGTTGTGGCCATCTCAGAGACATGGATCGAGCAGGGACAGGAACGAATGGTTGTTATAGGTTCCAGGGTTTAGATGTTTCAGTATGAACAGGGAAGGTGGTAAAAGAGGGGGAGGTGTGGCATTGTTAGTCAAAAATAGTATTATGGTGGCAGAAAGGACGTTTGATGAGGACTCATCTACTGAATTAGTATGGGCTGAGGTTAGAAACAGGAAAGGAGAGGTCATCCTGTTGGGAGTTTTCTATAGGCCTCCAAATAGTTCCAGAGATGTAGAAGAAAAGATTGTAAAGATGATTCTGGATAAAAGCAAAAGTAACAGGGTAGTTGTTAACATTTTAAATATGGACTGGAAAAGCTATAGTTTGTGTACTTTAGATGGGTCAGTTTTTGTGTCCAATGTGTGCTACAATCTGACACAGTTTGTAGATAGACCAACAAGAAGCGAGGCCACATTGGATTTAGTACTGGGTAATGAATCGAGCCAGGTATTAGATTTGGAGGTAGGTGAGCACTTTGGTGATAGTGACCACAATTCAGTTAAGCAATGGAAAAGGATACATATATACTGCAGGGTAAGAGTTATATCTGGGGGAAAGGCAATTGTGATGTGATTAGGCAAGATTTAAGGTGCATAGAATGGGGAAGGAAACTACAGGGAATGGGCACAATTGAAATGTGGAGCCTGCTCAAGGAACAGCTACTGTGTGCCCCTGATAAGTATGTACCTGTCAGGCAGGGAGCAAGTGGTTGAGCAAGGGATCCGTGGTTTACCAAAGAAGTTGAATCTCTTGTCAAGAGGAAGAAAGAGGCTTATGTAAACATGGGATGTGAATGCTCAGTTAGGGCGCATGAGAGTTACAAGTTAGCCAGGAAGGATCTAAAGAGAGCTAAGAAGAGCCAGGAGGGGACATTAGAAGTCTTTGGTAGGTAGGATCAAGGAAAACCCTAAAACTTTCTTTAGGTATGTCAGGAATAAAAGAATGATGAGAGTAAGATTAGGGCTGGTGAATGACAGTAGTGGGAAGTCGTGCATGGAGTCCGAGGAGGTAGGAGTGGCTCTAAATAAATATTTCTCCCCAGTATTCACACAGGAAAAAGACAATGTGGTCGAGAAGTCCTCTGGGCTGATGGGATTTATCCTAGGATTCTCTGGGAAGCTAGGGAGGAGATTGCAGAGTCTTTGGTTTTGATCTTTTATGTCATCATTGTCTACAAGAATAGTGCCAGAAGACTGGAGGATAACAAATGTTGTCCCCTTGTTCAAGAAGGGAAGTAGAGACAACCTGGTAATTATAGGCCAGTAAGCCTGCCTTCGGTTGTGGGTAGTGTTGGAAAGGATTATAAGAGATAGAATTTCTAAACATCTGGAAAGGAATAATTTGGTTAGGGATAGTCAACATGATTTTGTGAAGGACAGATCATGCCTCACGAACCTTATTGAGTCCTTTGAGAAGGTGACTAAACAGGTGGATGGGTGTAAAGTGGCTGGTGTGGTGTATATGGATTTAAGTAAAGTATTTGATAAGGTTTCCCATGGTAGACTATTGCAGAAAATACGGAGGCATGGAATTGAGGGTGATCAGAAATTGGATTAGTGGTGCTGGAAGAGCACAGCAGTTCAGGCAGCATCCAACGAGCAGCGAAATCAACGTTTCGGGCAAAAGCCCTTCATCAGGAATAAAGGCAGTGAGCCTGAAGCATGGAGAGATAAGCTAGAGGAGGGTGGGGGTGGGGAGAGAGTAGCATAGAGTACAATGGGTGAGTGGGGGAGGAGATGAAGGTGATAGGTCAAGGAGGAGAGGGTGGAGTGGATAGGTGGAAAAGGAGATAGGCAGGTCGGACAAGTCAAGGAGGCAGTAACTGAGCTGGAAGTTTGAAACTAGGATGAGGTGGGGGAAGGGGAAATGAGGAAGCTGTTGAAGTCCACATTGATGCCCTGGGGTTGAAGTGTTCCGAGGCGGAAGATGAGGCGTTCTTCCTCCAGGCGTCTGGTGGTGAGGGAGCGGCGGTGAAGGAGGCCCAGGACCTCCATGTCCTCGGCAGAGTGGGAGGGGGAGTTGAAATGTTGGGCCACGGGGCGGTGTGGTTGATTGGTGCGGGTGTCTCGGAGATGTTCCCTAAAGCGCTCTGCTAGGAGGCGCCCAGTCTCCCCAATGTAGAGGAGACCGCATCGGGAGCAACGGATACAATAAATGATATTGGTGGATGTGCAGGTGAAACTTTGATGGATGTGGAAGGCTCCTTTAGGGCCTTGGATAGAGGTGAGGGAGGAGGTGTGGGCACAGGTTGGCTAGCTGTAAGATAGAGGGTGATGGTTGATGGGAAATGTTCATCCTGGAGTTCAGTTACTAGTGGTGTACTACAAGGATCTGTTTTGGAGCCACTGCTGTTTGTCATTTTTATAAATGATCTGAATGAGGGTGTAGAAGGATGGGTTAGTAAATTTGTGGATGACACTAAGGTTGGTGGCGTTCTGGACAGTGCCAAAGGATGTTGCAGTTTATAGACGGACATAGATAAGCTGCAGAGCTGGCCTGAGAGGTGGCACATGGAGTTTAATGTGGAAAAGTGTGAGGTGATTCACTTTGTAAGGAGTAACAGGAGTGCAAAGTACTGGGCTAATGGAAAGATTCTTGGGAGTGTAGATGAGCTGAGAAATCTTGGTGTCCATGTGCGTAGATCCCTGAAAGTTGCCACCGAAGTTGATAGGGTTGTTAAGAAGGCATACAGTGTGTTAGCTTTCATTTTTGGAGGGATTGAGTTTTGGAACCATGAGGTCATGTTGCAGCTGTACAAAACTCTGGTATGGCCACATTTGGAGTACTGCGTACAATTCTGGTCTCCGCGTTATGTAAAAGATTTGGAAGCATCGGAAAGGGTGCAGAGGAGATTTACCAGGATGTGGCCTGGTATGGAGAGAAGGTCTTATGAGGAAAGGCTGTGGGATTTGAGGCTGTTTTCATTAGAGAGAAGAAGGTTGAGAGGTAACTTACTTGAGACATACAAGATGATCAGAGGATTAGATAGGTTGGACAGTGAGAGCTGTTTTCCTCGGATGGTGATGGCTAGCACGAGAGGACATAGCTTTAAATTGAGGGGTGATAAGATATAGGACAGGTGTCAGAGGTAGGTTCTTTACTCAGAGAAGTAAGGGCACAGAATGCCCTGCCTGCAACAGTAGTAGCCTCATCATTTTTAAGGACATTTAAATGGTCATTGGATAGACATATGGATGATAATGGAATAGTGTAGGTTAAGTGGGTTTCAGATTGGTTTCACAGGTCAGAGCAACATCTAGGGCCTAAGGGTCTGGACTGCATGATGATGTTCTATGTGAGTCTAACTGCCTCTCTAGCTGATTCAAACAGTCAGATATGAGACAAATCCAAACACACTTCCTGAAGACATATTCTCCAGGGATAGTCAACTGTTCCCTCATCTTTCACATCTGACAGAAGGAGAGTACCACTCTATTGACTGCCATAATTGCCCTTTAAAAGTTTGCTGATATGGACTTGTCTAAAAAGACCCCCACTTTTCTCAAATCCAGTGTTGTAGATTGATTATTGTTCACACACTGTACTGGAAGAACTTAAAGCCTATATTATATATTATAAGGCCTAAAAGAAGCAGCTCTAGATACAAGTTTTTAAAAAAAATCTATCCTCCCCTTATTTCTAAGCATGCAAAAGAGAAGGAACAAAAAAATCTTAAAACCCAGCACTTGGCTTAAACTCCCCGCAACCGAAAACAGCCTCCTCCTCAGATCATCTGTCAGTGTCTGACTCTGAGTAAAGATATGTCAATCCCTTTGACTCCTAGATTCAGTCTTATAAAAATAATGGGTCCAGAACTTGCTCCCCATCATTATTTAAACCGCTAATAAGGAACCCTCAACAAACATGTTGAAAAGGTCAATATTCCAAATTCCATGCACACAAAAGGAAATTCATTTCTGGAACTGTTGACACATCCACAAACATATGGACAGGGCTCTCCCGAACTCTGTGAAATCCAATCTCTCCTTCCTGGTGTTTTTTTTTAAAAAGAGGAGTTGGATAAATTTAGGTCTGTCAACTCAACATTGTACAACTTGATAGTGTTGATGAGCAGAGAGATGTCTGTGTCCAGGTACACAGATCCTTGAAAGTTGCCACCCAGGTTGACAGGGTTGTTAAGAAGGCATACAGTGTTTTAGCTTTTATTAATAGAGGGATCGAGTCCCGGAACCATGAGGTTATGCTACAGCTGTACAAAACTCTGGTGCGGCCGCACTTGGATTATTGCGTACAGTTCTGGTCACTACATTATAAGAAGGATGTGGAAGCTTTGGAAAGGGTGCAGAGGAGATTTACTAGGATGTTGCTTAGTATGGAGGGAAGATCTTATGAGGAAAGGCTGAGTGACTTGAGGCTGTTTTTGTTGGAGAGAAGGTTGAGAGGTGACTTAATAGAGACATATAAGATAATCAGAGGGTTAGGGTGGACAGGGAGAGCCTTTTTCCAAGTTTGGTGACAGCGAGCACGAAGGGGCATAGCTTTAAATTGAGGGGTGATAGATATAGGACAGATGTTGGAGGTAGTTTCTTTACTCAGAGTAGTAAGGGTATGGAATGCTTTGCCTGCAATGGTAGTAGATTTGCCAACTTTACGTACATTTAAGTCATCATTGGACAGGCATATGGACGTACATGGAATAGTACAGGTTAGATGGGCTTCAGATTGGTGTGACAGGTCAGTACAACATCGAGGGCCGAAGGGCCTGTACTGCGCTGTATTGTCCTATGTTCTAACTACCTACCTGGCCCCAACAATGTTCACACCCTCATTCCTGACATTGTTGGAGAGTAAGCAATGTTCAACTCCTCCAATGTTTATCCCTGACAATGCAGGGACCTCCTTCCTCCCCTACAATGTTTAACCTCTCACCCATCTGTCATTGTTCATAGCCCTCCCCTCCCTTCCTTCCTGTCAATGTTCACCTTCCCAACATTGTTCATTCCCTAACAATGGTCACCCCTCCCCATGGTGTTCAATCAAGGCATCTTCACCACCTCTATCAAGTGCTCACTCCCTCCATTACCCTTCCAGATTCACTCCCATCTGCCCTATTCCCTCCCTACACATCCGTGACAATTCATCAAATTCAGGAATTTCAGAAGCGGAGTCAGAAGAGAGGGTATGAGGTGGGATGTGATGAACATTGTCCTGAGGGTGGGGAGGGGGTGAATATCTTTGGGGGACAGAGGTGAATACTTCCAGTAGGGAATGAACATTGTCAAGGTGGAGAGGCCTAGGCAGAATTGGTTACACCACTGCGGTTGCTGATGGCTTCAACACTCCAGCTGATTTACTTCAAGCTGGGCTCCTCAAAAGCTAGAAGAAGCTCTTAACAAACCTGTAAATCTTAGAGTCAGTGCAGGGCATACAGCTAACATGTCCATGAACCATCTGATTCCATTATTGTAGGGATCTTTACACCAGTTCATGCAGGGTAAAACTGGCAAACGGAGAATTAAAATTCACCCAAATCGACAGCACCCTTATTATTTCAACTTACCTTTTGTCTATCTGGACAACATGCGGCTGTTTTTATTCATATTATAAATTATTTATGCCACTGTTTTTCTCTCTCTTTTCCTGTTGAGGCTGTACAGGACATTGGATAGGGCAGTTTTAGAATACTGCATTCAATTCTGGTCTCCTTGCTAAAGAAAAGATGTTGTTAAACTTGAAAGGGTCGGAAGTGGTAGAGGCTGGTGCAATTGCAACATTTAAAAGGCACCAGGATGGATACATGAATAGAAAGAATTTACAGGATACGGGCCAAATGCTGGAAAATGGGACTAGATTAATTTAGGATATCTGGTCAGCATGGATGGGTTCGACCAAAGGGTCTGTTTCTGTGCCATACAATTCTGTGACTCTCCCTTTTCCTCTTTCATTCCCCTGGCTCTTTCCATGCCCCCCTCAGCTGTCTTCTCTCTCTTTCTGTAATAGTCAGTCAGAAATATCTGGTTCAGTGATTGTTTTCCCAACTGATATTAGTCCAATCTCTTGCATACACATTCTCTTCACCAGCCCTATGTATAACGATACAGTTCTTAGACTCAATCTGTTCAAGTCAATAGGTTAAGTTCATAGAGTCATAGAGATATATACAGCACAGAAACAGACTCTTCGGTCCAACCCGTCCATGCCGACCAGATATCCCAACCCAATCTAGTCCCACTTGCCAGCACCCGCCCCATATCCCTCCAAACCCTTCCTATTCATAGACCCATCCAAATGCCTCTTAAATGTTGCAATTGTACAAGCCTCCACCACTTCCTCTGGCAGCTCATTCCATACATGTACCATCCTCTGCATGAAAACGTTGCCCCTTGGGTCTCTTTTATATCTTTCCCCTCTCACCCTAAACCTATGCCCTCTAGTTCTGGACTCCCCGACCCCAGGGAAAAGACTTCGCCTATTTATCCTATCAATGCCCCTCATAATTTTATAAACCTCTCTAAGGTCACTCCTCCGCCTCCGAAGCTCCAGGGAAAACAGCCCCAGCATGTTCAGCCTCTCCCTATAGCTCAAATCCTCCAACCCTGGCAACATCCTTGGAAATCTTATCTGAACCATTTCGAGTTTCACAACATATTTCCGATAGGAAGGAGACCAGAATTGCACACAATATTCCAACAGTGGCCTAACCAATGTCCTGTACAGCTGCAACATGACCTCCCAACTCCTGTTCTCAATACGCTGACCAATAAAGGAAAGCATACCAAACACCACCTTCACTATCCTATCTACCTACGACTCCACTTGCAAGGAGCTGTGAACCTGCACTCCAAGGTCTCTTTGTTCAGCAACGCTCCCTAGGACCTTATCATTAAGTGTATAAGCCCTGCTAAGATTTGCTTTCCCAAAATGCAGCACCTCACATTTATCTGAATTAAACTCCATCTGCCACTTCTCAGCCCATTGGCCCATCTGGTCAAGATCCTGTTGTAATCTGAAAACGTGTTGCAATGCATTGGCTGGGTATCAAACCCAGGCCTCCCACGTGGCAAGCGAGAATTCTACCACTGAACCACCAATGCAAGTAGTATATGTGCTGCTGAAGCGAGCCACAACATGTCCTCCCATCTCCTATACTCAATGCATGTTTTTTTCCTCTCATTTTATATTTAAAGAACTATCCAAAAGAATCTCCCATATATACCTGCGTAATGGTCAATCTCATATAAAAGTCAAGTTCTGATGTTTGGTCAAAAAAAAATCATACATTTTGCATACACCCAGTGTAAAAGTTGACCACAAACTTAAAGCCAAAGAAGCCACACTGGCACATCAATAAGATCATTACAGGTAGGAGCGGAAATAGACCATTCAGCTTATTAACTCTGCTCTGCCATTCATTGAGATCATACCTGATCCCATAATCTTCAACTCCACTTTCCTGTCTTTTCCCTATAATCCTTGATTGCTTTACCGATGAAAAATCTGTCTACCTCAGCCTTGGATATACTTAATGATGCAGCCTCAAAACACCTCTACGGTAAATAATTACACTGATTCATTACCCTCTAAGAGAAGAAATCTGTTTTCATCGGTCTTAAATGTGCCATTCCCTGGTCCTAGACTCTCCCACAGAGGGTGCTTCCTGTATGGAATGAACTGTCAGAGGAAATGGCAGATGCAGGTACAGTTACAACATTTAAAAGACATTTGGACAGATATACATGAATAGGAAAACGTTTAGAGGGATATGGGATAAATACAGGCAAGTGGGACTAGATTAGTTCGTAAAACTTGGTCCATGTGGATGAGTTGGACCGAGAGTCTGCTTCTGTGATGTATAACTCCAGAATTCTGCCAGAGTCCAGCCTATCAAGCACCTGCAACCATCAACTCCAAATTCTCCTTAACAAGGTCTTAGTGCCCACCTACATATGTTAATCAATAATACAACAAACACTGGTAACGAGGTGGTTTCCAATCTCTCCAAAACATTACCTGTGTTGACTTCCCTACTTTTTGACCAGAAATCTAGTCTTAGAAACTGGTCATTTACGTGAGAAAACCTGCTAATTTCACTTTGTGCTTTAATTTTAATGGGAAAATCTGACTTGTTTTGCATTGTTTCTCTTAAAGCTGCAATTTTCAAGAGAATTAATTTACAATGTTAAGCAAGAATCCCTGTATTGGAAAGAAGTACCAGACCTCTCGTTCTAATGTGTTACTTAAATTCACAGTTTCAGGAAGGGAGGGCATTTTCTTTTGTGGACAAAGATCAGATTTGTAACATAGGCAATTAGCCAAAACGATGTCATTTTAAAATGTCATATATATTTCATGTGCAGGAATTCGCCCTTATAAATGCAGCCTTTGCCATAAAGCCTTTACACAGAGATGCTCCTTGGAATCACACCTCAAAAAGATTCACGGAGTGACACAGAAATACAGCTACAAGGAGAGGAGGGCAAAGCTCTATGTGTGTGAAGAATGTGGGTTCACAGCCATCAACCAAGAGGACCTTTATCTTCATATGAAGCAAAATCACCCAGAAAACCCACTACTTAAAAAGACTTCAAAGAAGATAGCTGCAGCTCTGCAGAACAAACTCAACTCTGTGCTGCACAACAGTGACGAAAATAAGGATTCTGAATAGGAGCAAAAGAAGAGGCAGTGGTGTCGATGGTGAAGTTTTGATACTTGCACTGCTGGATAAACAAAACATATGGTTAGTGTGACTGACATAGTTAAACACAGTGGGAAGATTACCTTAAATCGCTGGTGCAAATGAACTGTTTTAAAAATAGTTTGCTGGATATAGCATAGTAAACATTTACACTTTTGATACTGATCCAGTATCCTAAAGGGCTACACTTTTAATAAAAAAAACCTCGAGACTTGGGTATTGCTATCAATTCCAGAATATAAGGTGGTGTAGGGCTGCCTTCTTGAATTGTTATTAATTTGCATACAATCTAGCACAATTTACTAGGCCATTTTAGTTTGCAATTAACCAAAGTCTGAGTTTGAATGGTGCTTTGGGCTTTCAACACTTCTCTGTAGGTTTTGTTCTTTGAAGATATATTTTGTTTACCATTTTTCTTTTTTTTAAATTTGTTGGTTCAAGGGTATATTTTTTTTCCACAGCGGGATATACTTTATTCATTTGTTGCCTTTTGAATTTGATACATAATTCTATATCAAGGGAAATATTGTGAATTTCCAAAATTGAGTACAGATCTCTTATTTTGATATGGACAATTATCGATACAGATAATTTAATGCATAACATTCCAAAAGGTGTCCTGTATAAACTTCTTAAAAGACTTTATATTACAAAGAGGAATTGAAATTTATGGTATGCTGTTTTCTATTGGTCTGTTAATTAAAAAAAATCAACATTTTTTTTAAAGCGTCTTAAGTAGACTTCAAAAGTTGCTTCATTTCCTGAAACAAAATTAGATTGTTTTTGAAGATCATCCTGTTTAAAATTGCATAACTCACATTAGTCTATCATTTCAAGCAGGGAATAATCCAGAGTATTCTAAGAATTACATGAACATACAGTTTAAAATGATCAGACAGGCTCATAATGCGGTTCACCTTTCTTGCTAGGAGCTACACATGTAGGCAGGAACCAGTCCTCTGCAAGCAGACAGAACATGTCCAGGCATTGAACCTTTTATAGAATTAAACTAAAGCACGGAGGATAATTGTTCCCTGGTGCATTCTCCATAGCAACACCTTAACCAATGAGAATCAACTTACTAACCAGTTTGCCTTATTTCATGCACTATAAATTGCTGTTCTTTTTAAAATTTGGCATTCTTGTACTGGTCCTGATGAGCGCAAGATCTAAAGCTTTGACATCATGATTAAAAAAATACAAAAGATCTAGTAAACTTGGATTTACAATGTGCCACACAAAAGGTTGATATGCATAATATTGTGTTGGCAGTGATTTAGCAGGCACTGAGAATTTCTTAGAGGAGGCAGAAATTAGGAATCAACCAGGCATTTTCAAATTGGCATATTATTAGAATCAGCTAATTACAATCTGTATTCATGCATAGAAGAAGGGACCAAGACCTAATGTACAGAGAAACCTCGATTATCTGAAGGACACGGGCAGGGAGTATTTTGTTCGATTAATTAACTGCTGGATAATCGATGCCGCTTAACATAATTAACCACACATCGGGATCTTGCGATGTTGTTCGGATCATCCGAAATTCGGTTAATCAAATGTCGAATTATCAAGATTCTTCTGTATCTAGGTTAGTTGATGGTGCAAAGTTAGGTGGGGATGTAGACTGTGTAGACAGAAAAAAGCTATGAAGAGATATAGTCAGATTAAATGAGTGGGCAACAAAGTGGTAGATAGAATATAATGAGGTTATTCATATCTTAAGAAAAGCAAAATATTTTTTACAAAGTGTTAAACTTCTAAATGTTGTTGATCAGAAGCACTGGGCTGTGCTTGTATAAGTAATACAGAAAGTTGTTTTCTGGATTGACAGGGTTGCCTTTTGATGAAAGGCTTAGTAAATTGGGTCTATATTTATCTGTAATTGTTAAATCGCTTTACAGGATGTAGACATTACTGCTAGGCCAACATTTATTGTCCATCCCTAACTGCCCACAGACCGATGAAGAACCAACTACATATGTGGGTCTGGAGTCACATGAAAGCCAGAGCAGGTAAGAATGGCAGATTTCCTTCCCTAAAGGGCATTAGTGAACCAGATGGGTTTTTGCACCAATTAACAGTGGTTTTGTCATCACCATTAGGCCAGTCTCTTTTTTTTAATTCCAAATTTTTGTTGAATTGGTGGGATTTCAGCCTATGCCCTTTAGAATATTAGCAGAAGGTTTAGATTAGTAGACCAGTGACATTGCCACTAAGCCAAAGCCTCACCACAAACTTGGAAGAATGCAACATTGTGGATTCTGAAGGGATTTGACAGGATAGATGCTGAGAGGTAGCTTTTCTTACCTGGGGAGTCCAAAATAAAGGATTGATCACTTTGGATTGAGAAGAAATGTATTTATTGAGGGGGAATTATAAATGTTGGAAGTCTATACCTTAAAGAGATATGGATGTTTCATGATTAAGAATAGTTAATTGGGGGATAAATATTTGATCTTTCAGGAAATTAAAGGACATAGGGAGTAGTTGATCACGTTAATTTTTGGTAGCCACATTTTAGTTTTACAGTCACCTATTTAGTTCTCACTATCTTTTATTAGATGAAGCAGTAACATAACAACACTATCTTTTTGTGTTGATATTTAGATAGATAATACAGCATAACTACTGAAGATTTTATACAATGAGACCCTAGAGACATTATCGGGATACAATTAGTCACATCCATCCTGCCATTAGAGTACTTCACCATGATTCTAATTCTACATCTTGCTGCAGCCAAATTTCCAAGTTTAATAATTTAATTCCACAAACTTTAGCTTTAGCTGACTCTCTCTTATGAGAGACTTCATCAGATACCTTCTGAAAGTTTATGTAAACAACATCCATAGACTTTCTCCTGGCTACTACTTTAGACACTTCAAAATAATTGAGGATGGACAGGTATTATTTATAATTGACAAATCCTCCCTGATGAGTTGAAAAAAATTGACAATATTCAATCATTTCTTTAAGAAAGGTTGGTAAGGACAAGCCAGAGAACTATAGACCAGTGAGCATGATGTTGGTGGTGGGCAAGTTGTTGGAGGGAACCCTGAGAGATGGGATTTACATGTATTTGGAAAGACAAGGACTGATTAGGGATAGTCAACATGGCTTTGTGCGTGGGAAATCATGTCTCACAGACTTGATTGAGTTTTTTGAGGAAGTAACAAAGAAGTTTGATGAGTGAAGAGTGGTGGACATGATCTACATGGACATCAGTAAGGCGTTCAACAAGGTTACCCATGGGAGACTGATTAGCAAGGTTAGATCTCACAGAATAAAGGGAGAACTAGCCATTTGGATACAGAACTGACTCGAAGCTAGAAGACAGAGGGTGGTAGTGGAGGGTTGTTTTTCAGGCTGGAGGCCTGTGACCAGTGGAGTGCGACAAGTATCATTGCTGGGTCCACTATATAGAGTCATAGAGATGTACAGCATGGAAACAGACTCTTCGGTCCAACCTGTCCATGCCGACCAAATATCCCAACCCAGTCTAGTCCCACCTGCCAGCACCCGGCCCATATCCCTCCAAACCCTTCCTATTCATATATCCATACAATTGCAACATTTAAGAGGCATTTGGATCAGCCTCCACTACATCCTATGGCAGCTCATTCCATACATGTACCACCCTCTGCATGAAAAAGTTGCCCCTTAGGGGAAAGATATAAAAGAGACCTCTCACCCTAAACCTATGCCCTCTAGTTCTGGACACCCCCACCAGGGAAAAAACTTTGTCTATTTATCCTATCTATGCCCCACATAATTTTGTAAACCTCTATAATGTCACCCCTCAGCCTCCGACGCTCCAGGGAAAACAGTCCCAGCCTGTTCAGCCTCTCCCTATAGCTCAAATCCTCCAACCCTGGCAACAGCCTTGTAAATCTTTTCTGAACCCTTTCAAGTTTCACAACATCTTTCCGATAGGAAGGAGACCAGATTGCACACAATATTCCAACAGTGGCCGAACCAATGTCCTGTACAGCCGCAACATGACCTCCCAACTCCTGTACTCAATACACTGACCAATAAAGGAAAGCATACCAAATGCCACCTTCATTATCCTATCTACCTGTGACTCCACTTTCAAGGAGCTATGAACCTGCACTCCAAGGTCTCTTTGTTCAGCAACACTCCCTTGGACCTTACCAAGACAGCAAAGAGGGTTACCTCAGATTAAAACAGGATCTGGACCAGATGGGCCAATGGGCTGAGAAGTGGCAGATGGAGTTTTCCACAGTAAATACTGATGCAAAATATTCATTTAGTATCTCCCCCATTTTCTGTGGCTCCACACAAAGGCCGCCTTGCTGATCTTTGAGGGGCCATATTCTCTCCCTAGTTACCCTTTGGTCCTTAATATATTTGTAAAAACCCTTTGGATTCTCCTTAATTCTATTTGCCAAAGCTATCTCATGTCCCCTTTTTTCCCTCCTGATTTCCCTCTTAAGTATACTTCCTTTATACTCTTCTAAGGATTCTCTCGATCTATCCTGTCTATACCTTACACATGCTTCCTTCTTTTTCTTAACCAAACCCTCAATTTCTTTAGTCATCCAGCATTCCCTATACCTACCAGCCTTTCCTTTCACCCTGACAGGAATATACTTTCTCTGGATTCTTGTTATCTCATTTCTGAAGGATTCCCATTTTCCAGCCAACCCTTTACCTGCGAACATCTGCCTCCAATCAGCTTTTGAAAGTTCTTGCCCAATACTGTCAAAATTGGCCTTTTTCCAATTTAGAACTTCATATTTTCGATCTGATCTATCCTTTTCCATCACTATTTTAAAACGAATAGAATTATGGTCACTGGCCTCGAAGAGCTCTCCCACTGACTCCTCAGTCACCTGCCCTGCCTTATTTCCCAAGAGTAGGTCAAGTTTTGCACCTTCTCTGGTAGGTATATCCACATACTGAATCAGAAAATTGTCTTGTACGCACTTAAGAAATTCCTCTCCATCTAAACCTTTAACATTATGGCAGTCCCAGTCGAAGTTTGGAAAGTTAAAATTTTTCGTCATTGATATAAATGATTTGGATATGAACATAGGAGGTATTGCAGATGACGCCAATATTGGAGGTGTAGTGGACAGCAGAGAGGGTTACCTCCAATTACAACAGGATCTTGACCAGATGGGCCAATGGGCTAAGAAGTGGCAGATGGAGTTTAATTCAGATAAATGTGAGGTGCTGCATTTTGGGAAAGCAAATCTTAGCAGGATTTCTACACTTAATGGTAAGGTCCTAGGGAGTGTTGATGAACAAAGAGACCTTGGAGTGCAGGTTCATAGCTCCTTGAAAGTGGAGTCGTAGGTAGATAGGATCGTGAAGAAATCGTTTGGTATGCTTTCCTTTATTGGTCAGAGTATTGAGTACAGGAGTTGGGAGGTCATGTCGGGGCTGTACAGGACATTGGTTAGGCCACTGTTGGAATATTGCATGCAATTCTGGTCTCCTACCTATCGAAAAGATGTTGTGAAACTTGAAAGGGTTCAGAAAAGATTTACAAGGCTGTTGCCAGGGTTGGAGGATTTGAGCTAAAGGGAGAGGTTGAATAGGCTGGGGCTGTTTTCCCTCGAGCATCAAAGGCTGAAGGGTGACCTCATAGAGGTTTACAAAATCATGAGGGGCATGGATAGGATAAATAAACAAAGTCTTTCTTTTCCATGGGTGGGAGAGTCCAGAACTAGAGGGCATAGGTTCAGGGTGAGAGGGGAAAGGTATAAAAGGGACCTAAGGTACAATCTTTTCATGCAGAGGGTAGTGTACGTATGGAATGAGCTGCCAGAGAAAGTGGTGAAGCTGGTACAATTGCAACATTTAAAAGGCTTTTGGATGAGTCTATGATTAGAAAGGGTTTAGAGGGATATGGGCCAAGTACTGGCAAATGGGATTAGATTAGGTTAGGATATCTGATTGGCATAGACGAGTTGGACTGAAGAGTCTGTTTCCATGCTGTATCTCTCTCAGCCAAAATTTAAAGAATGCAAAATGTTGAATAGGAATTCAGCTATTCAGAATTTAATTATCCCATACTAGTTTGCTGCCCCAATACTTTGAAAATGTAAGCTATCTTTAAAGTTCTCGAAATGGACATTAATCTTCATATTATAATGTACAATGTTACTGATCGAAGTATTCTACTGCTGCTGTTGTTGTACTGTTCTATTTTATTCACCCAAAATTTCCATTTTGCTCCAGGAGGTAAAGTTAGAGATCCCTAAGGGAAAAAGAAATGGCTTTATGAAAACAAAGACCAGAAAACCAAGTTAAAAACGAGCATCACCAACATCAACATTAGGGTCTACATGGCACAGCTGCAAGAAAAATTGGAAGAGCCAGAAATAAATTTAGTCTGGGCCTACAGAATCAAGAAAGCCTCAAGCTATTTAGACTGAAAATGGGCAAATTTAAAGAAATATAGTGAAAAAAGTCTAGCAGAAGAAGAAATCAGAAAAAAAAATGAAGATTTAAAAGGATCAGAACTCTAATTAAACCATGACTTTATAAACGTAGCAGCCATAGAACTTTATTTAAACATTCCTGTATAGGAAATTGCTTGATGTTGTCTGGAAAGACAGGAAAACATTTATTTTTCCAGGAAGATATGGGAAACTCCATCTTGGCTGCTGAAGGAAGGATCATCCTAGAATGAATGTGTAACCACCATTTTGTTTGTTAAAAATGGTCTGAAAATTTAAAGCAGGGAAATTCAGTAAGCAGTGCAAAGATGCAATAATGCAAAGAAACAAATTAAGAATAGTAAGTCTAAGAAGCTCCAGTTGTTCAGTTTAAAACTATTGATGATTGCAGTAACATGAGATTAACATCTTATTTAAATCAATATTAAAACCATACAGATTTAAGATATCTGTGCAGTAATAAGATTTATTAGTACGAATAATTAAATATCAGGTTAAAGGTCTGAGAAGGATCAGGCAGGACACAAATTGTTCTTCACGGAGGTGACAGTTCTCGAGATACATTAGCACAAAATTAAATCTGAAAACTGAAGCTGAGCAAGTGAATGTACATCATATCAAAAGAACTAGATAGTAGATCATGTTATTAAGAGACACAGCATCAAATAGATTACGAACACTTTGGAAGATGTCTGAAAACCTTTTGATAATTCATCACCTTAAGGACAAAGGGCAAAAGTTTGCAGTTCAGTTTTCAGGAGATGCATAGAAAATTGCATTTCAAATCTCCACAGATTACTGCAAAACTGTGATTATATGAACAAGAAACAAGAGTAGGTCACTTGGCCCTTTAAGCTTATTCTGCTACTCAATAATATCACGTCTGATCAGATTTTCACCTCAACTCTACATTCCTGCATATTCATAATAATCTTTCAATCCCAAATCAAGAATCTATTTCTGCCTTAAAAATATTTAAAGATTCTGCATCCACAGCCTTTAGAGAAAGGGAATTCCAAAGATTCACAATGCTCAGAGGAAAACATTTCCTCATTCCGGTTTTAAATAGGAAATCACTTAAATTTAAACTGTGATCTCTAGTTCTCGAATCTCTCACAAAACAAAACATGCTTTCAACATCCACCTGGTCAAGTCCCCTCAGGATTTTGTATCTTGTGACTCAACTAAGTTGCCTTTGACTATTCCAACCTCCAGAGGATGCAGGCCTAACCTTTCCTCATAAGGCATTTTGCAAACTCCAAATTTTAGTCTTGCGTGAACTGCTTCTAATGTATGAACATCCTTCCATAAGTACTCAATACTGTACACAGAAGTCCAGATGCAGTCTCAACAATGCTCTGTAAAACTGAACCTTAATTTCTATGGTATTGCATTCCATGCCGCTTAAATAAATCATAACATTCTAGTAGCTTTCCTGATAACTTGCTGTACCTGCATACCAACCTTCTGTGATTTGTTTACTAGAACACCCAAATCCCTTTACATCTCTTAAGCTCTCACTATTTATATAGAGTCATAGAGATGTACAGTATGGAAACAGACTCTTCAGTCAAACTTGTCCATGCTGACCAGATATCTTAGATAAATCTAATTCTACTTGTCAGCATTTGGCCCACATCTCTCCAAACCCTTCCTATTCATATACCCATCCAGATGGTCTTTTAAATGTTGTAATTGTACCAGCCTCCCCACCACTTCCTCTGGCAGCTCATTCCATACACATACCACCCTCTGCCCCTTAGATCCCTTTTAAATATTTCTACTCTCACCTTAAACCTATGCCCTCTAGTTCTGGACTCCCCCACCCGAGGGAAAAGACCTTGTCTATTCACCCTATCCATGCTCCTCATGATTTTATAAACCTCTATAAGCTCACCCCTCAGCCTCCAATGCTCCAGGGAAAACAGCCTCAGCCTATTCAGATCTCCCTATAACTCACATCCCCAACCCCGGCAACATCCTTGTAAACCTTTTCAAAACCCTGTCAAGTTTCACAACATCCTTCCTATAGGAAGGAGACCAGAATTGCATGGAATATTCCAAAAGTGGCCTAACCATTGTCCTGTACAGCTGCAACATGACCTCCCAAATCCAATGCTTGCTCAGACCAATAAAGGCAAGCATACTAAACGCCTTCTCCACTATCTTATCTACCTGCAACTCCAATTTCAAGGAACTATGAATTTGCACTTCAAGGTTGCTTTGTTCAACAACACTCCCCAAGACCTCACCATTAAGTGTATCAGTCCTGCCCTGATTTGCTTTTCCAAAATGCAGCACCTCATTTACTGAAATTAAATTCCATCTGCCACTCCTTAGCTCATTTGATCAAGATCATGTTGTACTTGGAGGTAATCTTATTCACTGTCCACTATACCTCCAATTTTGGTGTCATCTGCAAACTTACTAACCATACCTCCTATGTTCACATCCAAATAATTTATATAGTATTTTTTTTAATTCTTTCTGCCAAAGTGAACAATTTCACATTTTGCCACATTTGCCAGATCTCTGCCCAGTCATTTAACCTCATTTCTTTGTAGGTTCCTTATGTCCCCTTCACAACACAGTTTCCTACTTATCTTTGTGCCATCAGTAAAATTAGCGATCATACCTCTGATTCCTTCATCCAAATAATTTACATAAACTATAAAGAGTTGAAGCCCAGAACTGACCTCTGGGGCACACCACTCATGAAATCCTGCCAGCCTGAAGAAGATCCATTTATTTCTGCTCTCTGCTTCCTGTTAACAAGTCAATCTTCCAACCATGCCAATAAATTACTCCCTACATGATGAGCTTTTATTTTCTGCAATAACCTTTGATGTGGCAATTTATCAAATGCATCTGGAAATCTAAACATATCCACTGGTTTCCCTTTATTCACAGCAGAAGTTACTTCTTCAAAAGATTTCCAATATGTTAGGTAAACATGATTTCCCTTTGACAAAACCATATTGGCTCTGCCAGATTGTTTTGACGTTATCCAGATGCCATGTTATACTGTTTTTAATAATGATTTGGAGATGCCGGTGTTGGACTGGAGTGTACAAAGTTAAAAATCACACAACACCAGGTTATCGTCCAACAGGTTTAATTGGAAGCTAGTGTGCTATAGCCTGGTGTTGTGTGATTTTTAACTTTGTTTTTAATAATGGCTTCTAACATTTTCCCTATGACAATATTAAGCTAATTGGCTTATAGTTTTTTGCTTTCTGCCTCCTTCCCTCTTTAGGATACAGGAGTTAGATTAGCTATTTTCCAATTTAAAAGAAACTTTCCCTGAATCTAATGGGCTTTGGAAAATTAAAAACAATGCATCAACTGTTTCATTAGCTACTTCTTTTATGACAGTAGAATGAAATCCATTATGATCTGGGATCTTGTCAACTCACAGTTCCAACAATTTGCATCAGTACTTACATCCTGGGTAACTGTAATTTTCTTGAGTTCCTTCCTCCTTTCCAATTCCTGAGTTACCACTTCTTCTGGAGTGCTACGTACGTCTTTAGTGAAGACATATGTAAAATATCCATTCAATTCTTCTGCCATCTCTTTATAATTCCCCAGACTCTCAGACTCATTTTCTTTAGGACCAACACTTTGTTATCCTTTTCTTTTTTAAATGTCTGAAGAAACTTTTTCTAACTATTTTTACATTCTTGGATGACTCTCTCTTATACTCTATTTTTTCCCTTCTTATTAAAGTTGTTTTTTTAAATATATATTTTTTCCAATCTCTGACTTGCCACCTACTTTTGCAAAATTTTATATCTTTTCTTTGAGTTTAATACCACTACTAAATGGAGCTTTGAAATCAGGATTGGTACGAGACAGGCTTTTTTATTGGAATTCTTGATGAAACTTTATCAGATTTGTTACAGCCCAAGGATGATTTAATTTTGAAGAAAGTTACTGGAAGAAGAATCCAGAAAGATTCTGAAAGGAAAAATAAAACAATCTCAACAGGGCAACAGTGTCTATTAACTTCATAAGGTATGGAGACTGTAAAAAGGCATGTGACAAGCCTATACAGAGTACAAGCCAAATACCTGATGCTAGAAATCAGCATCAGCATAGCAGGGAAACAAAGGCTCTCAAACATAATAATGTCCAGTTATCATGAAGAAATGCTACATTTGCAAAACTGTAGATCACCTGTCAAAGGTGTACCAAAGTAAGTCATGGTTTCCGAACACCAGAAGTACTGGTAATCACAAATGTAATGAAATAGAATTGAATATCCACCATCATCAGAAAAAATACATGCATTTGATAATATACCACCACTGCAGAAGATACCCAAGACATTCCTCGGGTAACTAACTAAACCAGTTGAGTCAGAAAACACAGTTCTTGCCTACAACAATAGACATCCCATTGATTTTGTACTTGATATAGGAATAATGGCTGAATAGCCCACACCATAAGAAGCATTGTAATGTAACTTGTTGCATTCCTATGTAAAGCACACAAGAGAATTGAGAATGTTCGCAATCAAGCATTTCCACTTTTGAGCCAGATGCATATGTCGGAAGATTTGTTGGAAGATGTCTTTGTCGGAAGACCTGGAAGAGATCAACATCCTCCCACAGAACAACTAGCCCAGAAGCAAACAGTTATCCAGACACTGCACAAACTGTTACTGACCAATCTGTTAAGAGGAAAATGGAGAAGACATTGAAACAGTGACAGAAAGAATGCTGTCAACAGCCTTTCAGTAACATGACAGAGAATCTCAAAATGTTGACTTTACCAGTCAATCACAAAAGATGATTGACGATGTCCAGCCTGAACAAAGGAGATAAACTGAAATGATCCATTAGAGTCAGACCCACATCTACCAATCCAGGACACGGCCAAGAAGAAGCCTTCTTCTTCCTCTTGACAAGAGATTCAACTTTAATAAACCACGGTTCCCTCACTCAACCACTTCCTCCCTATTTGACAGGTACATACTTATCAAGGACACACAGTAGCTGTTCCTTGAATAAGCTCCACATTTCAATTGTGCCCATCCCCTGCAGTTTGTTTCCTCATCCTATGCATCCCAAATCTTGTCTAATCGCATAATAATTGCCTTTCCCCCTGCAATAACTCTTGTCCTGCTTTATATACCTATTCCTTTCCGTCACTAAAGTAAACATAATCAAATTGGGGTCATTATCACCAAAGTGTTCACCTACCTCCAAATCTAACACCTGGCCATGTTTATTACCCAGTACCAAATCCAATGTGGCCTCACCCCTTGTTGGCTTGTCTCCATACTGTGTCAGGAAACCATCCTGCACACATTGGACAAAAACTAACCCATCTAAAGTACTTGAACTATTGTATTTCCAGTTAATATTTGGAAAGTTAAAGCCCCTCCATATCAATTACACAGTTACTGTCGCTCCTACCCAGAATTACCTTTGCTATCCTTTCATCTACATCTCTGGAACTATTTGGAGGCTTATAAAAAACTCCCAATGGGGTAACCTCCTTTCCTGTTTCTAATCTCAGCCCATACTACCTCAGTAGACAAGTCCTCAGTATCCTTTAATTAGATTGGATTTCCTACAGTGTGAAAACAGGCCCTTCGGCCCAACAAGTCCACACCGACCCTCCAAAGAGCAACCCACCCAGACCCATTCCCCTACATTCACCCTTGACTAATGCACTTAACACTACGGGCAATTTAGCATGGCCAATTCACCTAACCTGCACATCTTCGGACTGTGGGAGGAAACCGGAGCATCTGGAGGAAACCCATGCAGACACAGGGAGAATGTGCAAACTCCACACAGACAGTTGCCAAGGCGGGAATTGAATCCAGTTCCCTGGTGCTGTGAGCCAGCAGTGCTAACCACTGAGCCATCAGTGCCATTTTCCGCTATGTAATACTGTCCTTGACTAGCAATGCCATTCCTCCCCCCTCTTTTATCATCTTGTCTGTTCTTACTGAAACATCTAAATCCTGGAACCTGCAACAATCATTCCTGTCCCTGCTCTATGTCTCCAAAATGGCCACAACATCGAAGTCCCAGGTACCAACCCATGCTGCATGTTCACCCACCAGGTGCTCCTGGCATTGAAGTAGCCACACTTCAAACCACCTTCCTGCTTGCCGGTGAACTCTTGCGTCCTTGAAACCTCATTTCTGACCTCACTACTCTCAACCTCCTAGACACTGGAACTACAATTTAGGTTCCCATCCCCAAGTGAATTAGTTTAAACCCTTCCGAATAGCATGAATAAATTCCTCCCCCAGGATATTGGTGCCCCTCTGGTTCAGGTGCAAACCATCCTGTTTGTCGAAATCCCACCCACCCCAATTATCCAGAGATCCAAAACCCTACCTCCTGCACCATCCCTGTAGCCATGTGTTCAACTCCTCATTCTCCCTATTCCTCACCTCACTAGCACATGGCACGGGCAACAAACAAGATAACAACTCTGCTTGTTCTAGCTCTTAGCTTCCATCCTAGCTCCCTGAATTTCTGCCTTAAATCCCCATCCCTTTTCCTACCTATCTCGTTAATACCAACGTGGACCATTACTTGGGGCTGCTCCCCCTCCCCCTCAAGGATCCCAAAAACACGATTCGAGACATCACGGAACCTGGCACTGGGGAGACAACACATCCCAACCATGATTCTCTCTCGTTCCCACAGAACCTCCTATCTGTCCCCCAACTATGGAGTCCCCAATAACTAATGCTCTGCTCAGTGACCTAGGATGATTCAAGGAAGTATTTATTTCAATAGAGCAGTTGTCTTCCAGGATAGAAATTCAGGATATCAAAAGTCTTCCAGGCAAGATAATGGACCAATAACAGTGTCCTCCACAAAGGATATTCTGAGTGATAAAAGATCCTCCAGTAGAGAAATGATTCACAAATTACAACCAGGGTTATTTGTCCTCAAGGAAGAGACCTACCATTCTTCTAAGTCCAAGTAGAACAAGAAGGAACTATCCAGACCATCAACATTGATGACCTAAGACAACTTAGTGGCGAGGGCCGGGATGATGGTGAATGAATTATAATTATACACATCACAGAAACAGTTTGAAAGCAGACGATTCAGTCCATCGAGCCCACATTGACCCTCCAAAGAGGCTCCCACCCAGATCCAACCATATCCCTGTAACCCTTCATTTTCTATGGCTAATCCAACTAACCTACACATCCCTGGACACTATGGGCAATTTAGCATAGTCAATCTACCTAACCGCCACATCTTTGGAATGTGGGAGGAAACCAGAGCACTTGAAGGAACGTGGACATGGAGAAAATGTGCAAACTCCTGCAGACAGTCACCAAACTGTGGAATCAAACCTGGGTCGTTGGCACTGTGAGGCAGCAGTGCTAACCAATTAGTTGGTAATGGTTTTGAGGTATCAATGCTCATGTTACACTGAGATATCAATACTCATTCTATTAATGTCCCACAGTTTGTGGAGGCAAGTGTTCTATTCTATCAGAGAGCACAGATTTATTGTACCACCTCCCTAAGATCCTAGTAATTATGTCTGACTATATGTAATTATACTTATTGCTATCATGCAAGCAACCTTTTGTAATCTAAGATGAGAATCTCTTTTGTGAATAATTCATGGGAGTCTACCTCTACCACTTATCATGAGATAGACTTAAGACAAAAAAAGATTGGTGACAGTGAACGATCACAAACAGCCTTTACACAGTGCCACATACTGGCAGAGTGGCAAATGCCACCAAGTATTAGAACTGGGAAAAAAAACCACAATCACCACACAAAATCTTGTCTTTACCTTCGTAGCACTATCACTGTGCTCAATGGGACAGACTTTGAACAGATCTCGCAACTCAAAACAGTACTGATGAGGTACTATGGGCTATGAGCAACAGCAGAAGAATTATATTCAACAACAATCAGTAATGTCATGGCCCAGCAGATCTCTCATTCAACATAATCATCAAACCAGGAGATCAATCCTTGCTGAAAAGTGCAGGCGGTCATGCCATAAACAGGCATACTTAAAAATGGTGTCTCTATCTGGAAAACTACAATCCATGCTAAATGGCACTAGTGATAGGCAAGGCTAAGCAATCCCACAACAAATGGATCAGATCTAAACTCTGCACATTTGCTGCCTTTGGTCATGAATGGTGGTGGATGATTTAGACAACAGGAGGGAGTTGTTCCTCAGGAGGATTGAGGAGGCTGAAGCAAGATTTCCTCTAAGCCACACACCATCCTGACTTGGAGCTATATTGTCATTTCTTCACTGTCAATGGTTCAAAATCTTAGAACTTTCTTCCTAACAGCGTTGTGGGTATCTCTGCATCCTAACAACTGCAACGGTTCAAAAAGACAGCTCCCCTCCAATTTCTCCAGTGCAACTAGGGAAGCATAATACATTCTGGCCTAGCCAGCAACAACCATCCCATAAATGTGTAAAAAATATTTGCATCCATCTTCAGGCATTACTATTGAGTATGTGATTCAAATTAGCCTCTGCCTGAGGTCCTTATCATCACAGATTCTGATCTTCAACCAATTTGATTCATTCCACAGCTGAAGGCACTGGATACTTCAAAGGCTACGGTCCCTGACAACATTCCAGCAATAGTGCAAGATAAGTGCATCAGAACCAGCTGCACCTCTATCCGAATCGATTCTGTACAGCTTTAACACTGGCATCCAACCAGCAATGTGGAAAATTGTCCAGATATGCCCTGTACACAAAAGCAGGACAAAACCAACCCAGCCAGTTCTCAGTTATTAAGCCATTCTGATTATCAGCATTAATGATGAAAGGAATCATCTATAATGCATTAACAGCAAAGGTAAAAACCTGCTCACTGATACTCATTACAGCTCTAGCCCAAACATGGAGAAAACAACTGAACACCAGAGTTGAGCGGAGAATGATTGCCCTTGACATCAGGGAAACCTAGTAAACCTGGAGTCAATGCAAATCGGGGGAAAACTCTCTGCTAGTTGAAGTCATACCTAGCACAAAAGAAGATTGCTTGGTTATTAGAGTTTAATTTTTTTTAAAAATCACTTATGGGAACTGGACATTGCTGGCTGGCCAGTGTTTATTGCCCAAACCTAGTTGCCCTTGAAAAGGTGAGCTGCCTTCTTGAACCACACTTGTGCTGTGGGTAGACCCACAATGCCCTTAGGGATGGAATTCCAGGATTTTGATCTAGCGACTGTGAAGAAACTGTGATATATTTCAAAGTCATTTGGTGAGTGACTTGGTGGAGAACTTTCAAATGGTGATGTTCCCATATATTTGCTGCCCTTGTCCTTCAAGATGGAAGTGGTCATGGGTTTGGAAGGTTCCCTCTAAGGTACTTTGGTGAATTTCTGCAGTGCATCTGTAGATAGTACATACTGAGCATCAGTGACGGGGGCAATGGATGCAGGTTAATTTGTCTTGGATGGTGTCAATTGTTTTAAGTGGTGTTGGAGCTATGTTCATCCAGGCAATTGGGGAGTATTCTATCACCCTCCTGACTTGTGTCTTTTTGATGGTACACATGCTTTGGAGAATCAGGTGGTGAGTTACTAGCTGCAGAATTCTTCTTGGAGATGATCACAGCCTGGCTTTTGTGGTGTGAATGTTACTTGACACATATCAGCCCAAGCATAGATAACATCTAGCTCTTGCTGCATTTGAACATGGACTGCTTCAGTACCGGAGGATCATAGAATCACTACAATGTGGAAGTAGGCTATTCGGCCTTTTATGGAGTCATAGAAATGTACAGCATGGAAACAGACCCTTCGGTCCAACCCATCCATGCCGACCAGACATTCCAAACCAATCTAGTCCAACCTGCCAGCACCTGGTCCATATCCATCCAAACCCTTCCTATTCATATACCCATCCAAATGCCTCTTAAATGTTGCAATTGTACCAGCCTTCACCACTTCCTCTGACAGCTCATTCCATACACGTACCACTCTCTGTGTGAAACAGTTGCCCCTTAGGTCTCTTTTATATCTTTCCCCTCTCACCCTAAATCTAGTTCTGGACTCCCCACCCCCAGGGAAAAGACTTTGCCTATTTACCCTATTCCTCCTCCTCATAATTTTGTAAACCTCTATAAGGTCACCCCTCAGCCTCCAACGCTCCAGGGAAAACAGCCCCATCCTGTTCAGCCTCTCCCTATAGTTCAAATCCTCCGACCCTGGCAACATCCTTGTAAATCTTTTCTGAACCCTTTCAAGTTTCACAACATCTTTCCAATAGGAAGGAGACCAGAATTGCACGCAATATTCCAACAGTGGCCTAACCAATGTCCTGTACAGCCACAACATGACCTCCCAACTCCTGTACTCAATACTCTGACCAATAGAGGAAAACATACCAAACGCCTTCTTCACTATCCTACCTACCTGCAACTCCACTTTCAAGGAGCTATGAACCTGCACTCCAAGGTCTCTTTGTTCAGCAACAGTACCTAGGACCTTACCATTAAGTGTAGAAGTCGTGCTAAGATTTGCTTTCCCAAAATGCAACACCTCGCATTTACCTGAATTAAACGCCATCTACCACTTCTCAGCCCATGGCCCATCTGGTCCAGATCCTGTTGTAATTGGAGGCAACCCTCTTTACTGTCCACTACACCTCCAATTTTGGTGTCATCTGCAAACTTACTAACAGTACCTGTTATGCTCGCATCCAAATCATTTATGTAAATGATAAAAAGTAGAGGACCCAGCACCGATCCTTGTGGCACTCCACTGGTCACAGGCCCCGAGTCTGGAAAACAACCCTCCACCACCACCCTCTGTCTTCTACCTTTGAGCCAGCTCTGTATCCAAATGGCTAGTTCCCCCTGTATTCCGTGAGATCTAAACTTGCTAATCAGTCTCCCATGGGGGACCTTGTCGAACGCCTTACTGAAGTCTATATAGATCACATCTACCCCTCTGCCCTCATCAGTCCTCTTTGTTACTTCCTCAAAAATCTCATTCAAGTTTGTGAGACCTGATTTCTCACGCACAAAACCATGTTGACTATCCCTAATCAGTCCTTGCCTTTCCTTTTGCATCCACACCAACCCTCCAAAGAGCATCACACCCAGACTCACCCCCCTATTCTCTCCCTGTAACCTTGCATTTCCTATGGCTAATTTACCTAACCTGCATATCTTTGGACTGTGGAAAGAAACTGGAGAACCCGGAAGAAACTCACATACATGGGTAGAACGTGCAAACTCCGTACAGACAGTTGCCAGAGGTTGAAATTGCACCTGGTACTTTGAGGCAGCAAAAATCACAAGTCAGGAGTCTCAAATGGCGCTGAACATTGTGCAGTCATTGGTAAAAATCCCCACTTCTGACCATATGATGGAGGGAAGGTCAATTGATGAGGCATCTGAAGACATTTGGGCGAAGAACATTATCCTGAGGAACACCTGCAAAGATATCATGGAGCCGGGGTGACTGACCTCAACAACCACAACCATCTCCCATATGACTCCAACCACCGGAGTTTTCTGCCTGATTTCCACTGACTCCAGTTTTGCTAAGGCCACAGTCAAATTCAGCCTTGATTCAAGGGTTGTCACTATCATTTCATCACTAGAATTCAGTTTTGATTTGTCCATGTTTCAACCAAGGCTGTAACAAGGTCAGAAGCAAAGTGAACCTGGTAGAACTCAAATTGGGCATCACTGCTAGGTTATTGCTGAGCACTGTTGATGACACCTTCCATCACTTTACTGGTGATCAAAAGTAGACTGATTGGGCAGTAATTGGCCGAATTGAATTTGTCCTGCTTTTTGAGTACTGGACTTACCTGGGCAATTTTCCACATTGTCAAGTAGTTGCCACTGTTCTACCACAGTTAGGTGGTTTTGTGGGAGTAAGGAAAAAAAAAGCCAAGAGATTTAGAGTCTCCTTAAAAAGAAAAAAAATGATGCCACTGTTGTAATTGTACTCTTAACAGCTTTGCTAGGGGAGCAGCAAGTTCTGGAGCCCAAGTCTTCAGTAATATTGCCAGAATATCTAATGCCTCCAACTACTTCTTGATATTACATGGGGTAAATCAAACTGGTTGAAGACCGCTAGCTGTACTGCTGGGGACCACTGGAGGCCAAGATGGATCATCCACTCAGCACTTCTGGTTTAAGATTGCTGTAAATGCTTCAACCTTACCTTTTGCACTGTTGTGCTGGGCTCTTCAAATCATTGAGGATGGAAATATTTGTGGAGCTGCATCCTTCAGTGAGTTGTTTAATTGTCCACCATCATTCAGGACTAGATGTAGCAGGACTACAGAGCTTAGATCTGATTTACTGGATGTGAGATCACTTAACTCTGACTATCACTTGTTGCTAATGTTTTTTGGCATGCAAATGATCTGGTTTGTAGACCAGGCTGACATCTCATTTTCAGATAAGCCTGGTGCTGCTCTTGGCATGCCATCCTGCACTCTCCATTGAACCAGGGTTGATCCCTTGGCTTGAAGGTAATAGTGAAGGCTGCGCCATGAGGTACCAGATTGCTTTGGAGCACAATTCTTCAGCTGCTGATTGTCCACAGCTCCTCATGGGCGCCAAGTCTTGAGTTGCTAGATCTATTCAAAGTCTATCCCATTTAACATGATGATAGTGCCACACAACACAACAGACGGTGTTCTTAATGTGAAGGTGGGACCTTGGCTCCACAAGAATTGTGAAATGGTCACTCTGACTGATACTGACATGGATGGATTCACCTGCAGCCAGCAGAATGGTAAGGATGAGGTCCAGAATGTTTTTCCCTCTTGTTGGTTTACTCATCACTTGCCATAGACCCAGTCTAGTATCTATGTCCTTTAGGACCCGACCAGCTCAATTAGTAGTACTGCTGCCAAGCCACTTTTAGTGGCATACATTGAAATCCCCCAGCCAGAGGATGTGTTTCTGCCATCCTCAGTGCTTTCTCCATGTGTTCAACATGGAGGAGTATTGATTCATTAGCCAAGGGAGGACAGTATGTGGTAATCAGCAAGATTTTGCCCATGCTGATGCCATGAGACTTCATGGGGTCTGGAATCTATGTTGAGGAGTCCCAGGGAAACTCTCTCCCATCCAAGAATATCATTGCAGAATTCCTCAGGGTGCTGTCCTAGGCCCAACCAACTTCAGCTGTTTCATCAATGAACTTTCCCCTATCATCAGCTCAGAAGTGGTATGTTCAGCACTATTTGCAACTCCTCAGACACTGAACCAATCCTTGTCCATATATGGCAGGATCTGAACAACATCTAGACTTGGACTGATCAATAGCATGGCTATCACTCAAATTTCCCACTATCAATATCAGGGAGAGTTGCTATTGACTAAAACCTGGAGCTGGACGAGAAGTGGGAGAACTGGCCACTCCCCTTTCACCTCTGATTGTTGACTTAAGGTTGTGACGACCTGTGAAACGATTCTAAAGCCCATCTAACGCACACTATTCCAATATCATCCATATGTTTATCCAATGACCACTTATATGCACTTAATGTTGGCAAGACTACTACTGTCACAGGCAGGGTATTCCACGCCCTTACTGTTCTTTGAGTCAAGATGCTATTTCTGACATTTGTCCTATATCTATCACCTATCAATTTAAAGCTATGTCCCCTCATGCTAGCCAACACCATCTGAGGGAAAAGGCTCTCACTGACCACCCTATCTAACCTTATGATCATCTTATATGTCCCTATTAAGTCACCCCTTAATCTCCTTCTCTCTCAAGTCCTTCAGCCTTTCCTCATAAGACCTCCCCTCTTGGTAAATCTTCTCTGCACCCTAATATTTCCACATCCTTCCTGTAATGCAGTGACATGAACCGTACACAATACTCCAAGTGCAGCCGCACCAGAGCTTTGTACAGCTGCAACATTACCTTATGGCTCCAAAACTCGATCCCTCTTCCAATTAAAGTTAACACACCGTACACCTTAACAATCCTATCAACCCAGGTGGCAACTTTCAGGGATCCATGGACGTGGACACAGAGATCTCTCTGCATATCCACACTACAAAGAATCTTACCATTTGCCCAGTCCTCTGCATTCCTTACAAAGTGAATCACCTCACCCTTTTGTGCATTAAACTCCAATTGCCACCTCTCAGCCCAGCTCTGAAGCGTATCTATGCCACTCTAAACTGCAACATCTTTCCGCACTGTACACAACTCCTACAACTTAGTGTCATCTGCAAATTTACTAACCCATCTCATCCAGGTCATTTACTGGGCTTGTATACTCTTGAGTTTAGAAGACTGAGAGGGGATCTGATTGAAACGTATAGGATTATGAAAGGATTGGACACTCTGGCAGGAGGAAACATATTTCTGCTGATGGGGGAGTGCCGAACCAGAGGACACAACTTAAAAATATGGGGTAGACCATTTAGGACAGAGATGAGGAGAAACTACTTCACCCAGAGAGTGGTGGCTGTGTGGAATGCTCTGCCCCAGAGGGCAGTGGAGGCCCAGTCTCTGGATTCATTTAAGAAAGAATTGGATAGAGCTCTTAAAGATAGTGGAGTCAATGGTTATGGAGATAAGGCTGGAACAGGATACGGATTGGGAATGATCAGCCATGATCATATTGAATGGCGGTGCAGGCTCGAAGGGCTGAATGGCCTACTCCTGCATCTATTGTCTATTTATAAAAATGACAAACAGGAGTGGCTCCAAAACAGATCCTTGTGGTACACCACTCATAACTGAACTCCAGGATGAGCATTTCCCATCAACTACCACCCTCTGTCTTCTTACAGCTAGTCAATTCCTGATCCAAAACACTAAATCACACTCAATCCCATAGACTGTGGAATTGAAGCAGAGACTTTTGTGGACAATGGGGTTAAGCAACCACGGTTTGGTCAATACAGCAGATCAACTGTCAACTTTTATTTTGAAGTTTGGATTTCTGACAAAGTAATCAAGCAGAAAAAAAACTTCCATAAATGATCAAACTCATGACTTCGAAAAAGGAAACTCTAAAGTAAAATCTAATTGCAGGGTGTGGAATGCTAGTGGAAAGCGGTTAATAACAGAAACACAAAGCCAATTACAGCTGACTTTCACGATTAGGAATGTTAAGCATCATAGAGTTGTTTGCTGAATCCTGTCTCTGCTAACTGGAAGAATGATGCTGAAGAAGGAAGGATTTAGACAGATATGGGCCAAATGCTGGCAAATGGGAGTAGTTCAGATTGGAATGTCTGGTCAGCATGAACAAGTTGGACTGAAGGGTCTGTTTCTATATGACTTTGACTATTTGAAAGGTGAGGGACAGAGGAGTGAGAAAAAAAAAGCATGAGAAAGTAGAGTATCACTATTACTAAACACATTTTACAATACACATATCAGCCGACGTTTCACTGAACCTTTTTCAGTGCAACCACTAAAGAAGCTGGAGAAATGCAGGGATTGAAACATATGGCTGCCTGTATCTCATTACAGGCCATTCTATAAAATCACACTGTACTTTTTAACATACTAAGCAACAGATGACAGCTCTACCAACCAGCATGTCAATATATTTGTCTCCATTCCAATTGTATAGTAACAAAAGGTTACCTCACTGGTGTATTTCCCATAGTATAGCAACTCATTGATGGTCATATGATGTCTGAGGTTCACCATAGATGTCAGCCAGTCACTACTGCCATGCCAGTTCAGCTCAATTAATAACACCTTTAGAAGATACAAGGCTCTCTTTTGAAGCTGTGGCTAGATCCCATTCCAAAATATAGGAATGTATGAGATATAATGAAAGATCTCTCTGGTTGTGTGAAGATATTAGCATGTGAGCTGTACCTGTGAACAGTTTGGAAGACAATAATTTGCATAATATTTTGGACCATCTACCTAGTAGATATTGGATAGTTATCCTTGCAGATCTTCACCCACATTTACTTTCAGTTCTGTACAATACTGAATATGGTCACTCTCTACAACCAGGTGTAATGCAATGTCACCTTTGGAGGGGCATGGCTACCAGAATGCTAAACAAGGCAGACATACCAGCACCCACTTGTGCAGCAGCACTTTAACTTTATTGGAAATCAAATACTTGGGCTGGTGCTACACAGCTGGCAAGCTTGCAGGAATTCTTGCTGACACATACAGCCACGTAACTGTAACACAGAATTTTTCAAGTTGCTGTATGGCAGTCAGATAGCCCTCCCACCATCACCTCATCCATTAATACAAATTCAGTGGAGCTAATTCCACCACGTTGCCAGTTTGTTTGTGCATGAAATGCAGTCAAATAGCTGCCAAGACTCTGCTCTGGCTGCCTATTCTGTAAACAACATCAGTTTACTGCTTCAACTCCTCTTTTGTTGAGTATCAACCACATCAAATTACTGGGTTAGGCTAGTCAATATTACATGATCCAGGGAAATATATTTGCTCCCAAATCAAGCTGACAACTATCAATGTCTGGTAATGGAAAGGGCAGGAGAACGAGGGAAACAGTGTCAACATCATGAGAAGTTGAGGCAAGAGTGACAGCCCTAAACAGCAAAGCCGTATTTCACCAAATATGGCATCAAGGAGCTTTAGCAAAACGGGAATTAATGGTAAGTAGAAGGAAAACTTTTTACTGCTTGGAGTCATGCCTTGCACATAGGAAGATGGCCATCTCAGCTTCAAGACATCACTACAGGAATTCCTCAGGGTAGTGTCCTCGAGCCATCTATCTTCAGCTGCTTCACTAATGACATTTCTTCCATGATAAAAGGTCAAAAGTAGGGTTGTTTACTGATGGCTGCAGAATGTTCAGCACTATTCGCGACTCCTCGGTTACTGAAGCAGTCCATGTTCAAATGCAATAAGATCTATAATAGCCAGGTTTGGTCTAGCAAGTAGCATTTCCATCATAGAAATATGATGGAAAGATCATCTCCAATAAGAGACAAACTAACCACCATCCTTGGCATTCAATGATTTTACTATCACTGAAACATCCTGAGGTTTACCATTGACGAGAAACTTATCTGGGAACTCCACATAAATACAGTGGCTACAATAGCAGGTCAGAGGCTAGGACTACTGTGGCAAGTCATTCATTGTCTGACTCTGCAATGTCAGACAATGTGTGCGATGGAATACTCCCCATTTGCTTGGATGAGTGGAGTGCCAACAACATTCAAGAAGTCGGAATTTTCCAGGACAATGCAGCCTAATTGGTTGGCACCACATTTTTACAAACATCTACTCCCTCCATCACTGATGGTTAGTAGCAGCAGCACTGTGTATTATCTCCAAGATGCATTGCAAAAATTCACTAAAAGATCATATCAGCACCTTCCAAACCCACAAACACTTCCATTCAGAAGGACATGGCAGCAGATACATTGGACCATCACCTGTAAGTTTTCTTCCAAGCCAGTCACCATCTAGACTTGGAAAATAATCATAATGTGTACACTGTTGCCAGGTGAAAATCCTGGAATTCTCCCCTAATTGTATTGAGAGTCTACCTACAGAACATGGACTGCAGCTAATATATGAAGGCAACATCACTACCTTCACCAGGGCAACGATGGGCAATAAATGCTGGCCAGCCAATGATACCCACGCCCTTTGTTAAGAGCATCGCAACTTGTTAAATAAAAAGTGGTCCATTTTCAGTGGTCCCAATTCAAAATTGTTCCAATTTCGTCCCAAATTGCATTGCAAAATATTGGAGATTAGATTAGATTCCCTACAGTGTGGAAACAGGTCCTTCGGCCCAACGAGTCCACACCGACCCTCTGAAGAGTAACCCACCTCTCTCTGACTAATGCACCAAACACTATGGGCAATTTAGCATGGCCAATTCACCTTACCTGCACACCTTTGGAATGTCGGAGGAAACTGGAGCATGTGAAGGAAACCCACGCAGACACAGGGAGAATGTGCAAACTCCACACAGACAGTCGCCCAAGAATGGAATTGAACGTGGGATCCTGGTGCTGTGAGGCAGCAGTGCTAACCACTGAGCCACCGTGCCACCCCATTACCGGAATGATAAATGTTAGCACAAACATCAAATAGGAACATGTTGATAAGAATGTCAATTCCTTGTACAGGTTTCTGCAACAATGAGCTAATAAATGTAGTACCACTGTATGATCAGTTGAGGGTGCCATGTCACAGGTTATTGGATAAATTCTGAGAATCAGCAAGCATCAGTTGCTCTCAACCATTCTCATTTATTAAATTCTTGCTTCCATTGACAGACCTACTGTGTCATATGGGTAAATGTTTAGTAAACAAATCCATTTTAAGATATATACGTTTTATTTAACAAAAGATAGCAGTTGAAACAGTATACATTCCAGCCAGCTAAAACAAGATTTCTGGGATGGTCAAAGTGCTGCCTTACAACAACACAACTACAAAGGCTGATTCTTCATACGACCCATTTACACAGGGCTGATGTTTCACCAAATGGGTATTTCAGTTTCAGTCCATTGTATTCGCTGAAATTCTGTGTCACTTTGATTACAGCATATTTGGTGGAGCTCCACCGGACTAGCAAATTGTGACGGGCTTAATATTTGCAACCCAACATACCTCCATCAATGCCACGAAGCCTTACAAATTCAGTCATCAGTACCAAGGATAAAGGTGAAATGAACAATACTAGATTTCTCACAGTTTGTTGTTTGTAACATCGTAAACAGATATAAAACCAAGTATTTATGTGGCATTTTTCAGGACGTCCCAAGTAGGTACTTTGAAACAATCATTGTTAAAGAAGATATGGCAGTTCATTCAAGGTTCTACAAAATGTGATGTCATAAACATAATAAGATGATACTTGTTTACAATTTCAGTAAACACCCTTAACGATACAAGTATTGATTAAACTTTGCACCAACACCTGAAGACTGCTCCATGAGATGTTTTTGGGAGCTGGGTCAGTGTATTGCATTGGAGTGCTCTTTCAGCCCTGAGACAGACTCCAGCTAGTCACGTGGAAGCATGAATTTGCTTCTTGTATTTCTCCAGCCGAAGCAGCCATTTCTTCCAGCAAGTGAGGAACAGTTCGCGGTCCATGAAGTGAGCATGTGCAGGTGAACCATCTTTGTAGGCCACCACAATCAGTCCCCGCTCAACCTGAAAGAAGCAAAAAAAAATGGTCTTGTCACTTCTAAAATAACACACACCAAGTTGAAGCATGAATAAATGCATTTTAAAAAAAAACAAAATTTGCTTCGAGATCCCCTCCAACAGGTGCTCACTTCCCAAGTTATTCAATGGTATATCATGGCACTGAGCAGCATTTTGGGAAGACTCTGCACTGAATGTGTTACTTCTATTGGTTTAGACAAGAAGAGATAATTTACCTTTGTCACAGTCACACAGAATGTCATTTATGAATTTGAAAAGAACTATTTTAACACTAATGATGAGGTGGAAACCTGTTTGGAGGGATTCAACTTTCTGGCGTGGGCTGATAAATGGCAAGTAGCATTCACATCACAAGTACCAGACGATGCCCATCACCAACAAGGGGGAATCAAACCAATGCTATTGAATATCAGAGGGCAATACCATCACTGAACCCCCACAATCAACATCTTAGGACTTACTACTGACCAGAAACAAAACTGGACAGCCATAAAAATACTATAGCTATAAAAGCAGGTCAGAGGCTAGGAATTATACAGCCAGTAACTCATCTCTTGCCTCCCTAGTAGCTATTCCATTACCCACAAGACACAAGTCAGGAGTGTGGAGGAGTACTCTCTGCGTGCCTTGATGAGTGCAGCTCCGACTACAATGAAGCAGCTCAACACTAACCAAGACACAGCAGCCTGGTTGATCAGAAATCAACCTACTCCATTCATTCCCTCCACAGTGGCAGCAGCATGTACCAACTATAAGATGCACTGCAGGAACTCACCATGACTCCTTTAACAGCACCTTCCAAACCCACAACCTCTAACACTCAAAAGTATAAGGGAAGCAGGTGGATGGAGCACTACCACCTGCATGTTTCTCTCCAAACTGTACATTATCTAACTTCAAACTATATCACTGCTCATTCACTACCAATGGGTCAAAATCCTTGCACTCCTTCACTGTAATGTGGATGCATTGACACCAAATGGACTGCAGTGGTTCAAGGCATCACCATGGAGAGGAAGATACAAATTAGATGAGAGAAATTGTTACTGTATCAATTAACATGGGGACCAGGAAGCAAAATCAGCTGGTCAGCAGTTTAGGAGAAGTAGGTTTGGAGGAGGAGGAGGAGGAACTGGGTTTCATAATCAAGACAGTAGGTGAGACAGGAAGGAAACAGAAACATGCAGGTTTGAGACGAGGAGAAGGAGGAGCACAAAAGGAAAGGTTGGTCAGGTAGGCTAGTAAAAAGAAAGTTTACAGCACAGGAAACGATCAGATTAATCTTGATCTTTGTGACAAACAAATGTCCATGAGTGCTTTGTACTTTTTGGGTGCAAAGTTGGAAGAAACAGTGATTTGTAGTATAGAACAGAAAACAGAAGTTGTTGCATTCCTTTGGAGAGAAGGGAGCAGAGCTTTGAAAGCATTATGAGGGGGAACAACCAGAATGAGAGAGCAAAATAGTTTTAATGGGGCCTGGGACAAAATCTGGTGGCAACTGTTGTGTCATTCAGCAGCTGCTGGAATGGTATGGTAAATGTATGGTTAAACATTTGATAGCTGAGATTTTGAAAGTGGAGCTGTAAGTATATTGGGATTAGTACCTTCTCCCTGAGGCAGATACAGGATATAGGGTTTTTCTATGGAATTGGATCTACAGCAAGACAAGGAAATGATAAAGATGTTTACACTCGTGATTAATAACAATGTGATTGGCTATATCATGCAAGATAACAAGGTCAAATGGATTGGATGATCCTCATGGAAAGAGAGCTCAATAATAAATGAGCAGGCAATGCAAAGGGGGAATCAGGGAGTTGAAAGGGAGATTGAAAATTTAAGTCATTCAATGCAGGTGCTGAACAGGGAAAGCACTAAAGGTATCTCAGTGGCAATTTTAAAAGAATCATACTGGGGATAATGAGCGGATAATATGTTTAAATGGTATTGGTTGAGAAATAAATATTGATCAGTAAATCTTTTCTGCTCTTATTTCAAGAATGCTGTAGGATCTTGTCCTTTCACTTGAAGGAAAAATGGGCCTTGATTTACTGTCTCTTTTGATAACAGCACCCTCCACAGCATAAGCAGTGCCCTGTACTGGAGTACTAGCCAACACATCAAGAGTGGGACTTGAACCAACAATCTTCTGAGCCGGTGGTAAGAAGTTGACAAAATGTGGTGCTGGAAAAAGCACAGCAGGTCAGGCAGCATCCAAGAAACTGGAGAGCTGACGTTTCAGGCAGAACCCTTCATCACGATCCAACTCCACGGACTATCTCCTAGCAGCTTACATCGAATGAAAGGGGAGATTAAAACTTACTGACCTGAAAGTTATAGTTATCATCATGGTTCAGGGCACCAGCATATGCTGCCACCTGAAGTGGGTTATCAAAGGTGTTTCGAAAATATGGTTTTGGCTTCTCAGAGGTTTTCCAGTCTATAACACACAACGTGCCCCTGCACAAGATATAACAATTAAAAGCATCTGTTAAACTTGTATTAACACTGATCCTGGAGTTCTTTTTGAAATAGTGATCTTTTACCTGAAAATTGCTCTTGCTGAAAGAAATCCTGTTTACGAGGAAGAGACTTATTATTGAAAGGCAAAAGCAGACTTGTTGAACCACGGACCTCCACAGAGCAATTTACTGCCATTCACCATTACTAATTCTTGAATATTCCTGTCAGCCAAACAATCAAAAAAAGCAGTTTCTTAAACTGGTAAAGCTAACATAGATTGCAGGGGGCCAGATTCAGTTGGCTTAATTGTTAGGAACAATTTCCCTCAAGTCACAGTAATTAGAAAGGGAAAAAGCAGTCAGGTTTTTGCTTCTCACTTTACCTGATAATTCCAGTTGGAGAGTTCATATTGAGCAGGGATAAGTCCAGGCAGGTTTGGTAGGTTTGACTCCTACCAAGACTATTTCTTGGCAGCTCCATTGATTGTTGGTGAAGCTTTGAGCCGCTAGCTGGTGTGAGCATGGGTAGCTTGGACAGATTGTGAAAGGTATAGATGATAGCTCAGAATTAAACTGCAGAAGATCAAATCTGTCGTCTACACCAGTTTCTTTTCAGTCTCACCCCCATGCTCATCCCCTTACAACTATTTCAAAGCTAATAGTGGAGAGGCAATTCAGGCTATTAAATATCCGGTACCCCTCTAGAAAACTTCCTCTGCAGCCTCTACCACAAAATTCAATGGCTTTTAATGTAAGATAAACATGAGTAGGAGCAAATCATACAGCCCCTCATCCCATTTTGCCAATCAATACAATCCTGGTTGATTTTCTGCTTTAACTCCACTTTCTCACACACTCCCCATTTCCTTCAATTCCTCAAGAGATCAAAGAATGAATGTGGAAGGGCCCAAGCTGTTTTAGTTGGACGCAGGGTCACTTACAAAAACTTTTTCAATTTAGTATACTCCACAAATTCATGAACTTCAGGTCTCAAACCCAAATTAGGGTCATAGTTACAGCAGATGAGGTTACAAGGTGCCCATCCTGCAAGACGGCACCCTACACTGCAAAGAGCATGCAGTCCTAACCTTGGTATCACACTCTTCCCCAGTTTGGAGGAAAGTCCTGCTCAGTGCCAACAGTATGAACAAATTTGGCATATGAGTTATTGATTCTCTCCTACTCCACTTTGTTATTATCCTGGATCCAGTCCACTGGTGACCTGATCCTTGGAATTACTTTTCATCTTTAAACCATTTATAATGGTCAGATGCAAGGGACTCTAACCCAGGAGATCCTGTTCTATGGCCTATATTGGAACTTGATGTGCACCAAGGTAGAAAGGTGGATTAACAAACTGATTACTCTGAAAAAGGAGAGAAAAAAAGGAGAGAGAGAAAGAAGGGAAAGAAAGAGAGGGGAATGGGTACCATAAAAGCAGTATGTGCGCCCTGGATTTGCTTATACAACAGGAGAGAGACAATATTTAGTCATTAGCTTTAGCATTATCTAAGATCAGCAAGTTTAAAAACAGTTTAAAACTTTTTGGGTTCAGTTTGAAGGAGACCTGACTTGGGGTCAGATGCATTAATTGATTCCCCTAGAAAAGTAGAATGTTCAGAGCAGTCATGGAAATAAATTAAAGCATTAAAGGTGTAGTTTGTGAAACCTCCAGACCCATGGATGTTTGGTTAGAACTCTGCAGGTTATTTAAGGAGAAAGTTTAACCTCTCAGTTGTGTAATTATTTGAGGAAAACAATCCACATCTCACAGAACAAAACATCTGCTGTAACTATGACCCTAATTTGGGTTTGAGACCCAAAGTTCATGAATTTGTGGAGTATACTAAATTGAAAAAGCAGGAGAAAGTGAGGTCTGCAGATGCTGAAGATCAGAGTCGAGATTGTGTTGCTGGAAAAGCACAGCAGGTCAGGCAGCATCCCAGGAGTAGTAGAATCGATGTTTCGGGCCGGAGCCCTGATGAAGGGCTCTGGCCCAAAACGTCGACTCTTCTGCTCCTCGGATGCTGCCTGACCTGCTGTGCTTTTCCAGCAATACACTCTCAACTCTCTGAAAAAGCAGTTAAGTTACACCTACAGACTGGATTGAGAACAAACATTTCTCTGGATTTTGGTTAATTGTAAGGTGATAGCCTTGGTGAGAAGAGGAGATTTTTTTCTTTACCAAGGATTTAAATGTATTTTGGAAAGGCAAGCAGTGATTAGAGATAGTCAACATAGTTTTGTGCGTGGAAATCATGTCACACTAAATTCAATTTCTGAAGTAGGAATAAAAAGAGGATTGATGAGGGCAGAGTGGTGGAAGTGATCTATATGGACTGCAGTAAGTTGTCTGACAAGGTCCCTCATGGGAGACAGGTTAGCAAGGTTAGGTCACATGGAATACAGGCAGAACTAGCCATTTGGATACAGAACTGGCTCAAACTTGTGATGGCGGAGGGATACTTTTCAGACTGGAGGCCTGTGACCAGTGGAGTGCCACAAGCTTCGGTGCTGGGTCCACTGCTGTACATCATTTATATAAATGATTTAGATGTGAACATAAGCAGTATAGCTAGTAAGTTTGCAGATGACACCAAAATTGGAGGTGTAGTGGACAGCGAAGAAGCTTATCTCAGATTACAATAGGATCTTGATCAGATGGGCCAATGATCTGAGGAGTGGCAGATGGAGTTTAATTCAGATAAATGCGTGGTGCTGCATTTTGGAAAGGCAAATCAGGGCAGGACTTATACACTTAATGGAAAGGTCCTGAGGACTGTTGCTGAACAAAGAGACCTTGGAGTGCTGGTTCATAGTTCCTTGAAAGTGGAGTCCCAGGTACATAGGATAGTGAAGGTAGCATCTCATATGCTTTTCTTTATTGGTCAGAGCATTGCGTACAGGAGTTGGGAGTTCATGTTGAGGCTGTAAAGTACATTATTTAGGCCACTTTTGGAATATTGCATGCAATTCTTGACTCCCTCCTATCAGACGGATGTCGTGAAATTGAAAGGGTTCAGAAGAAAGGATTTATAAGAATGTTGGAGAATGTGAGCTATGGGGAGAGGTTGAATAGACTGGGGCTCTTTTCCCTGGAGCGTGGGAGGCTGAGGGTTGACCTTACAGAGGTTTATAAAATCATGAAGGGCATGGATAAGGTAAATGAGGAGTCCAGAACTAGAGGTTTAGGGTGAGAGGAGAAAAATTTAAAAAGGACCTATGGGATAACTTTTTTCATGCAGAGGGTAGTGCATGAATGGAAAGAGCTGCCAGAAGAAGTAATGGAGGTTGATATAATTACAACATTTAAAAGGCATTGGGTGAGTATATGAATAGCAACGGTAAAAACAAAGACAGCGGATGCTGGAAACCAGAGTCTAAATTAGAGTGGTGCTGGAAAAGCACAGCAGGTCAGGCGGCATACGAGGAGCAGGAAAATCGATGTTTCGGGCAAAAGCCCTTCATCAGGAATAGAGGCAGGGTGCCTGCAGAGTGGAGAGATAAATGAGAGGGGGGTGGGGGTGGGGAGAAAGTAGCATACAGTACAATAGGTGAATCGAGGTGGGGATGGAGGTGTCCACTTGTCCACTCCACCCTCCTCTCTGACCTATCACCTTCATCCCCACCCCCATTCACCCACTGTACTCTTTGCTACCTTCCCCCACCCTCCTCTCTGACCTATCACCTCCATTCCCATAGGAAACATGGACCAAATGCTGGCAAATCAGACTCGATTAATTTAGGATGTCTGATCGGCATGGACAAGTTCGACTGAAGGGTCTGGTTCCGTGCTGTACATCTCTTTGACTACGTGTTCATCAAATCTTTTGAACAAATGTTGTATTTAGATAGTTTACTTTGTTTTTTTTATTACTTTGGTGTAATAAACTTGTTTTATTGTTACAAAAACAGAAATTGCTTGTAAAAGCTCGGTAGATTTGGTAGTATTTGTTAAGAGAAATCAAAGTTAACGTTTTAAGTTTGGCGATCTTCCTCAGAATTCAAAACTGGACCCGAAACGTTAAGTTTGATTTCTCTTCACAGGTACTGCCACCCAGCTGAGTTTTTCCAGCAACTTCTGTTTTTGTTTGACTTACAGCGTCCGCAGTTCTTTTGTTTACTGTTTAATTGTTAATCAATCTACAACCTCGGTTGTTTGCTTATAGAGTCATAGAGATGTACGGCATGGAAACAGACCCTTTGGTCCAACCCGCCCATGCCGACCAGATAACCCAACCCAATCTAGTCCCATCTGCCAGCACCCGGCCCATATCCCTCCAAACCCTTCCTATTCATATACCCGTCCAAATGCCTCTTAAATGTTGCAATTGTACCAGCCGCCACCACATCCTCTGGCAGCTCATTCCAGATACGTACCATCCTCTGCGTGAAAACGTTGCCCCTTAGATCTCTTTTATATCTTTCCCCTCTCACCCTAAACCTATGCCCTCTAGTTCTGGACTCCCCACCCCCAGGGAAAAGACTTTGTCTATTTATCCTATCCTTGCCCCTCATAATTTTGTAAACCTCTATAAGGTCACCCCTCAGCCTCCGACACTCCAGGGAAAACAGCCCCAGCCTGTTCAGCCTCTTCCTGTAGCTCAGATCCTCCAACCCTGGTAACAGCCCTGTAAATCTTTTCTGAACCATTTCAAGTTTCACAACATCTTTCCGATAGGAAGGAGACCAGAATTGCACACAATATTCCAACAGTGGCCTAACCAATGTCCTGTACAGCTGCAACATGACCTCCCAACTCCTGTTCTCAATACTCTGACCAATAAAGGAAAGCATACCAAACGCCTTCTTCACTATCCTATATACCTGCGACTCCACTTTAAGGAGCTATGAACCTGCACTCCAAGGTGTCTTTGGTCAGCAACACTCCCTAGGGCCTTACCATTAAGTGTATAAGTCCTGCTAAGATTTGCTTTCCCAAAATGCAGCACCTCGCATTTATCTGAATTAAACTCTATCTGCCACTTCTCAACCCATTGGCCCATCTGGTCCAGATCCTGTTGTAATCTGAGGTAACCCTCTTCGCTGTCCACTTTACCTCCAATTTTGGTGTAATCTGCAAACTTACTAACTGTACGTCTTACGCTCGCATCCAAATTATTTATGTAAATGACAAAAAGTAGAGGGCCCAACACTGATCCTTATGGCACTCCACTGGTCACAGGCCTCCAGTCTGAAAAACAACCCTCCACCACCAGCCTCTGTCTTCTACCTTTGAGCCAGTTCTGTATCCAAATGGCTAGTTCTCCCTGTATTCCATGAGATCTAACTCATGTTAATTTTTTTAAAAAACCTACCAAATCTGTCTTCATTCTGGGATTGGACCTGTCCGTGGTAACATCAGGAGAGATCTTGGCAGCTCAAGTATACCTGCCTAATTCCCAGTCATAAACCTCCTGTCCCTGACATTCAGCAACTCTCAAATTGATTTAATCTTACTGGCATAAATGTCTCCAAGAACAAAGGGTCTATTATCCTCACTGTTGCCCTATACCATTTGCAATTAATTCCTCAACCCACAGATACATAGCTTAGTTATGACTGTTGGGGATTGCATTGCTGTCCATGACAGCCCCCTGTTCTGCCAATTCTTGCAATACTCAAGCCCACAACGTAAAACATTAGATGAAAGGAATGCTGGGTCTTACCGATATTCTGCAACGCAGTCTACCAGCCCCATGTACTGTAATGGCAGATGAGTCACAACACTCTCCAAGACTCGAGGTCCTCTAATGTCTGCTAAGATTTCCTGCACACTGTGTAAGTACCCTGTAATTTCTTCATCATCAGTTTTTGGAATTTTGGTCGAGAGAAGAGTCTCCTCCAAAGCAGAATGGAAAAGTTTTCCTCGATTGAGAATATCTGGGGGAAATATCGTGTCCAACGTCACTAACAGAATGGTCACAGAAATTGACAGCACATTTAAAATTTGCTCTGGTCACTCGGATTGCACAGTCTTCCATACTTAACAGCAACAAGTGATTGTGTAGGAACTTCCTACATGGAGGAAGAGACTCCAGACAGTTACTGTAGGTTTCTGTCAGCAGTCAAACGGCTAATACAAAATAGCACAAACTAAATCCTGGAACAGACTGGGTAAGATAGATATATGCATAAGAGTGAATGGGGTGACGGAAGAGTGAAAGGAAAACAAGGTGAAAAGAAGCAAGTTCAAGACCATCTAAAAACGTCATCTCTTCTTCAAGGCTATATGAACAATTGGTCTCCAAGCAGATAGTTAATACAATGTAAACACTACTCACCAAACTACCTAATTTTCAGCAAAGTAATGGGATGACAAAAATCTCAAGCACAACTGTGACTGATTTTCCTTATTCTGCAGAAAAAGGAGTTGAAGGATATGCAGATAGTTGTGGAAGAATAGAATGGAAAGAGGTTCACGCTAAGCACAAACACCTGCACATACCTGTTGGGCTGAATGTTTGAGAATGGTAAATTGGATGAAACCAGGTCAACTCAGAGTGATCACTTCTACTCAGTGCTACAAGGAATACTTACTTTTTGAATACTCCTTGAAGCCATCTTGGCCAAGCTCAGTTATCATTCTCCTTTTCCATCGTTCCAAGTAAAATGCTTGCTCCAAACTCATGGTCAATTGCAAGATGCGTGTCACACTAGGCAAGCTGGTCTTCGAGTGATCCCCCTGTGACATTAACTGCAGCGGTAGTTTGAGCACAGGCCCTGGTTCACACTCAGTATTCTGACGTTCAAAGTTCAGAAAAGGGGCCAGATTTTGGGGGCTTTCAGATTCTGAATCTGCACTGGCTGATTTTGATCTGATGGCCGGTCCGTACAAGAGGTTATCCTCATTGAGCAGGGTCTCAGGAGTCTGAGGGCTGACCTTTGTTGAGACAACAGAGCGGACCAAAGAGGCATATTTCTTATGATTCACTTGCTCATACTTGCTGAGATCCTTTCTCTGACAATTAAGAGAGAGGAAGGTAGAAAAGCTGTGATGCTTGAAGACCAGGTCTTTCTGCACTGCATGCCAACGTTGTTTGAAAGAATTATCGAGTACTCTGCAGGTTGCAGTATTCAGCACTGCAGCGAATTTCATTCTCCAACTTGATGGATGGATGCACAGTCAAATCATCTTGATTCTACAACAGAATAAAGGGTTAACATTTTTCTCAGACACTTTGAATGTTTTTCTGACAATGTAATTACAGATGTACAGTTTGACAGTGATTTTGGAAAGTAATCAGTGAATTATCCCTGCATATGTATTGCATAGGTACATAATTAAATAACTTGCATTTAATGTAGCACCTTTCATGGCCTCTAGATGGCTCAAACCAAATCACATGACAAAATTAAAACAATTCTCCTCTCCTAAGAGGGAACTAAAACCGGATTAAATATGGAAGATTCAAATAAGATGCTAATTACTAAAACTGGCTCTTGCAGCAAATAATACATAATAAAGTATCCATAGTTAAAACCTTCTAGCATCATCTGAATACTGAATCAAAATTTGCCCTTAAAAAGGGTATTTTTGGAGACTAAAATTGTATTTAATGTAATGGCAATCCTTCAAAGGAATGATGACAACTGAATCAAAACTGGATCATTTAACATGCAGTACTAATCTTTGTTGCATCTTTAATTCCAGTATCTAAATCACAAAGATCATGTGATAAGAAGGTTTTATTCAGCTGGCAACGAGTTCACACACATCCACCACACACTATTTTCATCTAAACAAATTATTCATGCAGTCCAGATTAGTTATGGTCCTAGGACATGCACAACCTACAAGTCAATGAGAAAGCTTAGAATTTTTAAATGGTTTTCCCAGCTGAATTGCTGTGTTCTGAACAAGAAGTTAATGTTGTGTTGGAGATTCAGTCACCTATCAAGGTGAGCAGGTGGTTTATAGTGAATATTATCAATGGTTTAAGCAACCAATCATTTTTTCAGAACATAAAAAAGGCTCGCTAGAGGGCAGCTAATTTTGGATGATTCTTACTGTTCAAGCCATTAGAAGTTGTTCGCTCAGCAAGATTAGAAAATGAAGCATTTTAACAGTGCACTAAAAAGATTAACAAGTTATTAAGTGAGCAGCCCACTTCTCTTAAGTATCATATCAAATATGGTGTTTCACAATTGATTCAGATTAAAAAGCGCATTAGGATTATAAAATGTATAGCAATGTGGCATGGTTCAAAACATGTATATAATGATGTTCCAATAGTTACTGGTATTTTTACTTTCAATTTCCAACAAGTACTATATTTGTCAGATGTATTAAGCAGTTTAAGAACAATGTTAAGAATTGCTATGACGATTGTGATTAACTTGATTTCATTTCACATACCATTACATTGAAACTAGTTAAAGAAGAAAGCCACTGTAGTTCTTCAAGGATTAACTGAAAGATAGCATCCCCTGGGACTCAGCTTCAGAACTCTTGGTACCTTGTATATCCCTGCAAGTACATAAGATAAAGGGATGATCTGACTGAATCATTTAATGCAATCAAAGGATTTAACAAAATGGATAAGAACTATTTCCTCTGGTGGTAGAGTTCAAAATAAAAGACTGTAACCTTAACTTACCTAGCTTCAATTTTGGAATGGTGACATTAGGAAGCACTCTCGTCATATAAAAGTGATAGTAGAAATCTAGAACAAACAAGATGAGAGGCTAGGTCAATTAAAAATTTCAAATGTGAAATTAAAGGAATTCTGAAATGCAACTGTATTAGAAGGCAGGTTGGACGGAGTTAGGATGTAGAGCAGACATGGTCAAATACAAAGGGAAAATGGGGCAGGTTGCAACAACTGTTGCCGCACATGATGCAGCAGGAAGATGAGGATGAACTGAATCACTGTATAGATTTACAAATTGCAGCACACTGGTACGTGTCCCAGATATAAATCCTTGTTGGAACAATTCCCAAATTTGGGTGGGTCTACATTAACTGGACGAGAGAACATTGCAGATGGCCACCATAATCTACTATGATCTCTGTTCCTTTATTTTTGCCATGTCCAAAATTTGGAAGCTTTACTTTTTTTCCAAACAGCACTAATATAGTTACAGGCCATGTGGCCTTCAATGCTTCAGAAACAAACAAAAAAATTGGTCTCTAGTCTAAAAAAGGTATACCTGTCATTCAATTGAGCAATGTCACGTATGAATTTCAAGGCCAGTGCAATACGAGGTATAAAGACTCTATATCTCAATGATTTGCTGATGGAGTCAAAACAATATCCCTTTGGTCATTTGCAATAGGCAGAAAACATACTGTCCTCCACCATCCAATACTCAAATTCCAAGACAAAACATTTATTGTTAGTTCTAATTTAGCAATTGGGCAGCACTTGCTGAACGATCCAAACTTATAGCTATACTAATCACTAATAAGTTAATCAGTCAAACTCACAACATGGCTCATTATACTTGTCAAAAATAACATATTCATATGTCAGCAGGCATTCTCTGCAAACGAAAGTAATACATTCAAGTCGTGTCTTTTTGAATGACCCAGGTGCTTGGGGTGACTCCAGTTTCTTATTTCTTTCTCTTTGGTAATGCTTCAACTAATCAAAGTCAACATGTCAACCAATAAACAGTTTTTTCTAAAATTTAAATTGCTGCAACAACTTGAAATTTGATGCTTTTTCTTTTGTCCAGATGAATGGAACAACACAAGTGCTTTTGGCAACATGCGTCTTTTCAGCAACATAGCAAATGGTGCCATAAGATCATCCACAGGAGGGAAAAAAACCAGGAGAACAAACAATGGATTAGTGCCATTTTGCTGCCATTGCTAAACATTTCTTAATGTATCACTGTGATGCAGCAATATAGAATTACACAATCTTTAAGAAATCTTCCAAACAGCACAGTAAATTTACCATCTGGTTTGGTTAAGTTTGATTTACATAGAAGAAACATAGAAACACAGAAAATAGGAGAATGAGGAGTCATTTGGTCCTTCGAGCCTGTTGTGCCATTCATCATGATCATGGCTGATTGATCTAAAAACTGTTGAGTTGGACAGAGTGGTGATGGAAAAGCACAGCAGGTCAGGCAGCATCTGAGGAGCAGGAAAATCGACGTTTCGGGCAAAAGCCCTTCATCCGGACAAGCTTTATTCCTGCCCAAAACGTCGATTTTCCTGCTCCTCGGATGCTGCCTGACCTGCTGTGCTTTTCCAGCACCACTCTGATCTAAACTCTGGTTTCCAGCATCTGTAGTCCTCACTTTTGTCCATCCAACTCAGCAGCCTAAGCCTGCTTTCTCCCCATAACCTTTGATCCCATTTGCCCTAAGTGATATGTCTAACCACTTCTTCAATATATGAAATATAGAAACATTTTCATGATCTAGGCAAAACCCTGAATAGAATTTCAGCTCTCTTCTTCAGCCACATAGGTTATTTTGACTCAATAAAATAAAAAGTATATGAAGTGTGTTCCCTTATCAATATTGGGATTGTGACAATAAATTTTGGTAATGACATATTTATTACTGAAAGGATTTATTGAATATTCATATAAAGTCATTCAGCGCAAACAAGCTTTTTCTGTAACACTGGCTCAAAGAAAAAGCTTAGTAGTACCATTCACATACTCCCACCTCTGCTTGGACATATCCTAGCATTTTCTTTTAACAAGCATATATCAATTTTCCTTTTGAAGCTTACTGTTAAATCTGCTTCTACCACCCTTCCAAGAGTGCATTCCAGATCTTGAGTGCTGAGCAAAAATATTTCTTCTCATCTCCTCACATCTCCATTGTCTTGAATTTGTGTTCTACAATTATTAAATTTCAAACTCTTCATTAATAAAGTATCACATTTCTTTTTTAAAACACGGTTTACAGACTCAGTGACTTGACCAATGATTGAATGCGCATTTCAATCTGCATTATTCATTCAATTATATCCTGTATAAGCTCACAAATGTTGACCATGCCATCACTTAGGTTTGCTTGTAACCACTGCAGCTCTAATCTATACTTTTTGCATTGCTTCTTGCAATAATCTTGGCAAAGTGTAACTTTATACAAGTGAACAACAAACATTACTGCCAAAATGGAAAGCTTCAAATTAAAACTGACCAATAGTCCAAGTCGGTGGTCAAATTGAAGTTTCCTTTTTTTAAAAAAATGTTGGTCTGGTTAACCAGGAAAACAGAAAATAAGTAAAAGCAAAGCAGTCATAATATGTTTATACGCATACAGCACAGTCTGAATTGCCTGGAGCTTTGTGAAGCGTGATTCTTAATATTTTTTGATGGATTATAAACAGAGTTCTCCAGCTTCCTGAATTTGCATAAACCTCCTCACAGTTGTCAAAACAGCTTTAATTGGAAAGGGACAGACATGGCAACTTTGTCCTTAAAGAAACTGCCATTGGCCCATTCATCAGACTGCTTTCTTCACCTCATGAATGCTATCCTTGTCCGTTGGGATCTCAAAAGATACTGAGATTTTTATGCAACTCGGTATGGATCTTTAGGGATGTATCAATTTTACCAGTAAAGAACACTAAGCCATAGCATGTCTTAAAACTCCCTAGTTATTGATAAACTTCAGGGCACTTAAAAAAATTCAAGTTAATCAGGCAGTCAACTTGGTTTTGAAAAAGAAATGACTAACTAGGTTACTGAAGTTCTTGGTAAGAATATCATGTGTTGGAGATAAAGGGAGACAAGTGGAAGTTCTGTACTTAGATTCTAAAAGGCATGAGATAAGATACCACTTCAAAAGGTATTACTTTCATGGTGTAACATTTTGTCATGGCTAGAAGACTGGCTAGCTAACAGGAAAGTGTGCTTCTTATTCTTTTGATGAGGAAGAAGTAATGAGTAGTATGTCACAGAGTTCAATTTGGGGTCTCAACATTTTACAATTTAAAGTGCTTGAACAAAGGGGCCAAAGTTACGGTTGCTGAATTTGCTGATGACACAATGTTAGTTAGGAAGGTAAGCTGCAAAAGAGGATGTAAAGTGGTTACAGAGCATATAGATAGATTAAGTGAGTGGGCAAAGGTCAGCCAAATGATGTTTAATATAAGAAAATGTGAAATTGTCCATCGTGACAAGAATAATAAAAAGGAAGCATTTTATCTAAACAATGAGAAATTACAGAGAGTTGAGGTCCAGAGGGATCTGATGTCCTGGTGCAAAATGTTAGTGCTCAGGACCAGCAAGTAATTAGGAAAACCAACAGATTGTTGTCATTTATTGCAAGGGGAATTGAATGCAAATGGTAGGGAGATTATGCTTCAGTTACACAGCAGACTGGTGTGACCACATCTGGGGTACCATGTTCTGCACTGATATCATTATTTAAGGATGTAAATGCATTGGAAACAGAATAGAGAAGGTATTCTGGATTAACACCTAGAACGGGTTGGTTGTGTTCTTAGGAAAAGTCAGACTGACATGGCTTGTATCTGTTGGAGATCAGATCAGCAAAAGGCAAGTTGATAGAAACATATGAGATCCCAAAGTTCTGAAAACACTGCACTGGAAATGCTAACTGTTTCTCTCTCTACAAATTCTGCCAGACCTGCTGAGTTTTTCCAGCATTTTCTGTTTTTATTTAATATTTCCTCTCAAAGAAGAATCAAAGAACCAGTGATCACTCTTTAAATAAAAACGGACAAAGAGATCAAGATAATTTGTTTTCCTCAAAAGATCATGAATCTTTGGAACTCTGCCTCAAAAAAAAAGTGGTGGAAGTAAAGTGCCTTTGAATATTTGTAAAGCAGAAGTAGATAGATTTTTGTGAAACAAAGTAATGAAGGTTAGAAGGTGGAGAAATCAGATCAGCCATCATATTACTGAATAGCAGAGCGGACTGGAGAAGCTGGGTGTTCTATTCCTGCTCCTAATCCATAGTTACTAACCCATTCATAGTACTCTCTGACCAACTTTGGTCCTTAGGTGCCAGGACCGTTCACTGTAGTTTCATCTGTGCTGCTGGTAACCACTTCAGTAAAGGGCTGTCCTACGATTGATGTAAAAGGTACGGTCTCAAACACTTCCAGTATTGTCTACAATGAATGTGCTTGAAGGATCGACTTCTATTTTCTGGTGCTAAAAAGGGCACATTTCTGCCATGTGAGATGGGTTTAAAGAGCACAGAATTTCTTATTTGGTTTCAGGAGTAACTTTGCTCACTGAGCTGTAGGTTTGATATCCAGACGTTTCATTACCTGGCTAGGTAACATCATCAGTGGCGCCTCCAAGTGAAGCAAAGCTGTTGTCTCCTGCTTTCTATTTATATGTTTGTTTTGGATGGGGTTCTTGGGTTTGGGGTGATGTCATTTCCTGTTCGTTTTCTGAGGGGTTGATAGATGGTATTTAGATCTATGTGTTTGTTTATGGTGTTGTGGTTGGAGTGCCAGGCCTCTAGGAATTCTCTGGCATGTCTTTGCTTAGCCTGTCCCAGGATAGATGTGTTGTCCCAGTCAAAATGGTGGTTTTTTTGCCTCCGTGTGCAGGGCTATGAGGGAGAGAGGGCCGTGTCTTTTTGTGGCTAGCTGGGGTTCGTGTATACTGGTGGCTAACTTTCTTCCTGTTTGTCCAAGTAGTATTTGTGGCAGTCCTTGCAGGGAATTTTGTAGATGACTTTGGTTTTGTCCATGGGTTGTACTGGGTCTTTTAAGTTTGTTAGTTTTTGTTTGAGAGTGTTGGTGGGTTTGTGTGCTACTAGGATTCCGAGGGGTCTTAGTAGTCTGGCTGTCATTCCTGAAACTTCTTTGATGTATGCTAAGGTGGTCAGGGTTTCTGGCTGTGTTTGGTCTGCTTGTCGTGATTTGTTCTTGAGGAATCTGCGGACTGTATTTTGAGTAATCTTATTTGGTTGCAATGAGACTGGCATTTTCATAACACCTTTTAAGATGTAAGGAATTCCTAATGCATTTTACACTGAATTAAGCAATTTTGAAGTATAATCACTGCTGTAACATAGGGAAACAAAATCCATTTTGTACATAGCACCCATAAACAGAAATATGAATAATGAGCAGATAATCTGTGTTAGCAGTGTCGGTTGAGGGTTAAATGTTGGACAGAATACATATAATAGGCAGGCAGTTTTGCGTAAAGAGGAGCTAACAGCTCCACTGCAGTATTAGGTGTGTAATTCTTTAGCATTCATATATACCTTCAACATGATTACATTCTGTTCATTTGCCTTTGGTCCCTTTAGTGCTTTAGTCACAATCCCCTCTTGAGAACTCCTATTTTTTCAGACTGCTTTGTTCTCAATTGTTACACCGGTCATATGTTGACACAGCTCCATAGAAAAGTATTTGAATTCATAAGCAGATCACGATACAGAGAGAGGTGGCATGAAAACCTTTTATTTTGGGGGGGTGTGGAAGAAGCTGGGTTGAGGGAAAGAAAGAAGCAAGAGTCCACTCACATTTGTAGTCTTACTGAGCTATGGCAGCAGCTTTCTTTGCAGAGCCCTTAATGCCACTTTTTTTTTGTGCAAACTAGATAAGTAGTGTGCATGGTTTCATTTAGAAGAGTCTGCATTGAAGTCAGTGCCAATTCTCACAAACCTAACTACAAAATGGACTTACAGAGGAACTCTGAATAAATATCTTCCTGTGTTAATAATTCTATGTTGCCTCTTTTTTTTGTGAAAAGATACAGTACTATTGGAATTACTAACTTACACCTCTGACTTAAACAACATTCACACCGTCAGTTTTACAAAGCCTCTTTGAAGTTATGGCACATGTGCATATGTGTACATTTGAGAAGTTAGGAATCTGATACGTTTGGGTACAGACTCAATGGGCTGAAGGGCCTCTTCTGCAGTGTATGATTCTAAGGGTTCATGTGGACCCTTTCAGCTTAGTCTAGGCAGTTCAAGAGATGTTACTCCACTGCAATCCAGCAATTAGTAGTGTAGGTACCAGTTAGAGGCATGGCACTCATCCACAGATTCAATCAATAAGCACTTCGACCTGGACCCAATATACCAACCACTGCAGCGGACAGCTGGAACTGACAACTGGAAGTGGCAGGTACAAATCACTATAAATGCTGGAGGAAACATCACAGAAGCGCTTCACAGGTGGCTCCCAAGCACTGAGGATGTCACCGAGACAGGGGACAAAACGTTTGCAACACAAATTCCCAGCTCAGAGAACAGAACCACAACAACGAGCACCCGACATACAAATCTTCTCCCAAACTTCGAATACCAGTTAGAATTTAGCAATTAATGTATACTTTATTTCAAACATTTCACAATTGGCCCTGCACAATAATACCAAAATGATACAATTGAACAGGAGATGGATGTTGAAAATGAAAATCTGCTTCCCTGGGGAGGCTGACAAGAAAGGAAAGATAGAGACTTATTCTAATAGGAAGAACTGTTTTAATTATAAAGGAACAGCTTTTTACGACAAGACACCTACTCACTATAATGCTAGTTAACACACACGACTGTGTAGAAATATACAAACAGCAGTCACATGTTTTACATGTTCAAATGTATGTTGTTGAAAGCACTTTTGGCAATTTAGTCAAGAGTCAAGTCAAAATATGCATACCTATTACATTTGATAAAAAGACATTTTTAACTGTCTTAAAATTCATGTTCAGCCAAAAGGTAAATATAATTCATATAAAGTTAGAATTTCATTCGACATTATACATCTTTATTGCAACTGTACAGAAAACACTGCAGTCTGACATTTGTAATTAGCAAAGAAACTGCTGTCCAAGATAATTTTGTAATACCATGACAGAAGATGCACAACTGCAGATCCAAAGTCTTCCACTAAAACTAAATTCATGGTCACCCAGTAACATTTTGTTAAAATGGTTTAGTTGTCTCATACTCAAGCTTTTTTTACTCTAAGCCAGAAGTTACACAGGACTGGTATCTATTTTAAACTTCAACCTCTTTTCTTCCCAATAATCTCCTTCACTTAAACATTGTCATTCTTTTGCTGATGATTTAATTCTCTGCTCACCTTTTTTGCTTGCACTCCTCAGAATTCTTACTCTCCCAGCATAATGATTTAACAGCTCAATAAAGAACATAAAAAAAGATGCCATTCGCCTCCTCAAGCTTGCCTACCATTTATCAAAATCACAGCTAATCTACCTCAGGCCTCATTCCTGATGAAGGGCTCCTAGCCAAAACATTGATTCTCCTCCTACTCAGATGCTACATGATCTACTGTGTTTTTCCAGCACCACACATTCTCGACTCAAGTCTTTTGCGCCAGCTCCTCATAATGCACCTAACCTACACATTCCTGAACACTATGGACAATTTAGCACGGCCAGAGCACCCAGATGAAACCCACGCAGACATGGGGAGATTGTCCAACCTCCACACAGACAGCAGCTAAAAAAAACAGCAGCTAATGAACTTGAAAGATCCTATACAGACACAAGCAAAACTAACGTCATTTACAAAATACCGTGCAAGAACTGTAACAAAAACACTACATTGGACAAACAGGCAGAAAACTAGCCACCGGGACACATGAACATCAACTAGCCACAAAATGGCATGACCTCTCTCACTTGTATCATTGCATACAGATAAGGAAGGACACCACTTCAACTGGGATAACACACTCCTCCTAGGACAAACCAAACAGAGACATGCACGCGAATTCCTAGAAGCACGGCATTCCAATTGGGGCTCTGTCAACAAACACAGACTTGGATCCCATCTGCCATCCCCGATAAAAAGTACAGGAAATGACATCACCAACCAAAGGAAACCCAAACATATGAATAGAAAGCAGGAAACACCAGCAGTGCTTCGTCCGGAGGCTCACTGAAGATGTTACCGATTATGGTGACAAAACGTCTGAAAATGAACCTTCCAGCTCAGCAAACACACCTCCATCCAGAACCTCAACCTGAGCTACAAATCTTCTCCAAACTTGTCCACACAGACAGCTGCTTGAGGCTGGAATCGAACCGGGTCCCTGGCGCTGTGAGGCAGCAGTGCTAACCACTGAGCCATCGTGCCGCCCCTTGTCTTTCCTTTTACTTTTATCGAGCTACACTTTAAAGCTTTTTTTTTAAACTAAGAAACCAAGCCCTACAACAATACACTACAGTGGGCTATGAACTTTATTTCATTGTGTATCATTTTACTTACAAGTGGGGAAAGAAAGATGCTATTCCACAGAATATTATATATTGGACAAAATGATAAAGACAGTACTGATAACTTATGGCATCCCTTTAATGGGATAAATAACATTCTGCTATAAATGCAAAATTGCTTAGTCCATTACTAAGTTTTATCATAATAACATTACCTGAGTGCTGAGCATTTGGAATCAAGGAGCTAGTTATTCAATATCAGCTGCTCTGAAACAGATGTTGATTGCACTTACAACTACCCTGCTGTTAAGCATGACATCATGGAACCTTTAGTCACATCTTGTATTTTTTGACTTTTCCTAACTGATAACGGAAACAGACTGAAACTGAGATTTAAACCAAACCTTCTTAGGATAGAAGAGAAGGGGAGATTGAAAGGAAGTCAAGTAGGTAAGGAAAGGATAGCTGGATATATCCCAAGATCTCTTCCTCAGATCAGAAAGAAGGTACTGAGGATGGAGGTGAAAACTGAAGGTCTAAATGTTCCATTGTAATAAAGTTGGACACCTTTGTTCAGAATACTGAGAACTGTGAGTGAAGCCCATGGGATTTTCTCGGGTTCAAAAGAATGAGTTCCAAAGGGATATGTAAAGCAAAATCTCACAGATAAAATTGTATCTTTAACTACAAGCAGGGAATGGAGGTAAGAACAACTATGAGTACAGGTGATGTGAATAAGGTAGATAGAGATACAAAGAAATTTTGTCAAAAGGGATGACAACATGTTTTACTTTAAATGATGTGGCTAAACCAAAAACTGCATGAACGGGCACTGGAGGTACTAAAACTCTTTTATAGGTGAAGGATCAAGTTTTCTTATAGAAAACGCAATAAAAGCCAAAGTGTTAGTAAAGGGAATAAGTGAAGAATATACCCGGATGCACAATGTTAACTCAGCATGCTGTGAATGTAAGAGTTCATCAGTGCTGTTAACTTCCTAAGCTGAAAGAATCAACAAGATTTTTCATACTACAGAAAGGTAAATACATTCACGAAAACATATTTGTACAATCTTCTGACAGTGGAATTGGGTACCTATAGAGTTGACAATGCCTCCTCTCTTTCTAAAATTGATCTAATGAGTACCGGCAAGTGTTGTTCAAATCAAGGGTTAAGGAGATATCTGCTTTAGTCACACCAAATAGATGGTATTAATGCCAAGCTATGCTTTGTTGGGTAATTTAATGTCTCAAATGCATTCCAAAAAGTTATGAATCAAGTCATAGCTAAAGCACCTAACCACGTAAGTTTATTTAGATGATTTTGTAATGTACAGCCCACATGTAAAGAACAGGTAAAACAAAAAGAGGACCTCTTTAAGCAATTGCAGCCCACTCGCTTGGTTATAAATCTGGTCAAAAGTGTATTCACAAATGCAAGAGCAACTGTATTGTACAACTGTATGACACCAAAATAGGTGGTGTAGTGGACAGTGAAGAAGGCTGTCTCAGCATACAACAGAACCTTAATCAGATGGGCTAATGGGCAAAGGAATGGCAGATGGAGTTTAATTTAGATAAATGTGAGGTACCGCATTTTGGTAATACAAACCAGGGCAGGACTTCCACAGTTAATGATAGGGCCGTGGGTAAGGCAAAGAGACCTAGGGGTGCAGGTGCACAGTTCCAAGAAAGTGGAGTCACAGAGAGACAGTAGTGAAGGCGACATTTGGAATGCTTGCCTTCATTGGTCAGAGTGTTGAATACAGGAGTTGGGATGTCATGTTGCAGTTGTACAGGATTTTGATGAGGCCACTTTTGGAATACTGCATACAACTTTGGTCATCCTTCTATAAGAAGGATGTAGTTAAACTTGAGAGGGTGCAGAAAAGATTTACAAAGATGTTGCCAGGATTGGAGGGGTTGAGCTTTAGGGAGAGGCTGAATAAGGTGGAGCTCTTTTCTCTGGAGCAGAGACTGACTGGTGACCTTGTAAAGGTTTGTAAAATCATGAGGGGCCCAGATAGGGCGAATAACCGAAGTCTTTTTCCTAGGATGGGGCAAGTCCAAAAGTACAGGTCATAGGTTTAAGGTGAGGGAGGAAAAGTTTTAAAAATGACCCGAGAGGTAACTTTTTCACGCAGAGGGTGGTATGCGCGTGGATCGAGCTGCCTGAGGAAGTGGTGGAGGCAAGTACAGATACAACATTTAAAAGGGATCTGGACGGGTACATGAATAGGAAGGGTTGTGAGGGGTATGGGCCAAATGCTAGTGACTTGGGGTTAGGTGTGGTCTTATTGCAAGATGGACGAGTCAGGAGTAAAGAAGCCAATTGGGGTACTTTTTCAAAAAGAATATCAATATCATCAGAAGAAGTGCTTTTTTGTGAAAAAGGAAACTTTCAGATTATCACTGGCTCTTCAATTCTTTGAACATATTCAAACAGTTGCAATGAAACATTCATCCATATGGACCATAATCTGCAAATATTCATGGAAGAGTTTAAAACTCAAAATGCAAGACCGATCAGGTGGAGTCTATTGATTCAAACATTCAACATAAATATTGTTCACACTGCTGGTAAAGGTAATGCAATCACAGATGGTTTGTCCCGCATGCGAACTGATGAAATACATTAAAGGATTTAAGAGATGATAAAATATTATAAGACTATGGGGAGAGGGAGAAAGGATAATTGCATGTAACTCTTTATTTTGTTGTTTTTTGTATGTCACATAACTTGCGATAAAACACACCTTTAAAATGGCATTTCATCTTTCCTAAGTGGAGATTCGCAAAGACTATCTTCTTATTCCCTTTGTTTTTAAACTAAAGGAATATAATACTTTAAACCAAAAGGAGACTGTGCAAAGACATGGCCACAGTTTTAGAAACCATTTATTGGAGCACATTGTATACAATTCACAATGTTGCACTTTTTACTTAGAGGGAGAGCAAAATCAGAGACTATGGAACCAATGGGTTTTCAACTAAGCGACAACTGCTTGACACAATGTTTTCATTGGCTCTTTACTGGGTGGCAATGGCATTTGAGAGGCTAATGAAGCAGACAACCACCCAACCTGTAAAGAGAAAGCATAAAAAAAATGTATATGGCAGATCAAATATAATGTGGGTAAATGTGAAGATATGTAGTTTGACAGAAAGATGATGAACTGAATATTAGTTAAATGGAGAAAGACTGCAGAACGATATAGCACAAAGGGATTTGAGAGTTCTTGTGCATCAATCTCAAAATGCGAGCATATAAATTCAGCAGGTAATGAGGCGGCGAAAGGAATTCTGGCCTTTATTTCAAAGGGAAGGAATGAAAAAAAAGGATGTCTTGCTAAAACTACACAAGGCACTAATCAGGCCACAGATGGAATACTGTGAACAGTTATGGACACCTTGTCAAAGGAACAATATACTAACATTGGAGGCAGTCCAGGGAGAATCCCACCATACATGGTGGACCATTTTATAAAGATAAGTTGAGTAGGTTGGGCCTGAATTCATTGGAGTTTAGAAGAATGTGAGGCGACCTTATTAAATTACACATGATTCTCAGGAGTCCTGACAGGGTTGATGTGAAAAATTCCTTCCCCTTGTGGGGGTATTTAGTACCAGAGGGCATAATCTCAGATTAAATGTTGCTTATTTAAGTCAGAGGAATTTCTTCTCTTAAAAGGATAGTGAATCTAAGGAACTCTTCACCGCAGAGGGCCGTCAAGACTGGGTCATTGTATACTTAAGGCTGAGATAGATCATTTTTCTTGATTAGTAAAGGAGTCAAGAGTAATGGGGAAAAGGCAGAAAGGTTGATCAGAGAATTATCAGATCTCATTGTGCAGTGGAGCAGACTCATGAGCTTAGTGACCAACCTCTAATAATTTGGACAATTTCTAATTATCATAGGTTACAGTATCATGGTCAGCTAAGACTAAAAAGGCACACAGGACCTAGCATAGAGGATTGCCTGGGAAAACAAAATACATCTGCATTTGCAACACTGAGAAAGCTTCTTAAAGGGGGTTCTACTCACTTGAAATTACTAGTTTCCCAGCTTACATTAGAGGACTGAAAACCTAATCTAATTGCTGAATAATTGAAAGTAACCTCATCATAAACCAACCCTTTCCCACCAAACTGCTACCCACCACTAATCTGCTTTACTCAATTAGCATCCTACCTGCCCAACCATGTGACCTACTAGAAGCACTTACCTGGCATCCCAGTCCTCACCCACATAACCCCAGCTCCTTTACTTGCCTTATATAGCTTCTTTCCTCAGCTGCTGTCAAATTAACTCCAGGACCATTAAAAAGTTTAACTACTAGCAACATGTACTAAAAAGAGTGCACATCTTGGCCTACATTGCTCCTGCACCAAAGAGATTTTTCCCTGGTTTCCTCCAATGAATGCATTTGAGACAAACCAGTTTCAGAATTCTGGATGGAAAGAAAAACAACACACAAAGTCTGGGCCTGAGCATATTCCCATACCGCCCACTTAAAAGTAACCCACCCAGACCCATTTCCCCTTGACTAATTACGTCGCAGGCGGCACAGTGGTTAGCACTGCTGCCTCACAGCACCAGAGACCCAGGATCAATTCCCGCCTCGGGCGACTGACTGTGTGGAGTTTGCACATTCTCCCCGTGTCTGCGTGGGTTTCCTCTGGGTGCTCCAGTTTCCTCCCACAGTCCAAAAATGTGCAGGTTAGGTGAATTGGCCATGCTAAATTGCCCGTAGTGTTAGGTAAAGGGGTAAATGTAGGGCAATGGGTCCGGGTGGGTTGCGCTTCGGCGGGTCGGTATGGACTTGTTGGGCCGAAGGGCCTGTTTCCACACTGTAAGTAATCTAATCTAATCTAGTCTGTAATAGAGGAAGTGGGGGTTAGGTAAGGGCAGCGGGGAAGTGGGTCATCAATAGTTTCCTGGTAATGGTGTCAAAACATCAGGTGATACTTATCATGCAATCTTCACTGACAAGCTTGACTTAAATAATCCAAATAATAATTAATAATTAAACTTCTAAAATTTCAGATCAAATCTACATGTGTACACATGCCTAATATGATAGCATAATATGTTTCATGTGTAACAGCTGTCAAGATCCATTCATGAGTAATGCAGCAAGCTATGGTTCATTTTGTATTATCCATCTGTAACTGACATCTGTACTGTTCACATAAATAGGATCTAAAAATGGTACAATATGGAATATAAATTTAACTAACTTGTGAACTATGACATTCTACACAAATTGTCATAGCTGAAATATCATACTTTACATATCATTTTGAAGTTTGGAGTTACTCACAGACTTTTCAGATCTGTACATTACACAAACACTGCTGATCTAATCTGACTTTCATGTTGCAAGGTAAGTGCATAACAAGTCCAAAACTTCAACATGTACTACAAGCATTGCAAAGTTAACTTATTTGTTTATAAAAGTTTACCTTGTCCAGCAGACCTAACTTAAATTTCCAAATCATGCAATGTACCTGATTTACGCCCTTTGCTCTTGTAGAAGCAGGAAGGAATCTGCCTCAAGTCAATCTTTTCCTTGGGGGGGCAGAGGGGGGGTGTTTGCATTGCTGAGACCAGAACAGCTAGCTGTTCACTCAATCATGCCTTCTGGAATCCCCTACTCCGAGAACTGCGCAGTTCCCAGTCCTACAATAATCTGAGCTTGCCAACACCACACACCATCCTGACTCAGGGCTGTCTGGAGCCTCTACCCATGACCTGGAGTCAGCCTGCCAACCTCCCCCCCACTCTCAAGGCTTGCCACACCAGTGCCCTCTCATACTCAGATGAGTGACACTCCTGCCCAACTCAATGCCAAAGAGTGGTCCAGACCAACACCCTCCTCACCAGATATCCTAACCCTAAACAACCACCCGGTGCAGCCGGACAATTCATCAGTTATGCTACTCCCTGGAGTACATGCCAGGTAGATAGGATAGTGAAGAAGGCGTTTGGTATGCTTTCCTTTATTGGTCAGAGTATTGAGTACAGCAATTGGGAGGTCATGTTACGGCTGTACAGGACATTGGTTAGGCCACTGTTGGAATTTTGCGTGCAATTCTGGTCTCTTTCCTAACAGAAAGATGTTGTGAAACTTGAAATGGTTCAGAAAAGATGTACAAGGATGTTGCCAGGGTTGGAGGATTTGAACTATAGGGAGAGGTTGAATAGGCTGTCTTCCCTAGAGCGTCGGAGGCTGAGGGGTGACCTATTGGGAGGTTTATAAAATCATGAGGGGGCGTGGATAGGGGAAATAGACAAGGTCTTTTCCCTGGGGTGAGGGAGTCCAGTACTAGAAGGTATAGGTTTAAGGTGGGAATGGAAATATTTAAAAGAGACCTAAGGGGAAACTTTTTGGAGGAATATGGGCTAGGTGCTGGCAGGTGGGACTAGATTGGGTTGGGATATCTAGTTGGCATGGACAAATTGGACCAAAGGGTCTGTTTCCATGCTGTACATCTCTATGACTCTATATGCACACCAATATACTGCAAATCCATACACAGCAAAGATGCTCAGGCAGTGGTAAATGCAGACTTTGAACAGTCTCCTCACTTGCTACCAAGAGGAATCCAAGACAAAAGGTTATCCCAGAAAGCCATCAGCCTGTGATTAGGGTATTATTCAATGAGGGAAAGTTGGCCAGGCTGGGTTTGTAGCCAGAATTTATAATGAGAATTTATCATATTGAAAATAGATGATTCTGCAGCAGCGCTTGATAGGGTGCATACTGAGAAGATATTTTCCCTTGACAGGGAGGCTAGAACTAAGGGCACAGTTTAAGGACTTTGAGATAGAGATTATTTTTTTTAATCTCAGAAGATTACTCGTCTGTGGAATTCTCTTCCTTCGAAAGTAACAGAGGCTGTGTCATTGAATATGTTCAAAGTGGAGTTAGACAGATTTTTGATATAGGGGAATAAAGGGCCTTGGAGGGCAGATGAGAAAGTGTCATTGAGACCACAACAAGATCAACAATGATCTTATTGAATGCAGAAGTAGTCTCTGCTAAAAGATAGACTTGCCATTGAGGCAGTGCAGCAAAGATTGACCAGATTGATTCCAGGGTTGGCAGGTTTGACATATGAAGAGATATTGGATTAACTGGGCTTATATTCATGAAGATTTTCTCTGGGGGGGGGGGGGGTTGGGGGACACAGGAGGAGGCCTCATTTAAATATGTAAAACTTTGACAAGGCCGAATGTCTGCTTGGAATGTAGGAATACCACCTTTGACTAGGTGTCCAGAACATGGATTCATGGCCTCAGGATACAGGGCAAAGCATTTCAAACTAAGATGGAGAATTTTGTTTTTCATTCAGAATGTGGTGAACTTGTGGAATTGTCTGCTGCAAAAGACTATAGAGGCCAATTCACTGAAACAGATATTTTGAGGCTAAAGGTGTCAAGGGGTAAGGCAGCGACGATCATATTGAATGGCAGAGCAGACTTGATGGGCCAAATAGATAGAAACTACTCTAATCAACATTTCTATGTTTCCAAGGTCAGCAGGCAGTTTTTACAAGGATGGAAAAAGACCCTTCAGTCCATCAAATCCATGTTGGTCATCAAACATCCAACTATTTTAATCTCATTCTCCAGCACTTGACCTGAAGCCCTCTAAACCTCCTGGTCCTTAGGGGCCTGGGTGGGTTGCTCTTCAGAGGGTCGGTGTGGACTTGTTGGGCCGAAGGGCCTTTTTCCACACTCTAAGTAATCTAATCTAAAGGTATGCCCCTGGATTACTGACACATTTACTCAGGGAGAACGTTTCTCCCTACTTGTGCCTATGTGAATCAGAACCCCTTCAGCTTTCTCTGCTCTAAGGAAAACAATCCCAGCCTATCTAGTTTCTCTTCATAGCTAAATCACTCCAGCTCAGGAAAGATCTTTGTGAACCTCTTCTGCGCATTATCTAATCCGAACACATCCTTCTTGTAGTGTCGTGACCAGAACTGTACAAAATAATCCAGCTGTAGCACACACACAGCTCCATCATAACCTCCTTTTGTATTCAATGCCTTCCTAACCACCTTATTGACATGTCCTGCTGCCTTCAATGATCTATGGGTATGTACACCAATATCCCTCTGATCCTCTACTTCTCAAGGCCCTATCATTCAACATGTAGTCTCAAAACACATCACCTCACTTTTCAGGATTAAATTCCATTTGCCATTGTTCATTTCATCTGAACAGCCCAGTCTAAACTGTCCTCTGCTCTGAGCTTTTCACCTCACTATTTGCCACACCATCAATTTTCGAGTCACCAGTGAAATTACTGATCATATCTCCTACATGCATGTCCAAATCATTAATGTACACAACAAACAGCAAGGGACTCAGTACCAAAACCGATGGTATGCCACTGGACACAGCCTTACAGTCACAAGAAAAGCATTCGACCATCGCCCTCAGTTTCTTGCCACTAAGCCAATTTTGGATCCAATTTGCCTTGAATCTCATGTGGTCCGCCATGAAACCTTATCAAAAGGTCTTACTGAGGGCAATACAGACTAGATCAACTACTCTACCCTCATCTACACACCTAGTCACCTCCTTGAACAATTCAATCAAATTTGTTAGACATGATTGCCCCCTTACAAAACCATGCTGATGATCCTTGATTAACATTTGCCTCTTCAAACAGAGATAAATTCTGTCCTTCAGTATTTCCCCCTCACTCCCAAGTCGCCCTAACACACGTACTGGACTCAGTGGTCTGTAGTTTCCAGGCTTACCTCTACCACCCTTCGTGAATAACGACACATTAGCTGATCCACAGTCCTTTGGCACCCTTCCTGTGACCACAGATGATTTGAAAATTAATGTCAGAAACACTACAATCTCCTCCCTTGCCTCCCATAGCAACCTTGGATACATCTCACCTGATTATCCACATTCACACCTGCTAAAACTGCTAATTCATTTCCACCCCAAGGTTAATTTGTTGAACTATATTACAGTTCAGTCTCTCCAATTTCTAGACCTACATCATCCTTCTCTAATGTGAATTCCGATGCAAAGTATTCATTTAAAATCATAGCTTCATCTTGTGGGTCCACACACACTACCACTTTGGTCCCTAACGGGCCATACTCTTTCACTGGTCATTTTCTTCTAATGTACTTTTAAAAATAGCAATTTTGGACTTCCCTTAACGTTACCTGCTTTTTTCTCACATCCCCTCTTGGCCTTCCTAAACTTATTTTTAAATAACCCCTTGCACTTTAGGGCATCCACTCTTTGCACCTTCGGTATCTACCATTAGTCTCCTTTCTTTCTCCATATCCAATCCCTTAATATCTAGGGTCTTCTGCATGGTTGGTCCTACTCTTCGCCTTTATGGGGACATGTTGACCCTGCACTCCCACTATTACCCTTTTTAATGTCTCCCATTGCTCTGATGTGGATTTTCCTGAAAGTAGCAGCTCCTGGTCCACTTTGGCCAGATCCTGTATTAAAACTGGCCTTTCACCAAATTAGAACCTTCAATTCTGGTCCTTGTCCTTAACCATAATAACTTAAATCTTACTGAATTACAGTTACTATCATAGAAATGTTCCCCCATTGCCACCTACCCAGATTTGTTTTTCTAAAATGTGCTGGTTAAGTGAATTGGCCACGCTAAATTGCCCGAAATGTTTCGAGATGTGTAGGTTAGGTCAGGGCAAATATAGGATAATAGGGTAGGGGACTGGGTCTGGGTGGGTTACTCTTCAGAGGGTTGGTGTGGACTTGTTAGGCTGAAGGGCCTGTTTCCACACTGTAAGGTTTCTATTCTATGAATTAAATCCAGCACCACCCTCTCTCCCGTCAGACTTAAAAAAGCTCCACGATACTCATTTTAAGAATTTTGTCTCCTTTTGGTTTTTAACATTTTGTTCATCCTAGTTAAATTGTGAAATTTGAAATCCCCTATTATTACACTCTTATTTTTGCATTTTTCAAAGATTTGCCTACATATTTATTTTTCTCTGTCCCTTGACAGGTCGGGGGTCAAAGTACACCTACAAAATGAATCCTCTCTTTTTGTTTTTAAATGCAAATGGCTTCATTTGGAGAATATTCCAATTTTAATTTTTTTTAAAATGTAACCTATTTTTCTAATCAACCTGTTCAGAGATGCTATAACACATCTCTGGAACAGATAAGACTTATACCTGAGCCTCATGGTGTAGTTATGGACACTACCATTGCATATCAAGATCCCTCGAGGAATGTTCTAAGATAATTTCTCTCTAATGTAGTAACTGACTCCCTGATTAGCGCTGTGACACCACCTCCTCTTTTGTACCCCATCATCTCATGTGAACATGGTATGCCCAGAATATTGACCTGACAGTCTTGTCCCTCCCTCAACCAGGACTGTGACAGAAATGATATATCTCCATGCAATAATCAACACTCAACTCACTTGCAAGATTCCTTGCATTAAAATAAATGCCATTCAGACTTGCCATGGTCCTTTGTGCCTTCACTGGGCTTGCATTACATTTTAAATTGACTTGGTTCATTTAAACTCATCCACGCTTCACACTCTACTGTACCTCCATTCTACATCCCACACCCCTAACAAATTAATTTCAACTTTCACCAACTGCACTAACAAACCTGACAGCAAGGATGTTAGTCTCATTCTGGTTCTGGTTCGGCCTTATACAGGTCCTACCTTCCCCAGAAGCAAATCCAGTGATCTAGGAATCTGAAGCCCTCCGTCCTACTCCAACTGTTCAGCCACGCATACGAGCATGCTTCACCATTAATCATTCATAGATTATAACCTTTGAAGTCCTGTATTTTAATCTGCTAATGTCTTGCTGCAGGACCTCATCCATCTTTTTACCCATGTCACTGGTCCCAACATGAATCGCAATCAGGCTGGGGCTGTTTTGCCTGGAGTGTCGGAGGCTGAGGGGTGACCTTATAGAGGTTTACAAAATTATGAGGGGCATGGATAGGATAAATAGACAGTCTTTTCCCTGGGGTCAGGGAGTCCAGAACTAGAGGGCATAGGTTTAGGGTGAGAGGGGAAAGATATAAAAGAGACCTAAGGGGCAACTTTTTCACGCAGAGGGTGGTACATGTATGGAATGAGCTGCCAGAGGAAGTGGTGGAGGCTGGTACAGTGGCAACATTTAAGAGGCATTTGGATGGGTATATGAATCGGAAGAGTTTGGAGAGATATGGGCCAGGTGCTAGCAGGTGGGACTAGATTGGGTTGGGATATCTGGTCAGCATGGACAGGTTGGACTGAAGGGTCTGTTTCCATGCTTTACACCTCTATGACTCTTGATGTTCCTAGAAGCTTGTGTCCAGGATGCAGGAAAGCAAGGATAAATTTGAGACAATTCTGGAAAATCTGGGGACAACAGGCCATCCTGTCCACTCCGTTGAACTAGGTAGTGCAGAACCAGGGTAGGCTATTTGAATCAAAGGTGAGACTTGTTTTTCATCCAGACAGTAGTGTGTGCTTATGGAATGCTCTGCCACACAAAGCAAGTTGAATGTATAAGAAGTTAGATATAGTTCTTAGAACTACGACTATCGAAGGGTATAGCAGAGAAAGTGAGAACATGGTATTAAGTTGGGTGATTAGCCATAAACATATTAAATACTGGAATAGGCTCGAAGGGCCGAACTGCCTACTCCTATTTTCTATCTAACTGCCAACGTTCCATACAACCTTATAGGTTTACGCAACAAAAATCGGTTGATTTGTAAAGTTCTAAATGACCTTTAGTATCCACTATCCATATTTTTTTGGAAGATAAAAAGAGTTTCAGATTCCCACTCCATTTAATGGGGGAAGGAAAGTGCTTTCTAATTTAACTTAATTTCCTAATTACACGCCCCCCAACCCCATATGGACCCTCCCGATTGATCAACACGGCCCACCAACACACAAAATAGCAGCAGCCTGGGCTCAAAACGGATGCTTCTTTCCTGATAGCAACGGAACGACAAGATCAACACATTAACCACAAGCCCGAATAAATTTAAACGGACTTACCGCCCAACGGCTCCCGCCGCCGATGCACGGTCAACACGCTACGAGCTGAGAACGCGATCAGGAAGCGGCACCTATTGGGAATTGTAGTTCAGCTCTCCGCTACACGGGGCAAGACGACCGGTCAAAGGCACTACAACTCCCAAAGTGCATAGCGAAGCGAGGGCACGTTCCTGCGCTGGCGCAGTCCGATGCTCTCAGAACTTGCAGCGTGCGCCATGAACCAACGGGCACGCGCGGATCGCTGCGATTTGCCGTAGCCTGGTCCCGCCCCTACCAACCGTTGACTGACATTGATCTAGACCAATGAAATTTCGTAATTATGCGAGGGGGCGGAAAGCTGTTTCACCATTAGGAAGGCAGTAAAGGCGGGGCTGTTGAGCTGACAAGAGTGTGGCTGCTGGTGGTTGAGGTCGGTGGGATTGAGTTGAGTTTTTAGATACGAGTTATTAAGGGAAGAGAAGTTTGTTGTTTGTTTCAATGTTTAATGTTTTCTTTTGCAGACGAGTAGCAATGTCTGACAGACCTGTTGACCTGGGTGAGGGCAATAAGGTATGTGAGGTGTGGTTTGAGGAGCAGTCTCTTGGCTGTTTCCTGTTTGTTCATAAACAAATGCCTTCAAGGTTTCTACAGCAATTTTGGGTATTTTATATAATTTTGCTCTTAGTCCCAAATGCTTATAGTTTAAATATGCTGCAACTGTATATCTCTTGAGTATGGGTCATGATAGTTTTAATGGAAAGTTGTTATTGCATTTCTACTTTTGTCTGTAGATCTGCTTTTTAAAAACTGGTAACAATCTTTATGGTAGTTATGATGTATTTAAAAGTTCGTTATTGATTATTAACAAATATCTATTTCAAACTCTTGCTCCAATTTTGATACTTCATTGCCCTGTAGCTTGACTACTTTTTGGCTTTACTTTCTGTCACTTTGCCACATCCCTTTTTTTTCAATTCAAAATAGTTATCCTATTTTGCAACAGTGACTCGATTTTTGAAGAGCACTGTATGTGGCTGTAAAGTGCTTTTGGATACCCTGAGTTTCTGAAAAAATGTTTTTATGTGGTGCCTCTTCATGATCAAGGTACATCCCAAAATAGAGTTGTTATTCTTGAAGTAACTTTTCATCTGTAACTTTGTAGCCATACAAAAAACCTTTCTAAGAGGAAAATCAAATGCTTAGCAAGACTTGAACTTTGAAAATGACTTTTTTTTTCTAATCAACCTCTGGATATCTCTGGAGCAAGTGGGACTTGAACCTGGACTTCCAGTGTTTCCAGTGCACACTATCAATGTGCCACAAGATAGTCTGACTTCTCTGTTTTCATGAGTGGTGCATGGCTCCACTCATGAAAATTTTTGACTTTCCCTTGACTGTAGATTGTAACTAAAATAGAGTTGTTTAAAACTGTCTACTTTATTTGACAACTTAAACATTTTTAGGTATTCAGGGTAGTCAGGTATAAATAGACCTTAGAACAGCTATTGAATATTCTGAAAGAAAATCATGGAATGATATAGCATGGGAAGTTATTTGACTTTTTGGCATGGTTAGCAAATTAGTCCCATATCTCTTTTTTTTTGCTTTTACTAGAGAACCTTGAAGTCATTTTTGCTTTAAATATTAATTCAGCTTCCCTTGAAAGGTACCAGTGCATCTGCTTCCACTATCCTTTTCTGGCTGTACACTCTAGATTGCAAATGGCTGAGTTTAATTTTAAGTTTCTTGTTCTTTTGCCAATCACCTCAAATCTATGTCCTCCAGTTACTGAGCTACTGCAAACAAGTTCTACTTAGCTATTTGAACACTTGTCCTCTTAAACCTCTCTGCTATATTGAGAACAACCTCAGTATCACCATGTAACTGAAGTCCCTTGTCACAGTACCATTCCAATAAGTTTATTCTCCCTTTCTTCAGCCTGACTTCCTTCCTAATGTGCCCATAATTGAATAACTTTCCAGCTAAAAGGTAGCCAGAATTTTATAAAGGACTAAAATAACTTACACTTGTTTGTGTTCTGTAGCTTTTTATAATCTAAGAATATTATGCTTTCTTAAAAATACTTGGCTACACAATTTGTAATTCCATTGTAACATCAATATAATTTTTAAAAAAAAGTCCTTCACAGAAGCATTACTAAAGGACTATGTGCTACTGAGCCACATAAGCTATTGGCTCACATGACTAAGGCTCTGTCAAAAAGGTTTTAAGGAGTATCATGATAGAGGAAAGCAAAGTTATAGGGAGGAAATTCCAGAGATTGGAGCTTACACAGTTGAAAGCACAACCAGCACTGGAGCAAAATCTGAGACACCCAAGGCCAGAAATAAATGAGTGCAGATATCTTGCAGAGTCCTCTGGATAAAGGAGGTTTCAGCGATGGAAGAACTTAAAAATTTGAGAGAGAATTTCATAAGAGGTTTCATGACTGTGGGCCACATGGGCTGAAGCGTTGGATGAGATCAAGTTTACCGAGGGTCGAATGTGATAAGGTGACAGCAAAGGCACTGACAATTTCAGCAATAGATAAAATAAGGGCTCAATTCAGGTCAGTGGATGTAGCTGGTTGTGCTGATGCTATGAACATGTAGTCAGACGTTCAACGAGTTAATAAGGCACCAGGATGCTAAGCTGAAGCCCAGACCTTTTGCTTAGGTAGATGTGAAATGATCCTGTTTTGCTACTTTAAACAAGAACAAGGTAATTCTTTTGTGCCTTGGCCAATATACATCCCTCTTTAATTAAGCAGTTATTGAATTGAATTGAATTGAATTTATTGTCACATGTGCGGAGGCACAGTGAAATGCTTTTGTCTTGCAAGGAATACAGTTAGATCAGAGATACCTAAATAATAGGTAAGCATCAGCAAAAATAAAAACACAGGTCTAGGTGAATGTTAAGAGTTTGAGTCATAGAGATTTACAGCATGGAAACAGACCCTTCAGTCCAACTCGTCCATGCCGGCCAGATATCCCAACTTCATCTAGTCCCACCTACCAACACCTGGCCCATATCCCTCCAAACCCTTCCTATTCATATACCCATCCAGATGCCTTTTAAATGTTGCAATTGTGCGAGCCTTCACCACTTCCTCTGTCCGCACATTCCTTATATGTACCCCATTCTGTGTGGAAAAAATTGTCCCTTGGGTCTCTTTCCATGGGGTGGGACTCCCCCACCCCAGAGAAAAGACTTTGTCTATTTATCCTATCCATGACCCTCATGTTCATGATTTTATAAACCTCTATTCATTCAGTATCCTAACAACAGTAGGATAGAAACTCTTTCGAAACCGGCTGATGCGTGTGTTCAGATTTCTGTACCTTCTCCCCGATGGTAGAAGTTCTAGAAATCATTGCCAGGGTGGGAACTTTGAGAATGTGGGCAGCTTTTCCTTGTCAACGGACCTGGCAAATGGATTCTATTAATGGGAGGTTGGCCTTTGTGATTTGTCCAGGCTGAGTTCAGCACACTCTGTAACCGTCTCTGATCTTGAATGATACAGTTGCCATTACCAGGTAATGATACATCCAGACAGAATGCTTTCAATGGCGTACCTAAAAAAAAGTTGGCTAAGGTATTCTCCATCATGCCAACTTTCCTCAGCTGCCTGTGGAAGAAGAGACGTTGTTGGGCCTTTGTAACCAGTGCGTCCACATGAAGAGTCCAAGAAAACTTGTTGTGGATGGCCACTCCCAGGAGCTTGACACTTTTCACCCGTTCTGCCTCTGTGCTGTTCATGTTACTCGTGCCCCCTACACATCTCGCTGAAGTCAGTACAGTTAATGAGTTCCTTAGTTTTGCTGGCATTGAGAGCTAGGTTGTTCTCAGTGCACCATTTTTCCAGGTCTTCCACCTCCCATCTGTAGTCTGTTTTGTCGCCATCTGACATTCAACAGACTATGGTGGTGTCATCAGTGAACTTGTAAATGGTATTAGTCTGGTATTTGGCGATGCTGTCAAGGGTGTTCATTGGGGGGGGGGGGGGGGGGGGATGGGGGCTGAGGGCTGAGTATGCACCCCAGGGGGGCTCAGTGTTGAGTGTTAGTGAGAATGAAATATTGTCCCCAATCTTCACTGTGGCCTGTGGGTTAGGAAACTGAGGATCCAGTTGCAGAGAGTGGGGCTTATAATTACATAGTTATTATCCAATTGCAATGTTTCCCACATTGAAATAGTGGTTGCACTTCTTCCAAAGTACTTAACTAGCTGTAAGGCATTTCGAAATGTCGAATTGTGAAAAATTTAAATATAAAGTGTAAATGCTGCCTAACTTTGAAGATTGTAAGCAGGCTGTCAGGGAGATGGATAAAGCTAGTAGCATTGGAATGAAGTGAGGTTCAAAACATTGGAGCCTTTTACTTCCAATATTTCTTTGGAGGAAATTCCTGCTCATCCAGTAATGGAATTACATAAGCAGTCTGATAATTTAGCAAGTGAGAAGTTGAGAGAGGTGGTTGTGGAATAAAGCTGAAGAAATGAGGGCTAAGGAGAGATCCTTGGGGACAGCAGTTTGGAAGCAAAAGGAATTTCCATTGTATGTGGAACTCTGGTCCCAATTTTGATTTATAAAAACGGTGAGGGTAATCTCAACTATGCTAAAAGCTGCTGAGTTGGGAAGGGAGAGAGTGGATACAGTCAAGCCACAATCACAAGGTGTCATTGAGAGTTTGGCAAGAGGAATTTCATACCGTGGCAAGGATACAAAATGGTGTCTCAGGAAAGATGGAAATAAATGTTGTCAACTCCCAAATTTTCAAGGATTTCAGCGGAAGGAAGGTTGAAGATAGTTATGGTTGAAGGCCATTGGGTTCAAAGGTTGTGTGGGCATTTATGGGGAGGGGTGATAGATTTAGAGACAAGGCCAGTATCTAAAATGTGAAAATTGTTTAGAATGTTTTTGTTCATTGGGACTACGAGGATATGTAGGGTAATTTGCAAGTTAGGGGGAATAGGTTTAAGAGAGTGGGCTGGAGGGGTGTGGAGCACTAGAAGACATTTGGTCTAGTGGAGGGGGAGGAACAGCAAAGAAGCTGATTGTCAAAACAAACTTACTGACAAATGTGTGCTTCCTGCATTTACTGAATTTACTACAAAGATTTATTTGTTTGCCCAAGATTTGCTGCTCCTGAAACCCCTTTTATAATTTTATAATTTTGCTGCTCCTGAAACCCCTTTTATTGCCCCATCTGTTATTTCCCTGAAGTCTGTTACTATGCTAGTCATTATTTACTTCACTTTGGGTTTTATGGTATCTGAATTGAAGTTACTCTGTATGCCCAAGTCCAGGTCAGTAATATTGATCAAAAAGAACAGCAGCCCTCATCCCATGAAATGCCAATGTAATTTCCCTCCCTTCTGAAAAATAACGGTTCATCATTATCTCATTTGGTGTCCACTCTGTCACTACCCCTTTAATTTCTTGAGCTTTTAATTTTGCAGAATGATTTGTGGCACTTGTTTTCAATCAAGAGCCCACTGCTCTACTCTGCTTCATCCAGTAATTAAAGTTATCCAATTTTGCTGGGATTTCATTAATTAGCCCATAGTTTTCCACATGCCAATTAGTTTTGTCCTGGGATTTTTGTCGTTGTCTGTGTAATGGAAATGTTTTCATAGGCTGGGCTGTAGTTCCTTGGTTTATCCCTCATCTAGGGGGAATAGTCAGACTTTAATATCTAAACTGTTCAATCCTCTAACACGAACCACTATTCTAAAGTAATGATAGGACTGTTCCCCAATGCCTCAGCTCGCAAATAGATGTCACACACGAGGAAAATTCCAGGTTCACTCACAGGCATGTGTTAACTTCTCTCTTGGCTTGCAGCCAAATAGCCAAGACTGACTGGAAGGATTGAGTCTTTCAAGGTGTCTGCTCCAGGTCATTATCAAGCATCCTCTTGCTGAAAAAGTAGATGTTGGTGAAAGACAGGATTGGTTTTATTTGTTATACCATGTCAGAGCTCAAAATGAATTGGAGAGAAGGATCCTGAGCAGAGTTTAGAATGTTTAGCTTGCTGTAGTCTGGAGTGGTTGAGGTACTTGGGATAGATTCCTTTAAGGGGAACTGCAAAGCTTGAGAAAAAGTTTTTGCATTTCTTTCAAAGAAAAGCTTTCTCATTTTTTTTCCCCTCAAGATTACGGTTTGTTTCCTGTGTTAAAGAAACTCTGGCACAACTTTCAGTCAACAAGTTGTGTGCAACTGTATTTGATTATGCTGACATTATCGCTGTGGATTACTGACAGGCAAGCATTTGGTGTTGTAATTATAATTAAATCCATCTCTTTTGCAATCTCCATAACTTAATTCCCATATTTAAAGTGGGTTGGCATTTATTTGTCATGGTTTGTATATTAATATTAGTGTCTAATCTATCTTCTAGGAAGCTGTGCAAACTTTCAATATTGTGTGAAATTTACATGAAGAATAGGGTGTTGTTTTCAAAGACTGATGCTTAGTAACCTCCGATTAAATTTTTTTTGAGTCAGTCATAGAGATTTACAGCACAGAAACAGACCCTTCAGTTCAACTTTTCCTTGCCGACCAGATATCCCAACCCAATCTAGTCCCACCTGCCAGTACCTGGCCCATGTCCTTCCTATTCATATACCCATCCAAATGCCTTTTAAATGTCGCAATTGTACTAGCCTCCACCACTTCCTCTGGCAGCTCATTCCATACACGTGAAAAAGTTGCCCCTTGGGTCTCTTTTATATCTTTTCCCCCCTCACCCTAAACCTATGCCCTCGAGTTCTGGACTCTGCCAGAAAAGACTTTATCTGTTTATCCTACCTGTGCCCCTCATGATTTTATAAACCTCCTATAAAATCACCCCTCAGCCTCCGACACTGCGTATTCAACCTCTTCCTATAACTCAAATCCTCCAACCCTGGCAACATCCTTGTAAATCTTTTCTGAACCCTTTCAAGTTTCCCAACACCTTTCCGATAGGAAGGAGACCAGAATTGCATGCAATATTCCAACAGTGGCCTAACCAATGTTCTGTACAGCTGCAACATGACCTCCCAACTCCTGTAGGAGAGCATACCAAACACCTTCACTATCCTATCTACCTGTGACTCCACTTTCAGGGAGCTATGAATCTGCACTCCAAAGTCTCTGTTCAGCAACGCTCCCTAGGACCTTACCATTAAGTGTATAAGTCATGCTAAATTTTATTTTTCCAAAATGTAACACCTTGCATTTATCTAAATTAAACTCTATCTGCTACTTCTAAGTCCATTAGCCCACTGGTCAAGACCCCATTGTAATCTGAGGTTCCCTGTTCAGGTTATTTAAATTGCTGTTCAGTATCAGTTATGTTAGGCTGAGCCGCATTAATAGGTGAACCATCATGCATCTGCTCCAATGTCTGTGGGGCTCCCAATAGTTCCTATGTCTCTGTAATAATGCATTGGGTTCTGGCATTGAGAATAGAACAATGAAAGTTGCAGCGGACATGCAGCTGTAAAGACTTGTTGCTTGATAGCAATGCTCATCAAAATAGTAAAATGACTGTTGGGGCTCAGTTTGGTCTAAGAACAAACTGGAGTGGGATCAATGGGAATTGACTTGTTCAAGTTATTAATAGCCAGTGAGTTTTTGTGGTGATTTCTCTGCTTCTATGGGAGTCCTAACTTGTAGTGTGCATTGAAAAGAGCAGTTTCTTTGCAGCAAGTGACATGCTCTTACAAGTGTTTTATACAGCTTCTCTAGGAAATCCATCGATGATATGTACTGACAGAATCTCATAACATGAGGTGAGGTGGGAGGCATACAGATGCTTTGGCTTTCTTCTGTGGAGTAAGCATTCCACGACAGGAGCAATAAATGTTGACCATGGCACCAGGAGGAATGTCCCTCTTAGTACCAGCAAATGTTTTGCCTAACTGAAAGGCCTGAGTTTAAATTCTCCTCTGAAAGATGGTTACTCAGCAATATTTGCATTGCTCATGCGTCAGCTTGGATTTTGTGAAATAATAAAACCATTTCAAGGAGACATTGGCCCACCTATTAGGAAAATAATCTTCAGTTTTATTAATTTAAAACTAAAAATCACCCTTTTATCATTTGTCTAAAGTGCATTTTTAATTTATGCATTGATATAAAGTTTTCTTTGAAAACAATAATCATACTATTACGTCTTTACACCAAACATCATGTGTTCTTGGCAGATTAAATTTGCACTCATCTGCCCACTGTCAGTGGGTGGGGAAGTAAAATGGGATTGTGCTATAAGATTACTTGATTTAATAACTTCACTCTTACTACAAGAGTTTTATTAACAGTGCATTATAGAAATTTATTTTGTCCCATTTCCCCCCTCAGTCGAAGCAAAACACTCCGAGAAAGGGAGAGAGAACGATCGTTCATGTGCATCGGGGCATGAGTTCTCGGTCTTCTCTGGAATAGCAGTTTCTTAATGAATTATTTTGTCATTGTTACAGGGAGGACCATCCAGATAAGGCAACATAGATATTGATTGGGTGATCATTAAAATCAGCGAGCAACAACAGTAAAGATTAAGCCATCTGCTGTTACACATTGTCCTTAACCTTAATTGGCTTCACGTAATGAATGCTTTTTACCTTGTTAAACTGACATTACATAATAAATTATTTTAATATTCTTAAATGGCTCTACATGATGAATGCTTTTCCACCTTGTTAACCCAATACACTTGCCTCCAGCACCCCATTGTTAACTGCAAGTTCTTATCTGATGAGTCATGCTCAGCTGAACCTTTTGTTTCACAAAACCCGTAACAGCTTTTTCCCTACCTGCTCATACCCGATACACATTCTCAATTTGATAAATCTAATTCTGACTACTTATTTAACTTTCTGACTTTTTTCCTGTACATTATAAGTATGGCAGGATACTTGTTTTGAAATATTGTAAACCAAAGATGATTGTTTCAAAAGTGTGAAATGCTGGAATCGTTTAGTATGCCAGCTAATATCTACAGAGTGAGTAACAATTAATGATTCAGTTCAATGACCTTTTATCAAACTGGCCACCATCAGCAATGAACCATGTTTAAGCAAAAACAGAATGGGGTAAAGGGGCCAATGAAAGAATAAAAAGATGTCTGGTAGGATGAAGGGTCAAAGTGATGAACCAGTTGTTGTATAAAATCTTTTCTCGTTATGAAGCCTTGTCTTAAATGAAAGAGAATTGGAAGCACAGAAGTAATGTGGTAGGAAGGAGACCAGAATCGCACGCAATATTCCAACAGTGGCCTAACCAATGTCCTGTACAGCCACAACATGATCTCCCAACTCCTGTACTCTGTACCCTGACCAATAAAGGAAAGCATACTGAATGCTGCCTTCACTATCCTATCTACCTGCGACTACTCTCAATTATTCATCAGGACTGAATGTTAAGCTGCAGAGCCTTGAACTGATCAATTGACTGTGGTGTTGCTTAACTATCCAGTTCAGTACCACCATACTGTTTCTATTAAACAGGTTTGTAGGACTTGGTCTAATGTCACCTGGCTGGTATCATTTCTAAAGACTAGTGCACTCGTGTAATCTGCATTGATCCATGGTAGATCTCCTGGCTTGATGGTTATTCTTCAGGTCAGGTAGCATCCAAGGAGCAAGAGAATTGATGTTTCGGGCATGAGCCCTTCTTCAGAAAGGGCTCCTGCTCCTTGGATGCTGCCTGACCTGCTGCACTTTTCCAGCAACACATTTTCAGCTCTGATCTACAGCATCTGCAGTCCTCACTTTCTCCTGGGTATGTTTCAGCCAAGCAATGTTCGGCATAAGGTTACTGACTCATCAGTTGAGGAAAGATGGTAGGTGAAAATAACCTTGAGATCTTGTCTGTGATTGAACTGATTTCTGGAAGCTCTCTGAAGTTTGGACTCAACATTGAGGGCTTTCAGGGCCACTCCCTTTTAACTCTTTACCTCAGTGCTCCCATCTCTGGTATGTCTGTCCTGCCTGTGGACAGGACGTAACCAGGGTAGGTAACAGATGTCTGGGATGTTGGCTGTAAGGTTTGATTTTATAAGTATGACAGACTGTTGCTGGACTAGAGTGTAGGATAGCTCTTCCAATTTTGGCACAAGTTCACAAATCTCTCATGGAGGAAAAGCAGCAGCCAACTGTCACACAGCAAGAATTCTCAAACAACAATACGATAGTGACCAGATTTTCTTTTAAAAATGGCAATTGGGGATCTATATTGGCCCCAAGACATTAGGGAGAGCTCCCTTTGCTCTTTCAGTTGTGGCTCAGATCTTTTTGCATCCATCTGAGAGAGCAGACAAGGCTTCAGTGTGACATCTCCACTACAGGACAATGTATTTAACTTTCAGAACCAATGAGAGTAATTCTCACTGCCTGTGCCTGGTATTCGAATTATGATATCCAATTTTTAAAAATGATATTGGGAAGTCAACTTTGCCATGGCAGAAAGTAATTCTGTATATTGCTTTCTATTTGAAAGGTGCTAAGATATCAAATTACTAATTTGTAATTCTCATCAGGCCTCATGTAAAATTCCACATTACTGTATACTGTCTTGCATCGAGTGTAGCAAGTAAGTGTCTACTTTTTGCTTTCAGCTAGCTTCAGTCTCCATGGAGACAGAGCCCTCCATATTGGTTGATATTCCTGATGCTCTGAGTGAGAGAGAGAAGGTTAAATTCACAGTTCACACCAAGGTAAGTCCCCTCCTTCATGTGTACACAAAGTATAAAAATGTCTAATTTCCATCAAAGCCATTCTAAACAAAATGAGATAAAAATGATTGACTGGAATAGGTGCCTAGAACTTTCAAAAGTGAATCTTAGAAATGTCATTAGAGAAAAGAATTTGCAATATATTAAATACCAACTGTTTACCATCCTATGATACTTTAGGTAGATGGGGAAAAATGGTTCTTTAAGTGTTATTTAGTAAGATTTTTAATAACTTGATCAGCAAAGCTGTCTGAATGTATGATTTATTTCTATGAATCTGTTTTCCCATCAAGACTGAGCCGTCAGTTGAAAAAAGCAAAATTTTGAAAAACTCAGGCAGCATCTGTAATTGGTGGGGGAGTGGGTCTAAACTGAGGTGAGCGGGGAGAGAATTTGTTCTTGCTTACTAAGTGCAAACTAAACAGGCTATACAGCTGTGAACCTATCATTCTTTCTGAAGAAAGACACAGGGCTGCTAATAAACTCCATTGTTTTAGGCCTGAAAATTTCCAGGGGATTACAGGTCAGCCAGTTTAACATTGCTGGAGGAAAAAAAAGAATCATTACGTAGGCAGGCAATAGAACAACTGGAAAGAGGAAATATAATAATGGATAGTCAGAATTGATTTCGAAGGGGAAAATTCTGCTTAACTAACCTTACTGAACACTTTGAGGTTTGAGTGGCAATGCAGTAGATACGTTTTGTCTGGATTTTCAAAAGGCCTTTGATAAGGTCATCCATAATAGCCTAACGAATGATTTGGGAAATATGGAATCTGAGATTGGAGGTAATGTCTCCTCTAATTGACGCCAAGACAAAACTGAAAGAAGCGATAAATGGCAATTATTTAGAAAGTTCAGTGCTGGGACCACTGCTGTTTTTAGTCTAATGATTAGATTAGATTAGTTAGTGTGGAAACAGGCTCTTTGGCCCAACAAGTCCACACTGACCCTCTGAAGAGCGACCCACCCAGACCCATTCCCCTACATTTACCCCTTCACCTAACACTACAGGCAATTTAGCATAACACTTGGATTAATAATTTTAGAATTTGGAATCAAAACTCAATTTATGTTTACAAATGATGAAATTGGAGGAAAAGCTGATACTGAGAAAGGTTGCAACAAATCAGAGCATTACCAAAATAAGGTTCAATAGATAATTTGAGTTAATGTATTTTGTGAATTCAGTAATTACAAGGTGCAAGTCTAGCTGCAGTAGAACAACAAATCTGCAAATAAAAATACAGTATTCACTAAAGGTTGTGCTACAGGTTAGCAAGCAAAGTCTTAAAGTTAAATACTGCAAACGTCAACCCATGTTTGTGGCCTTGAGTCTAGTTTTTGCATGTTAGCATAAGTTAAACCCCACCTTTAGTAGCAAAATGCTTACATTAGACATCTCAATTTTTCACACCAAAATGCATATTTTACTTAGCAGTACTTTAACAACTGAGGTCATTGTTTTGGATGCCAATAAAAATGAAAGTGACACTGTTTTGTACTATTTATTCAATAAACTGTCAACAATTTAATATGAATGACTTATGGTTTTTGTCATGTTTAAAACGCCCACATCGTGCCTTTATGCATTCTGCATATAAGCTGACTGCAGTTTTTTTTTCTTTGAGGAATTTTTATGTTTTGGAGGACAAGCTGCATTCTGAACCCCAAGATATAGAGTCTTAGAGATGTACAACATGGAAACAGACCCTTTGGTCCAACCCATCATTGCTGACCAGATATCCCAACCCAATCTAGTCTCACCTGCCAGCACCTGGTCTATATCCCTCCAAACCCATCTAAATACCTTTGAACCTTGTCAAATGCCTTACTGAAGTCCACATAGATCACATCTATTGCTCTGCCCTCGTCAATCCTCTTTGTTACTACTTCAAAAAACTCAATCTAGTTTGAGATGTGATTTCCCACACAAAGCCATGTTGATTATCCCTAATCAGTCCTTGCCTTTCAAAATACACGTACATCCTGTCCCTCAGGATTCCCTCCAATAACTTGCCCACCACTGACGTCAGGCTCACTGGTCTATAGTTCTCTGACTTGTCCTTACCACCTTTCTTAAACAGTGGAACCCATGTTAGCCAACGTCTTCCGGCACCTCAACTATGACTATCGATAAGATAAGTATCTCAGCAAGGGGCCCAGTGATCACTTCCCTAGCTTCCCACAGAGTTCTAATTTGGAGAATATACTTTGAAATGTAGGGGAGGTCAGCTAAACTTGTATAGAGCACCATTTATGCCAGAGGGAATACATTCTGTTTTTGAGATCATCTTGAGGCTCTGGAGGTGGCACAGAGAAGATTTGCTGGAGCAGTACCAGAAATGAATAGGTATGTATCAAGAAACATTGTCAGGCTGGACTTGTTCTTTCAAAGGCAGAGGGAAGACCTAGTGCAAGTCTGTCACATTATAGATGCAGAATATCTTCTTATATGGAAGAGCATTGCAAAAGACAATTGATATAAGATGGTTACCAAGGAATTACGGTTTGGAATTCATGAAACCTCTTTATACAAAGAGGTAGCAATCTGTAACTGTTAGTGAGTAGTTGAAGCAATAATACAGTTTTAACATTTTAAAGGAAAGTTAGGTCATCTGTGGGATAAAGGAATAGAGAATAATGAGGAAAAAGGGGAAGTGTATTCAAGTGAAGCATAAACTCTGAAATAGGTTCAGCCAAATGTCGCATTTCTTTGTTCTACATAAGCCGTTATGCAAGCAACTGAACTCAGCTGATATTCGGACATTGTACCATTGCAGAAATCTCATTTAGCCTTAATGGGTAAATAACCTATCTTCCATTAGACTATGTTCTGACAGAAGAGTGGACCAGCTAACTTACTGTAAGCACTGTCAACAGACAGCTGTAATCTGAGGAAACTATAAATAGGTTCTCGACTTCATGACATTGCTGCCATGTGATTGCTGCATCATATTCAATGAACCTGTACGCACTGTTTCAGTTCCTTCAAAAAGTATTAATTATCAAACGCATCAACAGTGTGTACTTTACTAATAGACTAGTAATCATAATTATCAGCTCTATTCCTTTGCTTGCATTTCTGAACTTTCTGCATACCACAAAGGATTATGAATTACACTTTCCCATCAATATACTCAAACATTGAGTAGGCTTAATAAATGTGCAACGGTTTTCTTATTTCTTATTAAAAGTATCCTCGCAACGTTCTGACTCTTACCTATCTAGTCAAATACTCTTGACTTAATCTGCTTCAGTTTTTTTTCTGTGCTTTATGGAGCTTTTTGTTTGTCTCTAGCTCAATTAATATCTTTACTAAATTATTTCTCTCCTAAATTAGGTCTCTTTTACTATTAAGAAAAGAATCTAAGGCACTGCTTTCTCTGCTTTTATGATCACAAAACTCGACCCACCTAAAAATAACATTGAGAGTTCTGTTTTTGTCCTGTTATAATCATCTGAATTTCTTAATGGCCATTTTTGCATAATAAACTGAGTCAGAAGCTGGTGCCACAGTCATTTTAGTTTTTGGGGGTGGCTGGGAGAAATTGCCTTGATTGTTCATTTTTCACGCTTCCCTTTATTTGCTAGTTCTTATCTCAAATCTCAAGTGCAGATGTTGAACAAACCCTTCCTTCAAGATAAGTGCTTTCAGCTGTACTGATAAAAGCAGTAGATCAAGGCATACAGCTCATTTATAGTGATGTGCAAAATGATGACTAGGGAAAAACTGTAAATGGCTTAAAAGGAAGTGTTTTTGAAAAGCTCTTTGTGGTTTATCTTGATATTTGAAAAAAGATTCTGAGCATTAACATTTTGGAAGATAAATGTTTCTGATAACTGATGAATGTAAATAGTCAAATATTCACAGTGACAAATCATAATGACCACTTCAAGAGATAGACACTAGCTGCAATTTAGGGTACCTTTCATTGTCCACTACTTCCTGGGAACTGAAAAACTATGCCATGTTCTTCACATCCTGCAACACACCGATTAGGATGAGTACCTTGCCAAGAAATTCCTCATGCTTCCACTTGTTTTAAGCAACCACCAAACATCAGACAGATCATTGTTTGCAGCAAATTGCCTCACCTTCAGGACAACACCATACAACCTGTCTCAGTACATACTGCAAGACTTGTCAGTGTCTACGCAGATAATACCACCATTACACGTGGGTCACCACCCATCCATGAATGCAGCAGGTACTTATGCGACTCTGCCAACGTTGCCTATCTCATACGCTGCAGGCAAGGATGCCTGAGGCATGGTATATTGGTGAGACCAAGCACAGGATGTGGCAACAGATGAATGGACTCCACGCAACAATCATCAGTTAGGAGTGTTCCCTCCCAGTTGGGGAACACGTCAGCAGTCTGGGATGTTCAGCCTCTGACCCTTGGGTGACATCTTCGAAGGCAGACTTCTGGACAGGTGACAGCACAAAGTGGCCAGGCAGGGGCTGATGGGCAAGTTCGATACCCATGGGGATGGCCTCAACTGAAACTTTGGATTCGTGTCACACTACAGATTACCCCACTGCACTATACACTCTCGCATGCACAGGTGTGTGCGCACGCTCCCTCTCTGACTTCTGTGCCATTATGTGCTCTCTCAAGTTTGCGTGGTGAATTTGTACTTTCGGAATTACGTTTTATTTTGATCAAAAACTGCATAAATCCGTGCAAAATTCTGTAACTCCCACTTTAGAAATTGAATCCATCTGACCTAACATTGGGACACAGACGCAATTTAACTTCACACTTTTTTTAATGCATTATCTGAGTTGACACCTATTGTTAAAAGCTGTTTTGAGAATGTAACTTTAAAAAGGTTCCGGGGGTGGGGGAAAGGGAGGTGTGTGTGTGTCTGTGCGTATGCGTATGAGGAGGGTCTGTCTAAGTGTGCGTAGTATAGTGGAGTCACCTGTAGTGTGAAATGCTCTTGGGTTCATTTCATGTTACAGGTGACTGCACTACATTATTCTTGTGCGCTCTCTCTCGTACACACAGACCCTCTCATATACACACGCTGTCTCTGTCAGACACACCCTCCACACTCAACCATGCATACACCTTCTCACAGGCTTATACTCTGTCACATTCTCACACGTGTGTGCACAAATAGTCTCCTGCTCACTCTCTTTCCACCTCCTATGCGTGTGTGCACACCAGTCTATAGGGTGATTTTGCATTTGCAGATATATTCTATTTTCCTCCGTGCTCAATCTGCAGGCAGTCAATCCATATAACACATTATAAATTCCTACTTTGGAAATAGAACCAGTCTGAGTCAAGATTGGGATACAGACCGACTCTAACCTCACACCTTTAATACATTGTTTGAGCTGAGATGTCACCTTTTTTACATAAAACCTTAAGTTACTTTGGGACCGTGACTTGAAGTTCTGGGATTTACATGTTGATGAACCGAAACCTGCAACCCATTCTAAAAGATGAAAGACTTAACAGCAATCTAAGTGTGTTCAATACGTTGTCTAAGTTGCATGACAGAGATTTTGCTATAATTTGATCCTGCCCCACTACTTTTGTGATGGAGCAACACTTTGAAAGCTAGTACTTCCAAATAAACCTGTTGGACTATAAGCTGGTGTTGTGATTTTTAACAAGGAAAGGTCAGAAGACAGTGTATCTTGTATCAGGCAGATGTGTTCAGCTCTGTGGAGAGATTGGAGCCTTGGGAGTGAGGAAGAAGTTCTCTGCATGAAAGAGACCAGTGATTTGGAACTTTGCCAGCGTGTGTCTAAAGCGCTGATGGAAAATGTTCAGAAGCAGAGTTCCACTGATATGCACTGTGGAAAAGAAGGTCACCAATGTGTGAGACACCGATCATTTTATTGGTAATGGTTTAGAAATTAACCTTCAAGGCGAAGTCTACTTGTTTTTTGTTGAGTATCTATTATGCTTTTGTTGGAAAAAAAACAATTTTGAAGAACTTGTGCTCGAAACATTGACTCTCCTGCTCCTTGGATGCTGCCTGAATTGCTGTGCTTTTCCAGCGCCATACTTTTTGACTCTGATCTGCAGTCCTCAGTTCCTCCTGATTTCCAAATATAAACCTGTTGGACTATAAGTTGGTGTTGTGATTTTTAACAAGGAAAGGTCAGAAGACTGTGTTCTTGGATCAGGCAGATGCGTTCAGCTCTGCGTGGAGAGTTGGGAGCCTTGGGAGTAAGGCAAACTAAGGCAAAATGCATCAAAATGGGTATCCCTTTTGAATTCTGCGCCAAGCAGTCAACCTTCTTGTAACTGAGCATTTTATATCAAGCCACTGAGCCTGCAGCTTGAGTTGTGTGGAATGAAAATTGACACTGAAAATTCTAATAAAAATGTTCAGTCAGGCTCTTCCAGGGATGAGCTTATGCATGTTATAATACTGACCAAGGTACCGAGCTGCTGAAACTGTGCTAGTTGCACCTTTCCTAGCTTCAGGATTGTGGAAAACCTTAGTGAAATTCATGCTGACATCTGTTATGGTCTTTGGTATCATTTGGCCTCTGGCCAATGTAAAATGTGCTCCTGAATGTCATTCTAATTGTGAGAGAGAGAACCTTTTTTTGTACAAGAAGCTGCGTGGAAGTCTTATGGTTTTGTAGAATTCTACCATGCAGAAAGTGGCCATTGGCCGCATCATTGGGTAGCTTTTTCAAAACAGCAATGATTCCTCCCTTTTTGAAGTTGTGGGTTTGTTCACCAAGCCATTGTCCTGCAAATGTTTTGTTGCCTCGCTGGATGACAATGTATCTTTAAGGTGTTGGTGGCCTGTCCTGTCTGCTATTTCTAGTTCTGTGTTTGTATACAGGGTCCAGTTCCCTGTGTCTATTGATTAAATTCCAGTTGGAGGGCTAGGCTTCAAGGAATTCTCTGGCATGTCTCCACGCAAGGATGCTTACATCGTCTCAATTGTCCTTGTCTGTGTGGTTGGAAATGTGTGCTGGTTGTGTCTGGCAGTGGTGAACTTAGTTTGTGCACTCGCATGGTCAGTTTTCTTCCTGTTTGTCCCACATAGTGTTTGCCCTGTTGAATGTGGTTGTTGGGTCTTTTAACCTCCTGAGCTGGTGGAAGGTTTACTGGTTTGTGGGCCAGTAAGGTTCCTCACTTTGCTTTTCCTGTATCCTTGCAAGTTTCCCTGAAGTATTTATTCAATTTTCTCTTCTAAGGTGTAATTGAATCATCTACATCATCCATCCTGTAAGAATATTTACAAACTAGTGATATATGTAGTGACCAAGTCTTGTAAAAGTTATTTTGGGGCTGGCTTGTTTGCTTTACACAGCTGGGCAAAGTAGTAGCAGTGAGCTTCACATTGATTTCAAGCTGTCTTGTCCTGTGCATGGTAAATGTTGGTTTTTGAGAGAATAAATTGTTCTTGGGTTTCAGGAAATTAGATTGTTTGATGTTTTCCCACTGCTAGAGGGCTCCATATAATATGTGCTGTAACAGATATATCTTCCAGGGGTTTTGTCTGTATGTTTGTGAGAAGGTAGAATTTGCCTCTTTTAAGAGGGAGTGCTCTCTCTTATCAATAGTAGATTTGTTAGCCCACACTTGTTGGGCAGAAAACCTCACCCCATCACCAGGGACTGACTTGTACAATGGTCTAACTTAGACACATTTATGCTGGTTATGATTCTTTTTTGTGGAATAGTACCAGATTTGTCAAGGTGCAACTTAGTCTTTGGTTATCTCTCAAAATAAGAATTTCTAAAATTTGAATTTGCACCCATGTAAAATACAAAGCAGGTTCTTTATATTTAGTAACTTCTGTGGATTTGCAAAGATGGTTAGCAGAGTTCCTTGTTTTTAAAGAGGTCAGCTAAAAGGACTGTAGGGATGTTTTATTATAAGTGCAGACCACCTGTCTGGGGCTGGGTTTATCATGATATCAGGTTTCAGCTTTTGCTTTGGAGTTTGATTATTTGTCTATCTTATTTGGTGATTAACTTGGGAAAGGATAATAACTAACTTCCCAGTTCAACACTCCTGTTTCTGAAAAATCTCTTGGGGGTCTCATCTGGTGCTTGAGGCCCTGGTCCAGTCTGTACCTTGACTATCATCCTGATAGATCCAAAAAAATTTAATACTATTTCCTGAGTGGGTACATTGGCAAAGATCCTAATAACAACATCTATTTGTATTTATTGATGACATCCTTTGTATAACTGAACATCACACCAACAGCCCCAGCTGAATATTCCATGCCTTTAAATTTTTTTTTGTTGTTTTCCAAAGTGTGGTGTTCACACAGCGAATTTCTGAAGAGGCAAGTCGTTTCTTGAACCTGTCATTTGGGTTGTTCACAGCAGTAAATGTTATGCTTTCATATTACAATTTATTAACCAGTCTTGCATTGTCATTGACGAAGTCTTGTCTATAATTGGTTTTGTATTTTTAAAAAATCTAGTGGTGGGATCTTTAATACAAAGAAAGCATCTAATTGGCCATGTCAGGAACTGTGTAAATCAATTAAATTTATACTGTGACCCATGGAGTCATGATATTAGAGAGAAACAGTGCACTTCTCCCATCTCAGTCATAACACAACTTAACATCCAGCATTTGTGTTCGTTTTGAAGATTTTTCAATGAGTCCTATGAATTAGCTTTATAATAATAAAAGGCTTGATGACCAGCAGAATTTGACATTGTTGCCCAGAACGGAGAAGATTTCACTGCAAACCACCAAGTGCATCCCTTTTGTGAAGGCTTTTTAAAATTTTATTTGGTTCTGCTTATCGGGTGGCACTTACTGCATCTTAAATTTGGCAATCAATTCTGGATTTTTTTTTAATAGTTGGGAATTGGGCATAGAGTGATGGTGGAAAATTGTTGGCCTTTGAAATGTGGGTGGAGCCAGCAATTGCTGCTAACTGACAGTGGTTAAAAGTCTTTGGGCAAGAGATGAAGAACTCGGTGTGCTCATGATTTGGGATATGCTAACATTTGATATCTTCTCATTCAGACCACCCTGCCGTCCTTCAAGAAATCAGAGTTCTCAGTTACCCGGCAGCATGAAGACTTTGTTTGGTTGCATGACACCTTGGTCGAGAACGAAGATTATGCTGGTATTATTGTGAGTAGCCGAAAAACATTTAACAGTTGCTGACCATGTAACTGCATGTGATTAATGTTTCATGTGGATACAATCCATTATTTTCTTAATGGTGAAAAAGTCAAAGTCTGGAAGAACAAGATTTGTGTCCAGGTAAATATCGCTGAAAGCAAATAAAAGCTGACAAAATCTAATGAAAATGGCTGAAGGAATACCTGTATTGGCACTTATTTTTATGGTGACTGCAACAAAACAGGGGAGGGAGTGGCATTTCAGAGAGCCAGAGTTAGACTTCATCTGGATTTGTTTATGAATCTAATGAAGGCCTAGGAAGTTCAATGCGGATTAACCCTTTCAACTTGGCATTATTTAAAATTAAAGGGAGAATTGTATAACGATGACTTGTATTCCCTTGAGTTTAAAAGGCCTTTGAAATAATAAAAGGGATGAAGCAGGATAGAAACAGTGAAATGATTTCTTGGAAAAGCTAAAATCAGGAGCAACAACTTTAAAATTTGAAAGTAGGCCATTTATAAGTGAAATTGGAAAATAGTAATCCTTTCAAAAAAAGATACGGTCGGTTCTGCTATAATGTGTGTTTCTTCAACAAGAATTGGCTATAATGCGATTGAAGAATTTTAGACCGTTATTTGTAGAATATGAACTTTCCTTACCTGTGTTAGTTTAAATGGTGCTGCTATTAAGTGATTTTCTTTAAATGTGGGGTCATACAGGAACAGAACTATTGCATTATATTGGAACTGACTGTAGTGAAAGTTTTTAACTTTGTTTCCAAAAGAATTAGTAATCTAGCAGTCAACTAAAGCTTTCTATAGATAAGCAGATTCTAGACATTGAGGGATATAGAGCAGAGGTTCATAGTGAGAATTAAGATACAGATCTAGAGGAATACTGGAAGAAGTTCAAGGGGGTGAATGACTGCTTGATGTTTTCTACTTAAATTTGTGTGTAGCTTTAATGATCTGTGTTAAAAATTTTTAAAAATGTTCGTGTTGAAACATTGAACATGGGGTTAGACAAAATTAAGTATGAAAAGGAATCAGATTTCATGTGATTTGTAATTGTTTTGGAGAAGTAGAGAGTATTTGGATCTTATGCAGATGCATTTTTGGTGAGGGAACGTAAAACATATTTTTACTGAAAGTATTTATTTTGTTGAGGTCAACCTTTTTAAACATGTCTTTCCTTCTTACTCCACCTCCACTTAGATACCTCCAGCACCTGCCAAACCAGATTTTGATGTTGCAAGAGAAAAGATGCAAAAGCTGGGTGAAGGGGAAGGCTCCATGTCGAAAGAGGAATTTAATAAAATGAAGCAAGAACTTGAAGCGTAAGCGATTGAGAAAAATGTCATCTTTTGATTTGTGACAAGTCCAATCTCAGCTGTTACACTCAAGTTGGAGTACAAGCAGAGATGGGAGCTGGTTTTAAATCTAATGCAAGGACAGGGAATAGGCTGACTAACAATGTGATTTTTCTTGTTGAAGTACGACTGCTGTTTGCATTAAATTTGGTCAGAAATTGAGTACAATTTTTAAGATGCTGTTTTAAAGCCAAATTTTGCCCAAGAATTATTGATTTTGTAAATATGACCTAGTCATTATTTTCACTCCGTCAAACATTTAATTTATGCAACAATTAGAATCAATAATTTGTGATTATCTAGTATAACTGATTCTCACTCTCTTCCTCTTTTTTTGGGTTTAGGGAGTACTTGGTTGTCTTTAAAAAGACTGTGTCCATCCATGAAGTCTTCCTTCAGAGACTTGCAGTTCACAGTGTGTTGGGCAAAGACCATAACTTCCACGTTTTCCTGGAATACGACCAGGATGTAAGGCACTTAAAAATGACACTTTCTTCCTTGAAAGCCTCTGAGGCAGAATGTTCTATCCTTGGCTTTATTTTTGGGTGGGAGGAATGTTGATGGTGAGAAGTGAGAGCTAATTCAGTTTCTCTAAACCAAGGTTCAAAAATTGATGACAACCAGTAGTTTTGTTTCAGATTGGTAGTACTGCAGGAAATGTCTTGGTCAGAACAGGTTTTAATTTAAATCTGACACGCTTTGATCTACAGAAGGAATTACTAACTTTAACACTTCTGCACAATGTAGTCCTATCCACTTCGTTGATGCATTAGCTTTTATTCATAATTGTTCCTTTGCCTCTTTGAATAATGCTACACAAAGGCTAATTGTGCCATAACAAGCGTTCTCTTTAAAGGCTATCCAATTAGTCTCACCCCACGCTCTTTCTCCCTTCCTCTGCACATGTCCCTTCTCAAGTATAATTAAGCAGTTCAAACAATTCCGTCTGCTGTGCTTCCATCAGCATATTCCAGATCATTGTGATGTACTGCTTTTTAACAAAAAAAACCCCTGGTTTTCAACGAACCAAAAAAAATTGAAAACTGGATGCTGGAAATCAGGAACAAAAAGAAATACAGAAATTGCTGGAAAATCTCAGCAAATCTGGCAGCAGCATTTGTGGAGAGAAAACAATTATCATTTCAGGTCCAGTGACTCTTATTCAGAATTGCTAGCAAGGAAAGGGTTGGTATTTATGCGGAAGATGTGGTGGGGAGAAGGGTGGAGTAAATAAAAGGAGATAGACAAAGTGGCTAAAGGTCAGTCTGGGAGAATGAATAGCTGCTAATGGGAATGATTAGCTAACAATGAGTTGTGTGCACAGACTGAGTGACCACCTTGCAGAACATGTTCTGTCTGGAAAAATGACCCAAGCTTCTAGTTGCTTCCCACTTCAACACGCTGTGGTTCCTGGCCAACACCGCTGTCTAAGGCTTGCTGCAGTGCTCCAGTGAAGTTCAGTGCAAGCTGGAAGAACAGCACCTCCTTTTCCAATTGGAAACTGTGCGAACTCCCAGACTCCATCTAGAGTTAAACAATTCTAGGGCTTGAGCAACTTCGCCCATGTTCTTACCCCAACCCCATCATGTGGACTGCTACCACACGCAACCCATTGTCAGCTATTAATCCCCATTAGCTATTCATTCTCCCAGACTGACCTTTTTATCTACTTATTTGTCTGTCCAATTGTTTCTCTCTTTTGGGCTCCATCTCCATTTATCATTTCTATTCTCCCTCCTACCCCCACTACATCCTCAGAAAAATACCATCCATTCTGAAGAAGGGTTACTGCACTTGAAGCGCTAACTCTGATTAGTCTCCACAGGTGCTGTCAGACCTACTGAGTTGTTCCAGTAATTTCTGTTTTTGCTCATAGCTGTGACTCTGCTGATTTTTGTAGTTATTGCTTTCAAAATTTTTTTTGCTGGGGAAAACATGCTTTTAGTAATTTCAGGTACTGTTTATATTAGAGGGAGTTAGCAGGAGAAGAAACATTTTGTGTTGTAGCTCTCCATACCAGTCTAACCAGTCTACTGACTATGAACTAATCTAATTGATGTCGAAGAGTGTGGTACTAGAATATGACAGCCGGTCAAGTAGCATCTGAGGAGCAGGAGAATCAATGTTTCGGGCACGTGCCCTTCATCAGGAATGAGGCTTGTGGGCCTAGGGGTCTGCGAGAGAAAGGGGAGGTCGGGGTGGGAGGTAGCTGGGAATGTGATAGGTAGATGAAGGTGGGGGAGAGGTTATAGGTTGGAGAGGAGGGTGGAGCAGATAGGTGGCAAGGAAGATGGACAGGTAGGACCATTCAAGAGGGTGGTGCCGGGTTGGAAGGTTGATACTGGGATAAGGTGGAGAAGAGGATGATTGATCTCATTGAAGTGGTTTGAAAGTTCTTACAGTCTCTGTCAAGACTGATTCCTTCATAGAGAAATTTGAACTTTGAATTGTTGGCTGACAGGTTAAGATTTTGTTTTTAAAAATCTTTACTGTATCAAAAGACTGAGCACATAATTGATTAAACACCATTTCCTTGCATAATTAGCTTTTGCGTTTTGAACTATAAACAGTTTCTTCTTAAGTGTCACTTAAAAATCACCGTCTCCTAGCTAGCAGCCTATGGTTTGTCTTGCTTCCATTTTACTTTCCCAGCCTTTCCCTCATTCAAAATCCTTTTTTATTCACTCATGGGATGTAGCTGGCTAGGCCAGCATTTATTGCCCATTCCTAGTTGCCATTGATGGTAATGGTGAGCTACTGCCTTGAACCATTGCAGTCCCTGTGGTGTAGGTAGACTCTTGTACAGTTAGGAAATATCAGGATTTTGACCCAACAATACTGAAGGGCTGGCAATTTATTTCCAGGTCGGGATTGGGAATAGCTTGGAAGGTAGTTTTTGGGCAGGGGTTTCCCATTTATCTGCTCCCCTTGTCTTTTTTTTAGGTGGTAGTGGTGTGGGTTTAGAAGGTGCTGTCTAAGAGTCTTGGTGAATTTCTGCAATGTATTCTTGTAGACAGTATACACTGCTAATACTGAAGTTGTGATGGAGACACTGAATGGCACCACACTTACAAACAGTCAAGCACACTGTATTGTCCTGGATGGTATAAAGCTTCTTATGTTGTTGGAGCTGCACTCACCCAGGCAAGTGGAGAATATTCAATCGCCCCCCCCTGACTTGCACCTTTTTTTAGTTGGTGGACAGGCTTTGGAGTTAGGGTTTAGATCCTCACAAACCTTTATTGAGTTCTTTGAGATGGTGACCAAACAGGTGAATAAGTGTAAAGCAGTTGATGTGTATTTGAATTTCAGTAAGGCATATGAAGTTCCCCATGGTAGACTACTGCACAAAATACAGAGGCATGGGATTGAGGCTGATTTAGCGGTTTGGATCAGAAATTAGCTAGTTGAAAGGAGACAGAGGGGTGGTGGCTGATGGGAAATGTTCATTCTGGAGTTCAGTTACTAGTGGTGTACTGCAAGGATCTGTTTTGGGGCCACTGCTGTTTTTATTTTTATAAATTAAATAGATAAGGGTGTAGAAGGATGGGTTAGTAAATTTGTGGATGACACCAAGGTCAGTGGAGTTGTGGATAGTGCTGAAGGATGTTGCAGGTTACAGAGGGTTATAAGCTGCAGAGGTGGGCTGAGAGGTGGCAAATGGAGTTTAATGCAGAAAAGTGTGAGGTGATTCACTTTGGAAGTAGTAACAGGATTACACAGTATTGGGCAATTGATAGGATTCTTGGTATTGTAGATGAGAAGAGGAATCTTGATGTCCAGGTACATAGATCTAGGTTGATAGGGTTGTTAAGAAGGCATACAGTGTGTTAGCTTTTATTGATAGAGATTGAGTTTCGGAGCCATGAGGTCTTGCTGCAGCTGTACAAAATGCTGGTGCGGCTGCACATGGAGTATTGCATACAGTTCTGGTCACCGCATTACAGGAAGGATGTGGAAATGTTGGAAAGGGTTCAGAGGAGATTTACTAGGATATTGCCTGGTATGGAGGGAAGGCTGAGGGACTTTATGCTGTTTTCGTTAGAGTTAAGAAGGTTGAGAGGTGACTTAAATGAGACACAGAAGATAATCAGAGGATTAGATAGGTGGACAGTGAGAGCCTTTTTCCTTAGATGATAGTTAGCATGAGGGGACATGGTTTTAAATTGAGAACTGATTGATATAGGACAGATGTTGGAGGTAGTTTCTTTACGCTGTACGAGGGGTATGGAATGCACTGCCTGCAACAATAGTAGACTCACCAACGTTAAGAGCATTTAAACGGTCACTGGACAGGCATATGGACGAGAATGGAATAGTGTAGGTTAGATGGGCTTCAGATTGGTTTCACAGGTCGGCGCAACTTCGAGGGCCAAAGGGCCTGTACTGTACTGTTATATTCTATGTTCTAGAGGTAAATTACTTGCTGTAGGATTCCTAGCCTTTGACCTGCTCTTGTAGCTGCAGCATTTATATGGTAGTCTATATGGTCATTCTAATCCCATTTTCCAGCACTTTGCTCATAGCCTTGTAAGCTTTGGCATTGCAAGTGCACACCCAAATATTTATGAAACATTATGAAAGTTTCTGCCTCAACAACCCTTACAGGCAGAGCGTTCCACATTCTCACCGCAGTCTGCCTGAATTTTCTCATATTTCCTCTAAACCTACTGCTCCTAAGCTTTAAAACTGCCCTGGTTATTGAGCCCTCCAACCAAGGAAAAGTTCCTTCCTGTCTACCCTGCCAATAGTTGTGTATGCTATGTTGTTTCTGATGTCTTAGTCAAGGTCTAGTTTAATTCCTCCTTCCCTTTCTAGTGGTAGGTAGAACAGGGTGGCTTGTTAGGCCATTTCAAAGGGTAGTAAACCGCACGTCATAGAGTCATAGAGATGTACAGCATGGAAACAGACCTTTCGGTCCAACCTGTCCATGCCGACCAGATATTCCAACTCTATCTAGTCCCACCTGTCTGCACCTGGCCCATATCCCTCCAAACCCTTCCTATTCATAAACTCATCCAGATGCCATTTAAATGTTGCAATTGTACCAGCCTCCACCACTACTTCTTGCAGCTCATTCCATACGCATGCCACCCTCTGTGAAAAAGCTGTCCCTTAGGTCTCTTTTATATCTTCCCCTCTCTCCCAAACTTATGCTGTCTACTTCTGGACTCCCCCCCACCCCAGGGAAAAGGCTTTGTCTATTTATCCTATGCATGCCCCTCATGATTTTATAGACTTCTATAAAGTCACCCCTCAGCCTCCGCTCCAGGGAAAACAGCCCACCCAAACCCCTCCCTATCGCTCAAATCCTCCAACCCTGGCAACATCCTTGTAAATTTTTTCTGAACCCTTCCAAGTTTCACAACATCCTTCTGATGGGATGACCAGAATTGCACGCAATATTCCAACAGTGGCCTAACCAATGTCCTGTACAGCCGCAACATGATCTCCCAACTCCTGTACTCAATACTCTGACCAATAAAGGATAGCGTACCAAATGCCACCTTCACTATCCTATCCACCTGCGACTCCGCAGGCTAGTGTGTGCAAGGACAGCTGGTTCCTTATATCGGAAGGATGTTTGTGAATCATTTGGGGTTTTACAACAATCCAAGGATGGTTTTACAAAGAACAGTACAGCACAGGAACAGGCCATTCAGCCCACTAAGACTACATCAACACGTGACCCCTTTCTAAACTAAAAACCTTTTGCCTCTGTGGTCTGTATCCCTCTATTCCCTGTACATTTATATCTATTAAGATGCCTCTTAAGCATTTGCTATTATATCTGCTTCCACCAATTCTGCTGGTTGTGCATTTCGGGCATTTTCCACCCTTTGAGTTTAAACAAAAAACAAACTTGCTTTTACCTTAAACCTATATGCCCTATTAACTGATATTTCTACCCTGGGAAAATGACTCCAATTATTCACTCTATTTGTGCGCCTCATGGTTTTATAACATTGTTAGGTTGTGCCACATCCTTGGTTAACTGAAAACAAACCAGTTGTTGTTAATATCCTCCAAACCAGGTAACATTCTGGTAAACTGTTTCTGTACCCTCTCCAAAGCCTCCCTCACCTCCTTGTGTGGTGGCCAATCCTGTACACAGTATTCCAAATGTGGCTTAACTAAAGTTCTATACAGCTGCAAAATGACTTGCTAACTTTTTACTTTGTGCCCTTTTGAAGGCAAGCATGCTGTTTTCTTGATCACCTTCTCCACCTGCATTGCCACTTTCAGGAACCTGTAGATCCATATGCCTAGATCCCTCTGGTGCTACTAAAAGTTCTGACATTTGCTGTATACTTACATCCTACTCCTAGATGTTCCAAAATGCATCACTTTGCCTTTATCTACATCGAACTCTATTATTTTGTGGCTGTCATTTGACATTTTTTAAGGCAATATTTTTATTGAATTTAAATTACTGTACCTTGCAGTGGTGGGATTGAAACCTCAACACAACCTGGCTCTCTGGATTACTAGTCCAAAGGCAATACCACTAGGCCATCACCACCTCTGGTACGGTGGTCAAAGAACCTGGCATTGGGAATGTTGTCCCACAGAGAACCACTGTCCTGCCCTTATTGCCAAACCCCTCTTTCCCTCACCACAACTCACTCCTTCCACCATCACTCACCCAGGATCTAGCAACAATAGTAGGCTTTTAGTAGTGCTGTACCAGTAACAGCTGCAATTTCCTCGATAACACTGTTCAGTAGAGCTTTGGCCTTTAGTCTGCTCCAGGGTCCTTTATCCTGACAGAAGGCTTTACACCGGCCTTTCTTGTGTCTAGCTGGTATGTGATGTGACAGGCCTTCTGAAACTGGTCTACACAGCTTTCCAATCAATAGTTGCAACTCCTGTCACCTCTTTCAAAAATGATTTTGTTTGAAACTGCAGTTAAAAGGCTGCTATATTAATCCTTGAATTGATCAATGGTATCTGCAGCCTAGAAGAGCAAATGCAGTGTCTAAAAGCCAATAAAGCGACAGGCACTTGTGTCCAAAACCTTTCTTCGTCATCCCCTGGGAATCTCGTTCTAATGCTGCTTGATTATTTAATGGTATCTTAAGAGTTCTGTTTTTGACTTGTGTGCCAAGAACGTTAGTCTGACTGCATTGTTAAAACTAACATCTTAATATATGGTGAATTACAGGCAGTCAAGTCTATCTCTATACATCTGTCAGACTTAAATATTGTACTTGTATGCAAATGTTGGCAGGGAGGAAACATTTATTTAAAAGTTGAATGTAATGAGTAACATTAAGATTCTATCACATCAATCCAAGTAGATGGCATGTTTGAAAGCCTGGCTGATCGTCAAGGGGTATGTAATGAGCAATTATTTTCACTTATTGAATTGGCACCAACTGACAAACCTGTGCAACTCTGTGGGGACCTTCAAAAAGCAAATTATTTCAGAGCACTGCACAGTGGGTGTTTTCAACTATTTATTCCAACAATTAAATGGTATCTGTATGAATTTTACTCCTTGATACCGAGCGCACAATATTACAGCATTTAAAGGTTCTGCTATCTGAATGTTCACTACGTTAATAAGGCTGGCATACATTAGCTAGTTCTTGCTCAAGAATATGCTAATGGGTTACTTCCTTAAGCTTTTTAAAAATATATCTATATATAAATACCCAGTGGCTTTTTAGGCCTGTCAGATATGTAGTTACCCACATAGTGTGCCTGGTGTGAACCAGACTAGCAGGGGATGGCAAGTTCTCTTTTGTGGCTCATTGGAAGCAGTTGAGGTTATGGGTTCAGGTCTCTTGCTAACACAATGCAGCACTAGTGAATGTTACCTTTTAAATAAGACATTAAGCCCTCTCCTACTGTCACTCCATCTGAGCTATACAAAGAGGAGCATGGGAGCTCTGTACCTGCTCCTGGCCCATATTTATTCTTCAACTGAAACCACTAAGCACATTTGTCATTGAGAGAGGTAGCTTTGCAGAAATTGGTTGCCATATTTTTATACTGCAAAAGTGACTACCAAACACTTAATAGGAAAAGTGTGGGAGCTTGAAGGATCATAACAAGCATCACAGACGTGCAAGGTCTTTCTTTTCAGTGTAGATATTGGATTTTTATAATAATTCAGCACTTTTCCTTAGTTTTGCAACTTAACCAGGGCAAGATTGAAATTCTGTTTCAGAATCTTGAGCATAATCATTTGTTACTCGTAGAATTATTCTTTGGCTGAAACTGAAGAAAATCAGAAAAGTGGAGAGTAATGGTAAGTGATGGTGTTTTTCAGACTGGCAGCAAATATAGTGGTGTCACTAGCAGTTGATATTAGGACCACTGTACTCTGCTTTGTATTCATAACCTGGACTTGAGTACACTGGGCATAATTTTAAAATTTTGCAGATTGTATAAAACTTAAATGTAATAAACAATGAAGATAGTAGATAATTTTAGGAAGTGTCGCCTATTGAGGTCAGGCACATAGCTAACGAAATTTAAGAGGGAAGTGTGATGTAATATGTTTTAGTAGGAAGAATGAGTGGGGCAATATGAACTTAATGGTAGGATTTTAAAGCTAGTGCAGGAATCTAGAAACTTTGAGGTATATGTCCCAGCATTCTGGTGTACAAGTTGAGAAGACTTAATAAATATGGGCTTCTTCACTTTATTAATAGTGAGAAAAAGTGTAAACATTAAGTAGTTATGCTCACTAGTTTGGTTTCAACTAGGGTAATGTTCAATTCTACTTTAGGAAGTATGTGTAAGCCTTGAAAATGGAGGAGAGATATTAGTTGTGGGATTTCAGTTCTGTGGAGAGAATGCAACTAATTCTGCACTTGAGGGAAAAGTTGAGATTTGATAAAAGTATGCAAAATTGAATGTTTTGATACATTAGAAAAGAAGCTACTTGCTACAAGCATCAGTTGATAGTCCAAGGACACTGATTTTTGCAAGTGTTTGGCAAAATAATTCAATGCAATTCAAAGATGTTTTTTTAAAACGCTATCAAGTTTAACGTAGAATGCTCCCCGTGACTTTTGAAAGGAAATAGGATATTTTCTTGATTGGGAGAGGTGGGTGGAAATTGCATAGCTATTGGGATGGAGCTTAGAAATGAGATGTCTTGGATGACTGAATCGATTAGTCAGTACAAGCACAATAGGCAGAACGGCCTGCTTCACATTGCATCATTTTGTGATTTCCTTCAGTTAGTGCTTTTGTTATTTTTTGTGAAAAATATACAGTAATTATAGCACCGAAGGAAGCCATTCGACACATTGTGCTAGTTCTTTTAAACAGTTGACCAGTTAGTCCCAGTATTCCCGTTCTTTTCACAGCCCAGCAATTTTTTTCTGTCTATATAGTGATTCACTTGAAATGGGTTTTTTTTTTAGAAAGGCACTTGAGGATTGACAGGTCTACTCTACTGTTAACTTGACAAATTAATGCTAACATTATTTAATACCTATGCATAATTTCATAAATTGGGGCTCTAGACCTCATGTTTAATCCACAAAGTTGTTGAAAATACCAGACAATCTTAGCAGGCCTGACCACATGAGATTTGAAACTGGGTTAATGTTTCAAGTCTGACTGTTCTTCAGAGCCAAGGAATCTTATTAACCCTGTTATTCTGTCCACAGATGTGGCCAGACCTGCTGAGGTTCTCCAGCATTTTCTCTTTTTACTTCAGATTTCTAGCATCTCAGTCTATGCTTTTGTTACAGTGAGATGATATTCTGGGCTTAAAAATACACAATGTCTGTTTCTGCCAGAATCCAATAACTTCAAGTTTCATCCTCAAAAATAAGTGGTGATTTCATAGATGAACAGAGTGGGAGGGATCTCATGCCAGTTTTTGAATCTGTGCTAATGTTTCTAAGCACATCCTGTAAACTGAGCTTCCGCTGTCTACTGGAAAAAGCTGTTCTCAAGCTCAAAGTCCTTCAGGTCCGCAACTTTGCCCTATTCAAGTAAATCATTGTTAATTTGTATTTGACCTGATTATAACCACCTTCTGTTTGTATCTTAGCTAAGTGTCCGAAGGAAGAACACAAAAGAGATGTTTGGTGGATTTTTGAAGAGTATGATGAAAAGTGCTGATGAAGTACTCGTCTCTGGAGCCAGGGTAACTTTGGCATTAACTCACTTTTAAGGAGTATAGAAATTTGGGATATAAATATAACTTAGATAATGCCATTTATATTCAGACAAAACTTAAATTTATAAGACAACATTTTTTTTTGACAAGCTAGTGTCAACTTTTGAGTGACATTTTTGAGGTTGTTAAAATCCATCCTGTCATAGGCTCGGAGGCCCAAATAGCAAGCTACTGTTTCTGTTTTTTCTCTGTTTCTAATTGCCTCACTATCACAGCTGGAGAAAGTGAGGACTGCAGATGCTGGAGATCAGAGCTGAAAATGTGTTGCTGGAAAAGTGCAGCAGGTCAGGCAGTATCCAAGGAGCAGGATTCTCCTGCTCCTTGGATGCTGCCTGATCTGTGCTTTTCCAGCAACTCACTATCACAGCTGCCATATCAGTGACTGGTTGCCACCAATTCCACCCACAAAAGTAGGACAAAAGTATATTAACCTCTATGGATATGACCATCAACTTCTGCACACTAATCAAATTTATCAATTCATCAAAAATAAGCCAATATAAACCTGCCTCTCGCATCTCCATTTTAAAAACTTCCTCCTCTCAGGTTAAACCTGTGCCCTCTACTATTTAAGCCCAGACGTTTGTGAACAAGACTCTGCCTCTCACTAGTTTTATATACCTCTATCAGATCACCCCTCAGTCTCTTACTGCATTTAATTATTAGTATTTACAACACCAAATTAGATCCTTTTTTTTGCTTCACAAGCCTCTTCCCATTCCTTTTCATCTGACTTTACAATCTTTCCTCTTATTCCCTTCTTCCTCCTGTTTATCTCACTTCACTTAATCTAACTGTGCCAGCATATTCAAGCAAAGGCTTGAATAAAGCAGGACAATGCCAACAGATCCCATGGGTCAAATGTACTGTTTCTGTGCTGCTAAATGCTATGCAATGTTACTGTAGATTAAGCAGCGTTCCACTGTAGTTTAGCAATTTGACTGTGCCAGAGCTGTCTGAAGCTGGATATCTTTGGAATATGCATGCCCAGTTTAGGCCCTAATGAAGGGAGCGAGTGAGGACTGCAGATGCTGGAGATCAGAGTTAAGAATGTGATACTGGAAAAGCGCACATATCTGGCAGCATCTGAGGAGCAGGAAAGCCAACGTTTCAGGCTTATGTCCGAAAAGTTGATTCTCTTGCTCCTCTGCTGCCTGACCTGCTGTGCTTTTTCAGCACCACACTCTTGAAGAGTTTCTAATGAAGCCTGGTTTCCCACATCCGCTTGGAACTTTAGCACCTGTAGTCAAGGCTGTTTCAAGAGGGGAATTCTGATATGCACTATTTTAATGTGGGCCATAGAAATGGATATAGGACACGCTGCTTTTTCATGAATATTCTATCATTCAATTTTTAGATATGGTAAATCTAACTTCTCTCCAGTTTGGTTCCATTGTGCTTGATAGTTTTGCCTAGCAACAGTCAATCTCCCTTCATTCTGAAATAAATTTATATGACCATCGAACTTTTAAAGTTGAGATGTCTGTGGGGTGGGGTTTTGAGATTTCCACTTGTCTTTTAGCAGAACATCTTGACATCTCACTTGAATGGACTTATTCTAATTTTATGCTTGACACTAGGGTCATAATTTATAATATGCAAAATTCAATTCAAAGTGGCTAGAATGTGGAACTTGTTACCACCTCAGGTGGTTGAGGAGCATAGACTGAATGCAGTTAAGATGGAAACGAGAGAAACAAGTGTTGGGGACACTTTTTAGATGTAATAATGAGAGGAGACTTGTGTCAAGCACAAAACTGACCCAGACCTGTTGGGTGTGCAGTCGTCTGCTGTACCATACATGTTTCTCAAAGTAACCTTTTTTTTTCCTTTGTGCAGGATGCCGATGAGTTCTTTGAACATGAGAAGACATTTCTTGTAGAATATGGCGTCAAAATTAAAGACTCAGCAATAAAGGCAGAAAAAATGACTAGAGTTCACAAAAGTATGTGTCAGTCTGCCTGTTTATATTTCACTAGCTTTTGTTTTATAAATAGCTTTTATGCAGTTTTCTTCTTCTTAAAAAAAAAATAGAGTTGACTGCCAACCCTGCTTATTTTGATTGGCGCTGTCTGTTTCTCCAGATGTTTCTGATGATTACCTTAGTTTATCCTCTTCCTTGAATGAACTTGCAATAGACAATAAAGCTCCACTGAACAAGTAAGTCCTTTTCTCATCTACATGATCATATCCTGGTTGAGCCTGAGAAGTGATGTGCCCTCGTTGCAAACTCCCACAGACTTGTTTCTTGTTTCTTTTTCCTTTTTTTAAAAAAAAGAAATGAAGTATTTTCAGATGCCCTGGAGTAGCATTATCTACTTGTCTCTAGTCAAGAAGGTAGTGAGATGAGCTTCTGCCTTGAATCAATGCAGTCTGTGTGTTGAAGGCACTTCAATAATCCCATTCAGTAGATGTTCTAGGATCTTAACCAGCAATGCTGTAACAATTGCAATGTATAGTGTGGCTTTTCAGAATTGGTGATGGTATTACCATGTAATTGCTGTCCTTGTCCTGTTTGGTTCTTTTGAGGTATTTAGAGAGTGTTGTCCCAATTGTTGTAGTATGTCCTGGAGACAATGTACATTGATGATAATGAAAGGTTATGGATGTTCAAGATAGATGGGCTAGCAATCAAGCATTGAGTTTTCTTTTGCCCTAAAAGTTGCAAGTATAAAAGTGCCTCAACTGTAAGGAGACCTTTTTGAAGGAGCTGTAGAGTTTGGGTGACCTGATTTGGGAAAGAGCAAGCTAGGTTAGAATATTACAGTGCAGTACAGGGCCTTCTGCCCTCTGGTTTCACAGGTTGGCACAATTTGAAGCCCATCTAAGTTACACTATTCCATTCTCGTCCATATGTCTATCCAATGAGCATTTAAATATTCTTAAAGTTGGCAAATCTACTATTGTTGCAGGCAGGGCATTCCATGCCCCTACTATTGTCTGAGTAAAGAAAGTGCCTCTGACATCTGACCTATATCTATCACCTCTCAATTTAAAGCCACGTCCCCTCATGCTAGCTATCACAAAATGAGGAAAAAACCTCCCACTGTCCCCCCATCTAACCCTCTGCTCATGTCTCTATCAAGTCACTTCTCAACCTTCTCTCTAACAAAAATAACCTGAAGTCCCTCAGTCTTCATAAGACCTTTCCTCCATACAGGGCAACATCTTAGTAAATTTTCTCTGAACCCTTTCCAAAGCTTCCACATCCTTCCTCTAACATGGTGACCAGAACTGTACGCAATATTCCAAGTGCAGCTGCACCAGAGTTTTGTACAGCTGCACCATGACCTCATGGCTCTGAAACTCAATCCCTCCACCAATAAAAGCTAACACACTGGAGGCCGCCTTAACAGACCTATCAACCTGGATGGCAACTTCCAGGGATCTTTGCACATGGACACTGCAGTCTCTGCTCGTCTACACTACCAAGAATCTTACCATTAGCCCAGTACTCCTTTTTTTTAATTTCTGTTGCTCCTTCCAAAGTGAATCACCTCCCACTTCTCCACATTAAACTCCATTTGCCACCCCTTGGCCCAATGTTGCAGCTTATCTATGTCCCTCTAACCTGCAACATCCTTCGGCACTATCTGCAACTCCACCAACTTTAATGTCATCCACAAATTTACTAACCCATCCTTCTATGCCCTCATTCAAGACATTTATAAAAATGACAAACAGCAGTGGCCCCAAAACAAATCCTTGCAGTACACCCAGGACCCGAGGATGAGCATTACCATCAACCACCACCCTCTCTCGTCTTTCAGCTAGCCAATCTCTGATCCAAACCCCTAAATCACCCTCAATCCCATGCCTCTGTATTTTGTGCGATAGTCTGCTGTGGGGAATCTTATCAAACGCCTTACTGCAATCCATATGCAGCACATCAATCACTTACCCCCATCCACGTGTTTGGTCACCTTCTCAAAGAACTCTAAGGTTTGTGAGGCACGACCAACCCTTCTCAAAACTGTGTTGACTATCCTTAATTAACTTATTCCTCTCCAGATGATAAATTCTCTCTCCTATAACCTTTTCCAACACTGTACTCCGAACTAAAGTAAAAGCTCGCTGGTCTATAATTGACAGGGTTGTCTCTACTCCCTTTCTTGAACAAGGGGACAACGTTTGCTATCCTCCAGTCTTGTGGCATTCATCCTGTAGACAATGATGACCTAAAGATCAAAGCCAAAAGCTCTGCAATCTCCTCCCTAGCTTCCCAGAGGATCCTAGGATAAATCCCATCCAGCCCAGGGGAATTATCTATTTTCATACTTTCCAGAATTGCTAACACCATCTTGTGAACCTCAATCCCGTCTAGTCTAGTAGCCTGAATCTCAGTATTTGCCTCGACAACATTCATTTTCCAGTATGAATACTGATGGAAAATATTCATTTAGCGCTTCTCCTATCTCCTCAGACTCCATGCACAACTTAAAAGGTGTCTAAGTAGAAATACAAAGGGGGAAGTGAGCTGGAAGGTTCATGTATACAGTACAGAAGAGGTCCTTCAGCCCATCAAATCTATGCCACCAATCATTCTGCATAATAATTAGAGAGCAAGAATTTGGGGCTTGAAAGTTGTTCCTCTGTGATATGTGTAGCATAGACAGCATTCAGCAGGTTTAAATTGGGAGTGGCAAGTGTTTCTTTTAATTTTTATATTCATTACCGGGTTAGCCCTTTGTATCAAACAAAATTATTGTTGAAGAGAAAAATAATGTGAGGAATACAAATTATTCTTAATGAATGAAAATGTGATTTCTCTTTCTAGCTACTACATGAAGCTTTCAGACCTGTTTGAAAAGCTCAGGGTAAGTCTGGATTATTTCAGTGCTAATTAAAAAAAATTGCAAACAATAACTTGGACATAAGTTTAAAAGTTGCATGTTATTCATAGGGATTCACTATTGTTTTGTAGTGCTTTGCTTAAGGAAAAGGGTGCATCTGTCCCACCATTCTGGTAGCTGACAGGTGACCTATAACAGAGCATTTGACTTGGAAGGAGTAGGCTATTTGGTCCTTCCAGTATGCTCCACAAGAATTGTAAGTCTTAGCTCCATATCTATGATACCCTTGACCAAACTAATCTGTCAAACTACAAATATTGGATGACTAGATTTGCTTTACTTGCCACAACCTCCTTAATGATTTTAGGAATTGATGCCAAAATGTTGGCTGGTACTTCAGTGTTACATAAAGGTGAGATCACAATGAGCAGATGATGGTTTGAATACTAACTTCAGATGAAGCAACTCCTTTGCTAGTTCACTTATTTTTGAATAATGTTACTAAAAATCTCAAACTTTGATTGTATTAATCTGAATCTTCACAAGTATTGCTGTCATTGGAAAATCTCTACTTCATGAATTTTTCATTCGCTTAACTGGGCAAACCAATTAAGTGGTATGGTTTCTTGATTGATTTGAGAAATTTAGTTCTCTGGTTATTTATTCACATCCTCGCTGAGAATCAACGAACAGTTGTTGTAAGATTGGAGTTAGTGAAACCCTCAGAGAAAGATGGCAAGAGTTAATTTACTGCTAATTTTTTTTTGCCATCTTTCACTTTGTAAGTTGCAGAGCAGTTACTGAGAAATCCTTTAGTGAGCCTTCATGGCTTGTAAAAAACAAAAAGTGCGAATGAGTTATAAGTTGCAGGATGCAATGAGAATATTGAAGGGTTTAAATGTTTTTGGTTTGATGTAGTAGTTTTGTAATCCCTGTTGAATCTGGACAGAACAGTTTGTAGGAATAATAACCATGGTTACTGTAGTCTCCTGGACTTTGATTTCCATTTCCTGAGGTTTTTGCCTATTTGTGTCTGGGTTCTTATCTGTTTTTGCCTTTCCTGGGAGGTTCCTTTGCCTCCAACTGGTTTGTGGGCTAATGTGGTGCTTCAGGCATCTCAACAAATGGGGCAGGCATTTCTGTCTGTTATGCATGTCATTTTAAAAGGCTAAGCTTTGTTTCCTGAATCAAGGGAGGAAAAAGCTGAGGAACATCCAAAGTAATTGGAAAGAGCCAAGGAAGACCATGCGAAACGTCAGCTGCACTGAAGATGTGCCATGTCCATTTAGGAAAGGAGACCATTTGGCCATCACATCTGCTGCAATCAATGAAGATCTGATGACACTAGTCCCATTTTCCAGCTCTAGGCCCATACTTGTGGAACCTATGGCATTGCAAGTGAATGAGCGCAGCAGGTCCGGCAGCATCCAAGGAGCAGGACAATCGACATTTCGGGCATAAGCCCTTTAGGAAACGGGACTTGTGTCCGAAGCGTCGACACTCCTGTTCCTTTGATGCTGCCTGACCTGCTGTGCTTTTCCAGCAACACATTTTTCAGCTCTGATCTCCAGCATCTGCAGTCCTCACTTTCTCCCAATGCAAGTGAACATCTAGTTACTGAGGTGTGTTTTGATCAGAATACTGTAAATCTGGTTGCACAGGAACTTAGGAAGGAAAGGGAGAAGGAAACTGAAGCCTTATTTTTAAGAAAAGTAAAGGACTTGGTTAAGTGCAGGGTTCCAGCACACTGGCACAATATGACGTAGGCTCTTTAGGAGTGAGACTGGGAAATGTAAATGGATCCAGCTCTCCACTGTCCAAATTTAAATTGTCTTGACTGAAGGATTTTTTTGTTGTTCAGTAAATATTTTTAATGGATATGGAACAAAAGTGTATCAATGGAGTAGTGAAACTGAAATGCTGAGATTTAAATGAATACTGGAACAGGTATAATGAGATGAGTAGCTGCTTCCCTTCCTTCTGTGTCTATCCAGTGAGGTGTTCATGTGTGTTTTATAATCATCAAACAAACTTTTTTTTTGGTGTAACTCTGTATTTTCTTTGCTACTGTCCATACCTGATGCTTGCTTTGAGCAAGAGTCAAGATTTAAATTTGAGGGCACAATCTCTTCCTTACTGAGCCCTTATACGTTTATGCCCAGTGTGGTGGTTCTCAATTTAAGCAAAGGAAATTCCAATGCTCTACATGTGAAAACCCATGTCCTAATGGCAACAGTTTTGAATTTATTAACTGAAGAAAGTGTACTGAACCAAACTGACAGGTGGAGGCATAGCTCATACTTGTACCATGAGTGCAGAGAAGTTCATTCATGATCCTTCATAGTTTCTGTTCCAGATGTTGCAATAGAGCTAATGCTAAACTGCCTATCTAGACCAGATTTGGACCCACAATGACTAATTAGTTGCCAGTTTTTGCTGGTTACTGAATTTTTAACAATTAATTCATGTGCAAGACTCGGTGAAAACGGCTGACCGAGTAGATCAAGAAAAGGACTTTCAGGAAATTTTATCTCTAGGTAAAGTGGTTCAGTTCCTTGATCTGTCCCATTTGCAACTCATGCAGTTATATTGTATGGGTCCACAGGGGTATGTGAGCAGAAGCTTTCATCGAAGAAACAGTTCCTGCTGAAAAGACTGTGTGCAAAACCAAAAAAGCTCCTCCAATGGAGAAACCAGAGGCTGTCAAATCTCATCTTTTCAGGATTTGGTCATCATCCGAGAGATGAGTGAGCGATAGCAGCATAGTGGATGTCTACATTAGTTAAACCTTCAACCAGGTTGAATAAAGTCTGAAACAATTGGATGTTATCTCAGGTCTGGTATTATTGCCATTCAATCCTCTAGGTTCAGCCCTCTGAAATAAACTATTTGCCATGGAAACAATAATTAAAACTTCTTTCCAGTGCAAAACAAATTCACATATACATCACTGACAAAGCTACTGTTTATTACCGCGACTGTAGTTAAGCAACAGAAGATGGTGGGTGACTTCAAAGTGTTACTGTCTGTGGTGAAAGTGTTCCTACAATCTCTTAAAGGGAAATCTTGGAACTTCCTACTTACCACTCTTTTTTATTGTTTTGTGTATGAATTGGACGTGGTACCATGCATCTGTTTTTGTTCTAGATGTAGTACGTGCATTTGAGGGGTAATTTAAATACCTTGATGAATTGCTGCAGTGTGTCCAATAGATGGTACACAATGCAGTCACTGTTCTTTTTGAAGGTTTGCCATCATGCAAACCAGCAAACGGGCTACACAAAACAAAAAGAAACACTTCATCCACACTCTAACATATGGAGTGATTTTTAGGTTATTGCCTGAAGAGCTGATCAACCACCTCTGTCCTTGCTCCTACATCAGCTAACTACTCTTAACCATACCGATGATTTATTATTACTGAGCACTTATTACAGCTTTTTTTGATGGACAGTGGAATTTGAACTTAAAATTACATGTTTAAATTTCTGGTTTGAATTGACCTGATGGTTAAACTGGCTTATTAACAAAAGATCCTTTTTTTAAATGATTTATTTCTTTCTCTTTCCACACCCCCACCATTCACAGAAAGTAGAAGGAAGAGTGTCAAGCGATGAAGACTTGAAGATGACAGAACTGTTAAAATATTATATGAGGGATATACAGGCAGCAAAGGTAATATAACTGAGGCATGTGACTTTGCCTCTAGGTTTGTAATTCTGGAAGCCATCCTAGATTTCAGGATTTGTTTCTAATATTTCATGAACTATTCTGTTCAGCCCTTGCCAGGTTTTCTGGCAGTTAAATAATGGTGCTATGATTTTGTTTTTTGTTAAAGTAAATAGGGACTATGATTGCTGTTTATCCTCCCTGTGTGTATTTCCTTGTAATATGGATATTTTTGAGTTTTCTTTTAAAGATTAGATTTCCTACAGTGTGAAAAAGGCTCTTTGGCCCAACCAGTCCACACCAACCCCCTGAAGAGCAACCCACCCAGACCCACTTCCCAATGACTAACACACCTAGCACTATGGGCAATTTATCACGGCCAATTCATCTTTGGACTGTGGGAGGAAACCCATGCAGACACTGGGAGAATGTGCAAACTCTACACAGACAGTCGCCCGAGGCTGGATTTGAACCCGGGACCCTGGTGCTGTGAGGCAGCAGTGCTAACTACTAAGCCACCATGCTGCTAAGATCATCTCGCAATTTTTAAATTAAATTGATCTTTATCGGAATGAACAAAAATACATTCAACAACTCATCCTTGTGCTTCTACCATAAGAGTTAGGAGCAGAAGTAGTCCTAAAGCCATCAAGTCTGCTCAATCATTCAGCGAGATCATGGCTAATATAAGTTGCTCCATTCCACTTCCCTGTCTGTCTTCCCAAAACCCCTAATACCCTTACTGACTTTAAAAATCTGCATAGCTCTTCCTTGAATAAACTTAATGTACTGACTTCGGCTGCCCTCTGTGACAAAGAACTTCACAGATTATCTTCCCTTAGAAGAAATTCCTCCTTTACCTGTTTTAAATGAATAATTCATTTTTTGAGATTAGTGGTGTAGGGAGGGTCATTGAATATTTTCAACACCTGAGGTAAATTGACACCCTTAATAGTCAGGACTCAGTATCAGGGTATAGGTAGGAAAATAGAGTTGAGGTCACGAGCATCTTGAATAGTGGCATAGGCTAGAGGAGCCATTTGGCTCCATTCCTTATCCTAATTACTATATTCATATGAACCTTACAGCATTAGAATGGGAATCATCATTATTATCTAAGTTTTTTGGAAGAATTATCCAGCTATTCCTATACCTCTATTATTTTCCTTTCACCCTATAAAACTTTTATTTTCAAGTTTTAATCCATTTTCCTTAGTTTAATCTGCTTCCACTACCCTTTACAATGGTGTATTTCAATGCTGTATTTGGAAAGAGATAAAATTTTAAAAATCCTAATTTCCATTCTACTTCTTAACTAAATACTGATTCTTAGTCAAAGTCCTTTTTTTGGATTCTCTTCCTTAAGCTGACTTACTCTGCCAAAATTCCTAATAATCCCAGTGTTGCAATATGGCCCTTGTGACTAGGATAACAGCAAATTACTGCAGATGCTGGATTCTGAAACCAAAAGAGAAAATGCTGGAAAATCTCAGTAGGTCTGGCAGCATCTGTAAGGAGAGTAAAGAGCTGAAGTTTCAAGTCAGTCTAACCCTTTGTCACAGCTTTGACAAAGAGTCAGTTAGACTCAACGTCAGCTCTTTTCTCTCCTTACAGATGCTGCCAGACCTGAGATTTTCCAGCATTTTCTCTTTTGGCCCTTGACTAGTTTGGAAGCATTGCATCATATTTAAGAGCAATAGGAACACTTTTATTATTTCATTCATAGCTACACAATATTTCTTCAACACATTGTTAACAATTTCCAGCTAGTGGATAGTCCTCTGGTTTTGTTTTTGGCGCAACTTAAGAGCATTGTAATGTTTCCCCTCAGAGTTGCCGCATGTTCCAAGCGTAAAGACTGTAAAGTATTCTCCAAAAATGGGCTGCATTTTCAACTTTAGCTTAGCTACTGGCACTCAATCCTCTTAAAGCTTAGAATTAGAAGTCATGGGTTCAAAACCCCTTTAGAAATTTAAATACCCAATCTAAATTTATACTTCAATGCTACATTGCCAAGTGATGCCTTCACAAGTAGACATAAAAGATCCTATTTTGAAGAAGATTAAGTTAATTTTTCCCTGCCAGTCAGTATTTATCCTTAACTGAAATCACCACAGCAGATTATCTGGCCATTATCCTAGTTCTGTTGATGGTAGTTTGCTTGTGCAGTTTGTCTGTTTTAAAATTATAGATTTAAATAAAATTTATAGCATTCCTTTTCAAGGGATTGGTCTGATTCCAAAGCTATCTGTGAAATTCAAACTATTGAATCCAGCAGTTTATCAAGTATTGTTTAAGTTTTCAGATTGGTAAACCAGGATATCACCGGTAATATGAAGTGATCAGGCACCCCTGGCCTCACTGCAAAGATTATCTATGGTGCATTGCATTTCATTATGGAGTCAACAGTGGTATTAGTATTCCAGATAAATTATGTAACAAAACAAAATTTAAGCCAAAAGGGTTTTTGATGTAATTCCCTTCCTGGTATTTGAACATCCTAGTCTAACTTACATTAACCCAGATTTCAACGAGGCAGAATATTTCTCTCATTTTAACTTCTAATTCCTCCTTAGATTGTGCCCTCTGCTCTGGATTCCTTTTAGTGTAGAGCTAGGCCACAAGGGACTTTTTCTCAGTGGGTAGTGGAAATCTAGAACTGTCTTGCAAATAGACATGCTGAATAAAGCATTGAGCCTAAGAGTTGGGAGGTCATGTTGCAGCTGTATAGGATATTGGTTAGACCACTTTTGGAATATTGCATGCAATTCTGGTCTCCTTCCTGTCGGAAGGATGTTGTGAAACTTGAAAGGGCTCAGAAAAGATTTACAAGGGTTGGAGGATTTGAGCTATAGGGAGATGCCGAATAGGCTGGGGCTTTCTCCCTGAAGCATGGGAGGCTGAGGGGTGTCCTTTTTAGAGGTTTATAAAATAAGGAGGGGCATGGATAGGATAAACAGACAAGGTCTTTTCCCTGGGGTGGGGGAAGAGTCCAGAGCTAGAGGGCATAGGTTTAGGGTGAGAGGAGAAAGATATTCGAGACCTAAGGGGCGACTTTTTCATGCAGAGGGTGGCGTAAGCATGGAATGACCTGCCAGAGGGAGTGGAGGAGGCTGGTACAATTGCAGCATTTAAAAGGCATCTGGATGGGTATATGAATAGGAAGGGTTTGGAGGGATATGGGCCAGGTGCTGGCAAATTGGACTAGGATAGCTTACGATATTGGATCAGCATGGATGAGTTGTCAGAAGGGTATGTTTTTGTGCTGGACATCTCTCTGACTCTATAACAACAATAATGAGCAAACCAAGGTAAATAGACTTAACCAATCCAACTTGATCTGATTTAAATGGCAGAACAGTAAGGGGCTGAACTGCTGCCTTCTGTTTGAACAGCATTGTAAAATTGAGGATTACAAAGTTTAATTTAATGACCTGCATTTAGACTGTACAATTGGCACTGAATTCAAATAGCTGTATTTTATTAAAGTATATTAATGCAGTACTTTTCTATTAATCCAGGATCTTCTGTACAGGAGAGCAAGGGCTCTTGTTGATTATGAAAATGCCAACAAAGCCTTAGATAAGGCTCGAATGAAGGGTAAAGACGTGAAACAGGCAGAGCTCCAGCATCAAATGTGTGGTCAGAAATTTGAAAAGCTTTCAGAGTCTGCAAAGCAAGGTACAAGATCCTAAATGTCTAAGGAAATACTTTGTCACAATGTAAGGATGAAGATTAAACTTCGTTCTTCTGTTTTCAGAACTGACTGCATTCAGAGCCAGGCGAGTGGGAGCATTTCGAAAAAACTTGATTGAAATGACTGAGCTGGAGCTGAAACATGCCAGAGTGAGTAATACGCAATGGACCTGACTTTGTTTATTGTATAAGAGCACATGCCAGCACTGTCAACTATTACCCACAGCCTATTGTTAATATTTGCATCCTGAGATTTACCCTTTTCATCCAAAAAACTGCTTGCAAGTGTACTGCAAGAACATCAAATTATGCTGAGATCAAGTTCATTTTTTTGTGCAACAAGCATAAAACTGCACCAGGGGGCGATATTGTAGTGAGTGAAACTACAACTTTTGCTCCTCTACTCAAAAGGTCCATTTTTTTTTGTGTATCTAATGCACAGTTCTGGACTCTGCACCCATATTCCCTTTGTATTAAGGATCATTCTCTGTTATTTAACACATTAACTTCATGCCAGCTTTCTGTAGAAACAGTCTAGCTAGACTCTCTTGCCCTTTTCTGCAAGTTCTTTCCAATTGTTAATTATTTGAGCTAACTCCTCCACTCTCTGTTCCAAATCATAATATTTTTTAAACAAAGTGATGTAGCTGCCAGAGGAAGTGGTGGAGACTGGTACAATTGGAACATTTAAAAGGCATCTGGATGGGTGTATGAACAGGAAGGGTTTGGAGGGATATGGGCCGGGTGCTGGCAGGTGGGACTAGATTGGGTTCGGATATCTGGTCGGCATGGACGGGTTGGACCAAAGGGTCTGTTTCCATGCTGTACATCTCTGACTCTGTGGTTATTTTATATATCGCCTTAATTCAGAATCCTCTTCTCAGCCGTTCCATCAATGGGAACCGTAATGATTTTGAACATCTGTATTAGATCTCCCCCCAACTTTCTCTAATGAGAATAGCCCTAGATTCTACAATCTAGTTGAATAACTGAAGTCTCTCATCCTTGGATTCGTTCTGTTAAATCTCTTCTGTACTCTTGCCAAAGCTTTTGTAAATATCCTAAAATGTGACAAGGGTTGGGCACAATACTCCAGTTGGTATCAAATCAGTTTTCTCAATACCACCTTCAGTCATTTATGAACATGTATTCATAGGTCTTTCTCTTCCTACCCCAGTTTGTGAATTTTACCTTTTTAGTAGTCTTGTATGCGTCTTCAAAGAGGAGGTAATGCAGTTACAGTGAAGGTAATTCCCTCAAACGGGAAAGGCAGAACAACCAAATCCAGCACGCTTTGTTTGTGAAAGGAGGTAGAAATAAGATTAAAGGAAAAAATGTGCTTATGACAAGTATCAGAAAATAAAATTGAGAACCCTGGGGAATAATCGGTTCAGACAAAAGGTGAAAAAGCAAATAAAGCAGGGGGGAATTGAGAAAAGACTATCAGCCAATATAGAGATGTCCCAAAGTTGTCTTTGGCCACCATAAATAGTAAAAGGAGAACTGGTGCTAATTTAGGGAGCAGCAATGGGATTTAAAGCTGAAAGCATAACTGGGGTGTTAAATGGTAAAGACAAATGCAAAGAAAAAGATGGTGACAGAGGAGAAAACTCTGTTCCTAGAATGATTTGAAGTTGATAAGGCAGAAGTGTTGGATAGACTGCTGAATTTAATGAGGCACCACGACTGGATGAAATGTATCCGAGGATTTTGAGAGTAGAAATTGCAGGGCAGTAGCCGCAACCTTTGTCTTCTCTGGATTCAGGGAAGGTGCTAGAAGACTGGAAAATTGTAAAGAGTATGAATTTATTCAAAACAGAACTGTAAATCTAAGCCCAACAATTGCAGACCAGTTAGTTTAACTGCAGTGATGGGGAAGCTTCTAGAGACCATTATTCTTTGTAGAATTGCTAGTTACGTGGAAAAATGTGGGTTGATTTTAAAAAGTCAGCCTGAATTTCTAAAGGGGAAATCGTGTTTAGCCAACTTGCTGGAGCTTTTGAAGAAGTAACAACAGGCTCATTGAGGGAATGCTGTTTAATGTAGTGTGTGTGGACTTTCAAAAGGCATTTGAGTACCACAACGGACTTGATGAAAGTTAAGGGTCAGGAACACAATTGGTACAAAATTGATAGGAAATAGTAATCATCAATGGGATTTTTTTAGGGTGAAGGACTCTCTCTCTTTTTTTTTCTTTCCTGGTGTACATTGATGATCTAGATCTGCAAACTCTGAAATAATCCCGTGCATGCTGGTACTAAACTTGGCAAATTGGAAGCCGAGGAGGATTGTGCAGAGCTCCAGAAGGGTGTAGACAAATTGGATAGGTTACAGATAGGTTTACGTGCAGAGTTGTGAAGGAATTTAATAGGAGCATTGAAATACAATAGAATTGTACCTCTTTAAGGGGAGCGGAGGAGCAACTGACCTCCACAAATCAATGAAAGTGGCAGGACAGTGTAGTAAATAAAGCGTATAGTATCCTCTGCTTTATTAATAGGGTCATAGAATACAAGAGCAAAAGGTTGATGTTGAACTTGTGTAATGTACTCATTGTTCCCTAGTTAGAGTATTGTGTACAGTTCTGGGTGCCACATTACATGCGCACTCTCTCCAATACATCCATAAGTGGTTCACAAGAATCCTTCCAGGAATAAAGAACTTCAGTTATGAGGATAAATTGAAGTTGGGACTGCTGCCCTCTGGAGGAAGAATACTTCGAGGAGATCTGATAGAAGTTTACAAAGTCGTAAGTGGGTGATTTGGGTAGATAGGGAGAAACTGCTGCTGATGAACAAGATCATCTCTTTGAAATTGCATTCTTATTAGTTTCACATCCCTGTTCTTTTTACACTTATCATTTTAAGTATTTAATGTCTTTTGAAAGTTTTTGTAATTTGAATTCCTCTTTCCCTTCAGTGTCATAGAGTCATAGAGATGTACAGCATGGAAACAGACCCTTCGGTCCAACCTGTCCATGCCGACCAGATATCCCAACCCAATCTAGTCCCATCTGCCAGCATCTGGCCCATATCCCTCCAAACCCTTCCTATTCATATACCCATCCAAATGCCTCTTAAATGTTGCAATTGTACCAGCCTCCCCACTTCCTCTGGCAGCTCATTCCATACACGTACCACCCTCTGCGTGAAAAAGTTGTCCCTTAGGTCTCTTTTATATCTTTCTTCTCTCACCCTAAACCTATGCCCTCTAGTTCTGGACTCCCCGACCCCAGGGAAAAGACTTTGCCTATTTACCCTATCCATACCCCTCATAATTTTGCAAACCTCTATAAGGTCACCCCTCAGCCTCCGACACTCCAGGGAAAACAGCCCCAGCCTGTTCAGCCTCTCCCTGTAGCTCAGATCCTCAAATCCTGGCAACATCCTTGTAAATATATTTTCTGAACCCGTTCAAGTTTCACAACATCCTTCCGATAGGAAGAAGACCAGAATTGCATGCAATATTCCAACAGTGGCTTAACCAATGTCCTGTACAGCCGCAACATGACCTCCCAACTTGTGTACTCGATATTTTGACCAATAAAGGAAAGCTTACCAAACACCGCCTTCACTATCCTATCTACCTGCGACTCCACTTTCAAGGAGCTATGAACCTGCACTCCAAGGTCTCTTTGTCAGCAACATTCCCTAGGATCTTACCATTATGTGTATAAGTCCTGCTAAGATTTGCTTTCCCAAAATGCAGCACCTCGCATTTATCTGAATTAAACTCCATCTGCCACTTCTCAGCCCATTGGCCCATCTGGTCCAGATCCTGTTGTAATCTGAGGTAACCCTCTTCACTGTCCACTACACCTCCAATTTTGGTGTCATCTGCAAACTTACGAACTGAACCTCTTATGCTCGCATCCAAATACATTATGTAAATGACAAAAAGTAGAGGACCCAGCACCGATCCTTGTGGCATTTCATGCCATCATATTTTGATCATAAATTGCCCTTGTCGTGGACTCAATGATTTGAGCCTTATTCTGTACCATAATGATTTTATGACTCTATTCCCTTTGATAAAAGTCACACAACGTCAACCTGATGAAAGAGCAGCGCTCCAAAACTGGTGCTTCCAAATAAATCTGTTGGACTGTAACCTGGTGGTGTTTGATTTTTAATTATAGACACCCCAGTCCAACACCGGCATCTCTAAATCATTCCCTTTTGATAATTTTATCAATTACCTTGAATCTCCATCCTTTGATCATGCAGCAGTTTCTCCTCTCTACTCACACCTCCTCAAGTTTGACCACCACTATTACACCTTCTGTGTTCCATGAAGAACAATTCCAGTTTCTCTAGTTTAACAGCCTAACCAAAGTTCCTAATGGCAAATATGGTAAATGTCCTGTGCACACTTTACAATGTCTTAATTCCCTTCCTTGAAATGTGGTGCCAAATAAGTTTAGCATGGCTGTTTTTTGTGCTCTGTTTTTAAAACTGAAGTCGTTTAAACAGCTTTGATCAACAAATTCTGCAATCATCATAAATTTGTGAATTCTATTTCTTTTAGACCAATGTACAGATGATACAAAATTGTCTGGCTGCGTTGATGAGTAATTAGTGCCATTCGACTGGATGAGGTCAGGAATCCTCTTTTGACCCACAAGAGAAAATTTATAATTTGCAACCTAAAATAACTGCACATCTTTCTGCATGGAATAGGCTATGCGTGCTCCTATAGTCCTTTTTATGGCTTGTATTTCTGCTGCTGTGTAACTCCTAAAAGCTTGAATAATGTGCAAAGTAATACCTTTTTCAAAAAAAATGGAAACATTGTTCCACACAAGTGCCTGCTGATTGTAGAACTTCACAGTGACTTCCAAAACTGAAGCTGGACCAAATTTTGTATGTTCATATTCCTGTACATTGCTTCAACTTCATAGAAGTGTGGTATAATGGAGATAATTGACAATAATTGTCATTCAACTTGTACTTACACCCAGATTGTTTAGCCAATGCTTTAAGATCATGTTTGGGGTTTTAACAAATCTTCCATTTCATTCTGTTCAAGATGACCAAATTAGTACTGCTGGTTTCAGCTAAATGACCAAAATCTTCCCATTTTAACATTCCATTACTCCAAAGCTCTTTCCTTCAAAAGTAACTTTTTTGTATTTATTCTAATTTTCTGAAAACTAAGCTTGGAGTTAAAAATAGTTATGCTTTTGGTCCCTGGGTTCAATTTTTAATATTGATTGAACTTTAAACAGTTATGCTAATAGAAAACAAAAGAGCTATAATGCTGAAGGCATTTCTGTAGGATTGTACTAGTTGTCTGGCACTTGTACAGTTAATTGTGCCCCACCCTACCCCCACACTTTATCCTCTCTGCAAAAGCAAAGCCTTTAACTTAAATATTTTATATGAAAGATTTAAACTGCAGAACACTTGGAATGAGTGCCTCTCTTCTACCAATGAATGTTTTAATTCTCTCCTCATACCAATCTCAGTCAAAACTCCAGTTTGACTTTCTCATTTTAAAGGCTTACTATTTTGGATCACTTTGTCAAAAGAGTTTGAAATGCAAGTGGTGCTTTGTTACTCTTGCTTTTCTTTCCTATCAGTTTGGGTTTGGAGATGAAGTGAAATGAGGAAATTCAGTTTTCCATCCTAACAATCTGGTTGAGCCATCGGGAGAATACGAGGCCAGACGTGTCAAGTCTGTCCACTTATCAGCTATGCACTCTTCAGGAAATTCCACTTTTAAAGCAATATGATGAAGGGCTGAGAGAGCTTGTCTTTCCTATGTCTTACCCTTGATGAAAAGAAGAAGCCAAATGCAGGATGTGATTTTGATAATTCCTGAAAGTTATATTGGAGAAGAAATTGGAAGGTTTTTGTTAAAGCTCTTGATTTGTTTTGTTTCACATTGGTCTATGTCCTCATCTGCAATTCCTAATTATTAATGGAGAACAGAGGAAGTCCAATGTGAAAACAAAAATTGAGATTTTACTACATTCAGGTGCACTCTGGTTTTGTTTTTGATGTCAGTGTATGTGCATAAATGAATAAATGCTAATAATGTTATGACTTGGCTTGGCTTGAATTATCATGCTGTGGGAGGTACCTGTCCCTCTGTCCTGCCACCTGTCCATCTCCTTGAGTAGGCCTTTGCTTTTCTATTGCACCCAAATTCCTGCAACCCCTGCCTCTCACCAACAAACCAAGACCACCTGGAGAGTTGATCTTGTCCATTGCCTGCCTTTCCAAACTAATAGTATTTCTTTGAGACATCACCCTATTTGAGGGTGATGGTTTTATTGGAGACAAGGTTTGTTAGTTTGCAAATGACACTAAAATTGGTATAATGGACAGTTAAGATTACCTAAGGTTTCAAAAAGATCTTGATTAATTGGGTCATTGGTTGTATGCATGGCAGATGGAGTTTAATTTCGATAAACGCAACATATTGCGTTTTGATAATACAAACAAGGACGGGATTTGTACAATTAATGGTAGGGCCCTGAGTAGTATTGTAGAACAGAGACGTAATGGTTCAGGTACAGAATTCTTTGAAATTTCCATCACCGGTAGACAGGGTAGTTAAAGTGTGCAGCACACTTGCCTTCGTTGCTCAGACCATTGAGTGCAGGAGTTGGGATGTCATGTTGATGTTGTATGGGACCTAAGTGAGAACTCTTTTGGGATGCTGTGTGCAGTTCTGATCACCTTGTTATAGGAAGGGTATTACTAAACTGGAGAGGGTTCAGAAAAGTTTTACCAGGATGTTGCTGGGGATGGAGGGTTTGAGATAGAAAGAGAGACTGGGACTTTTGCTGGAGCATAGCAGGTTGAAGGGTGACTTTGAGGTTTATAAAATCATGAGGGGCATAGGTAAGGTGACCAGCAAAAGTCTTTTCCCTTGGATGAAGGAGTTAGAAACGAGAGGGCACTCTTTTTAATGAGAGGAGAGATTTCAATAAAACACGAGGGGCAATGTTTTTTAAACACTGGTTCTAATGTGGAATGACCTACCAGAGAAAGTGGTGGATGTAGGTACATTTCCAACATTTAAAAAACATTTGGATACATATGTGACTAGGAAAGGTTTGGAAGGATATGGGTCAAGAGCAGGCAGTTAATTTGAGAACATTGGTGTGGATTGTGTGGACTGAAGGGTCTGTTTCCATGCTGTCGGACTCTATACTAGCTAGCTTGGTCAAACTTGCACTGTCAGTTCTGATCTATGCTCAATGTCCTAAAGGTGGAACTGAAACCAGCCAAAAAGTAGCAAGTAGGTTGTGATGTTTGGTAGAATTTCTATCTCCAGATGATGCAATTTCTAACAAATCTGTTCACAAATTTTGGTATTGTTTATTGTTTCACAGATATTTTGCTTTAGTCTTTTCTTCCTGAAGACATGCCTGTGCTGTTTTCAGTAAAGATGCTTCCAAACTGCTTTATAGTTTCTATTTATTGATGTCAATCATCTACTTGCCAAGAAGCAAGCAAATATCACCTAGAAAGTGAGTTGGTCCCCTCCTGTGATATAGCAGTCAAACACATGCAGTGGTTAAAGCAGCAGAGTTTGCTCTCCTGAGTCTATTTGAGTCCATTTAAGCACAACTGGGGGCAATGGAAACCAGACACTGCACAGTTTACCCAAATTTCTTCAGATTCTGAAGGGTTTGGGTTCAGTCCTCACTTTATACTCTATCGTGTGAGCAACAATCATTCTTAAAGTAGTTTTCATAAACTCAGGACAGCCCAAAAGCATTTTATCCCAATGAACAACTTTACGGAAATGTCGTCACTGTCATTTAAGGAGGCAACTTTGTACACATCGGGATTCCACAGACAGCAATATGATAGTGACCTGGTTGTATTCCTGTCAAAATATTAGGTGGATTCTCAGGTGAATCAAGGCTGAGAATCCTTGATCCACCTTTAACTATTGCCTTAGGGTTTCTCACTGGAATTTGAGCTGATCATTCATTGAAGATGAATTCCCAATCTTGAGGTGAAGACAGAGAAATCTAGCCACTGGACACGTGGCTGTTGAATCTAAATGCAATGAGAGAGAGAACTAACATTTTGTTTGACTTTCCTGATTTCCAGTCCAGCAAGTTGCTGGTTACCCATTGGCCTTCAATAGATGTGTCGCACATCTTCAAATGGCTGTAATCTAAGCTGTTTAGACACAGTATCATTTCAGTCATTTACTGATGTTTGTGCTGATACATTCAAATAAAAGTTGGATTTAAAACAAAGCCAGATCGTGAGGTGCCCTTATGGTCCCTTGAACTTGCTCTGCTATTCCATACGATAATGGCTGAACACCAATTGCAGTTTCCCCCTCTATCCCCCATGTCCTTTGCCAACAAAAATACTTCTCTTGACTAAACTAATGAACTGAGCATCCACAACTCTAACATGGAGAATTCTGATGATTTACAATGTTGAGTGAAGAAATCTTTCCATCTCCGTACTCCAAGGCCAAGCCCTTATCCTGCGACGTTGACCCAGTTCCGCATGCTGTAGCGAGGTTAATGCTATCTTGACATTTACGCTGACAAACCCTTAAATATGTTTCAATGAGATGACCACTTGTTTTACTAAACACTTGAGAATGTAGGCCCAATATGCTTGATCTTCACATTGGTCAACTCTGTCAGGATCAAATCTAGTGAGCTTTTATTTTATTCACCTCCACCAACCCCTGCCTCAACTCAAAGGTGTATTTCTGATGTCAGCTGATCATAGCTATACAATATTCCATGATATACAATACATGGTATATAATAATAGCAGTTGCATGATTTCAAACAGTGCTACTTCACTGATATTTTGGACAGGCAGCTTATATATTTACTTTAACAACTGCCTTTAATTGACTGCTAGAAGTCTACAGGAAATTGCTAGGAGGAGAGAAGTCTGCGCTAGTAACGCATTGGCAGAAAGCAACAAGTTTTTGCATGCAGTACATTCCTGACTTGTTGGGCATTTTATATTGAATTCATTACTGACTTCTCTGGCAGCATGCTTGGAAAGTGCTGTTTACACCAACACTGAGGCCAATTCCAGGCTGGAGACATCTAGGCATCAGTCAGTAAGGCAGCAGGAAGGCTCACGCCGACTTTGCACATGAACTAGGCAACCTCTGGCAAAGGTACCCAGACACACTAACAGTTGTTTGTAACTGAACACTCCTTGTCACAAAATGGAGAACATTGAAGGGAAGTGGAAAGATTTGTAATCTGACTAATCAACTGACCGGTCATGATGTGTATAACCCTTCTGTGGCATGGCCACTTTTATATTGACTTTATAGGTTAGTCCTATACAGTGGGAGGGATTTATGGGCTTACAGTCCATGTGATGAGGTGGGATTACTCTGCTTCTGGACATGAGTGCGGTTTGCTTGATCCAGAATCTGGAGTTAGAGCTCATTGGCACTATTGGGATTACCTGGGAGTGTGTCCAAATCTTGAGCCTCTGACATGAGCTCATAATATGAAGCACTTGTTTAGAGGAGAGACTTGTGGCACTCAGTGCACCTTTTGTTTGATTTTAACAATATGCAAATTTTGCATTGCTGAAAATCATTTTTCTCAGACGTGACATTAAACCAAACTGTTTACCTTTGAGTGTGGATGTAAAACTGAAGTGTTCTCCCAGACCAACATCTTGAAACCTTACCTGTTTGTGGGAGCATAGGAAATGCACCTTTTCATAAAAGTTGAATTGCAGCTATCAAAATTCAATTCATTCTTTCTTACACGTTCAGCTTTTAATACGTAGCCAAAGCATCTGCAAGCACTCAACACTTTAGGAGCTGATGGTTCATGTAGTTTGCATTTTACGTGTAGGCTAAATATTTTTGGAAGCAACTTTTGGGAGCTGGGTAAATTGTGGTTGGCAAGTGCCCAACTGGTTGGCTTCCCTGCCTGGGGATACATCTCCGCACATCTGTCACAGGGTCACTGGACCGGAAACGTTAACTCTACTTTCCCTCCACAGATGCTGCCAAGACCGGAGTTTCTCCAGTGATTTCTGTTTTATATTTATTCTTTGTTGTAGCTGCTGCCATTTTAGCTACTGTAGAAGTGGCAACTAAAAGTTTCCTACTTAAGGAATCTAATTCTCAAGATAAGGGCAAGTATCGTGTGACTGTGATCACATGAATAACCAAGAGCTTGATAGAAAAAATGTTGTACAATTACAGAAGGAATATCAAAATCCATTGCCCCACCTGGCTTGAGACAGATTGATACAAATGTTATGGATGAAAAAATATAAACATGGTAAAAAGAATCCTGTAGATTTAATTTCTGTAAACGTTCTGCCTCTTTAAACTTTCTTGGAGTTTTGGTGCTTATAGGTGAAGCTATACCCTTCAGTTCAGCCAAATCGTTTCTAAAATTCAACTCTGTCCAAAGTGTTTCTTAACTTTTGCCACCTTTCTAGACATCAAGTCATGTTCCAGCTGCAGTTTGTACGAAGGAACTGGGTATATGTTCCACTTATGCTATTTATTTAAAAAATGACTTTCAATACACTCTCTGGAGGAAACACTAATTCTGCCTCCAGCCAGTTGAGTAGCTCCTCTGTCTTAATTTTTTGTCAGTTTAGAAGTCCTTTTTGAAGAAAAAGGGCTTATCTTTCCTGTTGACAAAGATTCTCTATATTTTTCAAAGTTTGTGAGAAGATTTGTAGCTCGGGTGCTCGTTGATGTGGTTCTGTTCGCCAAGCTGGGAATTTGTCTTGCAAACGTTTCGTCCCCTGTCTAGGTGACATCCTCAGTGCTTGGGAGCCTCCTGTGAAGCGCTTCTGTGCTGTTTCCTCCGGCATTTATAGTGGCCTGTCTCTGCCGCTTCCGGTTGTCAGTTCGAGCTGTCCGCTGTAGTGGCCGGTATATTGGGTCCAGGTCGATGTGTTTGTTTTTTCACCTTTTACACCTCTCCCAGCGACATTTACCTCTGGTTTCATAGTTATAATTAAAGCGATAATTTGATGTATTGTATTTTCCTTGTGAATTTCTTTCTTGGACTCGCTCTTCCCAACCCCCAGTAAATCCCCTGGGGTTCACTTGCAACTTCCAGCATTCCCAACAAACGTGTCTGGGCTTTGTTACAAGTCAAAACACTTGGGCCATAAATTTTCACTTCCATTCTCAAAACCTTCCTTTTGACTTGGGAGGGGAGTGGGGGAAAAGATACTGGGACATTCCCAGCTGTCCCTTCTCTACTTCCTTTCACACTCCTGTCTTTATCTTTTTTTTGTGTGTTTATTAGGGGGGGGGGGGGTAACAAAAGATGGTTTAGCTTTATTGATAAGGTCATAATCCTTATGCATTTGTGCTGGCTGTTTTGCAGTTGCTGCATTCTAGTCTTCAATATAGGTTCTAATGATTAAAAGTAATGAGTTTTTACATTCTTCAGGATCTGATCTCTGAGAGTTTCATACATGGTATTTTCTCGTAATGCCCATAACTACCAGTCAAAAATATTTTGTGTAACTTTTTTTAATTGAATGATTTATTGTCACTTGTATTTAACAAATAAGTACAGTGGAAAATGTAATATGTCGCCATGCTCCACTGTCATTTTGATTTACAGACAATATTACAGACTGAAATTAAGAAATAAAACTTAAATATAAGTAAAAAGAGTTCATCCTCCTCCCTCCTTGTGCTCTGCTCATGTGCCCAGACTGTTCCTTCAATTTCAAAACTTTTGTGTGTTTCCTTCAAGAACCCATACACTCTAAATAGCCTATGAGAGTGTGAATTTCATATGTTCAGCTTGTCAACTGCACAAAATCCAGTTTCCCTTTGGCCACTTCATTTGTTTCATTATTTTCTCAGATGTCAGAGAGAATACCTGCACATCATTTTCTTTTATTTGTTTTATAATTTCTGTCAATATTTCCTCCTGGACTTTACATTATGATTTGCATTTGCCTCATCACCTTTGCCCAGTCACCTTTTGCATCTGAAGTTTTATTAACTGCATTATTTTAACCTGGTCTCCCCTATCTCTCTTCCTTTATTTTTTCCCTTTTCTTTACCTCTATCTGCTGAACCTCTAGCTCTAGCTTTTTAAATTCTTCTGGATCTCTTTCTTTCTTCAAGTCTTTTTGTCTCCATCCTTTGCAATTCCAATATGTTTTTCTTCTCTACCTCAAGCTGCCTCAATTCTTTTTAATGTTCAACTGCTTTAACTAACAGAATTCTCACAAATTTGTTCCCTCTTGTATTTCCACCAATATCAAATGCCTTGTCAATGTTTCAATTACTGTTGCCTCCTTCACAATTCCACCTTTAGTTTGCCAGTTGTAAGAGCTTGACTTTTATTATCAAGGATACCTCTTTCCACTGTAGGATACTATTGCCTTATGCCAATGCCACTATCTTATGGTATAAGAAAACTGGTAGGTGTCCTCTTATCCTTTATCAATCACCTTTACTTCACATTCCGTATTACGTACTCCATGTTTAATACATCCAACAGCCAGCTCCTGATCTTAGTTATGTATGCAATAGTTTCATTAAATGCAGTTATCAAATTTGTATACTTACCAAGTATTTTTGGAAAAGATTAACTCCCTCCCATGTTGGCTTATAATGATTTTAAGATTCTTGTTTGTTTACATTGTCAATTTTAGATTCTAGAAGATTTGCCATATGGTCTGGAACACTTTTTTTTGGCATGTTTCATAAGTTGAATTTTGTGGATTGTGAAACACTGGCAGTCATCCATGGACACCTTGCACCAATAAACACTGATTTAGATTTCTTCTCCTTGGCAATCACTTCTGCAGATAAATCGAACCAGCCATCTGTGGTGATTTAAATCTGGCTTGGCATGTTCAATTTTATCCTCCGGTTATTCCGTTGATGGTGTTGAATCTTCAGCCTGAAAGTCACTCTCTTAAATTTCATTAGATTTGGATAAATGCTTGAATATTTTATCAGGAGATTCATTGTTGCTTTGCCAAGAGTTTTGCCGTGCCCCTGTAATAGGTTCATATTCAGCATGTTATTGGTTCCAATTGAGTACAAATCCACTTTCAGGAATCCACATGCCACTCTCCCCAGTTCAGTGTTTGCACCAAGAAGATGTATTCTGTAGCAGGACATGAAATTCTGCAACTATGGAGCATTATCAGATTGTGAGCTGGACTTGGTCAGAGGGTCGGAAATGAGAACCCAACTGGATGTGGATTTATCAGGGCAGTTCAAAGTCAGATTGGCTAACTTAGAATAGTGTAGGAACAATATCTGCACATGTGTGTGCCCATAGTTTAGTGAAAAACTGCCATGTTAAAATTTAGAGAAAATTATTTGTCATGCCAGATTTTATTTTGGGATCTGGTTTGTCCAGTAGTAACATCAATTGGAATCAGAACAGACAATACTGAAAACCAGTGAAGTAAAATCAATCAAAAAAAACCAAATGACATTCAGGCTTTGATCCTTTGGGGGCCTGAAAAAAAAAGGGGAAGTGATGCTTCAGTTGTACAGAGGCTTAGCAGAACGCCTTTCATTTTTGGAACACTCCCCTCTCGAAGCTTGCGTCAACCCTAAAGGTTGATTGAGAATTATCAGGGATTAAAATGGTTACGTTATGAGAAAAGGTTGCTTGAATTTTGAACAATATTGAGTTTAGGAGATTGAGGTGAATTTTAAGTTGATTTGATAGGGGAGGTTGAGAGTGTGGTGCTGGAAAAGCTCAGCAGGTCAGGCAGCATCAGAGGAGTAGGAGAATTGACGTTTTGGGCATAAACCCTTCATCAGGAAATTATAGGGGAGGTGTAGAGCAGATAATTCATTATTGGTGAAGAGGCATACTCATAAAATTAGAACTAGGATATTGATAAATGAAATCTGGGTCCATTTTCACCACAAAAAAAACAGGCAAAGAAATCTGGAATTCTGTTCTTCCCATGTGGGCTGCGATATGTCAAGTAGCAAACCATCTTGAAGGTAACAAGGGATTGACAGAAAATTCCAACAAATGTAAAAAAATATCCTGTATGATGCTAGGATTCATCCCATTCTGCATCTTTTTTAGCCATTTGTATCTAGCTCTGGAACTCATTACTTTAGTCCATCCTGTTTTCCTTCTGGTCCTTCCATGCCCCCACCAGGAGGCATATTGCTGTAGTATTTTGCTTAAAATGTATAGGCCTTCCCTCCATTCTCTGGAGAGAGTGTTGGGGCTGGCTCTGACCTCATCGTTAAATTGAACCTTTCATGTCTTTTAAAATTATTTGTGTTGTAGATGTCGCTGACACGTATTATCCAGCCAGAGTGGTCCTTCAGAAAGTGAGCTGCAGTCCTCTCAGTCACTGTGAGCTGTGTGGTAAAGGTGCTCCCATGTTGCAGTAAGGTACGGAGTTCAAGGACTTGGATTCAGCAACAGTGAGAGCACAGTGAAACATCTCCATGTTGGCATTGGCAGTGTATGTAGAGGCATAGTGTGTCAATGGAGTATAGTGCTGTAGCTGTGGGAAATCACTAGTTTGAATGGGAAAGTGAAGCTACATGTTACAGGGGCAGAAAAATGAATGTTTATCTGTTCAGTACAATATTCTAGAAATTGGAGTTGTCATCCTGAAATTCTTCCTTTTCCTGCTAGATGGTGCTAGAAAGTTTTTTTTAAAAAGTGTCAGTATTTAGCTCTCCTTTCATTTAAAACGCAGTATATTAGGAAGCCGCATACAATGGAGAATTGCTTGGAACCTGAGTGTTTATCTCGAGTTTCCATGAAATCTGTCTACTACCAACTTTCACCTTTTAGGCTCACCGTGCTTTAAGTATTCGAATGAATGACTGACTGGCCCACAATATTTTTGAAGTTTGGGCACCTGAACAGATTTAACTTTGGCCCACGTCACACACTATGAAATCCTGCGTCTTTACATCCTGAAAGAAGTGTGTGTTTACATCCTGGTTCAACAGGACGTGCTTGTTCCACACTCACTGCTGCCAAGATCTGATCGTCTGACTCACTTCTTTGTGAAGGAGTGTTATGTACTTTTTTTTTCCCCTGCAGAGAAATCCGGCTTCTAATTGTCAAAGTTACCAATTAGAGCAACGAGTACAGGAACACTGGGACTTGTATGTCCTGTCTTTGAGTTTATACATGTTCTTGGATCAACAAAAATAATCTAAAAGGGCATTTTTAAAAAAGTAACTTTTTAAACTCTGCCTCAGTGGTGAGAATGTGGAATTTGGAATGGTGTGGATAATAGTGTAGAAACATTTACTGGGGAACCAGATGTGGGAGAAAGGATATCTTGCCAGAGCAAGAGGAAGTAAAATGAGAAGACAATACTGTTATAGATTCGTTGGGCCAAATGGCCTATTCCTATGCTGGAATTCTATGCAGACTCAGTGATTAACTTACAATGAAAACTCTTCACAACTGCAGAGGCTGTCCAAAATTTCAGGGGAAGTTAGTGTTATGGAGTTGTAACAATGTTACAGTTGTACAAAGGTTTATCAGAATGTCTTGTGGAGGACCTTTCATTTCTGGATGTTGGCCCAGTGGATGGATGTGTCAACTGTGAAGGGACGGCAACATTGATTCCAAATGGTCAGAGACTGAAAGGGTTAAGTTGTGCGATAAGGTGAATTTTAAGTTGATTTGATAAGGCAGGTGTAAAGGAGATAAATCATCTATTGGGGAACAGGCATACTCTCAAAAATAGAATGAGGATATTGAGAAGTGAAATTTGGATCCATTTTCACCATTTAAAAGAAGTAGGAGAACTCTGGAATTCTGTTCTCTCTCTTCTTCCCACCTCCTCAACTTCCCGAAAGGCTGTAGAGTTTAACTTAGGGTACAGGAGACTGACAAGAAGATCATTATAAAAGAAAAGGCTGGAGGTAACAAAGGCGTAATGGACAGTTTCAGGAACAGATGAGCTAAGACCAGGTTGGAAATAGACAATATTACAGAGACAGAAATAGGTCTTGTTTATGACTAATTAGGTTACAAACACTTCAAAGTTGATTTTACTAGTGGTTACCAGGGAATTTTACACCTTCACTGTTACTGACACATACATAGAAGTGAGAAAATAAAGCAGATGCTGTTGCTTGGCAGCAGTACAATTTCATCTTCAAGCACTGCATTCTGGGTAGCCTGCTTTAATGGGATGATTCTCTTGACCACAAATTAGATATTACCATTTAATTAGTGAATGTGCTTTCATCTCCTTGGTACAGATTTTTGCAAACAAATATGCAAATTGGTAAACTAGAATTATTTCATACTGATCTGTGCTTTTATTGTTGTGTCAGGCTGAGTAGGCAAGATCTAGCAGTATAAGTCATTTAATGTTTTTCACCTGAACATGCTCCTTGTAAAATCATCAACGTGATATGCTGCAGCAAGTATTTTGACTGAGAGATTAGCATTCACTCTGGTTGTGTTGTGATGAATCTTTTTGCAATTTGTCTGTTCTCTGGATGCTCAGTTTTTATAAGATGTTGGTCAAAACAAAAATGGATCCCAATAGTCCTGAGGTGATTGACTGCCTACTGTTGTGGTTTCCACAGAAACCATGGCTAATTGTATCAATTGCCACCTTGTTATTGACTCTTCAATAATGAAAGCACTACTTTTAGTCAGATATAGAATCCCATTTCACTTACTTGTGAGTTAATGACTGAAGTTAACATTTCTCCAATAAGTGAAACAGCTTTAAGATCCTATAGGTTTTTCTGAGCTCTGTTTTTGCTCATGTCAGTTTATTTCCTCTTAGAAAGCTAGTGCATAAAGGTGAGCAATGGTTTCAATGTGCTGCCCTTCCACTCCCTCCATAAGGTGGTGATGGCCTAGTGGTATTATTACTAGCCTATTAATCTAGAAACTCAGCTAATGTTCTGGGGACTCGAGTTCAAATCCCACCATGATGGAATTTGAATTCAATGAAGAATCTGGAATTAAGGGTCTAATGATTGGTGAACTAGATGGGTTTTCCCGACAATGTCCTTTAGGGAAGGAAATCTGTCATCCTTACTCAGTCTGGACTACATGTCACTCCAGACCCACAGCACTATGGTTGGCTCTTAATTGCCCTCTGGGTGATTAGGGATGGGTAATAATGCTGGTCTAGCCAGAGACACCTACAGCTCATGAGTGAATTTTTAAAAATAACTCAAGTAGCATGATGTCTCCTACAGTCTATTAAAGTAGATGAAGAATGACTAAACTAGGTACTGGTGCAAAGGCCAGTGCCTCTAGCTATGGGAAAGGATGGTAGAATAAAATTTTAAGTAAATGATAATCTCAGATGTTTAAGGGTTATAACAAAATACTCAAAGCCCTCTTAAAGACATTTACCAGGCTACAATTATTGATGTTCGTTTATTATGCACTGACTGAAAGGTGGTTGTTCAAAATATAATGACTGAGAATTGAAGACAATCTCTAGCTCTCTATAATTTCTCCACCCTCACTCTCCTTCCTCTAGATACAAAGTTCAGCATTCCCCTACTCTGTGGGTGGGATTTCCATTCCTTAAAGATGGCAGGAAGGGCAAATAATTGGTTAGATTGGCTCTAAGACACTTGGCCACTTCTTGTAACTCAGCAATTAAACTTTAAGCAGCAAGATTAATGGGTGACCTTTCCCTTCTGCCATCAGTTAAAGCAAGTGGCCCAATTAATGACCATTTATTGGCTGGGATACCCTTCCCAACTGGTATACGTGGCCTGCATGTCAATATGGGGGACCTCTGCTTGTCCCAGTCTGCGAGGCAGTTGGGGATATGGTTGATGGGGAAGGGGAGTGGCAGCTGAAAGCCAAGCCCCTGCCCTTGCTTCCACTCCTGACTTCCCAAGGGAAGTGATGACAAGAATTCCAGAGAACACAGGTAATGTTCTAGAGAGGAGGGTTCAAATCCCAGCACTGTAGATGATGGAATTCTGATTAGACTTTTTAATTTTAGTTTTATTTTAAACTAATGATTATGAAGGAACCAGTGTTGATATTTGGAAAAACATATCAGGCTCAATAAAGTTCTTTAAGGAAGGAAATCTCTCTTGCTTACCTAGCCTAAATATTGACTCTTAACTGCCCTCTGAAATGGGCAGAAGTGGATACGGCAAATGCTGGAGATTAGAGTCAAGATTACAGTTATGCTGGAAAAGCACAGAAGGTCAGGCAGGATCCGAGGAGCAGGAAAAGCGACATTTTGGGTAAAAGCTCTTCATCTGAAATGACCCAACAAGCCACTAAGTCATATCTAAGTCTCAAAATTCTAACAAGAAAATCTCGAAGGAATGAAACTGGATGAACCATCTGACATCAACTGATGACAAGGGAAAACACAGCCCTGACAAGCCTGCAAAATACTCTTAGTAAGATCTAGGGGCAAGTGCCAGGATTGGGAAAACTGTCTCACAGGCTCATCAAGCAACAGCCTGACAGTCATGCTCAAATAATCATAAAAATAAACAACTCAGGACACTGAAGATCTGAAACAAAAACAGAAATTGTTGGAAAAACATGGTAGATCTACTGTGGAGAGCTGTGGAGAGATTCTACAAATATCCCCACACTCGATAATGGGGGAGCCCAAATCATCAGTGCAAAAGGTAAGGCTGATGTATTTCCATCAATATTCAGCCATAAGGCCAAGTGGGTCTTAGCCTCCTTCAGAGATCCCAAGCATCACAGATGCCACTCTTCAGCCAATTTGTTTCACTTCGCAGATATCAAGAAATGGATGGAAGCACTGGATACTACAAAGGCTACAGGCCCTGTCAACATTCAAGCGATAGTATCAAAGACTTGTGCTCCATAACTTGCTGCGCCCCTAGCCAAGTTCTTCCAGTACAGTTCTAACAATGGCATCTACTGGATAATGTTGAAAGTTGCCCAGTACATAAAAAGCAGGATAAATCCAATGCAGCCTGTTACCACCCCATCAGACTACTCTTGATTATCAGTAAAGTGATGGAAGATGTCATCAATAGCGCTATTAAGCAGCACCTGCTCAGCAATAACCTGCTCAGTGATGCTTAGTCTGGGTTCTGCCAGGGTCACTCAGCTCCTGACCTCATTGCAGCCTGGGTTCAAGCATGGACAAAAGAGCTGAATTCCAGAGATGAAATGAGTAAGAGCCCTTGATATCAAGGCATCAATTGACCAAGTAAGACACCAAAGATCCCTAACAAAACTGGAATCAGTGGGTATAAGGGGGGAAAGTCTTCACAGTTGGAGTTATACTTGGCATATAGGAAGATGATTATGGTTGTTGGAGGTCAATCATCTCAGCTCCAGGATATCACTGCAGGAGTCCCTTGGGGTATTGTCCTAGGCCCAAACATTTTCAGCTGCTTCAACAATACCTTCCCTCCATAAGACATAGGAGCAAGAGGACCTCCTAGTGGGTCTGCTCCTGGGCCTGGCCAAACTGGCCATAAACAGGTCCAGGCAGTGGGCTGTGGAGGGGATTGTTATGGCTGATTATCTGCCCCTCTTCTGCAGTTACGTTTGAGCCTGGGTATCCCTGGAGAAGGAGGACGCAGTGTACACCAACTCCCTAGAGCTGTTCAGGAAGAGGTGGACACTGCAGGGAGTTCAGTGTTTTATTTCCCCATCCAACTCTTGATTTAATCCCTGCCCTCCCCTTCACTGTTTGATTGCACAGCATTGCCCTTTGTGAAAGGCACTGCTTGTCACTGGCCACTCGGGTGTTTCTTTTCTTCCTGGTGATGGAATATAAATAAAAATTTATGCACCTGTTGTTCTTCACCTGCACACACAACATGGGTGCTGAGGAAAATACAAGTATGCAGTTAGGGGGTAGGGTGGGGGGGAAAAAAAAAAGACATAGGAGCAGAATTAGGCTGATCAGCCCATCAGGTCTGCTCCACCATTAGATCATGGCTGATATTTCTCAACCCCATATTCCTCCCTTCTCCCTGCAACCCTCCTTCCCCTGAAGAATCAAGAACCTATCTATCTCTGTCTTAAATACGCTCAATGACTTAGCCTCCACAGCCTTCTGCAGTAATAAGTTTGACAGATTAACCATCTTCTGGGTGTCAACATTTCTCTCCATCTCTGTTCTAAATGGTTGTCCCTTCTGAGGTTGGGTCCTAGTCTCTTCTAATAATGCAAACATCTTCTCCACGTCCACTCTATCCAGGACTATTCTGTAGATGTTAATCAGACCTCTCATCTTGCTAAACTACATCAAGTACAGACCCAGAGTCCTCAACCACTCCTCATCCCCAGGTCATTCTTGGCCCCTTCCAATGTCAACATATAATTCCTTAGATATAGTGCCCAAAACTGTTCATAATATTCCAAATGTGGTCTGACCATAACCTTTTACAGCCTCAGCAATACATTTCTGCTTGTGTATTCTAGCCCTTTTGAAATGATAACTAACATTGCATCTTCCTTCCTAACTGCCAACTGAACCTGAATGTTAACCTTAAGAGAATCATGAACAAGGACTCCCATGTCCCTTTGTGCTTCAGTCTCTGAAACCTTTCCCCATTTAGAAAATAGTCCATACCTCTCTTCTTCCTACCAAAGTCCATAATCTTGCACTTTTCCACATTGTATTTCCATCTGTCCCTTCTTTGCTCACTCTCCCAGTCTGTCCAGGTCTTTCTGCAGCCTCCCCACTGCCTCAACACTATCTGTCCCTCCATCTATCCTAGAGTTATTTGCAGACTTAGCAAAAACACCCTCCATTTCTTCATCCAGATGGTTAATGCATAACTTGAATAATTGTGGTCCCAGCCAGGATCTCTGGAATTCCACTAGTCATCAAAACAGTTCCCTTTGTCCCAAATCTCTGCCTTCTTCCAGTCAGCCAATCCTCTATCAATCCTTACCTTATTTAGCAGTCTCCTGTGCAGCATCTTGTCAAAGGCCTTCTAGAAAGCCAAATAGATCATTGTTCACTGGGTCTCCTTTGTCTAATTTGGGTGTTACCTGCTCAAAGAATCCTAACAGATTTGTCAGGGATGACTTCTGCTTGACAAGGTCATGCTGACTCAACCCTACTTTTTCATTCACTTCCAAGTACTCTGCAATCTCATCCTCAATAATGGACCCTAAAATCTTACCTCATTCCTGAAGGGCTTATGCCCGAAACGTCGATTCTCCTGCTCCTCGGATGCTGCCTGGCCTGCTGTGTTTTTCCAGTACTACATTTTTCAACTCTGGTCTCCAGCATCTGCAGTCCTCACTTTCTCCTAAAATCTTACCATTGAGGTAAGAGGTCAGACTAACCGGCTTGTAGTTTCTTATCTTCTGCCTCCCTTCTTTCTTAAAGAGGAGGGGGTTATATTAGACATTTTCCTCTGGAACCCTCCCTGACTCCAGTGATTCCTGAAATATCACCACCAATGCCTCTACAATGTCTTCAGCTATTTCCTTCAGAAATCTGGGGTATAGTCCACTTGTTCCAGGTGATTTATCCATCTTCATGTGTTTCAGCTTTCCCAGTACCTTCTCCTTTTGACGGCCACTGACTTTCCTGAAGTTCTGATAAGCTGTTGGTATCTGGCACTATGAAAACCAATGCAAAATCCCTATTCAGTCCCTCTGCCACTTCGTCCTCAATTTCTGTTTATCCAGCTTCATTTTTGTGCTGTTCAATGTCCACACTTATCTTTTAGATATATAAAAAACCTCGCAGTCTTCTTTCTCTCATGTTTCATCTTCCCCCCCCCCCCGTATTGTTCTTTTCAGTTATGCTCTCCTGGTTTTAAAGACTTGGACTACATTTCCCAGGGTAACCTCTGGGTCCTAAGGCTTACCTGCAGCCAGCCAGCATACTAGTTCTCCCTCCTCATTCATCCAACCCCACAATGCACCCTTTGCCTCCACCTCTCCCTCTTCTCCTTATTCCACCCCCCCCCACTCCCCCACTCCCCCACCCACACCCCTCCCAATCTCATTTCTCTCCCCCACTCTTCCCCCCCCCCCCACCACACCACACCCAACCCTCACCCACCACATGCTATCACCCTCCTGCCCCCTCCCACCTTTCAGCCCCTTCAGTTCTCCCAAAACCCCACCCTTGAGTCCTGCCACATATCTCCTCCTCCTCGCCGACATTGAACTGTCTGAGGCCGAATGATCTATCCTCAGTAAAGGGCTCACGTTAGTGCTCCTCTGTCCCCACCTTAATGAATTCCAGACCCACCAAGACCTGGAGCTCTTCTTCCGCTGCCTCTACCTCCGCCTCCATGCCTACTCCTTTGACAAAAACCCCAAACCTCCCTCTGAGGATCTCTTCGCTCACCTCCAACATTCCACCTCCACTTGGTCACCACCCGCTGCCAGCCTGGTACCCACCCTAGACTCCTTCATTGCTGACGTGACATCAGCCACCTCAATTTCTCCACACCCCTCCAACCTCACCCCCTCTGAACATGCAGCATTCCACTCTCTCCGCACCAACCTCCTGTTCACTATCAAACCCGCTGACAAAGGTGGGGCAGTGGTGATCTGGAGAACGGACCTCTATGTTGCAGAAGCCAAACGGCAACTCTCCGACACCACGTCCTACCTCCCCCTTGCCCACAACCACACCATGGCACATCAGGTCAAAATCACTCGCACTGTCTGTGACCTCACTGCCTCTGATGATCTCCCCACCACTACCTCCAAACTCAGTCCCTAGCCCCACACTGTCCAGTTCTACCTGCTCCCTAGATCCACAAGCCCAACTACCCCGGCCGACACATTGTCTCCATATGCTACTGCTTCCTGAATTCATCCTGTTCCGCCCCGACTCCGTCCTCTTCCCCCTTGGTCCAGACACTCCCCACCTACATCCACAACACCAACCATGCCCATTTCTTCAGCAACTTCCAGTTCCCTGGCACCCAGCGCTTTATCTTCACTATGGACATGCAGTCCTTATACACGTCCATACCGCACAAGGATGGCCTTCAGGCCCTCCACTTCATTCTCTCCAGCAGACCCATCTAGTCCCCCTCCACCAATACCCTCCTCTGCCTCACTGAACTAGTCCTCACCCTTAATCATTTTTTTTTAAACTTCTATTTCCTCCAAATCCAGGGGTGGCCATGGGCACCCGGATGGGTCCCAGCTATTCCTACCTCTTTGTCGGCGACGCCAAACAGTCCCTCTTCAGCACCTACACAGGCACTGTGCCCCAGCACCATCACCATTCCATTGATGACTGCATCGGTGTCTTGCACCCAGGCTGAATTGGAGCAGTTCATCGACTTCACCTACAACTTCCATCCCACCCTCAAATTCACTTTGCCCATCTCGGACACCTCCCTCCCTTTCTTGACCTCTCCATTTCCGTCTCTGACGACAGTCTCTAGACGGAGATTTACTACAAACCCACAGACTCTCATAACTACCTGGACTACACCTCCTCCCACCTAGTATCCTGCAAGAACTCCATCCCGTTTTCCTAATTCCTCCACCTCTGCTGCAACTGCTCAGATGAAGAGACATTCCACTCCCAAGCATTCCAGATGTCCACCTGTTTCAAACAACATTCTTTCCGCCCCTCTGTCATCCAGACAGCCCTCCACCGCAGCACCTCCATTCCCGTTTCACTGCTCTAAATCATCCCCCCAATGCAATAAAGACAAATCCCCCCCTTGTCCTCTCTTACCAACCCACCAGTCTCTGCATCTAACACATCATTCTGAAACAGTTCTGCTAACTAACTAGACCCCACCTCCAAGAACATCTTCAACCCCACCCCTCTGCCTTTCGCAAATATTGTTCCCTTTGCCAGTCCTTGGTTTGCGCCACTCTCCCCACCAACCCCCCAGAACTCCCAAGTACCTCCCCCTACAACCAGAAAAGATAGAAAACCGGCTGGCACACCAACCCCCACCTCCATCCAGGGCCACAAACAGTCCTTCCAGGTGAAACAGAGGTTCATCTGTCTCTTTTCCAACCTAGTTTACTGTATCAGGTGCTCCCAATGTGATAAACTTAGGGAATGGTTCACCGAGCATCTCAGCTGGGCCCGCAGGGGCCGGCCAGACCTCCCAGTTACCATTTACTTCAATTCCCCCAATCACTGCCCTTCCAACATGACCATCCTTGGCTTCCTCCATTGCCACAATGAACCAAACCATAAATTGGAGGAACAACACCTCATCCTCTGCCTTGACAGCCTACAGCCCAGATGACTCAACATGGAGTTCTCCAATTTCAAATACCCCCCACTTCCTTTCTCCTACTCACTTCACAGCTCTTCCCCCTCCCTTCCACTACTCCCGGCCACCAACTGGATTCATTCCTCCTATCGACCAACCAGGTCATACCCCCTGCCTGTCTTCACCTATCTCCAATTCACTACCCTGCCCCCACCAATCCCTTTATCTGCAGCTCCCCTTCTACCCACCCCAAATTCTGAAGACAGGTTAGACTTGAAACATCGACTTCTCCACCTCCTGATGCTGCCTGGCTTGCTGTGTTCTCCCAGCCTCCTGCTTGTCTACCAGTTCTCTAACTTCCCAATCATCTTCACCACATTTTATGCCTTTCTTTTGCTTTTATGCTGTTCCTGACTTCTCGTGTCATCCATGGTTTCATCATCTTGTCCCTTAGTATCTTTCATCTTCCTTGGGATGAATTTCTGCTGTGCCTCCTGCATTACCCCCAGACACCCCTGCATTTGCTGCTCCCCCATCTTCCCTGCTGGGGCTCCCTTCCAATCAACTCTGGCCAGCTCCTCCCTCTTGTCATTATAGATGCCTTAACTCAATTGTAATACCATTACGATCTGATTCCAGCTTCTCCCTCTCAAGCTGCAGAATGCATTCTATCATATTATGGTCACTGCTCCCTAGGGGTTCCTTCACATTAAACTTTCTAATCAAGTCTGCCTCATTACACATCACCAAGTCCAGAATTACCTGTTCTCTCAGGGGCTTGACCACGAGCAGCTCCAATAAACTATCTCGTAGACATTCCATGAATTATTTTTCTTGGGATCTGCAACCAACCTGATTTTTTCCCAGTCCTCCTGCATGTTGAAGTCCTCCATGATTATTGTAATAGTGGATTTCTTACATGTCTTTTCTATCTCCTAATTTATTTTCTTCCCCACATCCTGACTCCTGCTAGGAGGCCTTGCCATAACCCCCATCAGGGTCTTTTTTCTTTTGAAGTTGCTGAATTCTTCCCACAGATTCGATGCCTTCTGACTCTATATCACTTCTTGCTTTCAATGTAGTTTCAATTCTTACTAAGATGGGAAATCCACCTCTCTCCATCTGCCTGTCCTTGCGATAGGATGTGTATCCTGGGATATTTAGTTCCCAGCCCAGATCCCCTTGCCCACTGTAATACCCACAACATTGTACATGCCATTTTCAGTCTGCAGTACAAACTCATTTACCTTGTTTTGTCTCCTTCATGCATTTAAGTACAATATGCTTAGACTGTCCCCCCCATAGTTGTCCCCTGATCTGCTGTGCCTGAAGTTCAATTCCTGACCCTTTCCGTACTCTGTCCTATCGCTGGTGCTGGAAACTTTACTAACCTCTGCTGACCCCCTCCTCCACTTCATCCATCATTTCCCATGCAACTGAAGCCTCTGCTCCCCATCCATTCTATTTAGCTTAAAGCCCTGTCCAGTCACATGATTTGTCAGGTGTCTGGTCCCAGCATAATCCAGGTGGAGCCTGTTCAATGAGAACATCTCCCTCCTTTCCCCAGCATTGCTGCAAATGTCCCATGAATTGAAAACCCATTTTTCCCACGCCCAATCATTGAGCCACATAATTACCTCTTCAATCTTGTTGGCACTGTGCCAATTTACTCATTGCCCAGGTAGTAAGATTATTACTTAGAGATTGTTACCTTTTTGGTAATGCTTGTTAATTTAGCCTCCAGCTGCTGATATTCCTCTTTCTACCAATACCATTAGTACATACGTGGACACAACTGAATCTTTCCCCTCCTCCTTCAAGTTCCAGCCCAGATGAGATATCCTGAACCCAAACACCAGGCAGGCACCATAGTCTTCGGGCCTCTCAGTTCTGGCCACAGAGAACAGTGCCTATTCCCCTAACTATACCATCCCTGATTACAACTACACTTCTCTTTTCTCCCAGGTCTTAAACAGCTCATGAAGTCAGAAGTGGATATGGTCACTGATAATTGTGCAATGTTCAACACCATTTGTGATTCCTCAGAATCTAAGGTAGTCCATGTCTAAATGCAGCAAGATCTGAACAACCTCCAGATTTGGGGTGACAAGTGGCAAGTATCATCCACACCCCACACTGTCAGACAATGACCATGTCCAACAAGAGAATCCAACCATAGCTCTTTGATACTGAATGGTATAACCATCACTAAATCCCCCAGTAATAGTATCCTGGGGGTTTCTATTGTGATGATGCTGCTTCTTTAATAAAGTTAAGCTGTCATAGAGTCATAGAGATGTGCAGTACTGAAACAGACCTTTCGGTCTAACTCATCCATGCCGACCAGATATCCCAACCCAATCTAGTCCCACCTGCCAGCACCTGGCCCATATCTCTCTAAACCCTTCCTATTCATATACCTATCAAATGCCTTTTAAATGCTGTAATTGCACCAGACTCCACCACTTCCTCTGGTAGTTCATTCTATACACGTACCACCCTCTGTGTAAAAAGGTTGCCCCTCTCACCCCAAACCTATGCTCTCCTGTTCTGGACTCCCCCTCCCCAGGGAAAAGACCTTGTTTACTTATCCTATCCATGCCCCTCATGATTCTATAAACCTCTTTCAGGTCATCCCTCAGCCTTCAACGCTCCAGTAAAAACAGCCTCAGCCTATTCAGCCTCTCCCTAAAGTTCAAATCTTCCAACCCGGACAACATCCTTAGAAGTCTTTTCTGAACACTTTCAAGTTTCACAACATCCTTCCAATAGGAAGGAGTCCAGAATTGTATGCAATCTTCCAACAGTGGCCTAACCAATGTCCTGTACAGCTGCAACATGACCTCTCAACTCCTGTACTCAGTACTCTGACCAATAAAGGAAAGCATACCAAATGCCTTCTTCACTATCCTATTTACTTGTGACTCTACTTTCAAGGAGCTATGAACCTGCACTCCAGGTTCTCTTTGTTCAGCAACACTCCCTAGGACCTTATCATTAAGTGTATAAGTCCTGCTAAGATTTGCTTTCCCAAAATACAGCACCTCGCACATTTATTTAAATTAAACTCCATCTGCCACTTCTCATCTGATCAAGATCCTGTTGTATTCTGAGGTAACCTTCTTCACTGTCCACTACACCTCCAATTTTGATGTCATCTGCAAACTTACTAAATATACCTTTATGCTCAGATCCAAACTATTCATATGAATGACAAAAAGTGGAGTTCTTGAGTTTTTCTCAAGAGGCATTGTAAACTGCAGAGGTTCTGAATCGTCTGGGATTTGGGGTCTTTGCTTTTGGTAACAGATACTACCCAAGGCAACAATCAGGGAAAAGGCCTTTAGGTTTTTTTTTAAAACAGTTGTCCAATGATAGGGGAGCGGCCGGTTCTCCCAGTTCAGGAATTTTTCTAGTTTGGTTTAGTTTTAGTTGGGGACCCGGAGAAAGAGCTGCAGTGGAAAGTTTCCATGCTTCAGCAAATGATCCTGGCTGATCCTGTCGACATCTCCCCTGTAAGAACCTGTGATGGAATTTACCTTTTTGCCAAAGGGTGTGTTTATGAGATGTTGCAGGGAATCCGAACAGCTCTTTGTGAAATTGCAGGGGATATCATGTCGGTCAGGTTTTCAAATTGTAGTTATTCTAAATTCTGTTTTATTTGAAGCCAAGGAGTTTGACCAGCTGCATCACTCTTGGGATATCCACTTACATCTGCCTGAAACAGCTAAAACTGTGTAGGATCTGGGCTACCTTCTTAAAATGTATTGTGGGGGTCTGGCCTCGTCCATAACATTATTGATCAGAAACTGAACTGGACTAGCTATATAGATATAGTGGCTACAAGATCAGGTTAATGTCTAGGAATCTTGCAGCAAGTAACTCCCCTCCATAATCTCCAACACAAGACACAATGTGATGGAACATTCCTGATTTGCCCGAATGAGTGCAGCTTCAACAACACTCAAGAAAAATGATATCATCCAAGCCAAGCCAGACCACTCAATGGCGTCACATCCACAAGCATCCACTCCTTCCACCACCAATTGTCAGTAGCAACAGTGTGTGCAATCTACAGGATGCAGCAATTCCAATTCACCAAGGCTCCTTGGATGGTACCTTCCAAACCAATGATCACTTACAGTCACAAGAACAAGGGCAGCAATTCCCCTCCAAGCCACTGACCATTCTGACATGGAAATATATCATGTAACTTCAATGTTGTTGGTCAAAATCCTGGAACTCCCTCCCTAATAGCAGATATACTAATGGAGTGCCTCAGGGTATGGTGCTGGGCCCATTGCTGTTTGTCATCTACATCAATGATTTGGACGAGAATGTACAATGCAGATGACACTAAAATAGGAGATATCATGGACAGTGAGGAAGGTTATCAGAAATTGCAGCAGGACCTTGATCAGCTGGGGAAGTGGGTCAAGAAGTGGCAAATGAAGTTTAATATAGATAAGTGTGAGGTGTTTCATTTTAGAATATCAGTTCTAAGCAGGTGTTTCATGGTGAATAGTAGGACCTTAAGGAGTGTATTGGAACAGAGGGACCTTGGAGTTCAGGTGCACGGTTCTCTGAAAGTGGAGTCACAGATAGACAGGGAAGTGAAGAAGGCTTTTGGCACACTGGCCTTCATCAGTCAGGGCATTGAGTATAGAAGTTGGAAAGTTATGTTGCAGTTGTACAGGACGTTGGTGAGGCCGCACTTGGAGTATTGTGTTCAGTTTTGGTCATCTTGCTATAGGAAAGATGCTATTAATTTGGAAAGAGTGCAGAAGAAATTTAGAAGGATGTTGCCAAGACTCAACAGTCTGAGTTATAGGGAGAGGTTGGACAAGTTAGGACTGTTTTCTTTAAAGTGTGGGAGACTGAGGTGGGGGTGGGGGAGTGGGGGATCTTACAGAAGTGTGAAACATCATGAGAGGCATGGATAGGGTGAATGCACTGTCTTTTTCCCCCCAGGATTGGGGAATTGAGGACCAGAGGGAATCAGTTTAAGATTAGAGGGGAAAGGGTAAAAGGGAAGCTGAGGGGCAACTTTTTTACACAGAGGATGGTACGCATATGGAATGAGCTGCCAGCAGAAGTGGTTGAGGTGGGTACATTAACATCATCTAAAAGGCATTTGGACAAATACATGAATAGGAAAGGTTTAGAAGGATATGGGCCAAGTACAGTGAAATGAGGTTAACGTGGATGGATATTTTGGTCGGTATGGACCAGTTTGAGCTAAAGGGCATGTCTCAGTGCTCCATGACTCTATGAGTCTACTGAGTGATTCACCACCATCTTCTAAGGACAACTAGAAATGGGCAAGAAATGCTGGCCAGCCAGTGACACCCACATCACAAGCAAATTTTAAAAACTGCAACCATAGCCTGTCAACCTTTAAAAATTAACACTGATCAACTTACCAGTGCAGATTTTCACAGGGAGGAGAAAGTGAGGACTGCAGATGCTGGAGATCAAAGTCGAGAGTGTGGTGCTGGAAAAGCACAGTAGGTCTGGCAGTGACGAGGAGCAGGAGAATCGACGTTTCAGGCAGGAGTCCTTCATCAGGAAAAATGTTGTTTCTCAGAGTTGCATAGCCTGAGCTTATTGCAAGAATCACCAAAGACTTCTGGCATCTGATTGGCTGGCAGTTTCTGGCAGGGAAAGACTTCAGTGTGGGGTTCAGTGATACACCAAGAGGTCCAACCAATGTTCAACTCCGAGTGTCTGACCGGTGCTTGATCCAATGGGGTTTCTCACTGGTTGGGGTAATGTATTAGTCACCCCTGAAGGTGCTCACCATTATACCCAGAGCAGAGAACACTAAATCAGCCATTACTTATTTTCAGTACATTCTCACTACATTGCTACATGAGCACCCCTCCCCCTTTGTCTGTTAAGGATAAATTCCTTTGCAACATCAGATTTGGATTTTCAAGAAAAGAATCTGTAACTGGGAGGTTTTGACAATAGTGATCTTTGCTCATTTTGAAAAGCTACTTAAATAGTCAAGAGACCAGACTGCTGAATCCTGTAACAGGATGTGTCTTTTCCCAATGCCAATGGGTTTATTCTTTAGCAACCGTTAATGAGCAGTATGTTTAACTCTGTTACTAACATAATTCTGACAGTGAATGTTCTTGTCCATTTATAGATGGAAATATCAGTACAATTAGGCACAATCTTTAAGTGTTTTCATTTTGAATGCACTGCTCTGAATTACAGGAAATCTTTCTCCCAGACAGACTGGGAGTGCCCTTAAAAGTTTTTGACCTTAAATAATACTAATGTGAAAATTTGTTTCTTTGCTTTGATGCCTAAGTACATGTCAGACTAATTCTAGCTTCTGATTCTACATTTCTGATTATGGTTTCATTTAAATACTGTTAAGCTCACAGTAAGGTAGGTTTGTTGGTGATGGGAGGGCTTAGGCTGAATTTTTTCATTCGATGTCAGTATTAAACACCCTGGATTAGGACCAGTACATGACAGATGTAGAGCTCAAAGCTCTCTTTGTGAAATACAAACAAGGTGCTAACACGTTCATGTCAGTTGAATACCCCTGAACCTGCAATTTGCCCTGAATAAATGGTCCATTTTTATTATGTGTTATTGTAGGAATTTGATCAACCTTGCCTAAGACTCTGGCAGCTAACATCAACAACAAAGAAACTTGCATTTATTTAGTGCCCTTCACGTAATTAATTAGCTCAAGGAATTTCACAACAGCGTTCTTCAGCTGTCTGCCTGAAGGCAGGTACAACCACACCACAATGATGTTAACCACAGGAAAATGAGGAGGCAGGACCCAAACAGGGATCAGAACTCCTGTCAGCCATGTTAGGAGCCCTGTGTTGTTGGCATCAATCTAATCAGCAGTAATCATAATACAACCAAATCTATCCCAAGGAATGTTCTGGCAACATGTACTTTAATGCGATCTGGAGCCACGGTAGAAGCTCCAACGATTGACTAGGAATCTCTCCTACTCCTAACGCCTATGTGTGTGTGTGTGTGTGTGTGTGTGTGTGTGTGTGTGTGTGTGTGTGTGTGTGTGTGTGTGTGTGTGTGTGTGTGTGTGTGTGTGTATATATGTCAGATTTACAGGTCAATACTCAACCTGTTTGATCACATGGTAAACACACCTTTCTTGGCCACAAAGTCCTGAGTAGAACCTGAGGTGTCTGCTTCAGTGCCACGTGACCACTTTGCCAGAGCCATGTAAGCGCTTGCTAAGACAGACTGTTCTCAGGTCAAACATTGATGAGAAGTCTGCTAGCGTAACAAAGGCATGCCTGATGCCAACCTGACAGAAGAAAAGCACAACACATATGCAGCCAGGAGTGAGACAGAGTTACCCCAGCCTTGCCTAGGATCTCAATAATAGAATCAGAACAGTAAAAATGAGGAATTAAAAACAATAAAAGGCACTGTTGCACAAAACAATCTTTTAAAGAAGTTTTTAGGGAAATTTTGTATCCTCATTCATTTTGGACATTTTGGGAATTAATGTGTTTCTAATGAAATACAGTAGCCTACAGAATATAAAAATTTAGTTAAGTTAATGCTTTGGAAACTACCACATGACAGCAAATTTTCAGAGTTCAATGAATGCCTCCTGATTGCCCCCAACTATGACTGACTGCTGTTTAGCTGGAGTGGGAGTTCTAACTGACTTGGGACTGAAGTTAGTTTTGTTGAGTTCCCAGTGGATGTGTATGCACAACGTTGAACTATTTCTTATCTCCAACTCAAGTTCTCATTGGTGAAATATTCTGTTCCTAACCCTATCTCCATGACTACAACTGTGTTGAATCCCTTTGTTTTTATTTGCATCCTGAAAATTGTCACCAAGATGACAAAGTTTTGGACTTTGAATGTTCTCTACTTTGAACATGTCAGCAATCTAATGATGTAAGGTCAGCACAATATTCCCTCTGATTTCTGAGTTATTTTTAAAATATCTTAAAATCATACACACTTAACTGCAAGGGAAGAGCAATTTCCTTCAGTTTATATGGAGCCAACTGTGACTCATATCCAGTACAATGCTAATAACCCGTCCGAGTAATACACAAACAACTTTCGTTGATTAAAATGTTCTAACAGCATCCATATTTGGTATTAACAAAATGATTATCATTCCACTGACTGATTAGCACAGTAAAGTTCATGTTTTGATCCTTGGATTACAGAGTTCACTGTAGAACTCACTGTAATCCCAAGCTCCAAAAGGCAAGTTCACTTCATATCAATGGAAGTTATTGTGATCACATATTTTTGAAGATTTAAGCCTGATTCAGTGCAGTTTATCCACCAAAAGAATGAGATGGTAGGAATGAGGAAAATTCATTCCATTAAAACCCTCACCTATGCTTGTGTTGCTTCCACATTCAACTGTTCTGTGCTCTCATGGTTGACTCCTATCTTTGGCTCTCAAACCTGAGGTTATGTTAAACACCACTGTCCATTCCTCTCCAACACTTAAATTGTAAGTCCTGCTTACAATTTCTATATTGGCTCCTGACACCAATACATCATATTTAAATTTCTTTGTAGAACTTGTGTACTACAAATTCCTAAATGCAATTTTAGCTAAAAGCCTTTTTGAAACTTGATTGGAAGGATATAGCTATCCAAATGGCCTGCCCTTGACCAGAATCCTACTTCTTTTTCTTTTTAAGTGTGAACCAAACTCCTTTTGAAAGATATATTTGAATTTATTTTTTTCAGCTGTGCATTTCAGATCGTGGCCCCTTGCTATATGAAATATTGTTCAACTCCCTTCTTTTTTGCCATTTACCTTAAATCAAAGTCCTCTTATTAAGGACTGCACCCAGGAAAGCTTAACAAACAGCGAAATTCACAACTGACCTTTGGAGGAACCTGTTTGGGAGAGGTTACAGCACAGAAACAGATGAGTGTGTAATTTTAAGTGTAGCCTTGCTGTAAATCTACAATAGTGAGTAGAGTTGGTTCTTTCTTGATTATATGTTTCATTGAGATCTATCTCTTGATTAAATTTCAAAAGTATAAGCCATAAGTATTAAGTTAGTCTGGAGAAGTTTGTAGAGTATTAAGACAATGCTAATTTCTGGATCTGTAGATTGGAAGGAGCAAAATTGGCCTAGAATAGAGTGATATGCTCTTCTTGTCAGATGTGGGAGTTTTGAGAGACTTTACATTTTACTGAGGATTATATCCGCAATAAAAGTCGTTGGTTACGAATCCTATCAAAACGAATGGATCTGTTGGAGTGACAGTTAGAGGCAATGATGAATTTACAAAAGTAGAGGGTGTGATGGATGGCAGTTATAGGAAGGGAGAAAAGCTGCAGATACAGTCACATAGATGGGTTATCTCCAGGATAGGTAAGAGAGGTAGGCAGGTGCTGCAGAGTCTTCTGTGGCTATCCCCATTTTAAACAAGCAGTTCAGGCAGCATCCAAGTAGCTTCGAAATCGATGTTTCGGGCAAAAGCCCTTTGATGAAGGGCTACTTGGATGCTGCCTGAACTGCTGTGCTCTTCCAGCACCACTAATCCAGAATCTGGTTTCCAGCATCTGCAGTAATTGTTTTTACCCCATTTTAAACAAGTATGTTGTTTTGGAAAATGTAGGGGGGGTGGATTATCAGGGGAATGAAGCACATAAAGCCAAGTTTCTGATTTTGAGACTGTTTCTCACATAATGAGGGGTATGTTGGATTACAAGTGATCGACTGTGATAGGGGACTTACTCTAGTCCAAGGCACAGACAGACATTTCTGCAGCCAGCAGCGAAAAATCAGAATGGTGTGTTGCCTCCATGCTGCCAGAATCAAGGATGTCTCAGAGAGGGTGCAGGATGTTCTCAAGGGTGAGAGGAACCAGCAGGAGGTCATTGTACACATTGGAACCAATGACAGAGGAAGGGAAAAGAATTAGATTCTGAGGGGAGAATATAGAGAGTTAGGCAGGAGTTTAAAAAGGAGGTCCTCGAGAGTAGTAATATCTGGATTACTCCCAGTGCTACGAGCTAGTGAGGATAGGAATAGGAGGATAGAGCAAATGAATGCATGGCTGAGGAGCTGGTGTATAGGAGAAGGATTCACATTTTTGGATCACTGGAATCTTTTCTGGGGTAGAAGTGATCTGTACAAGAAGGATGGATTGCACCTAAATTGGAAGGGGACTAATATACCGGCAGGGAGATTTGCTAGAACTGCTCGGGAGGATTTAAACTAGGAAGGTAGTGGGGAGGGGGGTGGGACCCGGGGAGATAGTGAGGAAAGAGATCGATCTGAGACTGGTACAGTTGAAAACAGAAGTGAGTCAAACAGTCAGGACAGGGAGGAATGAACCAAAGAACAAGGTAGGTCTGATAAATTAAACTGCATTTATTTCAATGCAAGGGGCCTAACATGGGAGGCAGATGAACTCAGGGCATGATAAGGAACATGGGACTGGGCTATCATAGCAATTACTGAAACATGGCTCAGGATGGACAGGACTGGCAGCTTAATGTTCCAGGATGAAAATGCTACAAGAAGGATAGAAAGGGAGGCAAGAGAGGAGGGGGAGTGGTGTTTTTGATAAGGGATGGCATTACAGCTGTACTGAGGGAGGATATTCCCGGAAATACATCCAGGGAAGTTATTTGGGTGGAACTGAGGAATAAGAAAGGGATGATTACCTTATTGGGATTGTATTATAGACCCCCTAATAGTCAGAGGGAAATTGAGAAACAAATGTGTAAGGAGATTTCATATCTGTAAGAATATCTGTAAGAATAATAGGGTGGTTATGGTAGGAGATTTTAACTTTCCAAACATAGACTGGGACTGCCATAGTGTTAAGGGTTTAGATGGAGAGGAATTTGTTAAGTGTGTATAAAAAAAATTTCTGATTCAGTATGTGGATATACCTACTAGAGAAAGTGCAAAACCTGACCTACTCTTGGGAAATAAGACTCTTGGGCAGGTGACTGAGGTGTCAGTGGGGGAGCACTTTGGGGCCAGCGACCATAAATCTATTAGTTTTAAAATATGATTTGGAGATGCCAGAGAAAGTATATTCCTGTTAGGGTGAAAGGAAAGGCTGGTAGGTATAGGGAATGCTGGATGACTAAAGAAATTGAGGGTTTGGTTAAGAAAAAAAAGGAAGCATATGTCAGTATAGACAGGATAGATCAAGTGAATCCTTAGAAGAGTGTAAAGGCATTAGGAGTATACTTAAGATGGAAATCAGGAGGACAAAAAGGGGACATGAGATAGCGTTGGTAAATAGGGATACAGAGAATCCAAAGGGTTTTTAGAAACACATTAAGGACAATAGGATAACTAGGGAGAGAATAGGGCCCCTCAAAGATCAGCAAGGCGATCTTTGTGTGGAACCGCAGGAGATGGGGGAGCTACTAAACTAGTATTTTGCATCAGTGTTTACTGTGGAGAAGGACATGGAAGATACAGAATGTGGGAAACAGATGGTGACATCTTGAAAAATGTCCATATTACAGAGCAGGAAGTGCTGGATGTCTTGAAATGCATAAAGGTGGATAAATCCCCAGGACCTGATCAGGTGTACCCTAGAATTCTGTGGGAAGCTAGGGAAGTGATTGCTGGGCCTCTTGCTGAGATATTTGTATCATCGATAGTCACAGGTAAGGTGCCGGAAGACTGGAGGTTGGTGCCATTCTTTAAGAAAGGTAATAAGGACAAGCCAGGGGACTATAGACCGGTGAGCCTGATGTTGGTGTGGGTAAGTTGTTGGAGGGAATCCTGAGGGACAGGATGTACATGTATTTGAAAAGGCAAGGACTGATTAGGGATAGTCAACAGAGCTTTGTGTGTGGGAAATCATGTCTCACAAACGTGATTGAGTTATTTGAAGAAGTAACAAAGAGGATTAATGAAGGTAAAGTGGTAGATGTGATCTATGTGGACTTCAGTAAGGCATTCGACAAGGTCCAGGGGACACTGGTTAGCAAGGTTAGATCTCATGGAATACAGGGAGAACTCGCCATTTGGATACAGAGTCGAGAGTGTGGTGCTGGAAAAACACAGCAGTTCAGGCAACATCTGAGGAGCAGAAGCGTCGACACTTTGGGTAAAAGTCTTTCATCAGGAATGAGGCTGTGAGCCAAGAGGGTGGTTAGATAAATCGGAGGAGGGTGAGGCTGGGGGAAAGGTAGCAGAGAGTGTGATAGGTAGGTGAGGGTAGGGGTGAAGATGATAGGATGGAGAGGAGACTGAAGCGGATAGGTGAGAAAGAAGATGGACAGGTAGGACAGGTCATGAGGGCAGTGCCTTCCAACCACGTGGGAGAGGAAATTGCAGTCTTTAAAGAAGGAGGCCATCTGGTGTTTTCTGTGGTGGAACTGGTCCTCCTGGGGACAGATGAGGTGGAGGCAGAGGAATTGGGAATAAGGGATAAGGAAGACCAGTTCCTTGTTCCCAGGATGACCAGTTCTACCACAGCCTCCACCTCCGTTGCATCTGCTCCCAGGATGACCAGTTCCACCACAGATCAGACCAGATGGCCTCCTTCTTTAAAGACTGCAAATTCCCTTCCCACGTGGTCGATGATGCCCTCCAGCGCATCTCATCCATTTCCCACACCTACGCCCTCAGACCCCACTCCCTCCAACTACAACAAGGACAAACCCCCCCCCCCCCCCACCCCACCCCGGTCCTCACCTTCCATCCCATCAATCTCCGTATACATCACATCATGCCCCGCCATTTCCACCACCTACAAACAGACCCCACCACCAGATATGTATTTTCCTCCCCACCCCATCCACTTTCTGCAAAGACCGTTCCCCCTGCGACTCCCTTGTCAGCACCCCACCAAACCAGCCTCCCCTCCCGGCACTTTCCCCTGCCACCGCAGGAATTGCAAAACCTGCGCCCTCACCTTGCCCCTCACCTCTGTCCAAGGCCCTCTGATGCCTGGAGGAAAAACACCTCATCTTCCACCTTGGGACCCTCCAACCCCAGCATCACTGTGGATTTCACCGGTTTTTTCATTTCCCCTCCCCCTTATCCCCAATCCAACCTTCCAACTTGGCAGCCCCTCATGTCATGTCCTACCTGTCCATTTTCCTTCTCACCTATCCGCTCCACCCTCCTCTCTGACCTATCACCATTACCCACCCTCCATCTACCTATCGCATTCCCAGCTACCTCACCACCCCCAGCCCCACCCTACTCACCACCCCACGGCTCACAGCCTCATTCCTGATGAAGGGCTTTTGCCTGAAACATTGACTCTCCTGCTCCTCGGATGCTGTCTGACCTGCTGTGCTTTTCTAGCATCTGCAGTCCTCACTTTCACCATTTGGATACAGAACTGGTTCAAAGGTAGAAGACAGAGGGTGGTGGTGGAGGGATGCTTTTCAGATTGGAGGCCTGTGACCAGTGGATTGCCACAAGGATTGGTGTTGAGTCCACTACTTTTCGTCATTTATAAAAATGATTTGGATGTGAACACAGGAGGTACAGATAGTAAGTTTGCAGATGACACCAGAAGTAGAGGTGTAGTGGACAGCGAAGTAGGTTACCTCAGATTACAATGGGATCTTGATCAGATGGACCACTGGGCTGAGGAGTGGCAGATGGAGTTTAATTTAGATAAATGTGAGGTGCTGTATTTTGGGAAAGTCAGTTTAGCAGGATTTATACACTTAATGGTAAGGTCCTAGGGAGTGAATAAAGAGACCTTGGAGTGCAGGTTCATAGGTCCTTGAAAGTAGATTCGCAGGTAGATAGGATAGTGAAGAAGGCGTTTGGTATGCTTTCCTTTATTGGTCAGAGTATTGAGTATAGGTCTTGGGAGGTCACATTGCAGCTATAGAGGACATTGGTTAGGCCACTTTTGGAATATTGCGTGCAATTCTGGTCTCCTTCCTATTGGAAGGATGTTGTGAAACTTAAAAGGAGGTTCAGAAAAGATTTACAAGGATGTTGCCAGGGTTGGAGGAGTTGAGCTATAGGGAGAGGCTGAATAAGCTGGGCTGTTTTCTCTGAAGCATCAGAAGCTAAGGGATGACCTTATAGAAGTTTATAAAATCATGAGGAGCATGGATTGGATAAATAGACAAAGTGTTTTCCCTGGTGTGGGGGAATCCAGAACTAGAGGGCATAGGTTTAAGGTGAGAGGGGAAAGATATAAAAGGGACCTAAGGGGTAACTTTTTCACATAGAGGGTGGTATGTGTATGGAATGAGCTTCCAGAGGAAGTGGTGGAGACTGGTACAATTACAACTTTTAAAAGGCACCTAAATGGGTATATGTATAGGAAGTGTTTAGAGGGATATGGACCAAGTGCTGGCAAATGGGACTGATTAGGTTGGAATATCTGGTTGGTATGGCTGAGTTGGACCGAGGGCTCTGTTTCCGTGCTGTACATCTCTGTGACTCTACAGACTTCCCCGTTTGTGGAAACAACGTTTGCTTATCTATTCTATCAAATACCCTCAAATTTTCTCCTAAATCTCTCTTTCATCTACTCTTCTGAGGAGAATATTGCCATATGCTAGATTTCATTGCTTCACAATGCATATTTTTGTTGTTCACTTTTATGGCTTGAAGTCATTTTGTGTTGTCACTGTGCCAGTGGCTAGGAAGAGCTGTATTCCCCATTTGTGGAGAACATTTTCCATCATGTTAGGCTTTCGCTGACTTTGGATAAAACAAATTGTCAGTATAAAAAGTAACAAAGGAGGGAAAAATTAGATTATGAAAGAAAGCTGGCTGGAAATATAAAAACAACTGGTAAGAACTTGCATAAATATTTTAAAAAGAGTTAACAAAGTGAGTTTTGGACTCATAGCAATTGCATCTAGCAATTAATAATGGAAAATGAGAAGAGGCAGATAATTTGTATAAGTATTCAGTATAGAAGCTATTTCTGAAACATTCAGAAATAACTATAAATCAGAAAACAACGGAAGGGGGGAAATTTAGGAAATTAGAATCACTGGGAAAATGGTACCAAGCAAAGTGTTGGAGCTGCAGCTTGACAAGTTCTTGTCTGTTAGATCTTACATGTTTTAAAAGAAGTGAGTGGTGAGTTAATTGATGCCTTTCTAAACTTCCCTGGATTCTGGAAAGATTCTACTCAATTGGTGGCTAGCAAATGTAACTCCTTTATTCAAAAAGGAAGAACGACCGAAAGCTGGAATCAATTAGCTTAACATTTGTCAGAGGGAAAGTGTTTGTTGTTATGAAAGTTGCCACTGCAGGGCACTTCAAAAAAAACACAAAGCAATCAGGCTGTAAACATGGTTTTGCATGAGGGAAGCCATTGCCTTGTTTAACCAACATATTGGAGCTTTTTGAAGAAGTAACATGGGTTGTGATAAAGACGAACTGATGGGTGTACTATACTTGGATTTCCAAAATGCATTTGATAATGCATTAAATTGCAAAACGTGAAGGCTCATGGTGTAGCAGATCACATATTTGCATGGATACCGAACAGGAAACAGACCAGAAGCATAAAAGGGTCATTTTCTTCATGTCTGATCAAGAGTCATCTAGATTTGAAACATTTGCTTGCTCTCTGTCCACAGATGCTGCCTGACCTGCTATGATTTCCAGCATTTTTTGTTTTCAGGTCATTTTAGAATAGATTAGATTAGATTAGATTTCCTACAGTGTGGAAACAGGCCCTTTTGCCCAACCAGTCCACACCGACCCTCTGAAGAGTAACCCACCCAGACCCATTTCCTAATGCACCTAACACAATGGTCAATTTAACATGGCAAACTCACCTGATCTGCACATCATTGGATTCTTGTTAGGTGGGTCATAGGTATCAGTGCTGAAACCTCAACTTCTTAAATTACTTCATAGGTGAAGCTACCAAAGGTATTATGACTAACATTTCTGATGACACAAAGGGAAATAAGAAGTAAGTTATGAAGAGAAGGCAAGGAAGCTACTAAAAGATACAGTTAAGTTCAGTGAATGGCGAAAAATCTGGCAAATAGAGTTCAATGCGCAGAAACATAAAACTGTCCATTTTAGCAGTAACAACGTCGAAAAAAGCAAATGATCTCAATGTTAAGAGATTGCAAAGCTCTGAGATGCAGAGCAATCTGGGTGGTCTAGTGCATGAATCACAAAAGGCTAATTTGCAAGAACAGCAAGTAATCTTTTGTTTAAAAGAGTAGAATCATTGTTTATTGTGAAGGGAATTGAATGCAAAAGTAGAGAGGTTATGCTTCAGTTGCACAGAGCATTGGTGAGACTGTGTCTTGATTACTGTGTACAGTATTGGTTTCCCTAGTTAGTGAAAGATGAAAAATAAACTGGAAGCACTTCAGAGAAAGCTAACTGAATTAACAACCAAAATGGGTGACTTGTCTTGTGAGGAAAGGGTGGACAGTCTGGACTTGTATCTGTTGGTACTCGGTAGAGTAAGACTCAGAAGACTTTAATGAAATACACAAGGTGCTGAGGGGTCTAGGCAGAGAATGTATTTCCCCTTGTGAGAAAATCTAGAGCCGGGGTCACCATTTTTTAAAAAAAGGGTCAGTTCTTTAAGACGGAGATGAGGCAATTTCTTTTTCTCTAAGGGTCATAAAACCTTAGGAACTCTATTCCCCAAAATGTGATTGAAAAAGAATCTTTGAATATTTTTTAAGGCAAAGATAAATATACTCTGAGTAAGCAAAGGTGTGAAAGGTTGTCAGGGGTAGGTGGGATTGTGGAAATCATCAGCCATGACCTTATTAAATGGCTGAGCAGCCTCAAGGGATCAAATGGATTACTCATGTTCCTAACTTATTTGTTCAATTCATCCAAACTTGGTCACCTCCAAATCATTTTTAGCCTTTATTTCACATCCTGCAGGCTAAGTATAATTTTTCATTAGCTTGTCATCAGTGTTTTCATTCCTAGAATACTTTGCTTCTGGGATCCTGCTTTGTATCAGAGCAATCTGATGGTGTCAGGCTTGCATGTTAACTGAGTTGTGGAGACTCAATACACTCTATTGTGAATGTGGACCCACAGAATAAACAACAAAACTGGTAGCTATCAGTACTTTCACTGCCTCTTGACAGGGTGCTTGGTGTAGGGCATCAAGCTGTGCATAGACCAAGTGTCACTACATAATCCCTGGTGTTGCGAAGGATGGGACTGGCCTTGTTGCTGCAGAATGCTCCAGGTAGTTGGACAGTTCTGTATCACCTGTCTTTCATGGAGAAACCTGCAAAGAAAGACACCTCTCACCACCCGTCCATCAAGAAGTGGTCAGCGCGACACCCTGCAGGGAAAATGAAAGGGTGGATCCAGTCGGGTTTTTTCCTGTTCAAATGGTCAAAGTCATTTGACAGAATGCCTAATCACCACAACTTTCCAACAAGCAACAAGACATCGCTTGACTCGTGGTCAGTATGGCACCATCTGTGAGATCCTTCATCTATGCCCAGTCAGTCTGTGCCACCTCACATTGCCCTCAAAGTAACTGCAGGGTGGTTGAGACTCTTAAACATCTCTTGCTAGAATGTGCCTTTTTAAAAGATGTCTGAAGAGAAATGATTTTTGTGGCGGTTTGTCCCGAGCAGTTCCATGATGTGGGACTCTGAGCTCAACAGTCTGTTCCCCTGGACAAACTCTGAGACAAACATCAACTGCGCCTGTAGGACCATCAACTCAGTGAAAGACACTCTTTGATCTGCCCAAAACTTGTTGGTCTTCCAGAACAAGAAGTTGACCTCGAACAAGTATGGCAGACTGGCACATTCCAAGGTCCGGGACGACGTGCTGAGGGACGCGCTGAAACTTGGGGCAGCTGACAGCAAAGCTCAGTGGGGAAAGACTGCTGTCTGAGAGCTTCCTGCCGAAGGTAGGTGGGGATCCATACAGTTATCAGACTCCCCGATACCTCAATGTATGTAAATATAATCTTGTATGCGTAAGAGATGCTTTACGTTTGTTGGGATAGAGTCAAACTCAAATGGTTGATTGTTTACTTGACATAGTCCACAGACCCAACAGCATTGGTGACAATGTATATATATATACACAATAAGAGATTTTTTTATGAATAAAGTATATTTTGAAATTTTAATAAAATGCAATTGAATCAGTAGCTTTCTCATTTTCTTTCTCCAGGCTCCATCAATGTCATAGAATCATAGAATGAAACAGCATGGGCAGATGCCATTGTGCCCATTTTGCTTGTGCTAGCTTTTTGGTAGAGATCCCCAGTTAGTCCCACTCCTGTTCTTGATATGTAGCCCTGTCAATACTTAATTCCACTCTGCATCTGAAGTATAATGACTGAAACTGCTTTCACCACCATTTCAGGCAGCGAATTCCAGCTCACTGTAGAAACGAAAGAATGTTTCTTCATGTCGTTTCTCTTCCTTTTGGCAATCACCTTACATCTGTGTCTTCTGTTTACTGCCACTGAAAATAGTATTTTCTTATCTACTGTGTCAAAACCATTCATTATTTTGAACATTTCTGTCAAATCTCTTAATCATCACCTCTCTAAGGAGATTAACACCCAGCTTTCTCTATCGCTCCACACCTCTCATCTCCGGTGCCATTCTAGGACACCTCTCCTACAGACTCTCTAAGGCTTCAATTCGACCTGACATCTGCTTTCCAGAATGGGGAACAAATTCAGCAGCTTTGCTAAAAAAACATCAAGTGTAACCAAACTTGTTTTGCATTTGTTGGGAGAACAGTGTGTCAATCAGGACAATGTGGTTGATTTGGCACTCAGAAACTTCCAGAACAATATTTAATAAAATAGCAGACAAAAGAAGTTAAGACTCTCAAAATAAAAAGGGATAGCACAGATTGGATGTTGGCTGAGTGGCATGGAGTTGAGAGAAGTGATGAATGGTTGTTTTGGATTGGAGGATATTATGTAGTAGTGCTCCCCAGAGGTCAATACTAAAACATTTCCTCTCTTGATGTGTATTTATGACTTAGACTAGTATCTAGGGTTAAGAGTACTGTTTGTCTTGTTCGGTTCCGAACTCTGCTGGTTTAAGGGTGGTCCGGAGCCCGTGTGGGATGAGTTGGTTACGGAGGCAGGCTTGTATGTGCAGTACGCAATTTCAAACTTTTCAGGTGACGCAAAACTTGGGAGTAATGTCAAATAGACAATGGTAGATTTCAAGAGACATATACAGGCTGGTGAAATGAAAGATGGAATTAATGTGAAGAAGTGTGAAATAATCTTGGAACTGCTAGAGTGAGGAAGTAGGCTACTCAGCCCATGGAGTGCATACCAACCTTCCAAAAAGCATTCCACCCAGACCCACCCCACCACCTACCCTCTCCCTGTAACTCTGCATTTCCCATGGCTAATCCACCTAGCCTACACATTCTTGGATGTTATGGGCAATTTAGCGTGGCCAATCCACTTAACCTGCGTATCTTTGGATTGTGGGAGGAAAACAGAGCATCCGGAGGAAACCCACGCAGATGTGGGGAGAATTTGCAAACTCCACACAGATAGTCACCCAAGGGTGGAATCAAACCCAGATCACTGGCGCTGTGAAGTGGCAGTTTTAACCACTAAGCCACATAATGGCCCAGATTATCTAACTGGAAACCATCATCTCAGCAGCGTAGATAGAAGTTGCACCTTAGGACTGTCATGAAGTCCCGATGCATGTCTCTGTGGGAATTGCCTGGGAAGTTAATGAGCAATTGCCCTCTGAAACACTCCCCATCCCTGAATCACTTGGAATGATTAAATAACCATGCTATTCATTTTATTAAAAGATTACTTGACATAAATCAATAAAAGGAACATCAAATGTTCAAAAGGAATAGAAAAATAATAAAAAGCGATATAATTTCCACAAAAGTTTCATTATACTTAGCTTTCTGTGTCAGTCTGTTTTCTGTTTCTTGCTGACCTTAAAAGGCATTGCCTGCACCCGGTAGCAGTCAGATTCCAGAATGTGGCTGCAAACAGCACAGAAAATAGTTGTTTTTTGATCCAACTAGGATGATTTGAAATTCTGCTTTGGAAGGAAGAATGGGAATATAAAAAAAGATTATAATCCTATAAAGAATAAAGGTGTATTCGTGCAAAGGTTTTGCCACAGAAGGACAAGTTGAGCAAGTACTTGGTAAGATGTATGGAATCCTGTGCTTTATGAGTAGAGGCATGTAGTACAAAAGCAGGCAAGTTATGGTGGATTTTCATAAAATGCTATTTTTTTTGCCAGCTGGAATATTGCATCCAGTTTTGATCGTTTTACTTGCAAAGGTATTATAGAGAGTACAGAAATGATTTACTCGAATGATTCTAGGGATGACGATCCAACTGAAATCTTTGGAAAAGAGAATGTTGAATGGAGATTTGATAAAGGTATTCAAGGACATGAGGGGTCTGGACAGAGTAGATAGGGAGGAACTGTTCCCACTGATGGAAGTGAAGTTGAGGACACAAGTTAAAAGTATGTGGCAAAAGAACCAAGGAGGAAATAAGGACATGGGCTTTTTTATGCAATGTGGAGTTTGGGTTTGGAATATTCTCCCTGAGGATATGACCAATGTCAAGTCAATCATGGGTTATAGAAGAGATTTGGATCCCTATCTGATAAAAAAAACATTTTGGGGACGGGGCTCACTTTGTGATGGAACTGTTCTACTATTGTACAAGTGATATCATTTTTGGCATAATTGTAGTTTGTAAAAGTGTTCCCACCACCTTTGTTCAACTGATTGACCTGTAATCGCTTGATTTAGCCTGCCATCATTTTTTTAACAGATATGCAATAGTTTCAAATCTCTACCACCATCCCTATATCTAAAAAAAGGTTAGCTCAATACTCTGCAATTTCCACCCTTGTTTCCATCACCATCCTCTGATCATTCCGTCTGGTTCTGGTGACTTTTCCAGTAAATTGCAGCTGCCTTTCTAATAATCTAGAAATACTTAGTTTCTAGTCATGCCCACTTTTCAGTCGGGTCTGACACCATTACAATATCAGTAGTCCCCTGCAATGCAGCTTGTTACTGTTATTTGCTACATTCCACACATTTACGTCAATGTATTGTAAACTTAATTTAAACTCAAATGAATTTTCTCTCTATCTGATCCCAGCTAATGCCTTGCATTTATTAGTTGCCTTCTATCTACGTTTGTCCCAATTCTTTATGCACCTCGTTTCTCCTTTCCATTGACACATCCTAGTTTGCACTCTGACCAATTTAGTTTAAACTTCTCCTGCAGCACCAGAAATGCTTCTGTGCAGGTTTCACCTGCCCCAGAGCAGGCCTCAATGTCCCAGAATCTTGAAGTCTCCCTCTTGCACCCTCTCTAGCAGACATTATTGGCTGTATCTTCCAATATATCTGCTCACTAGTAAATGGTACCCGTTAGTAACTTTGAGATTCTGTTTGCTAGTCTCCTTTCTAGCACCTAAAAATCTGAGCCTGTAGAAATGTCTGTCTGTTCCTCAAACTATTAAATCCTTCATTACTATTGCACAGCAATAAGCCACAACCCATGTATCCCCTGTTATCTTTGTAACAAACCTGAGGTTAACTATAACCTCAATCCAGAACCAAATTTACCTGAGGGGAAGATTTATTATAAATTCTTATAAATATTATAAATGATAAAGAAGTGGTTTATAATTTTCCTACAAATGAAAAGAAACAAATCATTCCCTTCTAGTGCCAATCTCAAATGCATTCCAAGTATTGCACCCTTAAGAAAACATAGGTGATGTTCTGCACTTGGTTTCCAATTGAATGAAGCTACAAAGTTTACTCTGGCACTTTTAATGTAGTGTAAACAAGACCATTGTTTCCAAGCAACCGGGGATTTCAGGATGGTGAATGCGCAACAGGGTTAACGGAGATATGTTGGTGTGTGTTTTTGTCACAGGGGTGGTGGCTGTTGTAAAACACAGATCAGCAATTATATAAAATGAGGTCAGCTCATCTCCTCTGCACTTGCGTAACCATAGTTACACATTCTTTATCATAAAAAGTAAATGTTCCGGTTGCTGGCAGACTTTATTCAGATTCGCAAAGAATATGCAGTGGTGATTTACTGTCCCAGTAAAGAACTTAAATTCAACAGAAATAAATTTGGGAAAACAAACAAGTTCTCTTGATCTCGTTCACAGAGATTGCAGGAATAGCGTAGTTAATCATTTTAGATAAGATGTATTCATCATATCTAAAACTAATGCTCCTCTCAGTCTCTCGGCCTTTTTGAAAGATTGTCTTGCATTTATGTGTGCCTTTCAGAACTTCCAGAATGTTCCAATTTGGTTTACAGCCACTGAAGTACTTTACAAGTGCAGTCACTGTTTATAATGCAGGGATTACAGTAACTAATGTGTGCACAGCTACCTCCCACAACAACGGTGTAATAGATAATGATCAAATAATCCACTTTTTGTGCTATTGATTGAGGAATAAAAATTGGCTCGAGCACTAGAGATATAGAGTCATAGAGCTGTACAACATGGAAACAGACCCTTTGATCCAACTCCATGCCAACCAGAAATCCTAGATTAATCCACACCTAATTGCCAGCATTTGGCCCATGTTCCTCCAAACCTTTCCTATTCATGTAGCCATCCAGGTGCCTTTTAAATGTTGTAATTGTACCAGTCTCCACTACTTTCTCTGGCAGCTCATTCCATACACACACACAGTCCACTGTGTGAAAACGTTGCCACTTAGGCCTTTTAGATCTTTCCCCTCTCACCTTAAACTCTGCTACCCTGGGAAAAAGACCTTGTCTATTCACTCTATCTATACCCCTCACGATTTTGTAAACCTCTATAAGGTCACCTCACAGCCTCTAACGGTCCTTGGGAAACTGCCCCAGCCTATTCAGCCTCTTCGTGTAGCTCAAATCCTCCAAACCTGGCAACATCCTTGTGAATCTTTTCTCAAGTTCCACAACATCCTTCCAATAGCAGGGACTAGGTGTAACTCTCTCTACTTCATCTGTGCAATACCTGTAGTGCCTTAGGATCTTGTACATATCTAGAGACCTCAGTTTAATATATTCCATCCGAAGAAATAACACCTATAATGGTGCAGCAATTCTCATATTTTCTTTAATGATGGTTAAGTTTCCTTTCCCTCCTTTAAGGATTTATTTCATTTTGCGTTCATCTAATTGTTGAACATGGGTTTGTATCTTTGGTGCCCCACAGGATGTTAGGACATGGGCTTATCCTCAGGATGTGTTGCAGAATGGTCACAACTAGAGTTTCCATAGGTACTAGTTTACATGCAGCAATTTATTTACTTTTGGTTTTATATATTGTTCAGACCATTGTTGCAGTCTATTTCTGATTTTGTTTGTTCACTGATGCCACAATTGGACTCCTAACATTAAAATACAAGCATGCACTGCTGTGATGAACTGTTAAGTCCCAGTTTCCATTTCCACGACAGGGGAATAGCCTGCTTCTTACAATGGTGTCAATGAGTTCTTGCCAACATAACCTTGGGATCAGTAGGTTTTAATGCAATGTGACAGCAACTTGTCCCAGGCTACAAGAAAATGCTAATTTTGATTGCAAATATCCTTGGAGGTTTCAGCTCATAACCAGCCCAATCAACAGCCATTTTCCCATCTCTGATATCTTTATATTAAATAATTTAAACGTTCTAAACATTTAAAGTTCTGAAGTCAAATTGGACTCAATGTTACCTTTCTTTTGCTCCCCATGATTGACCCACTGAGTTTCTCCAGCACTTTGTTTTTATTTCAGTTTTCCAGCATCTGCAGCATTTTGTTTTTAATCTTATAAATGTATAAAATTTCATAAAATTTTACACTTCTCCTTATTGCTAGTTGAACTCAGCACTGTCCTATTTAAGACTGTGATAAGGAGAATTATTTTTCTCTAAGAAGGTAATGAACCTTTGGAATTCTCTTGCCCTGAGAGTGGTGAAAGTGAGGCTATTGAATATATTTAAGGCAGTAGTAGGTTGATTTCTGCATTAGTTAGGAATCTAAAATTATCAAGATAGGCAGCGTGTGGAGTTGAGGGCACAAAGAGATCAGCCATAATCTTGCTGATTGGAGGAATTGGCCAGAGGAGGTAAACAGCCCACTCGTGATCCTAATTCATACATATTATGTTCATTGAAACCTAAGTCTTGACCAAGTGTGCCCCAGTATTTCTTTATATTGTAAAGGCCTAACTGTCCTATTCAGAATGGTATTGAGGTACTCAGCTCTACAAGTGCCAATTTGAATGCCTGTTTTGGGACGAGTTAGCAGATGGAATAAGTGTTCCAGTTGGGTCAAGGAGTTTTAAAAAATGTAATCGTTTGAGAGAAATAACTGGATATAGAATCACAGAATCCCTACAGCATGCAAGTAGGCCATTTGGCCCATCAGGTCCACACCAACCCTCCAAACAGTAACCCTGCATTTCCCATGGCTAATCCACCTAACATACAGATCCCTAGACACTATGGGCAATTTAGCAAGACCAATCCATCTTACCTGCACATCTTTGGAATTCAGGAGGAAACCGGACACCCGGGGGAAATACACACGGACACAGGGAGAATGTTCAAACACCACACAGACAGTCGGCCAAGGGTGGATACAAATCCAGGTCCCCGGTGCTGTGAGGCAGGAGCACTAACTACTGAACCTCCAGATGTGACAAGGTTAGGATGTTCGGATCTCCCTGGACAGATAACTTATAATAGGCCAAATGATTGCCTTAATCCCTGCGTGCATTTTTCTTTATTTTCCCATGGGTTGTACATGTTGGGTGGCAGGGCCAGCATTTGTCACCAAACTGCTCTTGAACAGAGTTGACATACTGGGACATTTCAGAAGGTAAGTAAGAATCAATCAATCCTTGCCATGCATCCACAGTAACATGTAAACCAGACTAAATAAGGATGGTAGGTTTCCCTCCCTCAATAGAGATCAGTGAGACAGGTGGGTGTTTGCAATAATGAATTATAGTTTCATCGTCACTATTACTGCGACTAATCCAGATTTATTAATTGAATCTCAATCCCACCATTTGGGATTTGAACTTGGTTTGCAGAACAAACTTGTGAACAAGTAATACTCACTATCTGAGGCCATGCAGAATATGGATAGGAAAGTTTTAGTGGGATATGGTCTAAACGCAGGTAAGTGGGACTAGTTCAGTTTAGGAGACCTGGTCAGCATGGATGAGTTGGGCCGAAGAGCCTGTTTGTTCTGTGCTGTATGACTCTATGGTAGTGTGGGTAGTGTACTGTCATATACAAAAGTATAGGAACACAGGAACAAGAGTAGTCCATTCAGCCCATCAGACCTGTTTTAACATAAGAATGACTGAACACTTCAATGCCCTTTACTGACACAATCCCCTTAACCCTTTCTGTCAATTGCAATCAGAAACCTATGAATTTCTACCTTAAACATATTTAAAGTCTCAGCCTCAAATTTAAAACAGTTGCAATCACCCGAGCAAAAAACGATTCTCCTCTCAGCCTTAGATGGCATATCCCCTATTTTTAAATTGTGCCCCCAGTTCTAGACTCCCCAAATAGAAAAAGAAATGTCTTCCCTGAATCTGTCCTGTGTATCCCTTTAAGTATTTTGTAGACTTCAATGAGATTACTTCTCATTCTTTGAAACTCTAGAGAATATAGGCACAATTTGTCCAATCACTCTTCATAGGACAGTCCCACCTTCCAGGAACAAGGCTGGTGAACCTCTGTTGCACACCCTCTATAACAATAATATCTTCCCTAAGGTTAGGAGACCAAAACCGCACACAATACTCCAGGTGCAGTCAAACTGACCTTCAATACCATTGAAGCAAGACCGCATTACTCCTGTACTTATATTTAGTGCTAAATGTGAAAATTCCATTTGCTTTTTTAATAGCTTGCTGTACCTACCTACATGTTAGCTTCAGTGGCTTATTGACAAGGACACCTAGGTCCCTTTAAAATATCTCCACTTTCCACCCACATACCTTTTGAGAAATGCTATGCACATCTGTTCCTCCCATTAAAGTGGATAACTTCATTTTTCCACGTATTATTCCATCAGGCATGCTTTTGTCTACTCCTTAAGTCTGTCCAAATCCTCCTTTTATGTCTTCCTCAGAGAACTCATTCCTATTTAGCTTTACATAGAATCCCTACAGTACAGAAGCAGGCCATTCAGCCCATCAAGTCCGAATCGACCTTCCGAATAGCACCCCACCCCAGACCCACCCCATCCCTGTAACCCTGCATTTCCCATGGCTAATCCACCTTGTCTGCACCTCCCTAGGCATTATGGGCAATTTAGATTAGATTACTTACAGTGTGGAAACCGGCTCTTCGGCCCAACAAATCCACAACGACCCGCCAAAGCCCAACCCACCCAAACCCATTCCCCTACACCTAACACTACGGGCAATTTAGCATGGCCAATTCAGCTAGGCTGCACATTTTTGGACCGTGGGAGGAAACTGGAGCACTTAGAAGAAACCCATGCAGACATGGGGAGAAGGTGCAAATTTCAGACAGTCAACCAAGGCTGGAATCATACCTGGGTCCCTGGCAGCAATGCTAACCACTGAGCCACCACGCCACCGATATATGATCTGAAATTTGTAAATATTACATTTGCTCCTCATATCCACATCATTGATGTATATTATGAATAGCTGATCCTACAGTAGCGCACAAGTCATGGTCTGCCCTCGTGAAAAAGCCTCAGTTGTTCCTATTCTCTGTTTTCTGTCTTCTTCTCAATCCAACGTCTATGCCAGTACATTACCATGCAGCCTGCTGCTTTAACCTTTCTAAACAACCTCTTTCGGGGGTCGTTACCAAAAGTTTTCTGAAAATTCAAGTATACAACATCTATTAACTCCCTTTTTATCGATTTTGTTAGTAACATCATCAAAAAAGCTCCAACAATTCCAACAGGCATTATTTCCCAGGCACAAATCCATGGTGACTGTGTCCAACTAGATCATAATCAACCAGCTATCAATTATCCCATCGTTTATAATCGATTCATAAAATAGATTTTCCCTGCTACAAGTGTAAGGCTAATGAGTCTGCAGTTCCCTTTTTTCTATTGTTCTCTTCTTAAATAATGGGGTGACATTTACTATGTTCCAGTTGTAGGAATTATTCCAGAAACTACAATTTTGAAAAATGCATTGAACATCTCTACTGCCATGTCCTTTCTCACTCTGTAATCTACAAGTTCAGTTCGGAGGGACTTACCAATTTTCAGCCCATTCATTTCTCCATTAGAATTTTGTTACTAATTTTGTTTATCTCCTCATTTTCCCTGGCCTCTTGGATCTCTGGTTCTGGGAGGTTTCTTGTGTCTTCCTCAGTGAAACCAGAAATGAGATAATCATGCAGCTTCTCTGATATTTATCTATTCCTCATTATAAATTCTCCTCATGCTGTCTTTAATGGAATCATATTTGTCTTAACTAAATGTTTCCTTTTCATACATCTAGAGAATTTTTTTACAGTCCATTTTATGTTTTCTTCTTAGATTGGGTTCATGTTCTATTTTCTCATTTCTTGTAGGTTTCTAAGTCCTCTTGTGCTGCATTCTGAAAATCTCCCTGTCTTCAGATTTATTTATAGCAACTTTAGAGGCCTTTTATTTTCATTTTATGCAAATCATTTGCCAGCCATGGTGACTGACATTTCTCTGAGTTTTTGCATCTTGAAGGAATAGTTTTAGAAGGAATATAGTTGCTGTAAGGCATATAATATATTTTAAACACTATCCATTTCCTATGTACAGTCATGTTTAATGTATTTTCCTCAATCCAGTTCAAATAATTTATGCCACATGCCTTCCTACTTTCCCTGGTCCAAATCTAACACCCTTGCTTTGAATGAGCTACCTCACTTTCAAACATAATTTAAAATTCTATCATATTGTGGTCGCTCATCTCTAAATTTTTTTTATAACAAGATAGTTAATTAGGTCTTTCTCACAACATTATACTGGATCTAAAGTAATCTGTTCTCTACTCAGCCCCTCAACATACTGCTCTAGAAAACCATCCCCTAGACACTTCAGAAACACATTCTTCACAGCTTCAGTGCTCAGTTGGTTTCCCCAGTCTATATGCAGGTTGAAGTCAGCCATGATAACTGTGTTGCGCCCATGCGATATGTTTCTCTCATCTCCTGATTAATCCCATGCTTCACACTATTGCTACTAATCAGTGGCCTATAAATAACCAAAGTGTGCTGCATCTTACTATACCTTATCTCCACTTAAACAGAATCCACACATTGTTCTTATTATCTGAGATCCCCTGTTGTTAATGTACTGGTCCCTCTCATTATTATTACCATAACAATGTATTCCTTCGTTTCTATTCTTCCTAAATATCAACTGTGGGCGGCACGGTGGCACAGTGGTTAGCACTGCTGCCTCACAGTGCCAGAGACCCGGGTTCAATTCCCGCCTCAGGCGACTCTCTGTGTGGAGTTTGCACATTCTCCCTGTGTCTGCGTGGGTTTTGTCTGGGTGCTCCGGTTTCCTCCCACAATCCAAAAATGTGCAGGTTAGGTGAATTGACCATGCTAAATTGCCCGTAGTGTTAGGTGAAGGGGTAAATGGAGGAGAATGGGTCTGGGTGGGTTACGCTTCGGCGGGTCGGTGTGGACTTGTTGGGCCGAAGAGCCTGTTTCCACACTAAGTAATCTAATCTAATCTAAAAAAAACTGTCTTTGAATATTCAGTTTCCAGTCCTGGTGAACATTGCAGCCATGTTGGCTGCAATGAGTAATGGCAATTAGATCATACCTATTTACCTTTGTGCTTTCAGATCATCAAATGCTGCATGCGTTCAGGTAGATGACATGAGCTTTGTCTTTTTGACATAATTCAGCATTTGAAGCATACGCGGTGCCTCACTTTGTTTCTCTGTCACCTAGCCTCCATAGATGCTTTTCTATTTCCTGTTACCACTTTACTTCCTTCCAAAGCCTTGGCTTCCCATTTCCCCCACAATCCAGTTTTAGCACACCCCAACAGCACCATGAATTCTCCCTGTGAGGTTACCAGTCCTGTTAAGATGTAACCAATTCACCTTCTACAGGTGTCACCTGCTCCAGAACTGGTCTCAAAGCCTGAGGAACTTGATGCCCATAGCTATGCCAGTTCTCCAGCATGTTTTCAATCAATCCAATGTTCCTGTCCTTATGCTCACTGGGATTAATATTGTGAGTACTGGTTGAGTTTTTTTTTCCTAATTCACTGAGATCTGCTTTCAGGACCTTTCTCTTTTCCTACTATGTCATTGGTACCAATGTAGACTATGACGTCTTACTAATCCCCTCCCCAGAAGGAGATCCTGCAACTACTCTGTGATATCCTTGATGTTGGCACTAAGGAAGCAACACACCATCTGCCTACTATGGAATCTCCTTTTACTATTGCCCTTCCATTCTTCTTCCTCCCTCACTGTACAGTGGAGCTACCCGTGGTACCACGGACTTGGCTCCAGCTGCACTTCCCTGATGAATCATTGCCCTCACCAGTTTCCAAAATGGAATTTTGATTAATAAACATGATAAACTTAAGCAGGCAGTTCAGGCATCCCCTGGTTCTCCTAGACATCCTGGAGGTCACTCATTCTCTCTCTGCCTGCACAATTCTAACCTGCTGTGTGACCGTATACAGGCTAGTCATGCAATCCTATGGCTTGTGGAGAGACTCCAGCCATGGCTCAAGTTCCAAATGTTGGAGCTCAAGCTATCCAGCTGGTAAATGTGAATGTGTATATCTGGGGCACATGGCACGTCTATGACCTCACACATACTGCAGGGTATACAGTATCACTTGGCCCAGCTGACCTGCCTTCCTTAATGTTCAAAACTATTTGTTATTCATAGAATAAAGTCAAAACACCTACAAATAAATTAACTTTGTTTCAGTTAGGTAAACTTCATTTTCCCTCTTGTTTTTTAAAGTCATAGACCATTGGTACAGAAGTGGGCCATCCAGTGAGACTATGACTGCTTTGATAATCTTCAACTCCATTTTCCTGTCTTTTCCCCATAACCTTTAATTCCCTTATTGATTGGTTTAGTTGGCAAAATGGTTGGTTTGTGATACAGAGTGATGCCAACAGCATGGGTTCAATTCCTGCACTGGCTGCAATTATCATTAAGGCCCCATCTTGTCAGCATCACTCTCACCTGAGACGTGGTGAGCCTGAGGTTCAACTCACCACCCTCTCCCTCTCACACATGAGACCGGAGTCCTTTGGGACTATGGTAACTTTACCTTACTGATTCAAAATCGATCTCACCCTTGAATATATAACCCCTTCAGTGTGGAAACTGACCATTTGGCCCGACAGTCCATACTGACGCTCTGAAGAGTAACCCACCCAGACCCATTCCCTGACCCTATTACTCGATACTTACCCCTGACTAATGCACCTAACCTACACATCCCTGAACACTATGAGCAAATTAGCATGGCCAATTCACTTAACCTGCACATCTTTAGATTGTGGGAGGAAAGCGGACCACCTGGAGGAAACCCATATTTCACAGGGAGAATGCGCAAACTGCACACAGCCAGTGGCCAAAGGCTGGAATTGAACCTGGATTCCTGGCGCTATGAGGCAGCATGCTAACCAGTGAGCCACCGTGCTGCCACACTTAATGACCCAGCCTCAAAAGCATATGTGGTGAAGGATTCCATAGATTCACAACCCTCTTTGCTGTGAGCCATGAACTATTTTCTTAAATATCTGCCATTGAACATCAATCAATTTTTGCTGCTGAACTCCTCTCTCAGTCAAACCACCCATATCTGCCTCCATTATTCTAATGTAACACAGTTGTTTCCAACTCAAGTTCATTCCTCTCAAACTGAATTCTAAATTCTACCATTATATTGGGATCTTCTCCTCTAAAAATAATTTATTAAACCTAAATCATTACACATCACTAGATCCAAACTGGCCTGATCTCTGACTGGATCACAACATATTGTTATGGAAAACTGTCCCTGACACGCTCTATGAATTCTTCCTCATGGTTCCCTCAGCCAATCTGACTATCCCAATCTACAGGAAGGTGAAAATCACCTGTGAATAATATAATTCCTTTGTTACATATCATTATCTCCTGATTTATTCCTGTGACACTCTATAGCTAGGTTGCCTATAGATTACTTCTTTACCATTGGGTCTTGTTGTCCCTTTTTGTTTTCTACTTCACCCATATGGATTCTACATCTTCTGATTCAAAATCATTTCATGCTATTTCATCCTCCACCACTATTTCCTTCCTGCCTATCCTTTTGGGAAGTCACAGTCCTGAATATTTAATTCCCAGATTAGATCTCCTTGTAACCATGTCTCTGTCATAGGATTATATCCATTAACTTGTATTTGTGCAATTAACTCATTTACTTTGTTGCAAACACTGCATGCATTCAACTAAAGAGTCAGCAATTTTGTCTTGCTGCCATTATTTCCCAAATTTGCTGCTGTTTTTGTGTGACTGTATCATCTGTCCCTTCCTGTCCCATTCTGAGTATCTTTATCCAAACAGCTGCCCTGCAATTCTGCCATATCCTCTTGCTTTGCATTCCCCTCTCCCAATTGCCCTCCCTCTAATTAGGCTAAAGCCCTCTCTACAGTCTTAATTATTTGATTTGCCGGAACATTGGTCCCAATATAGCTCAAGTGAAGCCCATCCCAGTGAAGCAACTCCCTTTTCACCCAATACTGGTGCTAGTGGCCCATGAACTGAAAGCCAATCCACCCACATTGATCTTTTTGAACCATGCATTTTCCTCCTTGACTTTATTTACTCAATGCCAGTTTGCCTATGGCTCAGGTAGTAATCCAGAGATTATTCCCTGGCTGTTCTCCTTTCTAATTTAGTTCCCAACTGTTAAAAACATTTTCAACAAAACCTCCTTTCTAGTCTTCTAGCAATGTGGTCGCTACCAATGCGGATGATAACCACTGGATCCCTCCAATCCCTCTCCATGTTTTTCTTCAATCCAAAGCAGATGTCCTTAACCTTGGAAATCCAAGTAGCTACTTCAAATATATCCCAGCCTGGTTCTCTGGGAGACAATGTGGGTGATAAGGAGGAGTAATAGTTGAGGCAAGCCTTTGACCTGGTGCTGATAAACTCAAACTATTCCATCATCTAACCAGAGGTAAGCAAGACATTACTGCAGTCTGTACTGAACCAGTGATCTAAGCTCATGATCCAGCAAATCATGAGATCAAATCCCATTGCCTTTGGTGGTTTGACAATTGGAATTTAGGTTATTAAAGTAAAAGCCAACATCAGTTAAAGTGAACACAAAGCCTTAAAAAAAAACTGTAGTCATTTAAGGATGATTAAGGCTGTCTTTACCTGGCCTAGTCTGAGTCCATCTCACATGAATTTGTGTGACTTTTACATGTCACTCAGTTGCAGCAGTTTGATACACAGAAACCGCGTTCCATGAAGAATGTCCACCACCATTTTCTCAGAAAACTCAGGGGCAGGCAAGAATGCTAGTGTTGCCAGCAATGCCCCCATCCTGAGAATGAATTTAATGAGAAATGATAGCAGGGGGTTAAAAGGAAGAAAATATAAGAATCCATGCAACATCTGAATGAAAGCACAAGCATGTGGCAATTTGATAAGGTTGAGTGAATCTTGTCTTACACCCGAGCTTCTCTTATCAAGTTAACATGAGCAATCCAAATGCTTATGGGTGCATTGTCTGTTGCAAGTGCAGGAACGGTGCCAAAGAGTGCAATAGCTAGCATTCTGTTCACATATGGAATTCAACACTCCTAGGCCGCCAGGGACCTCCTCAAGAGACTACATTCTAGGAATCTCTCTTCCTTGTGGCGGAACACTTGGAAAGGTCTCTGCTCTGTGAAAACAATCTGAGATCACTCAGCCGGCAGTGGGCTGACCTGTCAGACACAGGCAGCCTTTGTATCCCCAAGTAAAATGCAGCACTCAGACTCAAAACAGAGACAGGCACTGACTGGATATTCTGTGAACACTAACTACACACATACAAAGTATGGGTGGATGAATTTCCAGAGTACGGGAACTTGTAACATATCACCATGACGTACATTTTTGTTTTGTTTGATTATGATGTTTTTAAAAAATGTATAATTGAATGAAGTAAATTAGTTTTCAATCTATACCTCTCGTCTGCAAAGCCTTGTCCTGACTAGTCGATGTCCTAAATATTGACAGCTAAGGATTGACAGACATCACCCTGAGTACTTCAGCAATGTGGCTATTCTCATGTGAACCTAGAGAGGGAGTGTTGGTAGCTTACCCAAGCTTGCAGTCATCACAATTACCCTGATCTTATGCTAATGTCTTTAGGATTTGAGCATAAAATTACCCCTGACCTAGCATTGGAGAAGAGCAGGGGAGTTGTCCCCAGAATTGATCCCTGATCATTTTGTCAATTATCATAATATTAACTTCTGCTAACAGATCTTTTCACGACCACATTCACAGATTTGACATCAAGAAAATTGTAATTAAGTAAAACATACTGATTCCACTCTGGACCTCAGTGTAGCTACCAGACAACTTCAGTAATGACTATAGAAAAATAGCGAAAGTAAACTCTTCAGGCTACAAGATGACCTTGCTCTCATCACTATTCGCAATCTAAGTGCATCCGAAATTGCTTTAACCAAAGAATTGGAAAAATGGCCAATTTGAGTATAGCAAGGTCACACATTGACTGGATAGCTTGATATTTAGTGACTGGATAGCTAGTGACTGGATAGCTTGATATTTAGTGCATTGGTTGATGTACAAGTATTGGTCAGGGGAGACCATGAAGGTCTTCCATACTCTTAAGGACATAGAACATAAAACATGCAGCACAGGAACAGACCCTTGTCTGTGCCGATTAAGATACCATTATAAAATAATCCCTTCAGCCTGCACATGGTCTATATCCCTGTATTCCCTGCCTATTCATGTGTCTGTCTGAATACCTTTTAAACTTTGTTAACATACCTGTTTCTACAATCTTCTCTTGCTGTGAGTCCCAGGAACCCCATCATCCTCTATGTAAAAACCTTTCCTCACCCATCTCCTTTAAACTTTTCACTTCTCTCCTTACTGTTAAATCACTAAAGAGCATCTCACTCAGACCTAACTTGCTACCCTATCCCTGTAATCCTCATTGTCTGTGGCTAATCCACCTAGCCCGCGTACTCCTAGACACTATGGGCAACTTAGCATGGCCTATCCATCTAACCTGCATGTCTTTAGACTGTGGGAGGAAACTGGAGCACCCGAAGGAAACCCACACAAACACAGGGAGAGCATATTTGACATTTTCACCCTGGGAAAAGACTCTGAGTATCCATCCTACCCATGCCTCTTGTAATTCCACACACCTCCACTAGGTTGCCCCTCAGCCTCTAACACTCCAGCGAAAACAATCCAAGTTTGCACATCCTCTCCTTATTGTAAATACACTTCAACCCAGACAACACACTGACAAACCTCTCCTGCGCCTTCTCCAAAGCCTTCATGTACTTCCCGCAGTGTGGCGACCAAATCTGCGCACAATACTCCAAACGTGGCCCAATCAAAGTCCTATACAGCTGCAACGTGACTTGCCAATTTTTATACTCAGTGTCCTGACTGATGAAGACAAACACGCCGCACGCCCAATGCACCCCACCCCACCCACCCACCCACCCGCCCGCGTTCCTACTTTCAGGGACCATTGGACCTCTTCGTGGAAAAGTGGGATCTTCATAGCCACCTGGGAGGGCAGACAGGGCCTAGAGTTACAGTCTCACCCCAAAGGGGGGCTGCTCTGACAAAGCAGTGTCCCTCAGTTCAAAGGAGAAGCTACAGATAAAAAGTGCAGAAGTTCCTGTTTCAGGCACAGCCCAGAATATGCGTGTAGTCATTGTGACAATAAACGGAGCCAAGTGTTGAATTGGAAAAAGGGTAGGAAATGACACCGCAGAACTGGCCTTAAAAGCGTGACAGAACAGCATGAGCATTCTTCAGCAGAGCACAGCAAGGCAAAAGGATAAAAATGAGGGATAAAAGCCAGGCCAAACAGCTGTCAGACAGCAGGAAATGATTCCAACCGAGAGAAAGACTTTGATGGTGCCTGAGAATGGTTTGAACATCTTGTACTTATTTTCTGAAGTCAAGTAAACAATCTTTGAAGTCCTAATTTGATCTTGTTCAGTTGACACACAGGCCTCGTGATAAAGTGAGGTGAAGGGGCTATGATAAAAAAATGGTGCCGTTTTCACTCAGACACTTTTTTGTACCTTGAGCCCTCACTTCCAAGTTCCCCACACTATCAATATGCCCCAGAGAGGACACATTTCATGGATAGATGTTACAATGTAAAAACCACCAGAACTACAAATAGGACCTTGCGAGCATGTAAGTCTCATTCATCAAGCAGCATGATGATTAGCACTCAAGCACCAGGGACCTGGGTTTGATTCCAGCCTCAGGCAACTGTCGAGTTTGCACGTTCTCCCTGTGTGTTTCCTCTAGGTTCCTCCCACAGGGAGTGGGGAGGAGTCCAGGGTGAAGTGAATAAATGTTCAACTGGGTTTAGAGATGGTGCGTAGGTGGAAGGTGTACACTTGCCCTGCAGGGCTGCTCCCTCCAGGCCTCATAAAGATTGAATTATAACCTGGCTTTCATTCTCATTGCACCCCTCAACATGAATAGTCAGGGTCGGTGAGATCGGGGAGGTGGGCAGCTGGGAAGTGGGTGCCTGGGGAAAGTGGTGACTAACTAGTTAAGTGGAGTGAATGGGAAGGTGTTTACATATGTTGACCAGGAGAAAGCCTTTGACAGGATATCACACAGGTATATGAGAGATGTTTTCTCCAAAATGGGCTTTGGGGAGGGAATCGGAAATTGGATCAGACTGCTCTACACCAACACTGTCGGTGCATTCTCAATCAATGGGTGGGAATCAGATAGCTTCCCTGTAAGATCTGGAGTCAGGCAGGGATGCCCCCTCTCACCCGCCTTGTTTGTGTGCTGCATAGAGCCATTTGCCGTATCCATCAGGAAGGATGCGAGCCTGAGAGGGGTGACTATTCCTGGCAGCGGGGGCCTACAGGTCAAGGCATCCCTGTACATGGATGACGTCGCTGTTTTCTGCTCGGATCCGCTGTCTGTGTGCAGACTCATGTGCATCTGTGACCAGTTCGAACGGGCCTTGGGGGGCCAAGGTAAACTGAGGCAAGAGCGAGGCCGTGCTCTTCGGGAACTGGGCCGACCAATCCTCTATCCCCTTCACCGTCAGGACCGACCACTTGAAGGTGCTGGGTATTTGGTTCGGGAGGGCTGGGGCGTGCGCCAAGACCTGGGAGGAGCGGATCAGGAAGATGAGACAGAAACTAGGCAGATGGGGGCAACGGTCGCTCTCCATCGCGGGAAAAAAACCTGGTCATCAGGTGTGAGGTACTCTCAGTATTGCTATATGTGGCAGAGGTCTGGCCTATCCCCAGGACCTGTGCCGCCGCAGTCACCCGGGCCATCTTCCAATTCATTTGGAGATCAAAGATGGACCGGGTCCGAAGAGACTCTATGTACAAAGACCGGTGCAATGGGGGAAAAAACACGCCCAATGCCACCCTCACCCTGATGGCCACCTTTGTGTGTGGCTGCATCAAGCTGTGCGTGGATCCCCGGTACGCGAACACCAAGTGTCACTACGTACTGAGGTTCTACCTGTCCCCGGTGTTGTGAAGGATGGGCCTGGCCTTGCTGCCACGGAACGCTCCGAGTAGTTGGACCGTTCCGTATCACCTGTCCTTCGTGGAGAAATTTATGAAGAAAAACACCTTTGACCACAAGTCCATCAGGAAGTGGTCAGCACGTAGTGTCTTTAAGACCCTTCGGGAAAAGGAGAGGGCGGATCCTGTCGAGCGGTTCCCTGAGCAGACTGTCAAAGCCATTTGGCAGAATGCCTCATCGCCAGAACTTTCCAACAAGCACCAAGACGTGGCTTGGCTGGTGGTGAGAAGGGCTCTGCCTGTGACATCCTTTATGCACGCCCAGACTCTCAGCCGCACCGCACGCTGCCCTCGAAGTGGCTGCGGTGGGGACGAGACTGTCACACACCTCCTTCTGGAATGTGCCTATGCAGCGGAAGTCTGGAGGGAAATGCAGTGGTATTTGTCGAGGTTCGTCCCGAGCAGCGCCGTGACGCGGGACTCCGTGCTCTACGGCCTGTTCCCCGGGGCTCACACCGAGACGAACATTAACTGCGTCTGGAGGATCATCAACTCGGTGAAGGACGCTCTCTGGGCGGTCCGAAACCTGTTGATCTTCCAGCTGAAGGAGTTGACCTCGACTGAGTGTTGCAGACTGGCACATTCCAAGGTTCAAGACTACGTGTTGAGGGACACGCTGAAGCTTGGGGCAGCTGCCGCCCAGGCGCGGTGGGGAAAGACCACCGTGTGACATCGGCCTGCCTAAAGAAGAACAGGGGGCCCACGCAGTCATTTGGGCTCTGCTGACGCCTCAGCTAAATATATGGATATATGATTGATAAACGTACAGACCTGTGTATAAAAATGATAAATTCTGATCTCTGTATGTAAATGTTTACGTATGTATGGCATGACCAACTGTACAGACCATCAAATTATTTTATGAATAAAGTATATTTTTGAAATTAAAAAAATGGCTAGCTCAGGGAGGTGGATAGCTGGAGGAAGTGGGTGAGATGGGGTAGATGAGTGAGATGGGTCACTTGGGGAGGTGGGTGAGATGGGTAGCTGAGTTTGATGGGTATTTGGGGGAGGTGGGTGAGCTGGATATTTGGGTCAGGTTTGCAATTGGAATGGTTTGGGGTATTCAGGTCACATTAAAGTTGCGGTGAGGCCAGGAGCCATTTGGAACAGCTCAGACAATGGGGCAATAGGCTTAGGTCAGCATTAGTCTGGTGGCTGAGTGTTAGTCAGCATGGACCAGCTGGAAGTCAGGATGGTAGGTGGGGATTCAGGGCAGTGATGGTTGGGGATTCGTTGTGTGCTGAACCGTTTGACTAGGTTTTCATCTGTCAACTTTTAACTAGCCAAGCAAGTACGGCAGATCTGTTTTGAAGTTCTCTGACTCAAACTTAGAATCTGGGAGGTAGAGGGTTTGCCCAGTTGAAGTTTAAGTTAAGTTGGCAAATACCATGTGGGTCTGTGCATTTGGACTTCCACAGGATCTTCAGTTGTATGATTGCTCTCTGGAGACCAGAAGATCTGGCTTTTGAATATGGCTCCTTTGGCAGCACCTGACCAGCTGAAAATCTGGCCTAGTTAAACTTTGGAAGTCAGATGGACCTTGCTTTACTATCTCATACAAAAGGTGGACCCTCAGTGCAGCACTCCATCAGTGGTAATGTATTATAATATCTTATAAACCAGAGGCCAGTTTTTTGCGTCTCTATGTAGAGTGGCACAGTGGCTCAGTGGTTAGCACTGCTGCCTCACAGCGTATGGACCTGGGTTCGATCCCAGCCTCGAGTGACTGTCTGCGTGGAGTTTGTACATTCTCCCAGTGTCTGCATGAGTTTCCTCCGGGTGCTCCGGTGCATTGGCCACGCTAAATTGATCATAGTGTTCAGGGATGTGCATTAGTCAGGGGTAAATATAGGGTGGAGGCAATGGGTCTGGGTGGGTTGCTGTTCGGATGGTCGGTGTGGATTTGTTGGGCCGAAGGGCCTGTTTCCACACTGTAGGGATTCTCTGTATGTGGCATTTACTTAGTGAAAACACATTGCTACTAAAATTGAATGTGCCTGATTTGTGTGTAGTTATCACATTCTAACAGAAAGCAACCTACAGCTTTCTGAATTCATCTGATGGAATGGATACAAAACTATATGATACAGGGCAAAGAGTTTTCCAGAGGCTCATACAGGTCTCATTGGAATAGCTAGGTAAACGCATGTCTATTCTGGGGTACTTGTGAGTCAATCTTTAGGGCAAAAACTTCAGGGCATGCAGGATGGCAAAACAAAAGAGCATGTATCACTTAATAGCATAGTTTATAAATGCCAGTAAAAGAGAACATCTTCAGCCCATTTATAAAATGGTACTGTATTAGTGGGCTAACTTATACAAACAAATTTCACCAACTTGGAAACATGGAAAGATTTACATTACAAGTGGCCTTGAAATCCCCTGGATGCTTAAAATGATCGGGAATGTACTTAAAAATAGAGTTCTGCCATTTAGGACAGAAATCAGAAAGCACCTTTCTGCAGTAAAAGTGCACAAAAGATTGGGAAAATGGAACTTTTTGGACTGAAGTTGATGAATTATTAAGTTTATTTCAGGATACTGATCAAAGACGGGTTAATGGAGTTCAGGTACATATCAGCGATGATCTAATTAAATGACAGAACAGGCTTAAAAAGCTGAGTAACCTCCTTCAGTTCTCATGTTCAATTAATTCACCTCAATAACCAGAGCTTTTCTTTTCCAAACCTTCCACCAACATGTATTTTTTCTACCCAGGCCCACCAACATTTAACTCTGTGTTGGTAACTCAACCTGTTTACTCATTAACTGCAGCACTGCAAGCTTAAAGTGGAAGCCTAGTTCTGCTAAGTTTATGTACAACATGTAGACCATGCATTTTTACGTCTGCTTAAATAATAAGATGTATGTAATTATCTAATAGAGGGTTAATGACTGGGTGGGATAAATGAGTTGGTGAAATTCTGAGCTTGACAGTGGGAGCAAATCTTTTGTCAATTTAATTTAAATGATGAGATCTATCTATTTTAATCCAGTGGTTTGATACTGACATCCATAATAGATTATACTTCTGGATATTATGCATATTTCAGTTATGCATTTATCCAAATACTAGCAACTACAATGTTTGGGTGTCAACCCTGGCTCAGTTGGAAGATCTCTCATCTCAGAGAGATGCTTCGAGTCCACTTTCAAGTCCACTTTGCACATAATCTGGGCTAACTCACCAGTGTTTAATATTGAAAGAGTGTTGCCCAGTCATCTCTCAAACAGGACATTAAACTGAAGCTCTTTCTGCCCTCCCAAGTGGATGTAAAACATGCCATGGCATTACTTTGAAGAAGATTGGAGAGTTCTCTTCATATCCTGGCTAATATTTTACCTTATATTGACACCTAAAATATAAATGACCTGGACTTTATCAGAGTGTGGGAGTTTGTGTGCAAATGGGCTGCTTTATTTCATAACAAAAGGATTACACTTCAGAAGTAATTCATTGACTGTCAAGTACTTTGGGATGAGCTAGGACTCTAGAAGATATAACACATTGTCCAGAAATCTACTGTTTAGAACCACCAGTTGTGCAGACTTTTTTTACACAGCCCCAAGCAACAACTGTTTCACAACCACCTGATGAAGGAGCAGTGCTCCAAAAGCTAGTGCCTCCAAATAAACCTGTTGGACTATAACCTGGCGTTGTGTGATTTTTAACTTTGTCCATCCTAGTCCAACACCAGCTCCTCCAAATCTTAGTACATTGTTATTTCTGTGGTGCCTTGTTCTAAGATTATATTCAGGTACTGACTGAAAATCTTGTCATTCACGAGTCCGGACTTTGATGAATTGTTATAAGCACATTTACAGTCTTCTCAGTCTTCCAGTCATCTGGAACTTTCTTTATCATACTTGGTAAATTGTTGCCATCTGTGAGCTTGCAAATTGGTGTCTCCTTGTCTTGAATTTCAATAGTGTTTTTAGATGGATTGCTCGTTTATGCAGAATTTGAAGGTGAGGAGATAACTGTGTTGCAGATGTGGGGTTGGTTGAGTCGAAACTCTCAAAGGCAAAATGATTTGATGGAAGTATTCCCTTGCCTAGGGCACTATGCAACAGACACAAGTGACACATGGGTTCCTGTCTCAAATGAGGATGCCTTCATTACAACCTTGTTAAATGCTAAGCATCGATAGCTATAATGACTGCTTTTAAAGTTAAACATAATTACTATCCTTGTACACTCTCTATATGACACAGTTCATCACACATCAGTCAGCTGGATTTGAGGGTCTTTCAATTCTTCAGCTATCAAATATAAAGTCTTATAATGCTGAAGTAGGAGTTAAGGGCCTATTTCTCATTGTGGCATGTCATTTCCTCCCTAGTGTGCAACATTTCACAGATATTACAAGATATCTATCTTCTTTGATTTGGAGATGCTGCTATTGGACTGGGGTGTGCAAAGTTAAAAATCACACAACACCAGGTTATAGTCTAACAGGTTTATTTGGAAACACTAGCTTTTGGAGCGCCACTCCTTCATCACAACCGCCTGATGAAGGAGCAGCGCTCTGAAAGCTAGTGCTTCCTAATAAACCTGTTGGACTATAACCTGGTGTTGTGTGATTTTTAACTTTGTACCTTCCTTGAATTATTATGTGCCTGACATTAAATAGCAATGCAGACAAAACTTCATTAACAGTCATTCTTGTGCTCTGTAACTAGTCTGATCAATGTTACTGGTCATTCTTTGGATCATTCAGCAAGCCTTCTCTTCATCTTCAGTTTTTCACAATTGTGTTACTGAACAATTTGCTCTTCTTTAGTTGTATGTCCACACCATAACATTGATGCTGTTCCTTGAACATGATGAGTGTTATCCTAACAGTCTTACCCTTCAAGTCCTCAGTCATGAGATAAGGGTGCTGAAAAATATGTTGCTGGAAAAGCGCAGCAGGTCAGGCAACATCCAAGGAGCAGGAGAATTGACGTTTCGGGCATAAGCCCTTCTTCAGGAACCCAAAACGTCGATTCTCCTGCTCCTTGGATGCTGCCTGACCTGCTGCGCTTTTCCAGCAACACATTTTTCAGCTCTGATCTCCAGCATCTGCAGTACCCACTTTCTCCTATGAGATAAGGGTGGGACAGCAGCTTGGTGGTTAGTACTGCTGCCTCACAGCGCCAGGGACCCGGGACCCCAGAATTCCGGGACCCTCAGATGACTGTCTGTGTGGAGTTTGCACGTTTCTGCATGGGTTTCCTATAGGTGCTGTGGTTTCCTCCCACAGTCCAAAGATGTGCAGGCTAGGTGGATTAGCCAGTGGAAATGCAGGGTTATAAGGTAGGGAGGTGTGGGTCTGGGTGCAAAGCTTTTTGGAGGGTTGGTGTGGCCCGAATGGTTTGCTTCCACACTATAGAGATTCTATGACGATTCTATTATCAGGCAGAACTTTCTCAGCCTGCTGGATGCAGGTTCTTCAACATGTCGAGTCAGAATTCCGGAATTTTGGGCGGCACGGTGGCACAGTGGTTAGCACTGCTGCCTCACAGCGCCAGAGACCCGGGTTCAATTCCCGCCTCAGGCAACTGACTGTGTGGAGTTTGCACGTTCTCCCCGGGTCTGCGTGGGTTTCCTCCGGGTGCTCCGGTTTCCTCCCGTCCAAAGATGTGCAGATCAGGTGAATTGGCCATGCTAAATTGCCCGTAGTGTTAGGTAAGGGGTAAATGTAGGGGTATGGGTGGTTTGCGCTTCGGCGGGGCGGTGTGGACTTGTTGGGCCGAAGGGCCTGTTTCCACACTGTAAGTAATCTAATCTAATCTAATCTAATCTAATCTAATCTAATCTAATCTAATCACCGTGCCCTCTTCTGGCTTTCCGTGTCCTGAGTCCTATGTCAAATCTTCATGGGTCTAGTGGGAAAAGCAATTAAGGTCATGAAAAGAGCAATTTTTAATCTCAAATTCCTCTTTTTACCCCCAACAGCACACAGTTTCTACACTTATGTCATCACCTCACCAGGGTCACCTAAGTGAGTGTACAGTGGGGAGTGCTTCTTGATTGGCATTGACCAGATCTGAACACTGCCATCAGTTCCACTGAAGAGGTCCAGCCCTTGACCAGGTAAGAGGCTGCTGATCAAGGCATTTCTATTAGATCTCTGATTCCTCTCACAATCTTCTTGGAAGTCGCTTAAATTACTTAGATCCAGGAGGCTGCAAATGCATAAACATACATTTATATTTGTGTGTGTATATGCGAATGTACAAGTATGTTGGAAATGGGCAAAGCCATTTGGCCCCTCAGACACTTCTGCTGTTGAATTAGATCATGGGTGATTTATTCCTTACCAACCTGTCATAATAAATGGAGAAACACAGTGGCTCAACAGTTAGCATTGCTGTCTCATAGCACCAGGGACCTTGCGTTTGATTCCACCCTCTGGTGACATTTTGCGTTGAGTTTGTACATTCTCCCCGTGTCTGTGTGGGTTACCTCCGGGTGCTCCAGCTTCCTCCCACGGTCCAGGTTAGATGGATTGACCATGCTAAGTTGCCCATAGTTTCAAGGGATGTGTAGGTTAGATGGATTAGCCAGGGGAAATGCAGGATTACAGAGATAGGGTGTGTCTGGGTGGGATGCTCTTTGGATGGTCAGTGCAGACTTGATGGGCTGAATGGCCTGCTTCCATACTGTGGAGATTCTATGATATAAAATAGATTTGGGTGATGCAATGAATTATAGATCAATTGTACAAATATTTATATGTGTTTGGTTAAAATATGCATCTGTGTATAGAGATGCTTTAAAACATTTGGATGTGCATTATTGCAGTGTGTACTATGCAATACCCAGTGGTATTTTCTGAGGCAGTTTTATATTAAGTAATTAAGGTGTCAGGATATTTTCATTTTGTGCACTGGAATGTTTTTATTACCATGTTAATGATTTGGTGATGCTCTGAGAGTAACGCAGTCACAATGCAGGTATCACATCTCAGCCATTTTGTATGTAGTAAAAATCATTAACATCCTCCTAAAGGTTTTAAAAGCAAAATACTACAAATGCTGGAGATGTGAAACAATGAGGCTGAAACAAAATACCTCGGCTGAGCACTATCTATGGAGAGAAACAATGCTTCAGATCAATGATCTTTCATCTGAGTTTTGTCTTACTTGAGATATAGGAGGTTGATTTTGTGCAGCTCTTCAGCATACCGTTTGGAAGAGTGAATCGGAGAGGACATGTAAATCTTCCCAAGGAGTGAGTAAGGGATCAGAGTCTTCAAAGAGCATGGACATTTCGTTCATTATAGAGGCACAATTGGTTATGTATAATTTTGAGAGAAAAGTGATGGAAGGTGTCATCAACGACGCTATCAAGCAGTAACTACTCGCTGATTGATTGATTGACTGTTGTCACGTGTACTGGGATACAGTGAAATGTCTTGTTTTGCATGCTATACAGGCAGATCGTACCATAGAAAGTGCATCAGGGTAGCAGAACAGAGTACAGAATGTAGTGTTACAGCCACAGAGAAGGTACAGAGAGAAATAGATCAAAATTAACATTTGAGATGTCTGTTCAAAAGTCTGATAAAAGGGGGGAGGAAGTTGTTCTTGAATCTGTCTGTATGCATATTCAAAGTTTTATATCTTCTGTCCAGCAGAAGACACTGGAAGAGAGTATTAATGGGGTGGGACGGGCCTTTGATTATGTTGGTTGATTTCCCAAGGGAGCAGGAAGTATAGGTGGAGTCAGTGGATGGAAGGCTGGTTTGCTTAAAGGACTGGGCTGTGTTGACAACTCTCTGTGCTTTATTGTGGTCTTGGGCAGAGCAGTTGCCATGTCACATTAGGATGCTTTCTATAAAAATTAGTAAGAGTTCTTGTGGACATGCGAAATTTCCTTACTCTCCTGTGGAACTAGAGATGTAGTTCTGCTTTCTTGATCCTAGCATTGACGTAGGTGGACCAGGACAGACTGTTAATGATCATCACCCTGAGGAACGTGACACTCTCAGCCATCTTCAGTTCAGCACCATTGATGCAGACAGGGGCGTACCTTCCACTCTGCGTCCTGAAGCTCCTTCATTTTGGGACATTGATGGAGAGATGCTACCTTTACACTATACCACTACAAGCACTCAATGTCTTTCCCGTATTCTGTCTCATCATTGTTTGAGTTCTGACCTACGACAGTGTTGTTGTCAGCAAACTTGTAATTGAAGTTGGGACGGAATTTGGCCACACAGTCATTGGTGCATAAGGATGGGCAGCACAGTTGCTCAGTGGTTAGCACTGCTGCCTCCCGGTGCCAGAGACCCGGGTTTGATTCCCACCTCAAATGACTGTGTGGAATTTGCACATTCTTTCTGTCTGTCCCAGAGGGCAGTGGAGGCCCAGTCTCTAGATTCATTGAAGAAAGAGTTGGATAGACCTCTCAAGGATGGTGGAATCAAGGGTTATGGAGATAAGGCAGGAACAGGATACTGACGAAGGATGATCAGCCATGATCATATTGAAGGGTGGTGCTGGCTCGAAGGGCAGAATGGCCTACTCCTGCACCTATTGTCTATTGTCTACGTGGGTTTCCTCTGAATGCTCCAGTTTCCTCCCATAATCCAAAGATGTGCAGGTAAGGTGAATTGGCTGTGCTAAATTGCCCATAGGGTTCAGGAATGTGTCGGTTAGGTGCATTAGTCAGGGGTTAGGGTAGGAGAATGGGTGTGGGAGGGTTACTCGCATGGACTTGTTGAGCCAAATGGCCTGTTTCCACACTGTAGGGATTCTATGATTATAGTAGGATATTGAGTAACAGCTTTGCAGAGCACTGGTGTTGAAAATTATGATGGAGGAGGTGCGTCAACTATTCTTTCTGATTACCGTCTATGGGTCAGAAGGTTGAGGATCCAGTTACAGAGGAGGGTGTTGAGACCTTGGTCTCAGAGTTTAGAGATGAGTTTGTTTGGAACTATGGTGTTGAAGGTGGAGCTGTAGTCAATATGTAGGAGCCTGATGTAGGCGACCTTGTTATCCAGATGTTCCACGGATGAGTATAGGGCCAGGGAGCTGGCTTCTGCTGTGGACCTATTGTGCTAGAAAGCAAATTGCAAAGGATCAAGGCACATTAGGAGGCTGAAGTTGATGTGAGCTATGACTAACCTCTTGAAGCACTTCATGATTATGACGGTCAGTGTCACTGGGCAGTAGTCATTGAGGCACGCTGAGAGATGTTTCTTTGGCACTGGGATAATGGTGGCCTTCTTGAAAGAGATGGAGACTTTGGATCGTTGTAAGGAGAGGTTAAAGATGTCTGCGAATACTCCCACCAGCTGGTCCGCACAGGACCTGAGCGCACGGCTTTCCACGGGTTCACTCTCAAAAAGGCCGATCTAACAACTGCAGCAGTGACTGTGGGTACAGGTGTATCCGAGGCTGTTGGGGCAGGTGACATAATTTCACTGCCTTTCTGTTCAAAGTGAGCGTAGAATGCATCGAGAGCTCGTCGGGTAGGGATGTACTGTTGTGCACAATTCTGTTCGAAATCACTTGGTAGCCAGTTATGTCGTGTAAGCCTTGCCACAAAAGGTAGCATCCATGTGGTTGGTCTGGGTCTCAAGCTTAGTTTGGTATTGCCTTTTGGTATCTCTGATGGCTGGATGAAGGTTGTACCTGGATTTCCTGTATAAGTCACCAATGCTCAGTAGCAGAGTATGTACTATCTACAAGATGCTCTGCAGAAATTCACACAAGATCCTTAGACTATCATTCAGAAGGACAAGGGCAGCAAACACATGGAAACACCAACATTTGCAAGATCCCCTCAAAGCTACTCACCATCCAGACTTGGCAATATATTGCTGTTCCTTCAGTGTTGTTGTGTCAAAGTTCTGGAGTTCCTTTTCTAGTGGCGTTGTGGGTCTACCTACAGCACATGGACCACAGCGACTGAAGAAGGCAGATCACCACTATATTGTCAAGAGCAGCTAGGGGTGGGCAATAAATGCTGGCACAGCCATCGATGCCCACCTCCTATGTCCCACAGGTGAATAAACAAAAGACCTCAAGCATTGGGTAAGGTGAGAAGGCAGGCGTCCAGGCACCAGCATAGCCAGAATGGGATTGAACACACATTGTTGGCTGTATTCGACGCCACACTTTAATCATCCAGCTAACTGAGCTGACAGTGCAGGGAAGCGGCTAGTTTCAGAAACCACATATTGATAATTGTGCGCTGAACTCAGGCTGGAAGGCCGACTTGCTGTACTACATCATTTGCATCAACGTAATTACTTGTTTGTATTGAGACACCCGGACAGCAATTCTCTAGATGGTTTTCTAACTGTGACTCAGCAGCTGAGTCACTGAATCCTGTGCCATTTCTAGACTTTCAGTAACTCCATCAGCAGATGAAGTGCCAAGGCAGTTCCTTTTCTCTCACAACCAGTGCTTTGAACCCAGCATTTTTTTTAACTTTATATCAGTTCTGACCACATTTAGTTATTGAGTTGAAAAACCCTCACAGTTCACTTAAAAGAAAGAAACATTAGGCCAGCTTTATTTTGTTGGTATTCAGGCTATAGATGTTAAAGCTTCTCATTTGGAGGTCACTTGATAGCATGAGGAAACCTGACCACAGGTTATTCAATCATACTGTTTGCACCATTTGCATTAACTTGTTTAGATTGAGAACGATTCCTGTATTTCAAGAGGCAGGAGGTAAACAAAGCACATGCTTATTGCCAATTAGTTTTTCTTGAGCAGGTTAATGACAGATCAGAAGTCTCTCCTGTTCTTGTCATTTGCCATTGGCATATGTTGGTAGGGTTTACTCAACCTGTTTGGTTGCACCTTCACACACCTTCCATTGCCATCAAGTCCTGGAGTGCAACTTGAACCCAGAGCTCCTGCCTCTGAAGCAGGGTCACTAGCCACTGTGTCATATGACTTCCATATCTTTGGCTGCATTTACTTAAAATGCCATAAATCAAGATTAATTTCCAATACTTGCCCGTAACTCAAACTATTAGCCACCTGCACTTGTTTGGGCCATCCCATACACCGTAACTCCCTACCAGTTCACAAGGGGATGAGTCATTGGGAGGGGGTGATAGGTACAAGGGGTTGCGGGGAGAGGTTGGAAGCATTCAGAGAGAGCTATGGTCATGGTGGGGATGATATGGAGAGGCCAGAGCAGGAGCTGATACCAATCTCTGTCTCTACACTGGAACTAGGAGGAAGAATCCTGCTCTGATCAACTCCACATTCAAGTTAGGTTTTTTAGCAAAGTAACATTTTCGATGGCAGTAACTCCTGTTTCATCTGTGGGTTCTGACTGCCTCTTTCTCCGCCTTTACCAATGTGAGGTGGGTAGAATGTACACATGCATATCATGTTGGATGCTCTGACATCTATCCTCTGCCTCCAAAGGTAACAGAGTGTCAGTCAGTTTCTAGTTCTCAACACTGTATATGAAAGACATATCAATGTGCTGTTCACTGATGAATGTTCTGGAACTAGTGGAAAGATTTCTTATTGATGTGTGCTCAGAACAACCGCCAAATGGGTATGATAGGAAGTGTGGAGTTACATTTTTAAAAATGTTCTGTGATCACAAGAAAAGGGCCCTCTTAATGATGCTTGTCAGTGCATGCTAGTCCCTCCCTTACACAGAAATCTAAGACAGAACTGGATATTTTCAGGAGTTAAGTTTCAAGGGAGATGGTTCTGAAATAACTCCCCAGAGGTCAGTATCCCTTCACCAAGTCCTCCTTTATTTAGACGGGGAGAGTCCTTGACACTGATCCAGTTTCCTCAGAGTCAGCCTTCAGAGTGAACAGAACCTCTGACTCTCCTATTTATACCTGTCAGCCAGGGCTCCCCGATTTGATCAGATTAACAGCCCCAATCAGGGGGCTCATATTCTATGATGTCCACCTGGCTGACCTTGCTCCACTCACTTTCTGTTTATAGTGATTTGAATTGTGTTGCTGTGGCAACGGGGTTGCTGAGCAGCTGTGGATGTAAAACTTTGAGTCACCCAGTTTGAGCATAGCCTTTAAGTAAAGCACAAGAATGGTTTCTGTTTCATAAAAACACTTTGATTAATCCTGACTGTGTTGGCCAATTCACAAACTGTGCTGATATCATGTGGTTGAGGCCTATGTCTCAGTGGGTTTTCAGGTTTTCATTGTTTGAGGACAAGGGTGGCGGCCACATGGGAACATTGCCACCCACAGTTAGCCCTCCAGGCCACACACCTTCTGGATTTGAAACCATCCTCAGTGTCGTAGTGTCAAAATCCTGGATCTCACGTCCTAACAGTATCGTGCACTTGCAAGGCCTGGACTGCAGTGGCTCAATAAGGCAGATCACCATCACCTCCTGAAGGGCATTTGCGGGTGACCAAGAAATGCTGGATTCCCCCAGCGATGTCCACAATTTTCAAAAAATATCTTCTCTGGTTATTATTGGCACTGGGAAAATCTACAACCTATGACACCTTTACGTGTTCAAACCTAATTGATAATCAGACCATGTCAAATTGACAAAACCTGACCTGAACCCACCACACCATTGCCAATTTTACACTGGCAGGTTCGCTTAACATATTTGCATCAGGCTTCCATGGCATCATTTCCACTTGTAGGAGAAACTAGAACTAGGAGGGGCAGTTTAAAAAATAAGGTGTCCCATTTAAAATGGAGAGGAGGAAAAATACTCTTTCCAAGCAGCATAAGCCTTTGGAACTCTTTCCTCCTGAGGCAGAGTCATTGAATATTTTTAAGACAGAACTATATAGAACCTTGTCAAGATTCCTGATGAAGGGCTTTTGCCCGAAATGTCGATTTTTCCTGCTCCTCGGATGCTGCCTAACCCGCTGTGCTTTTCCAGCACCACTCTAATCTTGACTCTAATCTCCGGCATCTGCAGTCCCTACTTCTGCCGATATAGGACCTTGACCAATGAGAGTCAAAGACTATCAAGGATATGCAGGAAACTGGACTGAGTTTGCAAACAGGTCAACCATGATCTTGTCGAATGGTGGTGTAAGTTCAAGAGGCCGCATGGCCTACCCGTGTTGCTAACTCATGTGTCTTATGTGCTGTCTCATCCTATGTATAACAGGGAAACTGATTTCAATTGATTTTGCTGCGTGGGTTTCCCAGGAGTTGGGAAAGCCAGCAATGAATTGGCACTGTGAATTTAACCAAAATTTAAACTATGATACAGATCAACTGTGATCAAATTGAACAGTGGAATGTATTGGAGTGACTGAGCGATCATTTTATCCATAAAACCTCACCAGTATGGAGAAGACTGGGTCAATAAAATGAGAATCCTGAATAACTGCTGAACTGCCTTGTTCACTTTTTGGTGACTAAGTGTGAAACAAAACACTTTATCAAATCCGACTCATGTGTGGGCCTGGATTACAGACTAATTTGTCTGCATTTCTGTTCCGAGATACTTGGCTGACACTTCACCTTCACAAAGCTCTCCTCAGTGTTGCCAATCCCGACTGAGTGTTCTGGGGAGCAAACGTCTTGGCGGAAGACAGTTCTATCTCCCAATCAAAACCAGGGAGAACTGACAAAAGCAATGGAAACCTTTTTAAATCAGATAGATGTAATTCACAATTGAAAAGATGCCTTTAAGACAATGAGGCCAACATCTATTATCAAAGGCTAGTTATGAGGAAAGTCATTAACCTGCAAGGTTAACTCTGCCTCCCTCTCAATATTAATGCTGCCTTATCTGCTGATTTGCTTTTCTGGCATTAGAGTCATAGAGTCATAGAGATGTACAACATGGAAACAGACCCTTTGGTCCAACCTGTCCATGCCGACCAGATATCCCAACGCAATCTAGTCCCACCTGCCAGCACCTGGCCTATATCTCTTCAAACCCTTCCTATTCATATATCCATCCAAATGACTCTTAAATGTTGCAATTGTACCAGCCTCCACCATATCCTCTGGCAGCTCATTCCATACACGTACCACCCTCTGCATGAAAACGTTGCCCCTTAGGTCTCTTTTATATCTTTCCCCTCTCACCCTAAACCTATGCCCTCCAGTTCTGGACTCCCCAACCCCAGGGAAAAGACTTTGTCTATTTATCCTATCCATGCCCCTCATAATTTTGTAAACCTCTATAAGGTCACCCCTCAGCCTCTGACGCTCCAGAGAAAACAGCCCCAGCCTGTTCAGCCTCTCCCTATAGCCCAAATCCTCCAACCCTGGCAACATCCTTGTAAATCATTTCTGAGCCCTTTCAAGTTTCACAACATCTTTCTGATAAGAAGGAGACCAGAATTGCACGCAATATTCCAACAGTGGCTTAACCAATGTCCTGTACAGCCACAACATGACCTCCCAACTCCTATACTCAATACTCTGACCAATAAAGGAAAGCATACTAAACGCCTTCTTCACTATCCTACCTACCTGCGACTCCACTTTCAAGGAGCTATGAACCTGCACTCCAAGGTCTCTTTGTTCAGCAACACTCCCTAGGACCTTACCATTAAGTGTATAAGTCCTGCTAAGATTTGCTTTCCCAAAATGCAGCAGCTCGCATTTATCTGAATTAAACTCCATCTGCCATTTCTCAGCCCATTTGCCCACCTGGTCCAGATCCTGTTGTAATCTGAGGTAACCCTTCTCATTGTCCACTACACCTCCAATTTTGGTGTCATATGTAAACTTACTAACTTTACCTCTTATGCTCGCTTCCAAATCATTTATATAAATTATCAAAAAGTAGAGGACCCAGCAGCGATCCTTGTGGCATCCCACTGGTCACAGGCCTCCAGTCTGAAAAACAACCCTCCACTACCACCCTCTGTCTTCCACCATTGAGCCAGTTCTGTATCCAAATGGCTAGTTCTCCCTGTATTCCGTGAGATCTAACCTTGCTAACCAGTCTCCCATGGGGAACATTGTCGAACGCCTTACTGAAGTCCATATAGATCACATCTTCTGCTCTGCCCTCATCAATCTTCTCTGTTACTTCTTCATAAAACTCAGTCAAGTTTGTGAGACATGATTTCCCATGCAGAAAGCCATGTTGACTATCCCTAATCAGTCCTTGCCTTTCCAAATACATGAATGTCCTGTTGTTGTGGTTCTGTTCACCGAGCTGGGAATTTGTGTTGCAGACATTTCGTCCCCTGTCTAGGTGACATCCTCAGTGCTTGGGAGCCTCCTGTGAAGCGCTTCTGTGATCTTTCCTCCGCCATTTATAGTGGTTTGTCTCTGCCGCTTCCGGTTGTCAGTTCCAGCTGTCCGCTGCAGTGGCCGGTATATTGGGTCTAGGTTGATGGGTTTGTTGATAGAATCTGTGGATGAGTGCCATACCTCTAGGAATTCCCTGGCTGTTCTCTGTTTGGCTTGTCCTATAATAGTAGTGTTGTCCCAGTCAAATTCATGTTGCTTGTCATCTGCGTGTGTGGCTACTAAGGATAGCTGATCGTGTCGTTTCGTGGCTAGTTGGTGTTCATGGATGCGGATCGTTAGCTGTCTTCCTGTTTGTCCTATGTAGTGTTTTGTGCAGTCCTTGCATGGGATTTTGTACACTACATTGGTTTTGCTTATGCTGGGTATCGGGTCCTTCGTCCTGGTGAGTTGTTGTCTGAGAGTGGCTGTCGGTTTGTGTGCTGTTATGAGTCCTAGTGGTCGTAGTAGTCTGGCTGTCAGTTCAGAAACGTTCTTGATGTATGGTAGTGTGGCTAGTCCTTTGGGTTTTGGCATGTCCTCATTCCGTTGTCTTTCCCTTAGGCATCTGTTGATGAAATTGCGGGGGTATCCGTTTTTGGCGAATGCATTGTATAGATGTTCTTCTTCCTCTTTTTGCAGTTCTGGTGTACTGCAGTGTGTTGTGGCCTTTTTGAACAGTGTCTTGATGCAACTTCTTTTGTGTGTGTTGGGGTGGTTGCTTTCATAGTTCATAGTAGCACACAAACCAACAGCCACTCTCAGACAACAACTCACCAGGACAAAGGATTTGATCAATTTAGAGAACATCTCTGGGACACCCGTACCCACCAACCCCACCGCCCCGTGGCTGAACACTTCAATTCCACCTCCCACTCCATCAAGGACATGCAGGTCCTGGGCCTCCTCCACTGCCAAACCGTTACCACCTGAAGCCTGGTGGAGGAACGCCTCATATTCCACCTTGGAACCCTGCAACCACACGGGATAAATGTGGATTTCAACAGCTCTCTCACCTCTCCCCCCCCCCCCCCCCCCGCCACCACATTATCCCAGCCCAAGCCTCCAACTCGGGACCACCCTCGGGACCTGTCATTCACTCCCTCCTCTGACCTATCACCTTCTCTCACACCTTCATCCACCTATTGCTTTGTCAGCTACCCACCCCAACCCCCTCCCATTTATCTCTCAGCCCCGACCCACAAGCCTCATTCCTGATGAAGGGTAATGCCCGAAACATCGATTCTCCTGCTCCTCAGATGCTGCCCGACCTCCTGTGCTTTCCCAGATATAAACAGTAGTGTCAGGAGTTTTGCCCACTCTGAGAGCTAATCCTGAGGCAGCTGGATCAGTGTCAAGGACTCTCCATTGGTAAATAAAAAGTGACCTGGTGACAGGAAATCGGCCTCTGTGGAGTTAGTGCAACTGTGACCACTAAGCAGGAAAAGAGCCTTGATTAATGAAATAGGAGCCCTTCAAGCTCCCTTCTGAGCAATGCTCCTACTAAGCTGTACGTGTCACTGTGCACGTCTTGTCCTATGTTAAATATCACATCTGAGCGGTCATGCAAAAAGAATTAAAAGTAAGTGCCTCAAAACACTGGCTCCACTCACTAATAAAAGCTTACAGGGAACAGTGCCTCCAAGTTGCACAGCATCCTGTGACTAATTGGACATACGTCATTGATCCTTCATTGTCACTGGTTCAATATCCTGGAACTCCCTACTTAAAATGCCTATAATAAGCCTTTCAATCAATTACTTTTGTGTGGAGCCCTTAATGATAACCTATCTGAACAGCGAAAGCAAGTCACTTGCATCCACATTATTGAAAAGACCCAAACATATTTTGGAATTATGCAGATTGATTACAATTAGTTTACATAAGAACTTGAGAACTAGGAGCAGGAGTAGGCCGTCTGGCCCTTTGGGCCTGCTCCACTTTTCAATAAGGTCGTGGCTGATCTTTTCATGGACTCACTTACCTGCACTCTCACCATATCCCTTAGTTCCTTTATTGTTCAAAAAAACTATCTTAGCTTTTAAAACATTCACTGAAGCAGAGTCAACTACTTTATTTGACAAGGAATTCCATGGATTACAACCCTCTGGATGAAGAGGTTCCTTCTCAATTCAGTCCTAAATCTTGAGGCAATGCCCTCTTGCCCTAGTTTCACCTGCCAGTGGAAACATCCTCTCTACTTCTATCTATCCATTCCCTTCATAATTTTATATGTTTCTGTAAGATCTACCCCCCGCTCAATGCTAAGAATATAAACCCAGTTTACTGAGTCTCTCCTCATAAGCCAACTCCTTCAACTCTGGAATCAAGCTAGAGAACCCCCTCTGTACCCCCTCTAGTGCCAGTAAGGAGACCAAAACTACACACAGTACTCCAGATGTCGCTTCACCAGCACCTTGTACTGCTGCAACATAATCTTTCTGCTTTTAAACTCAATCCCTTTAGCAATGAAGGACAAAATTCAATTTGCCCTCCTAATTACTTGTTGTACCTGCAGACCAACCTTCTGTGATTTATGCACAAGGACACCCAGGTCCCTCTGCGCAGCAGTGTGCTGCAACTTTTTACCATTCAAGGATAATCCTTTTCACTGTTACTCATACCAAAATGGATGACTTCACATTTATTAACATTGTATTCTATCTGCCAGACCTTTGTCCACTCACTCAAAGTATCTGTGTTCCTCTGCAAAGTTTCACAGTCCCCTGCACACTTTGCTTTGCCACTCATCTTAGTGTCATCTGCAAACCTTGACACTCTACACATGGTCCCCAACTCCAAATCATCTATATAAATTGTGAAAAATTATGGTCCTAACACCGATCCCTGAGGCACTGATTGCCGATCGGAATAGCACTTATTTATCCCCACTGTTTGCTTCCTGTTAGTCAACCAATCCTCTATCCATGCTAATACCTTACCCGTAACGCCATGCATCTTTATCTTACGTAGCAGCCTCTTGTGCAGCACCTTTTCAAAGGTCTTTTGGAAATCTAGATATACCACATCCACTGGCTGCCCGTTGTCCACATTGCTCATAATGTCTTCATAGAATTCCAAAAGATTTGTTAAGCATGCCCTACCCTTCATGCTGCATCTGCCCAATGGGACAATTTTTATCAAGCTGCCTTGCTATTTCTTCCTTGCTAATAGACTCAAGCATCTTCCCCACTACAGAGATTAAGTTAACCGGTCTATAATTTCCCCATTTTGTCTACCTCCCTTTCTAAACAGTGGTGTGATAAACATTGACATTCAATATGTGGTAACCTCTAATAACCCTCATGCCAATCCACTTACAAAGCATTTCAATAGCTCACCTTGGCCTGGCCTGGTAACTCGCACTGTAATACTGCAGCAAAGATGCTGTGCACTCCTGGCCATTCGTCCAGCTCATTGGCTGAACCAGGCTGTATGTCCGTTATGTCCACTTGCAAATGATAGCACTCCCTGTGTAATAAGTCTGCTCCTTTAACAAGATTATGTTGTCCTTTTTTTTCAGAGGGTTTGTAAACACAGAGACTCTGGGAGGTCGAGGTTTGAAGGGTTTTTGGGCCAGTTTGATTATAACTAACAGATACTACCTCAGGCAAAAGGCTTTCAAGTTTGAAAAAAAAACACACTTGTACAATGAGAGAGGAGTAGTCAGTTCTTCCAGCTCAGCGATTCTCTGGCTTGGTTGGTTTGGTTTTAGCAGCCAGGAATTTGTTAGCTACTGGAACGAAAGAAGTAGGTATATGGTGACCCTCCTGCTCTCTGACATCTCTCCTGGAAGAACTTGTGTTGGATTTTTCGGTTTTTTTTTGCAAAGAGGTGTTTATGGGGATTGTTGCAAGTATTTGGAACAGTATCATTAAGTTGGGATAATCTGCTGGGTTTTCGGATAGGTGAAGTTATTCTACATTCTGTTCTGTTTGTTTCATTTGGTAATCTTGTAAATAAATTCTGCTTTGGTTAAAACTAAGTGGTTGGGCCAGCTGAAATATCACTCCTGAAATATCCATTTTACATGTGCTTGAAACAACTAGCAAAGTTAGGGCTAGTTTCTCAAAATGTTAAGAGGGTGTCTGGCCTGGTCCATAACAACTGACGCTGAGCCAACTCGGATGGTCACAGTATCCCTGCCCTGCATTGCCTTCCAGGCTTATGGCAATTCCATCTCTTTTCCAAATACTTGCAACAATCCCCATAAACACCTCTTTGCAAAAAAAAAAGAAAAATCCAACATAGGTTCATCCAGGAGAGATGTCACGAGGGTCAGCATGGACCTGCTTCTTTCGTTCCAATAGCTAACAAATTCCTGCCTGCTAAAACCAAACAAACCAATGCTGTTTAGCATAGACACATAGAAACATAGATGATATGAGCAGAAGTATAATGCCATTTGACCTCATGGCTCTTCTCTGCCATTCAATAGGATCATAGCTGACCATTGAGCTTAATATCCTATTCCTATTTGCCCATTTAGCCACACGAACTATATCCATCTCCTTCTTCAAAACACAATGTGTTGAACTCGATCACTTTCTGTGGTAGTGAATTCTACAGGCTCATGACTGTCTGGGTGAAGAAATTTCTCCACCTCAATCCTAAAATGTTTATCCCTTATCCGTAAACTATGACCCGCAGTTAAGGAGCTCCCCCACATTGGAAACATCCTTCCTGAATCAAACTTGTCAAGATCTGTTGGAATTTTATAGGTTTCTATGAGATTCATTCTTCTAAACTCCAGTAAATAAATCCAAACTGACTCCATCTCTCCTCATGTGTCAATCCTGGGTTAGGCAGGAATCAATTTGGTAAACCACTGCTGCACTTCCTGTACAACAAGAACATCCTTCCTCAGAAAAGGAGACCAATATTCCAAGTGTGGCCTCACCAATGCCCTGTTTGATTGAACCAAGTCATCCTTGTTCCTGTAATCAAATCCTCTCGCTATGAAGGCCAACATACAATTTGCCTTCCTTACTGCCTGCTGCACCTGTGTGCATACTTTCAGTGACTAATACACAAGGACTGATGCACAACCACATCCACTGACTTCCCCAGGCCTCATTGAACATTCCCCTCTCTCAATTTACAGCTGTTCACACAATAATCGCCCTTCGTGTTTTTGATAGAAAACTGGGTACTTCACATTTATCCATATTAAACTGCTTCTGCCTTGTATTCATCCATTCAGTCAGCCTGTCTAAATCACAGTGCAACATCTCTGCATCCTCCTCATAGCTCACTATCCCACCCAGCTTTTTGTCATCTACAAATTTGGAGTTATTCCATTTAGCTTTCTCATCCAAATCATTAATATATATTGTGAATAGCTGGGGTCCTTGCACTGATCCCTGCAGTATTCCACTAGTCACTGTTTGCTGTCCAGAAAAAGACCCATTTATTCCTAGTCTTTGTTTTCTCTCTGCTAATCAATCCAGTTAGCTTTAATTTTACATATTAATCTGTCAAAAGCCTTCTGAAAGTCCAGATAAATCATATCCACTGGCTTCCTCGATCAAGTCAATAGTTACATCTTTGAAGAACGCCAGTAGATTTGTCAAGCATGATTTCCCTATCATAAATCCATACTGACATTATCTGCTTCTGCCACTGTTTTCTAAGTGCTCTGCTATAAAGCCTTAATAATGGACTCTAGCACCTTCCTTATGAATGATGTCAGAGTAACTGGTCTATAATTCCGTGTTTTCTCTCTACTTCCCTTTTTAAATAGTGGAGTTGCATTACCTATCCTCCGATCTGTAGGAACTGTTCCAGAGTCTAAAGAATAGAACATAGAACATAGAACAGTACAGCACAGAACAGGCCCTTCAGCCCACGATGTTGTGCCGACCACTGATCATCATGTATGCACCCTCAAATTTCTGTGACTATATGCATGTCCAGTAGTCTCTTAAATGTCCCCAATGACCTCGCTTCCACAACTGCTGCTGGCAATGCATTCCATGCTCTCACAGCTCTCTGTGTAAAGAACCCGCCTCTGACATCCCCTCTATACTTTCCTCCAACCAGCTTAAAACTATGACTCCTCGTGTTAGTCTTGGAAGATGACCACCAATGCATCTAATATTTTGAGGGCCACTTCCTTCTGTTCTCTGAGATATAGATTATCAGGCTCTGAGGTTTTATCAGCCTTCAGTCCCACCAGCTTCTCTAACTTGATTTCTCTACTAATATAGATTTGTTTCAGTTCCCTGTGTTCCCCATCAAACACAGAAGGGATGTATGAATTTAGTTTGTCAGCCAGTTCTTCATTACCCATTATAATTGCCCCTGTTTCTGACTGTAAGGGACCTACATTAGTTTTCACCAATCTTCTTCTCTTCACATACCTCCAGAAACTTTTACGGTCATTTCTTATGGTCCCCACAAGCTTTGTTTACCCCTTCTTAATCCATCCCATGGTCCTCCTTTACTGATGTCCAAACTGTTCCCAATTTTCAGGTCTTTTGCTTTTTCTTGACATTATGTATGCCCCTTTTTTGCATCTAATACTACCTCTAATGTCCCTCATAAACCATGGTTTAGCCACTATTTTCTTTGTACTCTTTTGTCATACAGGGATAAACAAATCTTGTAGTTCACCCATTCGCTTGTTGAATGTTTGACACTGTCACTCCTTTCAGTAACATCTCCCAATCCATCACAGCCAAATCCCCAAAATCAGGACGCTTAACATGATTGTCAGCAGTCCTCAGTCAAATCAAGGGAGGTCCCTTCACACAGGGGCTCCTGGCACAATGGGTCAAGGGAAGCTTCTAATACCAGTCCAGACACTTGGCCACAGTCAATCAGTCAAGTGCTCAGGGTGATTTAAATCAGGTTGCTCTCCAAATAAGAGTTGAGGAGCTGAATCCCAGGCAGCCCACCTGGTTTATCTGCCCTATTGTATTCTCTTTTCCTCCCAGAATGAAAGAGGCAGGTATTAAGGGAGATGAAAGTGAGTTTCACAGCTGTTAGTATTGCAGTTGGGAAAGGTCATCTAGTGCCCCAGATAAGTGAGTGGGCAACACACAGAATATGCAAGTCTAAAGGTATGAGAGGTTCGGGTGGGTATAATAAAAGACCTATTCCTATAAATTCTGTGTCCTATGATCCAGCCCCACTAGTTACCTGACCAAGGAGCAGCTCTCCGAAAGCTTGTACTTCCAAATAAACCTGTTGGACCATAACCTGAATCATAGAATCCCTCCAGTGTGGAAATAGGCCCTTTGACCCAACAAGTCCACACTGACCCTCCGAAGAGTAACCCACCCAGACTCATTCCCCTACCCTATTACTCTACATTTCCCCTGACTAATGCACCTAACCTACACATCCTGGAACACTATGGGCAATTTAGCATGGCCAATTCACCTAATCTGCACATCTTTGGATTGTGGGAGGATACCAGAGCACCCGGAGGAAACCAATGCAGATAAGGGGAGGAGGTGCAAACTCCACACAGACAGTCACCAGAGGCTGGAATCAAACCCGGGTCCCTGGTGCTGTGAGGCTGCAGTGCTAACCACTGAGCCACTGTGCTGCCCCTGGTGTTGTGTGATTTTTAACTTTGTCCACCCCAGTCCAACACTGGCACTTTCACATCCTGATCAGCCCAGGTTAACAACCTAAATCAAGAACCTCATAGTTAATGAGGTCCATCTGGTTCCAACCACTGCATCCCTCCTCCCCCCAAACCAGGGATATAGGCCTGATCTTTAGCTTTCAGCCTCTCTTGGGATGTTTCCATCCCAGGTCCGGTTCCTCCAACTTGGACTCAGACAGGGCGGGGTGTACCTGACCATGGCCTGTCTCTTGTCTCCAGAATGTATCAAGAGAGCTTCCTTCTCCCATTCTGGCAGTAAGGTATCAAGGCTGCATGCATCTCGGACTGAGGTTTACTCGACACAGGATGGAGGTGGAGAACTGACAGTTTCTGACAGGCCTTCTGGCTATTCTGAGAGGCCAGGTATGTTTTGCTCCTGCCCCGTTTGTGAGGTAACAGCTTTCAGGTGATCTACATGTTTGTTCAGGACTGGATCACCTTCCTGTACTCTAAGTCACAGAACCTAACCTCGTACCCATACAGGGTCATTCCCATGGTTCCAGCATCAAACTTCATCCCCTGAATTAAATTGTCTCTCTCGCTTAGAGGGGACACGTGTCTGGCATTGGTGTTCCTGCTGCCGTTTCACCTTCCCTCCCCCCATCAGGTTGGGAATATCAAGTTTAACCTGATGCAGAGTCTTCTCCCCATCAGCAACTCTGCTGGAGCTATCCCTGTTGTTGTGTGTGGCATGGCGCTTTAAGCGAACAGGAACTGGGACAGTTTGGTATCAAGTGATGATGTAGGCTGCTTCTTAAGACTGCCTTCAATGGTTGGACTGCTCTTTCCGTGAAACCATTGGACGATGGATGGTATGGAGCTGTTCTTATTTTGCGATCAAAAAATGTTGAGCCAATCCAGGTGCGTCTTTCTCAACCAGTTACACCCCAATAGGCCTGGGCCTGAGCCTTTCACTACCATCAGTGGTTACTGCACCAACTACTTCTCATCAGAGACCAGAACTGAAGTCATACTCTTCATCAGCAATGTTTCTCCAGTGTATGTTGTCAGCCTGGCTGAGGACTTATGCAAATTTAAGGGTTGGAGTCCCAAGCAAATCTTGTTAAAGACAGATTCTGCAACCACAGATACAACTGTGCCAGTATCGATCTCCATGGCAACTGGGTGACCATTTCACCAAACACTAATTTTAATCTAGATTAGAGTGGTGCTGGAAAAGCACAGCAGTTCAGGCAGCATCCGAGGAGCAGTAAAATCAACGTTTCAGGCAAGAGCCCTTCATCAGGAATACAGGCAGAGAGCCTGAAGGGTGGAGAGATCATTTTAATCTGTTCTGATTTGGGTGTCACAAAGCAATTTAATTGTTTCAACCCAAAGGTAAGGAAACTTTCCAGGGTGTGCACTCTCCTGCACTCTCCTATGAGTTTTCTTACTCAGGTCAGGCCTTGTAGGACTCGTTTGCTGACTCGAGTCTACATACCAGCAGCAAAAACCCCTTAACAAAAATTTGTTGGTACTCTAAAACACACATATGCATCACATTGACTATAAACACGCAAGCATGCACAGCTACATTCTATGTTGTACTCCTGCCACCGAACACCTCCATTTCTCATTTGAGTCTCGACAATGCGTTTCTCATCCTACCACATGCACAATTTTCAAATTCAATGGCCGTTACAACACTGAAATGTTGCAATGCCAACACCAAGCTCAAAGTCTCCTCAACTGTTGAATATTTCTGATGATGAATGTTCAACTTCCTGAAGAAATACCCAATAGGTCTTTCTAACTTCTCATTGTCTTCTTGCAAGAGCACAGCACTGACACTCACTACTGTGATAGTAACAACTCTTTCAGGCATTTCAATTTTTCTCAGGAAGGTAACACAATTTTTGACAACTTCCTCATTGTCCAATTCAATTTGAGGAATATGTCATTCAGAACCCTCTGAACTTGGTTCTTCTCTCTGTGTTATAATCAATAACCCATTCTCCTCTTGATTTTCTTCCCTGTCAAAATATCTTTTGAGCATATTCACATAATCTCTGTGAGATTTCTTTCTGTCTGGAGTCCCTATCGAGTTGATAAAATCCACTAAAACCGTGCTTTTAAAGGTTCACCTATCACTGGAAGTAACACTATAACCTTATCCCCAATAGCAAAATTGCAAATTTTGGGAGATAGAATCCCTAAAGTGTGGAAAAAGGCCTTTTGGCCCAACATGTCCACGCTAACACTCAGAAGAGCATTCCACCCAGACTCATTCCCCTATCCTACTATTTTATATTTCCCCTGACTAATGCACCTAACCTACACATCCCCAAACACCATGGGCAATTTAACATGACCATTTCATCTGATCTGCTCATCTTTGGACTGTGGGAGGACATCAGAGCGCTTGAAGGAAACCGATGCAGACACGGGGAGAATGTGCAAACTCCACATAGACAGTCGCCTGAGGCTGGAATCGAGCCCAGGTCCCTGGCGCTGTGAGGCAGCAGTGCTAACCACTGAGCCACCGTGCTGCCCCACAGATTTCTTGTCTGCTTCCTGTTTCATTGTATGCTGTGATACTTCTAAATATTGCCTAGCCAACTCCCCAGTTCTATTGAATCGTTCCCTAAAATTTGACACATAGTCAAAATACATGGTCTCTGAATTGTAATTTACAATTTCTCCTTAATCAATTTTAATAGTCCTTTCACTTCATGCCTAAAACTAATTCAAGTGGATTCTTTTTAGCTGTGATATTATGTAATGGAACAATCTCTGGAAATCAAGTCGACACATTCATTATTGTGAACAAATGCGGATTCCCACTCTTTGTTTGAGGTAGGGGACCAATGCAATCAATTAAGACTCTTGTAAAAGGTTCCTCAAATGCAGGAAAAGGTATGAAAAGTGTGAGTTTTATTATTGCCTGTGGTTTTCCAATTCCCTGACGTATGACATGTCTGGCAAAATTCAACTACATCCTTGTGCAGTCCAGGCCAGTAACAATGTTGTTGTATTTTACCCTGTGTTTTCCTTCCTCCTAAATGACCCCCAAGTGGTAGCTCATGCACCACTAGCAACAATTCCTTTTCATAACCCACTGGAATTACAACTTGATGAACTTCTGTCCATATCTCATCCACCTGAATATGTGATGTTCTCCATTTCCTCATTAAGACATCATTTTTAAGAAAATAACATTTAGGGATACATTCGGATTCCTTTTCTATGTACGCCTTTTGATGCAATTGCTTTAAATTTTCATCTTTCTGCTGTACCTCAGTTAATTTATCTGAGCCAAAGATGTCTGCTTTGTCATCTATCTGCTCATAGTTTGTCTCCACAATCTGATCAAACAGGGTCTCTGCTAATTCCACTTCAACCTTCTTTTGTGTACTCTTTGACCTCTCCTGTTTCAGCTAGTGACTTTGTGGCCTCGTTACCACACAATCGGAAAAAATTCCCAGGATACGTGTCCTGCATTATTTCAATTGCCTGAATTTCTACTGGCTTTTCAACCATAGTAGGCAGCACTCCTACCTGTGAACCAGCTGTATCATTAGCAAGGTCAGGTGAGAGTTTAAAAGGAGTAAAAACAATAACTGCAGATGCTGGAAACCAAATACTGGATTAGTGGTGCTGGAAGAGCACAGCAGTTCAGGCAGCATCCAATGAGCAGCAGTGAGAGTTTGTCCAGTACCCTTGCCATGACTTCTCCACTCCTCACTGGACACTCTAACCTCACTTTCCATGGTTGAGAACATTTTGTCTGACCATGAATTACTGTTTCTTTTAGATTAGATTCCCTCCAGTATGGGGACAGGCCATTTGGCCCAACAAGTCCACACCGTCCCTCTGAAGAGTAACCCACCCAGACCCATTCCCCTACCCTATATTTACCCCTGACTAATGCACCTAACACTATGGGCAATTTAGCATGGCCGATTCACCTAACCTGCACATCTTTAGATTGTGGGAGGAAACTGGATTACCTGGAGGAAACCCACACAGACACAGGGAGAATGTACAAACTCCACACGGACAGTCACCCAAGTGGGAATTGAACCCAGGTCCCTGGCCCTGGGGGCAGCAGTGCTAACCAGTGATCCACTGTGCCACCCTTGTACTCTTTCTGGCAAAAGTCCTTCAGAAGTGCATATCTCTTTATCTTTCGGCATTGCAGACTGAGAGGATCCCGTGTCTCTTACTATTGTAGCCTCTTTACCTACTGCTGCTGTGCGAATAAACTTTATCTTCACAGGTATATGGTTTAAAAAGATCATGCATTTCCTCCTTAACCAACCTCCGACTAGGTTGTACATTCTGGTGCAGCTTTTTAGCCTCCACTGTGCTTTCTGTTGTCACTCCAACAAATTCACTGGCTTATTCTTTTTTCCTACATCTGGCTTCCCAGTGCTTCTCCTAACTCACCAACACCATGATTTCATGTGGCCTACTTTATTGCAGTGAAAACACTCGAGCTTTTTAACTTCTCTGTCCTCCTCAAGGGTTTCCTTTTTACCCTGTGATAAGTTATCCATTATGATCTTCATCGAGATCTATTTTTCCCTTTCCACATGAGGATTTCTCTTTTTCCCAATTTCTGTCCCTCACGGATTCAAATTGATTCTGGAAGCCAAACTTTGCTGTATGGGCCAACTCATAATCGTCAGCCATTTTGGCTGCTAATCGTGCCATTTTAACTCTCTACTCTTTCACATGAGTTTTCCCTACTGCAGAAAGTAAATTTTTGAACTCCTGTCTAAATGCCAATTTCTGAAGTTTGAACTCTCTTTTTTTCTCTCTCTTCTGCTTTTAATTGTAATTCCTTTTCCTTTGCCTCTAACCCAAGCTGTTACATTTTCAATTGAATCTTAGCCATCTCTAAAGATTCTGATGGCATTTCCAGCATAATTAAATGCTGAGCTACTATTGTAATTATCTCTCCTTTCCTCACGGAAGGAGGCAGCTCCAACTCTAGCTTGTCTGCTAATTCTCACAGCTTGGCCTTAACCACTTTTTGTAAAACCCTGCTTCCATCCCCCAGAAAACTCTTTGTAATTGAAAGAGCCATTGCTATCCCGAGCACTGTTTAAACCAACCGAATCAAAACCCGGAACAAAAGACACCAAGACCTACCACCCGCTGCCTTCGAGTCCAACAACTGTAATCCCAATTTGGAACTACAGAAAAAAGTCCCGCAATGAGCCTCCAATCCGTTATGGACCAGGCCAGACTCCCTCTAAACATTTCAAGAATCTAGCCCAGACCCTAACTTTGCTAGTTGTTTTAAGCAGGAGAGATATTCATTCTTGATGTCATTTGGGTGATACAGATGTTTACATATGCTGCCTGGCATTTCCAGAGGAGTATCAATGCATGTTCTCTCATCAGACAATAGTCAGTGGTATTCCCAAAGTGGAAGCTATTATTGACATGCTTCTGATCACTGTAGTATTTATCAAGTTTTAGGAGACTATTGTAACCAATCCCTTCATTTTAAATGGCAAGAACGTTGATGAACTATGATTTGATTATTAAATCCAACTTGAGTAGTTTAATGACAGATAGGAATGTCTTCATCTTCAAGGCACTACATCATTTTGAACACATTCAATTATTTCCAGTAATCTTGATAGCTCATTTCCACTACGTAAAGTTGAGTTAAACTCAAAAATGACTGAAATGATTGAACTTGAATTCACGAAATTCATTTTTTCTCTCCTTTCTTGTCTCTGAGCTTTTCAAAGTAAATTGTTTTCAATTCTGTTTGTATTGTTTTGAGTTAATTCCTGAATACTAAACAATCATTTGGTTCAACCATACAACTTGGAAAGGAGATTGTATTTAATTTAAGATTGCATTTACAATGTCCCCATTTACTATGGTCATTTTGACAAATGGAAGCAGAACTCACTATCATAGAAATTTTATAACACAGAAGGAAGTTACTTAGCTTATTGTCTCTGCACTGAGTGACAGGGAGAAGCACAATTGAATTCAAACTCAGGATCTCCTGTTTTACTAGGCAAGAACTATAACTCACCAAGGCGTGGCTCAGTAAGTTTGCAGATGACACCAAAATTGGAGGTGTAGTGGACAGCGAAGGAGGTTACTTCAGATTACAATGGGATCTGAATCAGATGGGCCGATGGGCTGAGGAGTGGCAGATGGAGGTTAATTTAGGTAAATGTGAGCTGTTGCATTTTGGGAAAGCAAACCTTAGTAGGACTTATCCACTTAATGGTGAGGTCCTAGGGAGTGTTGCTGAACAAAGAGACCTTCGAGTGCAGGTTCATAGCTCCTTGAAGGTGGAGTCGCAGGTAGATAGGATAGTGAAGAAGGCGATTGGTATGCTTTCTTTTATTGGTCAGAGTATTGAGTACAGGAGTTGGGAGTATTGAGTACAGGACATTGGTTCGGCCACTTTTGGAATATTGCGTGCAATTCTGGTCTCCTTCTATCAGAAAGATGTTGTGAAACTTGAAAGGGTTCAGAAAAGATTTACAAGGATGTTGCCAGGGCTGGAGGATTTGAGCTAAAGGGAGAGGTTTTCCCTGGAACGTCAGAGGCTTAGGGGTGACCTTGTAGAGATTTATAAAATCATGACAAGCATGGATAGGATAAATAGACAAAGGTTTTGCCCTGGGGTGGGGGAATCCAGAACTAGAGGGCATAGGTTTAAGGTGAGAGGGGAAAGATATAAAAGAGACCTAAGAGGCAACTTTTTCACGCAAAGATTGGTATATGTATGGAATGAGCTGCCAGAGAAGTGGTGGAGGCTAGTACAATTGCAACATTTAAAAGGCATCTGGATGGGTATATAAATAGGAAGGGTTTGGAGGGATATGGGCCAGGTGCTGGCAGGTGGGTCTAGATTGGATTGAGATATCTGGTTGGCATGGACCGAGTTGGATCGAAGGGTCTGTTTCCATGCTGTACATCTCTATTACTCTATGGATGATCTGCGACTCTATGGAGACACACTGGAAGAAGCCATTGCAGACCATGATCAGGACTTATTGGGCAGAACAGTAACACACTGGTTATCATTGTTGCCTTACACTGCCAGGAACCCGAGTTTTATTCCACCCTCAGATGACTGTGTGGAGTGTGCATGTTCTCCCTGTGTCTGCGTGGATTTCCTCCGACAGTCTGAAGATATGCAAGTTAGATGGATTGGCCATGGGAAATGCAGGGTTACAGGAATTGGGTAGGGAAAATTAGTTTGAATGGGATTTCTTCAGAGGGTCAGTGTGGACAGGATGGGCCAAATAGTCTGTTTCCACACTATAGGGACTCTATGAAGTCAAGTACAGTTCAAAGGACTTTGTCCAGATCCTAACAAGATAAGGGCTGTACATATAATGCAGCAACTGACAGATGTGAAAGCTGTGCAACAACTGGATTTGTAAACGGCTTTGTGAAGTTCTTGCTTAATTTATCATCAGAGCGTGAGCCTTTCAGCAAACCCAGCGCTCAGGACATACAGTGGTATGGGCGCTGAACAAGAAGAAGCTTTCACTAGAATCAAGCAACTAGTGTTAAAAATGCTAGTGCTGAGGAATTAAGATGTCACTAATGAAGTTGCCTTGCAATGTGACACCGATGAGACAGGGCTCAGAGAAATCCTTATGGACAACCACATACAGTCAGTGTCAAATGAACATTGTCACACTCAGATAAAGCACTTGTCTATTGTCTTTGCTTGTGAGCATGGTTAGGAGAGACAGAGTCAAAGTCGAGACAAACCATTAGCCACTTCAAAGCATCTTACTCACATCTGTTCTACGTTTCAAACATCCACAAAGAATGTTACTTTGCTTGCAGAGATATCATCCGAACATGGCATATAGTAAAAAGAAATCCACATATGTGCAAATGTGCTGTTGAGAGCAGCACTCCCAAGGAAGAAAGTTGAAGATGTGAAGATAGAGGAGTAAGTGAGGACTGCAGATGCTGGAGATCAGAGCTGAAAATGTGTTGCTGGAAAAGCGCAGCAGGTCAGGCAGCATCCAAGGAACAGGAGAATCCTGAAGAAGGGCTCATGCCCGAAACGTCGATTCTCCTGTTCCTTGGATGCTGCCCGACCTGCTGCGCTTTTCCAGCAACACATTTTCAGATGTGAAGATAGAGTCTGGAATCTTCCAAACAGAACCAGAAGTAAACACTTGACTTGCTTTGGAACCCCTTATCCCAGCAGAGACCTTGGGCTGAAATTTAGCAGAGATCAGCTAATTGTCAGTTTTGATGAGTTTCTTGGCTGTGAACCCTGGAAGGTTTTCTCATGCTATCACCTGCAACTCATGTCATTATCAATGCACCATGTGTACACAATGCCTCGTTTGTTCTATCGACCCTCTCTCTACAGGCAGAGGTACTGCCCACTACTGAAACCTCCCAGGATTTCCAACACATTTTTAAAGCTCACCATGTACCCAGGTCAAGCACTGCCAGGCAGGACAATGACCTTCACTGTGCCCATAGTAGGAGTAGTCAGCTCAGTTGGCTGGATGTCAGAGTGACACCAACAGGGTGGATCAATTCCCGCTGCAGCTGAGGTTACCATAAAGGACTCTTCTCCTCAACCTTTCTTCTGAGTGGTGACCCTGTTGTTGAACCACCTCCAGCCAATTCTCTCTAATGAGCGGAGTAGAGTAGCTGCTTATTTGTCATTACTCCCATATACAACTGATACAGTAAAAATGAGACAGCACAGGACTGAGGGTGCTACATGGACAGCACAAACTACACACTCATACATGGCATAAAGTGCATAAGAAGTGCAAAATATGCAAGTTATAGTGTAATGGAAGAATGATAAATAATTGACATTTTTCTAGCAGCAATTCAAAGTCGTGCAAAGACTTTCAGATGGGAAAGAGTCCGATTATACAGTGTTAAGGAGCCTGTTGGCTCAGGGGAAGTAACTGTTGCACACTGTGGCTGTGAGAAATTGTATGCTCCAGTATGTTCTGCCAGATGGCAGGAGGGAGAGGAGTTTGAGTGAGGGGTGTGTGGAGTCTTCCACAATGCTCTTAGCCTTTCAAATGCAGCTGTGTGGTGTAATGGAGGGAAGAGAGACCCCGATGATCTCCTCAGCTGTCCTCACTCTCCGAATGAGAGAACAACCCTATGGTCCAGTAGGACTATGGTGACTTTACCTTTTATAAGGAGGAGGGGATCAAAAAAAATGTATCTGAGGGTACATAGGTGGCACGATAGTCATTTCATTGCAAAGGCAAGTGCACATTTGTAAATGTATTGCTATTTAAGAACCAAGTGTAGACAGGTTACCCATCCTTAGCATTGTCCTATCTTAGAGCCCTGTTTAAAGGGACTGTTACTCTTACACACTCAGTGCACCCTAACCTTTTCTCACTGTTCAATGTGGGAGCATCACATACTGGACATTTTTCAAATGGTTGAAACTATTCACTTTTATTTAGCAGCAGTAAAAGTGAAGAAAAGCTGCATTTGTTTCCGGGAACAAGCAATAACTGCTTGCTTTTGACCAGCAACAAATTTATGCTCAGTGAATGAATACTCCACCCAGCTCACATCCATTGGAAGTAGCTCTCTGTGACTGACAGTGCTATGCTTTGATATACAGAAGGTGTGTTCCTCCGGCTCAATGACTTCACATTCCTCTCAGAAGGAGACTGTGTCAGTATCCATTACATAACCTCCTTGCCTGGTTGAGTGATACAAAGCTCCTCCAGCAATCTGGAAGCGGTGGTGAGAGCGGACTTTACAAAATGGCGGCTCCAGCAAGATGACATCTTGGAGGACGACAGCCAGAGCAGGACACTTGGCGACTCAGCAGTATCGGCCTGGTCTGGCAGAGGAACCATGGACACCTGGTTGCGGTAGGTCCCCAGGAGACTGGGGACGCCTTGTGTTGGCGAGGCTGCGGCTACAATGATGTGCCCGGAGCTGGGACTCCTGGCGTTATCAAGGCAGCAGTGGAGCCGGGGACTCCCGGTTACATGGCGAACGTGAGTTCAGGATGGAACCTGGCATCAGCGGGAGCAGCAAGGTGGGCCCAGTGGTGAAGAGGTAGCATCTAAAGAGTGGCAGCTCCTACAATGGTGGATCCAGTGCAGGCAGCGGCAAGGAGGGGGTGGCAAAGCAGGTGTCATTGGTGAGCTGGCTCAGAGCTTTCTTTTAGTTATATCTTTTATCCATAAACTATTCAAACTGGTGCCAAGTCGTGCCAACTGCTGAAGCTTTTCGCTGTATTTCTTTGTGTAATTCACTGGAAAATGCAAGTGCCAATGAAATAAATCATTCACTCATTCATTCATTCTATGTACAACTAAGGGGGCTACAGGCAGCATATTAGAATGAAGTAATTGCACAACCTACGCAGAATACAGAACAATCATTGATCCTAGAGGTTCACTGTACACTAAGAACAGTAGTTAACATGACAACAGCTGTCAAAACAAGTATAACGCTTCCAGAAAAGCAACACTACCCTAGGAACAAGCAGATGTCAAACAAACCGCCTACAACAATGTACGTACATTCCATTAGGAACTGTGTTTCATTTAAGCTGCACAGACATGCAGCTGTTCCATACGCATTGATCAACATACCAATGTAATTTTGGGCATCGACATCTGGTTTCGGAATCCACTGCAAAGTGGGAAACCTCGGAGATCTGCACAACTGAAAAAAATGATCAGAGAGAGCATTGATTAGGTGACCTGCTTGATTTGAGGACCAAATACGAAGTGCATCTGCAGAGACTGATGAAAGTGAAACTGATCAGAATTAATGCACAGTTTTGTTAATGCACTTTTTTTGGACATACATGCAAAACTTTTAACAGCGTATAATAGCACATGCAAATTTTTCTTTTATGAAAATGGAGGCATTTGGAGAAATGCATTTGTTTTCAGTGTAATGGCTAGCTTGCTGCAGTCATATGATCTCTCCTGCTGCTGCAAATGCCCAGTCTAGGGGAGCCATTAAACACACATCACTTTTGTTTTTGCTATTTCCTCGCTTACTCAGTAGTGTGCAATACACTTGTCTGCAGTTACAAACTAAAAGAAGGGATAGTGTTCTGCAACTTCTTTAAGGGCCATCTGGAGGTTCCATAAGCACATAATCAATCCATTGCTGAAGAAATCTGTCGGGTTTATTTTTTTTTGATGATGTGTACGTTTGCAGGGTGTGAGGAGACATTCTTGAGGACAGAAGAGTCAGCTATTTTAGCAACATAAATCTGCAATGGGTAAAGCAGCAAGAATTTAAAGATTTTGCAGTGTAACATTATCTAATTTTACTTATTCATTTTGTACTTTCAAAAGCTGGCTGAAACAATACCATCCATCACAGTACACTGAGCCACATGCGTCACTCAAACAGCACTCAAGCAAATTACAGGCAATTCACTTAGGTGATTCTCCACATGGAACACTTGGGGTCAAGGTTTTAAAAGTAATTTCAAACTCAAAATCTATTCTGTCCATAAAAATCTTTAGTTAAAGACTTCTTTTGTTTCAAAAAAACCTAATTCATTCTGTAAATTTGCGAAACATTACAAAATATTTCAACTTGAAAATTACAGAAGCCGTAACAATTTTCAACTTGTCTCCATGCAGTGTGACCCACTTTCAGGTCCCTCAATACAATTGTCATAGTCTTAATATTTACAACATACATTTGATGTCAGGCATACTTTCCAAGTGTGAAATATTTCAAAATTAAAATGACTGGAAGTGAAAAAGAGGTAAACTTTACTCACTGCACCATGTTCCTTTCTGAGATGTTTCATTACAACTTCAGTACTCTTTATGGCATTCCTTGTCATACACACAGCAAGATGGATTCTATAGTTTCCAACCCCTCAATGTGCTGTAGCTGAAAAGCCGTAGACTGCAGATCTGTTCCCTGTTGTTTCTCTGTGGTAGCTGCCTCAAGCTTTAATATGTCCCTCAAGATGTGGTCTAGGGCCTTCAAAAATGCCAGTCTGCAATAGTCTACTGAGGACAACACCTTGCGCTGGAAGACCAGCAAGTTGCAAGCAGATCAATGAGCGTCTTTCATAGTGTTAATGCTCCTCTAGCTATAGTTGCTGTTTGTCTCAGTGTGGGAACGCAAAGAGCACAGAGTCCTGCATCATGAAGCTTCTCAGGCTGAACCACAACAAAAAATAAATACACCTCTCTCCAGATCATTTGTGCAAAGGCACATGATGGACACCAGTCTCTTTCCCAACCCCTTGACATCAGCATGTGTCGGGATTGAGACATGAGGCATGTATGAGGAATAAATAGAGAAGGACCCTTTTCATCAACAGCCAAGCTATGTTTTGGTGCTTGTTTGTAAATCCTGGTGAAGAGATATTCTTTGACAGTCTGTCTGGTGAATCAAATTTCTCCTTCACACAAGGTCTCTGGGGTGTTATGCGATGCCATGCCTGAATTAGGAGCAGGAGTAAATCACTTGGTCTTCTTGCTCACATCGCCATTGAACAGGATCATAGCTGATCTGATTGGGCTTCATTCTTGCCTATTCCTGATAACTTTTGATCCACTTTTTTTTCAAGAAGTAATTTTCCTCTGTCTGAAAAGTATTCAAAGACTCTTAACTGCCTTTTGAGGAAGAGAATTCCAAAGATTCACAACCTTATCTCTGTCTGGAATGAGCTACCTCTTATTTTTACATAGTAACACCAAGTTCTAGATTCTCCCACATGAGGAACATCCTTCCCACATCCACTCTGTCTGAACAATTCAGGATTTTACATTTTTCAATCAAGTTGCCTCTTGCTACTCTGAACTCAGCTGATATAAACTTAGCATGTCCACCCTTTCCTCACAAGACAAATTAGTCTGAAAAACCTTCTCTGCTTTTAATGCACTTAGATCCTTCCTTAGATAATGAAGATTCCAGATGGGGGTCCCACTAAAGCCCTGTATAACTGAAGTATAATCTCCCTAATTTTGTATTTTATTCCCCTCAGAATAAAACATAACCTTCTATTTGTTTTCCTAATTAGTTTCTGCACCTGCACACTAGCCTTTTGTGTTCATGCATGAGATATCTCAGAGCTCTGAAATCTCTCATCATTTAGTGCTTTCCCTATTTTCCTATTTTACACTCAATTTTCCAAACCTTTATCCTATCTATATCCCGTTGTAGCCTCCTTATATCCTCTTCATAACTTACTTTCCTACCTAACATTGTGTCATTAGCAAATGTAGCAACCTTGATCCCTTGATCCAATTCACTTGTAGAAATTGCAAAAGTCGGAGGCATATCTTTTCCAAACAGAAAATGACCAACGATCTCTATTCTGTTTCTTGTTAGCTAACCTGTCTAGCTTTGCAGATATGATAGCCTCAACACATTAACATTTCATTTTCCACTAAAACTTTTTATGTGGTAACTTACTTATACCTTCTGGAAATCTAAGACCAGTATATCCACCAATTCCCCCTTTATCATTGTTACTTTTTCAAATGACTCCAATAAATTGGTGAAACATGATTTCCCTTCCATGTTGACTCTGGGTGATTACCTTGAACTTATCCAAGTGCTCTGCTGTAACATCTTTCAGAATAGTTTCTACGATCTTCTCCGTGACAAATATTAAGCCTATAGCTTCCTGCTTTATTTTTCCTTCCCGATTTGAATAAAGGAGTTAACGCTCACTATTTTCCAAACTAATGGGAACCTTACCCAAATCTTGGAAAATTAAAATCAAAGCATCAACTATTTCACTAGCCATTTCTTTTTTTAAATTCGAGACTGTGGCGCTGGAAAAGCACAGCAGGTCAGGCAGCATCCAAGGAGCAGGACTATTGACGTTTCGGGCAAAAGCCCTTCATCAGGAAGGGTTTCCATCTCCTTATTTTCTATTATTAATTGCCCAAATTCAATTTCTATGACACCAAAATTCAAAATCAATACCTTTTTAAAATATAGAACCATTTTCTATATTTTCTCTTCTACTCCAATTTCCGCTCCTTATTAATTTTCTCATCATTCTTTGTTAGGTTTTATACTCTGTATATTTTGACTTAGCACAGTTTTGGTCTCCTCACCTCAGGAAGGATATCATTGCCATCGAGGGAGTGCTGTGAAAGTTCACCAGACTTGATCCCAGAATGGCAGGACTGTCTGATGAAGAGAGATTGGACAAACCTGGGCTGTATTCTCTGGGGTTTTGAAGAATGAGGGCAGATCTCATTGAAACTTACAAAATACTTCAAGAGATAGACAGATGTAAGTTATACATAACCCTGGGTTGGGGAGTCTAGAACCCGGAAGGGCTACAATTTAAAAGCAAGAGGGATGCCACTTAGATCCAAGATTAAGAGAAATGTTTTCCTCAAAGGGCTGTGGAATGATCTACCACTGGGGACTGAGAAAGCTCAGTCTTTGATTATGTTTAAAGTAGAGGTTGATAGATTTCTGAGTTCCAATGGCATATGGGGTAAAGGGTGGTTAAGGCATTGAAGTGTTCAGCTGTGATCGTATTGAATGGTGATAGGCTCAACAAGCTGTATGGCCTATTCTTCTTTTTTTTTAGATTACTTACAGTGTGGAAACAGGCCCTTCAGCCCAACAAGTCCACACGGACCCTCCGAAGAGTAACCCACCCAGACCCATCTCCCTCTGACTAATGCACCTAACACCTGACCTGCACAACTTTGTGACTGTGGGAGGAAAACGGAGCACCCAGAGGAAACCCACGCAGACACAGGGAGAATGTGCAAACTCCACACAGACAATCACCCGAGGCTGGGATCAAACCTGGGACCCTGGTGCTGTGAGGCAGCAGTGCGAACCACTGAGCCACCGTGCCACCCAAAGTATGTTCAACACAAACCTCTCCTTGAGCGTAGGTGGTATGGCATGACTCAACTACTTGTAGCATGCAATGTCGCCTGTCCCATGCTATGCAACACCAGGGACAGGTCGATTCACAACAGATAGTGAACTTAGGAGTTTGTGTTCTATGGTTCTATGCACAGCCCGAGACACTAATGTAATCAAAGTCCCTTCCCACCCTGATTATAACCTCATCCAACCTCGTCTGTCTAGGAGAAGATACAAAAGCTTAAACACACAAACTAACAGATTCAAGAACAGTGTTTGCCCACAGTTATTTGACTTCTGAAAGGACTTCTCAAATCTTAAATTTAATGTTGACCTCGCTCTGTGTGCACCCTCTCTGCAGCTGTAACATTGTATTCTTGGTTCTGTTCTATTACCCTATGCATTTTATATATGATCTGCATGCAAAACAAAACTTTTCACTGTATCTAGGTACATGTAACAATAACAAATCAAATCAAATCAAATCAAACAAAGGTGGCAACCTAGATGAGCGTGGTGTTGGGTACATCTTTTTCTCCTTCTTGCAGAGACTTGTACATCGTTTGTCTGGAAATACAGTCCTTAGTAACCTGCAGATAAAGAGGAAGATGGTGCGGGATGTCATCACAGTACAGAAGTGGGGAAAGGCCGATGCTGTGCCACATACAGCAACACTGTACTTTGCAGCTGATGCCCAAGCTCTAGCCTGCAATGGAGAGGAAGTGGTCTCTCACATACCCGGCACTTTTTCTTTGACCAGAGCTACTTATTCCTTCTGATTTAAAGACATTCATACCCGCATCCCAACACCCCATTCCCAACCTGAATCATATACCCTGTATCTTCAAATAATTCAACTGGACAATGAAGAGAACAAAAAAATCACTCTGCCTAGTTCCCAAATTATATTGACTATCACTTACCTAAAATTATTTTGGCTCCCAAGGCCAGTTAGAACTGGTAGGAAATGTTAGTCTGACAGTGCTTGGATCTGAGTAGGAGATAGTAACATTATCCATACACAAGGAGGCTTTGACCTGAGCACCTCCACGATGAGCAGAAAACAAAGATTTCAATGTCCTGAAGTGTTTATTAACTAACAAGTATGATATTTGTGACAAGCTCCAAGAACCAACTCATGAAACCATTGTGACAAACTAACGATTTGATTTATAACTCAGACTACAAAAAAGCAGCACTATTGAGGCCGTTCAATCACTGAAAACTCACTTACAGATGGCAGAACATTGACTGGAAAAAGCAACAGTCCTTTCAGCTGTAAAACTTTCCATGTTTTGGAAATTCATATCCAGTCAAATTCAGTCAACACTGCATTTGGGAAAACAGTTTTCTTTTCAGCTCTCATCAACTCTCTGTTGTAATCGTATATTAGGTTTGTGTGTTAAGATAATATTTTGGACAAGATTGTGTAATGATTTAAACATATGTTTATGTGAATTTATACATCATGTTAGGAAGTGATGTAATGTCACATGCGTTAGTCCGTCTTGCAGTCAGTAGCATGAGCGAGAATCAAGAAGTCTCCCAATAAAGCTTTGTATTCAACTAGATGGCAGCCTTTCAACTCTGTTTTTTTAAATCAAAATCCCCAGATACTACAACCATCCCAGTATATTTAAAAACGTTGGATTTATATTACCTTTTCCATGACTACCAGAAGTCTCAAAGCACTTTCCATCCACTGAAATTTGTTTGAAATGTTGTCATTTTGCTGTAGAAAATGAGACAAACAATTTAAGCACAGCAGACAGCTACAAATAGCAATGTGTAAAGGAGGAGATAGTGTTTTCCTTTATTCATGTGGGCATCACTGTCTAGGCAGCATTTATTGCCCATTCAGAGGGCAGTTAGGAATCAACCACATTGCTGTGGGTCTGGAGTCATATGTAGGCCAGACCAGGTAAGGATGGCCGCTTCCTCCCCTAACCAACATTAGTGAACCAGATGGGCTTTTCCAACAATCAGCAATGGATTCATGGTCATCACTGGATTCTTAATTACAGATTTTCTTTTATTCAATCCAAATTTTATCATCTGCCATGGAAGGATTTGTATTTGGGTTCCCAGAACATTATTTGGGTATCTGGATTAACAGTCCAGCAACAATACTACTAAGCCATTGCCTCCCTTTTTGTAACATTAATTGTGGAGTGAATATTGGCCAAGGTAACAGGGAGAACTCATTTGCTCTTCTTCAGAAGATTAGCCTCTGGCATCTTTGACATTCACAAGGATAGAGAGATGTAGTCTTGGGTTCATCCCAAAGCACTCCTCACTCGTGTGTTAGTCTCTGCACTCAATTGCTGACTGGGGAATTGAACTTATCTGTTGTGACTCCAAGACAGAAAGTGAGCTGTAGCAGACAATGTCAATTTGCCCGAAATGTCAATTTTCCTGCTCCTTGGATGCTGCCTGACCTGCTGTGTTTTTCCAGCACCACTCTAATTTTGACTCTAATCTCCAGCATCTGTAGTACCCACTTCTGCCTGTTTTCCCTGGAACTTAGGAACCTGAGGAAGGACCTTATAGAGATTTACAAAATCATGAAGGACATGGTCTTTTTCCCAAGGTAGGGTTGGGCATATTTTCAAAATAGTTAGATTTTGAAATTCTCTCTCTCAAGCAAACAGAGGAGACTATTTCACTGAATATATTCAAGGCTGCATTGGGCATCTTTTTGATTGACAAGGGAGACAAGGATCAGCATAAAGTCAAGAAGGTGGACCTAAGGTCACGTCAGATCAGCCATGATCTTATTGACTGGCACAGCAAGCTCAAAGGGCTGAATTGTCTACCTCTGTTTCTAATTGTTATGTTCCTGTGTAAGATGTCCCTCCTCCCATTGGCATGCTGACAGACACACTCTCACTGTGTCTGTGCATACTACAGAGGAACCTCGGTTATCCGGCATTCAATTATCCAAATATCGGATTATCTGGCAAGATCACAAGGTCCTGATGCTCGGCTAAACTATGTTATCTGGCATTAAATCATCTGGAATCCCATTAACTGAACAAAATACTCCCCACCTGTGTCCTTCGGATAATTCAGGCTCCTCTGTATTAGAAAGGGAACAGGTTCTAACCTAGCCAATTGGATGATTGTTGATTCACAGTCAAATAATGTTTCCAAAGCCCTATGTCTTAACTTCAATGATTCTCAAACTGATAAAGAATTAAAGACTTAAACAACAAGCCACAATGACATTTTTAATGCCCCTATGATTTTACTTCTGGAGTTATTTGCACTCTTTAATTGTTGGGGACCCTTACTGAGCTGCTGAGAGACCATTTGATATGTGGGATTAATGATGGAACTTTGCAAAAATGCCTACTAGCGGAAAACCCAACCAGACTTCAAACAGACATCACAATTGGCTTTATCATTGGAAAATGTGGCAAATGGAGCATATGAGTTACAGGGACTTGAGGAACACCCCTTGAGTGTAGACAATTGTGTAGCCTCACTCAGGACATATCCTGATCAGAGGGATTCTAGGTCAGCCCACAGCAAAACCCCAAAACCAAGCCAAGCCTCAGCCAAATGGTTCAAATTGTTTTGGGGATCCTGACCAGCAAGTTGCTACCAGGATACAGATTCGAGACAGCTAAAGAGTCCTACTAGACCTAAACTGAGTGAGATCATTCAGAGGCCAGCATCCAGGAGAGTTCATACCCTGGAAAGTCCACCTGCATCTGGTTTGGACCAGTTAAATTGCTTAGCAACATCCACATTAGAACCAATCAAAATAAATTTTGGTTAAATGATCGTCTGGTTCTAATGGAGGTCAATACCCATGTGGCCGCATCAGTGATCGCAGAATCAGTTTTTAACAAAACTCTCTTTGGACCCCCAACCTTAAGTTTGCACAACATCTCAGCTCGGCAAGAACCTATAACAGGGAACCTTTACAGATTAAGGCGAGAACTTCGGTTCTGGTCTCTTATGAGAAGCAGCTGGTCCAGTTACCACTGATTGTAGTGAAGGCTTGGGCCCAAGATTAATGGGGTGAAATTGGTTGTGAGAGATTCACTTAGATTGGCTCAATCATTTTTCAATTAGAAAATGGCTGCCTAAGTGAAATTCTAAGTAAATACCCAGAAGTCTTCTTGCAAGGTCTAGGGATTATCAGAGGAGCCAAGGCCACCTTGTATGTTGACCAGGAAGCAGTTCCTCGATTCTGCAAGGCCTGCCCAGTGCCATTCGCCTTATGGGCAAAAGCAGAGGCAGACATCAGGCACTGGAAAGTGAAGAAATCATCAAGCCAGTCTAATTTATGGAATGGGCAGTACCAGTCATACCGATTGTGAAGCCCAATGCTTCAGTTCACCTTTGTGGGGATTTGAAACAAATGGTAAACAGTTTTTTGCAGCTGGATAAATACCCAGTCACTGGGATAGAGGGTTTATATGTGAATGTCCTGAGCAAAAGTCACTGCTAGATATGGCTGAACTCCACCAGGGCCATCCGAGAGTCTCCAGAATGAAGACGTTGGCAAGATGTGGGCGAGTTGCTGGCGGTAATGTTTGTTCTTGTTGGCACTCTGGGCACTGCCGCACCAATGTAGTTGTGGACCTGGTGGTCAGGCCTAGATGCAGACACAACTATCGCAGTGCCCAGAGTGCCAAAAAGAACAAAAGGTATTGCCAGTAACCTCCCCACATCCGTGGGAATGGCCAGGTGAACCTTGGACTCAGTTGCATGTCAACTATGCAGGTCCTTTCATAGGTTCAGTGTTCTTTCTCATTACACTCAAAGTGGTTGGACATCCATAGAGTCCATTCTTCAAACACATGTCTGATGATAGAAAAACTGTACGCATCTTTTTCAAGACACAGCGTCCTGCAAGTGTTGGTCACAGATAATAGGCCATTGTTTATCAGCAGGGAATTTAGGTATTCCTGAAAATCAAATGGCATTTGATATATCAGAAGGGCTCCATACCATCCATCGTCTTTTAGTCTTGCAGAAAACTCAGTCCTAACTTTGAAGACAGGCTTAAAGAAATAACCTTGCAAGATGCCAATCTGTTATAGTACTTATTTGATTATGGAAGTACTCCACAACAAGGGATAGCACTGGCAGATTTGCTAATGGGTAGAACACCAGGTTAAGTCTGATCTTCCAGGACTTGGGGGTGGGAGTGGTGAAACAGTTTCAGGAATGCCAGTGCCAGGCACAAGACTCCACCCAGTGAGAGAGGCAGTTGGATACAGGGTGAGAGGTTTGGTGTAAGAATCACAGAAATGGTCTGCACGGATAAGAGGCATGGACAATGCGAGATCAGGACCAGTGACGTATAAAGTTCGGGTAGGTGTAACAGTCCTGAACAAGCATGTGGACCATATGAAAGCCACTCCTTGGAACAGTCAGAAAAGCTGCCAGATCCTGTGGGTTCACCCTCTCCATCGAGTGTTATCGAGTCCACAGAATCAGAGCTAGATATAACGGATGTAGCCACCTTAACACCTTTGCTGCTGGAAGAAGAGACTGACATTCTACCAAGGTGATCCTGGTGCAAGAGGCGGGCTCCCACACGTAACATGCCACCCTGGATTGGACACCAAATCAGAGGCACATGACCTGGTGCTAAATGCCCCAGGAGGCTCCCTATGAAAAAGAACCAACTAATGGCCTTGGACTCAGAGGGAGAGCGATGTAGTAATTGTAATGAGGTCAGCACTTGGAGATCATAGAATATGAGTTCTCTAATTGGTGCTGTTAGTCCGGTCCAATCAGGGATCCCTGGCTGACAGATAAAAACAGGAGTGTTTTCACTGTGTCTCACTGGAGGTCATGTTGCGGCTGTACAGGAAGTTGGTTAGACCACTGTTGGAATATTACGTGCAATTCTGGTTTGCTTCCTATCAGAAAGATGTTGTGAAATTTGAAAGGGTTCAGAAAAGATTTACAAGGATGTTGCCAGAGTTGGAGGATCTGAGCTACAGGGAGAGGCTGAACAGGCTGAGGCTGTTTTCCCTGGAGCATCGGAGGCTGAGGGGTGACCTGAAAGAGGTTTACAAAATTATGAGGGGCATGGATAGGGTAAATAGGCAAAGTCTTTTCCCTGGGGTCGGGGAGTCCAGAACTAGAAGACATAGGTTTAGGGTGAGAGGGGAAAGATATAAAAGAGACCTAAGGGGCAACTTTTTCACGCAGACGGTGGTACATGTATGGAATGAGCTGCCAGAGGAAGTGGTGGAGGCTGGTACAAATGCAACATTTAAGAGGCATTTGGATAGGTATATGAATAGGAAGGGTTTGGAGGGATATGGGCCAGGTGCTGGCAGGTGGGACTAGATTGGGTTGGGATATCTGGTTGGCATGGACCGGTTGGACTGAAGGGTCTGTTTCCATGCTGTACATCTCTATGACTCTATGACTCTATACTGCAGTTAGGCGATAGTGTGGGGGGACAAAAAACAGGAGTGTCAGAAGTAAAAAAAAGCAAAAAAGAATATACAGGAGTGTCAGGGAAAAAAAAGAAAAAATAAATAAGCGTGTCAGAGGTTCTGTTGAAAAAGAAAGAAAAAAGAATAAACAGAAGTGTTTGCTTGTTGTGTGGTGCTGTGGAGTCCGTGGACCACGTGTATATTGGGTGTGGGCGATTGTACTCCCTTTTTGATTTTCTCAAAAACCTCCTCCTCTGTTTTTGGTTGCACTTCAGTCTCACGCTCCTGATCTTTGGGCACCCGGTACGGAGGGAGGAGGGCAGGTCTGAGGACCTCCTCGTGGGCCTGCGCTTGGGCCTGGCCAAACTGGCCATCAACAGGTCCAGGCAGCGGGCCATGGAGGGGGTCGTTAGGGCCGACTGCCTGCCCCTCTTCCGCGGTTACGTTAGAGCCGGGGTGTCCTTGGAGAAGGAGCATGCGGTGTCCACCAACACCCTGGAGTGGTTCAGGGAGAGGTGGGCGCCACAGGGAGTGAAGTGCATTGTATCCCCCTCCAACTCTGTTTTGATTTAATCCCTGCCCTCCCCTTCACTGTTTGATCACACAGCATTGCCCTTTTGTGAAGGGCACTGCTTGTCACTGGCCACTCGGGTGTTACCTTTCTTCCTGATGGTGGAAATTGAATAAAGATTCGTACACCTTGTGTCTTTCACAGTGTCTCACACCTGCACACACTCAACATGGGTGCTCGGGAAAAAATAAGCACTACCGCCTAACTGCGGTAGTGTGGGGAACAACAACAAAAAAGAGAAAATAAAGGAGGAAAAAAAATAAACAGTAGTGTCAGAGTTACTACTACTCTGATAATTCATTCTGAATGGGGCAATACTAACGTCAAGGACTGCTCATGTATCAATAAAGAGTGATTTGATCATAAGATACCAGCCTTGGTGAAGTTATTTCAGCTCTTTCTCTCCATTTAGTCTCCTTTCCCCTTTTTCCAGAGAGGGTCCATCCAACTACTCCAGCTGCCCTCCCTCACTGTCACCACCTGCTACTGGTAGTGCTGTTGCACTTGGAAGACTGGTTTGGTAACGTGGGATCTGTGAGGTGGAGATCACAACTGTTCTGTTGCCTTGCTGTGTCTGAAAACCAATCAAGGGAGTGTCTAAGAATCTCTGGAGGTTTAACATGGCAGTGTTAGGAGGACCTCAAAATTCAACGATGGATTGGACATTTTGCAGAAGATTTTATCACAGGATCTCCTATTGCCCTGCCCCCCCACACACTCTGTCATTGGTTGCCTGATATGTCAATCACAAAGTGCCATTATCTACAGGACCACTATTTACCCAACAGGATGATTCCTGACTCTCAGTAAAACAGCTTTTCTTATGCCTCCCATACAGATGTTTTTTGTAATTAATAGACAACAGTGTTCAAACAAAATGAAAAAAACAAAATTGTTGTGTTTCGAGAAAGACCAGGAGGCCAAAGTGTTAAACAGCAGCCAGAGCTTTTTTAGGGAGGTGTTCACTCAGCAGGCAGCAAGGTTAGACTAGAAATGTGTTGCTGGAAAAGCGCAGCAGGTCAGGCAGCATCCAAGGAGCAGGAGAAGCGACGTTTCGGGCATGAGGCCTTCTTCAGGAATGAGGAGAGTGTGTCCAGTAGGCTAAGATAAAAGGTAGGGAAGAGGGACTTGGGGGAGGAGCGTTGGAAATATGATAGGTGGAAGGAGGTTAAGGTGAGGGTGATAGGCTGGAGTGGGGGTGGGGTCAGGAAGAAGATTGCAGGTTAGGAAGGTGGTGCTGAGTTCGAGGATTGGGACTGAGACAAGGTGGGGGGAGGGGAAATGAGGAAACTGGAGAAATCTGAGTTCATCCCTTGTGGTTGGAGGGTTCCTAGGCGGAAGATGAGGCGCTCTTCCTCCAGCCGTCGTGTTGCTATGACCTGGCAATGGAGGAGTCCAAGGACCTGCATGTCCTTGGTGGAGTGGGAGGGGGAGTTGAAGTGTTGTGCCACGGGGTGGTTGGGTTGGTTGGTTGGTCTGGGTGTCCCAGAGGTGTTCTCTGAAATGTTCCGCAAGTAGGCGGCCTGTCTCCCCAATATAGAGGAGGCCACATCGGGTGCAGCGGATGCAGTAAATGATGCAGGTGAATTTGTGGCGGATATGGGGCCTTGGAGGGAAGTAAGGGGGGAGGTGTGGGCGCAAGTTTTGCATTTCTTGCAGTTGCAGGAGAAGGTGCCGGGAGTGGAGGTTGGATTGGTGGGGGGTGTGGACCTGACAAGGGTGTCACAGAGGGAGTGGTCTTTTTGGAACGCTGATAGGGGTGGGGAGGAAAATATATCCCTGGTGGTAGGGTCCGTTTGGAGGTGGCGGAAATGACAATGGATGATATGATGTAAGTGGAGGTTGGTGGGGTGGTAGGTGAGGACCAGTGGGGCTCTGTCCTGGTGGCGATTGGAGGGGCGGGGCTCAAGGGCAGAGGAGTGGGAAGTGGAGGAGATGCGGTGGAGGGCATCGTCGATCAAGTCTGGGGTGAAATTGCGGCCTTTGAAGAAGGAGGCCATCTGTGTTGTTCGGTATTGGAACTGGTCCTCCTGGGAGCAGATGCAGAGGAGACGAAGGAATTGGGAATATGGGATGGCGTTTTTACAGGGGACAGGGTGGGATGAGGTGTAGTCTAGGTAGCTGTGGGAGTTGGTCGGTTTATAGTAAATTCCCTCCAAAATGACCAGTACCACATGATTGGCCTCTTAAAATAAAAGCCCACCACATTTACATAAAAAATATAACATCCCTCTCCCTTTACACCAGAGGTTCCTGCAATGAAAATGTTCATGATGTTTAAAATCATATATACAACAGTAAGTCAGTAAGACATTCTGGAAGAGGTCCATTCCTGTGTGCCACTGAGCGCACCTCAGGCATCTGTTTATTTTTCTGACTGGCCTTACCTTCTGGTGTTTTTGGTGTAAGAGGAACATCATCTGCCATTGTCTTTTTCTGAGACAGTTACAGTATTTACTTGTTTATTGGTTGTTCACATGTATAAGTAGACCCAATTTTTTGGGCCAAAATTTCTAGTATTTTCCATATATCTCGTGACTAAGTTGACCCGAGTCCTTCATAGTTATAAATTGATATTTATGAGTCAGTGAGCCATTGCGCTCCACTCCAGCTTTCCAGTCTACTGGCCATACCACTCCATTCTGGGTATTCCAGTCCACCAGCCATCATGCTCCAACCCAGGTTTTCAGAATTACTGTAATGGTACAATAGTATAGGGCGACCACTGTATCTGCGGAGACGGTTTCCATGGTTTACTGTAGCCTGAACATATTACAGGGAACGTTCCAGAACCAGGGATCGGGGACTGCCGGGAAGGTAAATTTCCCAGTTAAATGAATAGGTTTGCATCTATCTGCGGTCTTGGGCTTCCGCGGTAGGACCTGGAACATATCCCCACGGTTCCAGGGAGACTATTGTACCATTCTACCATAGCAGGCGGAATGGAGACAGTTATTTTGGAGATAAATATTCAATAATGACCATTATTCTTTTTCCTTTTGTTGTTTATTATTTTACATAGAGATCTGGCTCTTGTTTGTCCATTTTTTGACTCATACCCAGCATGAATTTCATCCCCTTGAAAACAATACCTCCTGTATTAGCTGACCCCCTAATTTCAGCTTAAAAAAAAACCGTCTTCAAAATTCGACCTATACACGAGTATATGCGGCAAATGTTTGGACACTCGCACATCATTGTGGTATTATCTGCTAAGGTACCGTCTCCGTCAGGTATATCAGGCCTTAATTTGGCTCAGTGATTTATAAATCTTCGTTTATTGTTGTCCCTGGCACATTCATACCAGTTGCCAAGAGTTGATCAGCATATCATCTCCATACAACAATCTCTCTTGTCTGTACAGTATAGGAAACCAGTCCAGTCTGTGCTATAATAATGGCTGGTATCCACTTCTCACAAGTGGTATAATTTCTCACAAATACTTTTTGAACAATATTTTGGGAAGTGCAGTGTTAAGCCAAATTCTCTCTTTGCAAAACCTGTTTCTGTTGTTTCCTGTCAATAATGTCTTTTACCATGGGTGGTTTCAGCAAATGAAATGCCCGTTACACAACTGACACTTTACCATGAGCAATGCCAGAGAACTTTGAGTCGTTGAGCGGATTGTGTTCTGATATGTTAACAAAAATTGGCTCAGTATTTTCAATAGTGACCCTTGTTCTCTAGTTATCCTGAAGGAATGTTTCATTGTCTGCTCAAATCTTTCTGCCAAACCATTTGTGTGCGGCTGATAAGGAACTGATTGAATGTGTTGAATTCCATCTGCTTTAAATTATTTATCTTGTGATTTAACTGTGCCTCATTATCACTGACAATTTATTCTCGGTAACCAAACCATGCAACAATCTCTCCAAATGTTTCAGTGGTTGTCTCTGAAGATGTTGTCTTCATGATGTCAACTTCAGGCGTTTTAGTAAATGTGTTAACGACTATGAAATGCATTTGCTCTTCAAAAGGTCTGCAACAGTCAATATGGATTCTTTGCTCTGGCTTTTCTGTCCATACCCCTGGATATGATGGAGGTAGGTTGTGAACTCTTGTTCAAGCTTTACATATTCCCACCTTCTCCTCAATTTAGACGTCTAGCCCTGGCCATTAGAAATAGCTGGACCACCTCCTTCATTCTGACAGTGACGTGTTTCCTTAGCTGTGGTGGAATGATGACCCTCATTTCCATAGAAGATATCCTGCTTGTATGGATTGTTCGAGCTTCCCGTGTGAAATATGACCTCGGTTCAGGGCTTTTTCTTGTCATCTTGGCACAAAACGCCTTGTCCATCACTTTTGATAATAGTGGATCATTTGTAGTGCACTTCATAACTTGTCCTGCCATTACCAGATTGTTCTTTACTTATTCGAAGAAGAAAATGTCTACATAAGGACTGTTTGTAGTCAACTCATTGGCAAAAGTAATCTAGAGAGCCTATCAGCATTCCCATGTAGACTGATTTCTGATACTTAATTATAATAATGTGAGCTAACAGCAACAATGCCCACCTCTGTATATAGTTTGATGCATAGAGCAGGTAGTGCTAGATGAAGCCCAAATTCTGTAGTCAGTGGTCTGTTTATATCATAAATTCTCAGCCATCCAGGTACTGGTGGAATCATCTCTCAAAAATGATTCTGAAAGCTTCTTTCTCATTCTGTGCATACTTAATTTCTGCTTTGTTTGACATTCTTGATTAAAAAAAGCTATTGTTTTCTCTTCACTGTTGGGTAATATGTGAGAAACAACTGCTCCCACTCCCTATTAATATATCGCCTGCTAGTTGCAATGGTAACTTCACACCAAAATGGGTCAGGATTTCTGACTTTAATAAGGCCTCTTTAGCTTCTGTAAAATCTCTTTCACATTGATCTTCCTATTTCCAGTTCTTGTTTTTGCATAATGTGCAACAGCTTGAGAATTTTTGCATGATTTGGGATAAACCTGCCATTGTAATTTAGCAAGCCCAAAAAATGATTGCGGCTGATTTACATTTTTAGATGCTGGTGCCTCGGTTATGGCTTTTACTTTTGAAGGTGACTTATGTTGCTCCTTCACATCAATGATGTCTTAAACATTCAATGGAAGATTTTAAAAAGTCATATTTGTTCTCCTCACTCTTAGGCCGTGATTTTCAAATCTCTGCAGAGTTGCATCGAAATTGTGAGGAAGCTTGTTATTGTTATTGTTTATTGTTATTATTTCTAAAGCATTGTCTAAGTAACACTGGACTCTTTTCCAATCCATTTACTATCTAATCCATGGCACATTGGATTCATATAGGTGTAGATGTAAGTCCAAATGGAAGGCTCTTGCATTTGAATGGTCCTTTATATGTTATAATTGTTAAGTATTTATGTCTACATTTATCTGGAGGTCAATTTTACTGAAAAGGCGACTATCAGCTGGATTAGAAAATAGGTAATCAATTAAAAGTATTAGTGACCTTAAAATCACTGCAGGTACATACCAATTCATCTTTTGTCATTACTGGTAAGAAAGATGTGGCCCAATTATTCATATTTACAGTGTCAAGGACTTTCACCTTGACCCACCTCTCTAATTCTGCTTTGATCATACACAATTAGATCAGTGCTTTATTACATTATGCTTGATTTTTATCCCCGATTTTCATCTTGACACAGATCATTTTACCATATTTCTGGGATCCCTATTGAAAATAATGGCATTTGTGATAGATCAATCTCAGAATCTGGTGGTGGCTCAGTGGTTAGCACTGCTGCCTCACAGTGCCAGGGACCTGGGGTTTAATTCCAGCCTCGGGTAACTGCCTGTATGGAGTTTGCTCATCTCCCTGTGCCTGTGTGGGTTTCCTCTTGGTGCTCCCGTTTCCTCCCACAGTCCAAAGATGTGCAGGTTAGGGTGGATTGGCCATGTTAAACTGCCCATAGTGTCCAGGAATGTGTAAGTTAGCCATGGGAAATATAAGGTGGAGGGAAGGAGGGGGTGAATCTGGGTGGGATGTTCTTTGGAGAATGGGTGTGGAGTGTTTGGGTCAAATGGCTGTTTCCACACTGTAGGGATTCTATGATACTTCAGCTTGGTTTGGTTTGATTTTCTCCAAACAGGTTCTTCCCAACAAAGCTAGAGAATTCCCTTTGACAATATGTAAGGACAAACTTTCAGACTGACCATTCTCATCGATAAGGTCACCATAGTCTTACCAGACCATAGGGCTGCTCTCTATCATTAGAAAGGGATGACTGGTGGTTGTTGAACTTGAGGGTCACCATGCCTCAGGCAAAGGGAGAGGTTGAGAAGGAGAGTGTCTCATGGTAAACTGAACCAGTGTAGGAATTGAACCCATGCAGCTGGCAGTGTTTCATATCACGAACCAACTATCCAGCCAACTAAGCTATCCGACCACTGATACAACCCCTTAAGGGCATGACTTCATCCACATATGTTCCTGATTCAATTTTTGATGGTCGCAGCACAATGTGACTGAGGTCCTTCTGATAAGACACTTCCAGGTATCAATGAAACTGCCACTCCAGATTCCATCTCCATTCTTACTAGTTTGAAACTCAGTAAGCGAGTGTCCCAGTATCGGTTGGTGTCACCAGCCACAGCCAGTATCTTTGATAACACTCATCTTCCGACTGAGAGTCTCAGCTTTGCACATTCCCTTTCTGTACTATGTAGATTAGCTGTTGAGGCTGCTAGTGCTGTTGCAATAACTATCATAGAAAGGTTCCTTTCTATCACAATCTCTTCCGGATTGCCTCACAACTTAAACCACACACCAGTCTGTCTCTGGTGGCAGCATTGAAGTTGTCTTCAAGTTCACAGAATTCTGATAACTTTTCAAAAACCGCAACAGACTGGGAGATAAATTTACCATCACTCTGGTTGCATTTGTGGAATCTGAACCTGTCAGCAATCACAATGGTTTCGGTGGAAAATAGTTCTGTAGGATTCCTACTATTTCTTAATATATTCTGGAACCTGAATTTTCTGGCTGTACCTCAGGCAGTTAAAAGATTCCCCCATAACACTCAGAAATGCAGGGATGTCTATATCTGCTTCAATTTCATGAGCTTGAATAAAATAATGGAATCTCTCTGTGCTTTCATCGTGTGATCTCATGGCGCCAAAATGTCCTGCCTTTATTTGAATGGAGAGAGCCTGTGTAGCATGACGTACTACATAAAGCACTACCTTGCTTCTTCCTGTTTAATACAGGGTATTCCTGAGGCTGCCTGTTATTTTATTACCCCGAGACCACATCCCTAACTCGAGATTTCCCTCTGTGTAGAGAACTCATTACTCTGAGATTTCCTTCAGGGTGGAACATGCAGAAAGTTTCTTAGGTACTGTTCACCTCTTCCCTGGTGTAAATTCATTTTTCTCTTCTTTTCCTCACTGCTTGTACCTCCGTTGGAGAAGCAATGGCATCCATTTTCTTTTTTTTTAATCGAAGTGGCTCCAAGGTTGGCTGTGAGGATCACAATTCCGACATTTTCTTTTGTGGTAAATCAGTCGATTCTTCCAATGGTTGACGAAGCAGTTTTTATCGTTGTCGCCAGTTTTCTTCTTGTGCTACATTTTGAGTGGTAAAACAACAGTAGGTGCTTAACTCAGGAGGCCTTCAGTCTTCAGGCAACAAGGTTAGACTGAACTAGTCACCTCCAAAATGGTCAATGATGTCACATGATTGGGGTCTTAAAATGACAGTCCATCATTGGGTCATAGAATCATTCAGCACAAAAACAGTCTCTTTGTCAACCACACTGACCATGTTCCCAAACTAAACTAGTCCCACCTGCCTATCCCTGGCCCATATGCCTCCAATCTTTTCCTATTCATGAACTTATCCACATATCTTTTAAATGTTGTAACTATACCTGCATCCATTACTTTCTATGGCACTTCATTCCTCACATTATCTCTCATGTCCTTTAAAATCTTTCTCCTTTCACCTTAAAAATACGTTCCCTAGTTTTGAACTCATCCCTCCCTCAGGAAAAGACCCTTGTCACTCACCTTATCTATGCCCTCATGATTTTATACACCTCAATAAGGTCATCCCTCAACTTCCTACGCTCTGGTGAAAAAGGTCTCAGACTATCCAGTCTATTTTGATTTCTTATTCCTGGCAACATCCTGGTAAATCTTTTCTGAACCCTGTCCAATTTAATTGTACTCAGGGCGACCAGAACAAAACACAATACTCCATAAGAGGCTTCACCAACGTCCTGTACAACCTCAGTATGATGTCCCAACTCTTATACTCAAAGCTCTGAGCATTGAAGGCAAGCATACTAACTCTTCTTAACCATCCTGCCTACCTGTGAAGCAAGTTTCAAAGAATTATGTACCTGAACACCTAGGTGTTTCTGTTCTACAACACTACCCAGAGCCCTAATACCATATTTACACAGACACACAACAAAAACTTTGTGCTTTCTCTTCAGGGTTTTGCACCATTATTGAGAGATTAATCTTTAGTTATTGTAGATGCTGTGTCCTGGACGATTAGTAGTTCTTCAAAAGAGCTGTGCAATTTGTACCTGTACTTCCCACTCTTTTCCCATTATCCTACCAATTTGACCTCTTCATGTGTTTGCCCCATTCCTGTTTGAAAGATACTAATGAATCTATTTCCAAGCACTCAGTCTGCTCATTTCAAAGAAACTTGCTGTGTAAAAATAAACTTCCTTATCTAATCCCAGCTCCTATGGCTGATAATGCACATGATCATACCAAGCCTGAACATTGTGATGGTCTTGTTAAATATTTATATAGACTGCTTCAATATCTGAGGAGTTGGGAATGGTACTGCACGTTCAGCTAACATCAATAAACGTCCTCATTTAATTGTGGGTGGAGCGGGGAAATGGTTGGACCTGTGTGATGATCTCCTGCAGTAATGGCCTGTGACTGTGATGATTGACCTCTAGCTTCCTCTCTACTAGACATAGCTCCAACCTTTGGAAGACTTTTTCACTTATTCTTGTTGACTTCAATTTTTCTCTAAGGCTCCTAACTCTGTCAAATATTGCCTCGATATCAAGGGCAATCACTCATGTCTATTGAGTTCAGCTCTTTTCTCAGTGTTTGGACCAAGACAGTAATGAGGTCAGGAGTTCAGTGTCCTTGTAGAACTCAAACTGAGCAATAGTGAGCAGGTTATTGCTATGTAAATGCAACTTTAGTGCAATTTTGATTACCTCATCCATTGCTTTGCTGATGAGAGAGAACAGATTGAGGATTGAATTGGATTTGCCCTGCTCCCCATGGACAGAGCAATTGCCTGGGCAATTTTACACATAGCCCATGATTAGCTGTACTGGAACTGAAAGAAAACTTCACAAGAAGTATGCAGACAGTAAGAGTTTCTCTACAAGCAGATAAACAGGAAGGGAATAGAAAAATTGAGCATTGTTCCCTTATAGAATGAGTCTAGGGAAACAAGGAAATGGGCAGATAGACTGAACAAGTATATTCATTGTTAAAACAGAAGAAAGTATTTCAGGAATAATAATAGAACATTAAGGGACAGCAGTGAAAGCAGAACTCGAAACAATTGCAAATATTACAGAAAGCTTACATGGAGTCACAGGACTGTACATCATGGAAACAGACTCTTTGGTCTAACTCATCCATCCCGACCAGATATCCTAAATTAAGCTAGTCCCATTTGTCAGCATTTGGCCCAAATGATATTAAATGCACTCAAGACCCCTGGGTCAGAATCTCTGCTTTGTAATTTCTTTAAACTCGAAAAGGGTTCAGTAAAGATTTACAGGATGTTGCTGGGGTTGGAGGGTTTGAGCCATATGGAAAGGTTGAATAGGCTGGGACTGTTTTCCCTGGAGCATTGGAGGCTGAGGAGTGACCTTATAGAGGTTTATAAAATCATGAGGAGCATGGATAGGGTAAATAGTCAAGTTAGTTTCCCTGGGGTGGGGAAGTCCAAAGCTACAGGGTACAGGTGTAAAATAAAAGGGGAAGTATTTAAAAGGGACCTGAAGGACAACCTTTTCACCCAAAGAATAAAGCATGACTGGAATGACCTGCCAGAAGACGTGGTGGAGGCTGGTTTAATTACAACATTTAAAAGGATCTGGATGGGTTTAAAGAGCTCATGGCATTGTGGGTAATATATTAGCATGGATGGAGGATTGGCCAAATTTGGAATCAGAGTCAAAGTTCTTCAGGTTGTCAATAAACTGCAACGGGTTCCACAGGGATCAATGCTGGAGTCCCAACTATTTGCAATCAGTATTAGTACCTTACAGGATAGGACTGAGAGGTATCATAGCTACATTTACTGGTATTACAAAGATAGGTAGGAAAACAAGTTGTGAGGAGGATATAAGAAATTTGCAGGGAGGTAATTGATAGGTTAAGCGAGTGGGCATGTGGATTATAATGTGAAGCCTGTCCTCTTTGGTGGGAGGAACAGAAAAAAAGAATATATTTAAACAGAAAAGACTGAAGAATGTGGCAACAAGAATGAGATGTGGATGCCCTCACAAAAAAATTAGTATGTATGTACGGCATCTGGTAGGAAGATAACTGTTGGTTTAATCTGATTTATTATTGTCACATGTACCGAGATACAGTGAAAAGTATTGTATTGCGTGCTAAATCATACCTTACATAAGGGGCAATCACTGCAAGAGGAATGGAATAAAGAAGAAGTAAAGTCACTTGCACCAACTGCACTAGGCATTGGTGAGACTGCACCTGAAGCACTGCATATAGCTTTAACCTCCTTATTTCTACGATCCAGTTAGGAGGGATTGACTGATTCCTTTCTTTGTCCCACTCCTCCACTGACTACAACAAAGGTTGAATTTAAAAGGAAAATGGTATTACCAATGATATATTTGACAGTATACAGCATAGTTCATAAACAGGTTACCTTCGTTCAAAAATAGAAAATGTGTTTATTGACAAAAAGAACTTACTAAAGTGATGCTACGATGATCGGCTGAAGGTTTAAAGTGTGTAAATACGACTCTTCTTAAAAAATATCACATACACACAAAGGCAACTTCCAAACTTGAAAAGAATATAAACTCTGCAGAATATTATCTTAGAAGTACTATGAGCAAGTAACAACTAAATTGAAAAAAAAAGACTTATTTGCAGATTGTTCCAAATGGAGGTCTGCAGTCAAAGTCACTTTCACATAATCTGTTAGCACTGGCGTTTCTTCCTGGATCATTAGGACTGGTTGGAATGTCTTCCTGGAGACAGTGGTGTTGATTCAGACTTTTCCTTTAAGAACCCTCCACTTGAGCTGATGAGGCCTTCGTGTGGATTTTCAATTCACACACCTTAATGAGAGAGGTTCCAGATAGAGTACTTTCTCTCCGAATGTGTTCAAAAGCAAATGCTTTTTCCATCCACAGATGGGCCATGTCAGCTATTTCTGAAAGTGCTGCAGACTCAGTGACTCCATTTAAGCAGCTTGTTGATCACAAATACAACATTACTCAGTGGTTAACACTGCTACCTCACAACATTAGGGGCATGGGTTTTGTTTCACCTTTGGGTGACTGTCTGTGTGGAGTTTGCACATCCTCCCCCAGTGGCATGGGTTTCCTCCAGGTGCTCTGGTCACCTCTCACAGTCCAAAGAAAAGCCGATTGGGTGGATTGGCCATGCTAAATTGCCCAAAGTGTCCAGGGATGTGTGGGCTGAGTGGATTGGCCATCAGAAATGCAGAATTACAGGGATAGGGTAGGGGGATAGGTCTAGGTGGGATGCTCCTAGGAGGGATGGTGTGAACTTGCTGAGTAGAATGGCCTGCTTCCACACTGTAGGGATTTTATGATTCTATTCTTTGAACTTTGTTGCTGTTGTAGCCAATATTTTCTGGTTTGGAAAGTATAATTTCTGAATAGATCAAGATACATTCACACATATATATCCAATCAATTATATTGCAAATTTATATTTTTAGGGAACACAACTTCATAACAGTACTTTGTTAATGAGAAGATGAAGAGTTGAAGAATGTGGTGCTGGATAGGAACAGCTGGTCAGGCAGCATCCAAGGAGCAGTTTCGAACATAAGCTCTTCATCAGGAATGAGGGGGTGGTCCAAGGGGGCTTAGTGATAAATGGGAGGGGGGGTGCGGCTGGGAGGGAAGGTAGCTGGGAATACGATAGGTAGATGAAGGTGGGCGGTGAAGGTGATAAGTCGGAGAGGAGGGTGGAGCAGTTAGGTGGGAAGAAAGATGGTCAGGTAGGTCAGCTCAAGAGGGCGGTAGTGAGTTGGAAAGTTGGATCTTGGATAAGGTGGGAGGGGAGGGGGAGGGCAGGAAAATGAGGCAACTGGTGAAATCCACATTGGTTCAGTATAGTTTGAGTGTCCTGAGGTGGAAGATGAGGTGTTCGTCTTCCAGGTGTCAGGTGACCAGAGTTTGGCGGTAGAGGAGGCCCAGGACTTGCATGTCCTTGGCGGAGTGGGAGGGGGAGTTAAAGTGTTTGGCCACAGGACAGTGGGGTTGTTTGGTACGGGTGTCCCGGAGATGTTTGTTTAGAGCGGGCATCCCTGAATGAGGAGATGAGAGGGATGAAGGAGGGATATATGTGAACTGGTGGCAGTTCAGAGAAGTTTCATTAAGTTGATTCCTGGGAGGAAAAGGAAAGATTGAGCAGATTGAACCTATCCTCATTTGAATTTAGAAGAATGAGAGGTTAATTACTGAAAAAAAGATTCCAAGGAAACTTGATAGGGTCAATGATTCACTAAATGCAAAAGCCTAGAACCAGGGGGAACAGTTTCAAAAGAGGGGATCACCCACTTAAGACAGAGATGAGAAGGAAATTCCTGCTTTCAGATGATCATTAATCTTTGAAATTCTCTAGTCAGAGAGCAATGGAGACTGAGTCATTTCATATATTCAAGGCTGAAGTAAACTTTTTATTCATTTACAAGAGTATCAAAGGATATGGGAATATATAGGAAAGTGAAGTTAAAGCCACTGTCAGGTCAGCAGTGATTGGATTGTTGGCAGGAGACAAATTTGCTACTGCTTCTATTCCTTGTTGAAGAAAATTGAGACTGTTACATCATATTTTTATTTGTATTGTGATACCCTTACCTCTGAGTAAAAGGTTTAAGGGTTCAAATCTTAGCCTAGAGACTCAAACACAAAGTCCATTCAAGCATTAGTGAACGATGCACTGTGGAATAGTTTCTTTCAGACAACATGTAAAAGCCAGGCTTTGTCAGCTTTTTCAGGTGGATGTCAAAGATCCCATTACTATATTTTGAAGAAGAGCAGAGGAGTTCTCCTTGTGCCCTGGCCAGTGTAATTGCTTCAACAGAAAAACAAAAGCATAAAATGTCCAATATTTAATTTTATCGTTGTTTATGGGAACTTGTGTGAAGATTCACAGCTGTGTTTTTTTGTATCAGAACAGTTGTTTTATTTCAAAAGTAGACAATGTTTGTAAGGTACTGACAGGACATTTCAAAGTTGTGATTTATCCTTTTAATGAAGCTTGCTGATGGTCCAATAGCTTTCCCAAGCTTTACTACCCAGTGGTCACAGCTAAATCAGTTTAGCCAACTGCTTACATACAAGAGCTAAATTCCTGCAGGGTGCAAATACGTCCAGGCCACACAAGTGCCAAGCAGTGGCCATCGCCAACACGTGGGAATATTACCTTCTTCCCTTGACATTCAATCACATTCCTACTGTTTAATCATCCACCGTCAACATCTTGGTATTATTAACGATCAGAAATGGAACTGGGCCAGCCGTATAAATACTGTGGCTCCAAGAGCAGGTCGAAGGCTGAGAATACCACTGTGAGCAACTCATCTCCTGTTGATCAAAGTTTATCCACTATCCACAAGACACGAGTGTGGTGCGTGATGGAATACTCTCCATTGTCCTGAATGGGAGCAGGTCTAATAACTTTAAAGAAGTTTGACCCCGTCTAGGTCAAAGCAGCTTGCTGAATCTACACCTCACGCAGCATCTTAAGTATTCACTTCCTCCATCACTGATTCAGCCAGAGTACTGTGTACCATATCTAAGATGCACTGTAAGAATTTGTCAAGCCTCCTTCAATAGTACCTTCTAAACACTTGACACAAAATGACAGCATTTGGAAGGATAATGGGCGTAATAGATGCATGGAAATACCACTACCTCCCAGCTCCCCTCTAAGCCATACACCATATAATCTTGAAACTATAGCATTATTCATTCAATTTGGTTGAGACAAAATTCAAGAACTCTATTCCTGTCAAAGTTTTGGATGTACCTGCACCAGACAGACAGCAGTGATTCAAGAATGTGGCTCACCATGAAGCTCTATGGGCATATAGGGACAGGCAATAACTGTTGGTCATGCACACTGGCCTCACTAATCTTTGCAGCAGTGTAAGCCTTTGCTTTCAATTTGATGTCATCCTTAACTTCCTTAATGAGCTTCAGGAGAAGCTTCCTTCCCATATAATCTCCCTTTCTCACTGGAATATTTCTCCATAAATGTCGACTTCTGTTTCTCTATCATCTTATCTGTTTAACTTATTTTCAAGAGCACAATAGGCTTCTCTGTCTTCAAAACTTTGTAATGGTCTTCATTAAGTTTAAGGCACTAGCTTCAGACTTATGTTCATAACCTGAAACTGAACATGAAATGTTGTCATGCTGTCAATCCCATTGTCTTGAGAGTCTTTACTAAAAGATCATTAGTTAATCATATCTCAGTGAGCATTACTGGATCTGAAACGACCTGTTCCCTTGTTGGTACCAGAAACAGAGAAATGAACTCTCTGTACTTGTTGTCAAGGCTACACCTGTCAGTTTGATTTGTCCAATCTACTTGTAAATTTAAACTATAATAACTTTCTTACAAGGTAATTCATCTTTACTTCTTGATTTATATCTTATTTCTGCCTACTGTGTAGCTGCAGTAAAGAGGCCAAAACGTTACTGCCACCAGTGTTCTCAATAAATTTTTTATTCTGTATTGACTTGCAAGGTCTGTGCAAGGCAGAGACTTCTGGAACCAGAGGCCAATGCTGCAAACTGTGTCAGAACACCAATCGCCGTGCGCAGAATGAAGTGGCTGACACAGACAGCTTAGGAGAAATGTTGACCAACTCCAATGACGTATTTCCCTTACTCTGTTTTTATTTCCATCCAAACTGATTCTACAGCTTATCTTCAGAGACAAGATCATTTCTCACTACAGTAGTGATCTCTTCCTTTATTAATGGAGCAACCTTTGACTTACTTCCAATCTTCCTATGGCTTGAATATTCATTTTCTAGCCTTGATAGACTTGCAACTCCATCTCGATGATGGGTATCATATCACACTCATTTATTTTAATTTGTGCTACCAATTCATCCACCTTGTTATAAATACTGCATGGATTTAGGTGAAGAGCCTGTAATTCCATTTTTATAATGATTTCCTTAGTTCCGATACCATTTACTAGTGCGCTGTTATATTTGTACATTCTATTCCTTCCTGTCAACTTGAGTTACCATAACCTTTGTTATGCTCCACAGCACTGCTATGTTCTTTTGCATTAACTTTTGAAATCTCCTCTCACATGAACCCTTCCCCCTGTGATTTAGTTCAAAGCCTCCTTTCCAGCCCTAGTTAAATGATTTGCCAGTTCACTGGTCTCAGTGTGGTTCAGGTGAAGGAAGTCCCAGAAATGCAGTGCCTTTGTACTGGGGCACACATGAATCAGAACTCATTTCTCCGAATCAATTTATGAATTTGACACATTCCACCTGCTGGTATTATTTACTCTTTGCCAATTTGCTTGCTGTTTCAGGTTGTAATCCATAGGTGGTTACTGCTGTAGGTTTGTTTTTCTAATTCAGCACTGAGCTGATCATTCTCCCTCAGCAGAGCCTCTTTTGTAGTCCTGCCCATGTCTTGGGTACTTATGAGGGCCACTACAACAGGATCTTTTCCCTCCCACTCCACTTTCCTCTCCTATCATGAGGAGATGCCCTGAACCACTGGCACTGGGCAGGCAACATAGCTCATGTATACTGGCCCCTACCACTACAATTCCAAGCTTGTTTACTCTCCTTGCTTGAATGACTCCTTGTGCCATAATGCTGTCGTCAGTTTGCTCATCCTCCTTGTAGGCTCTGCTCTATTCCACTCAAATTGCAAGAACCTCAAACCCATTGGACAATTGCAGGGAATGAGCTCCATCAGTGCTACTTTCTGAATCCCTGTACTTGTCTCATCCAAAATCACATGCTCCTATTCCTGACTATGAAAGAAATCAGACGTTCCTAGGTTGGGGTGGCACAGTGACTCAGTGGTTAGCACTGCTGCTTCACAGCGCCAGGGACCTGGGTTCAATTCCAGCCCTGGACGACTGTCTGTGTGGAGTTTTTGCACATCCTCCTCACATCTGTTAAGGTTTCTTCTGGGTGTTCCAGTTTCCTCCCACATTCTTCCCCAGTCTGTGTGGATTTCCTTTGCATGCGCTGGTTTCCTCCCACAATCCAAAGGTGTGCAGGTTAGGTGGATTCACCATATTAAATTGCCCTAAGTGTCCAGGGATGTGTAGACCAGGTGGATTAGCCATGGGAAATTCAGGGTTACGGGAATGGGATGGGTCTGAGTGGGTTGCTTTTCAGGGGGGTCAGTGTGGACTTGATGGGTCAAATGGCTTGCTTTCACACTGTAAGGATTTTATGGTGATATTGACTGGAACAAAATGTTCAGACAGCTTTCTCCCTCCCTGAGATATTGTAGTGTCCAAAGCTCAGATTCCAGCTCAGTTACCTCAGTGTCAAAGTTCCTGGAATTGCAGAAGTTGACAGCAGATATGATGATTGTGGATCACACTCGTGTTTACCAACATCCATAGGCTAAAGTTGCAACCCTTCACTCACCCTGCCATCTCAACCGTACTTTGCTTAGCTGATTCGGTTTTCAATTTTCAAAGTACGACGCAACAATTTCTTGTAGCTATATCAAGTAATTTAACTAGCTAAGCTATACATTTAACATATTTATATCTTCCCAGTACTCATTTAACTACTTTCCCCAGTTCAGGGAGAAAGTAAACCTTAAAAAGAATCAACAACAATTACTTGCTCACCTAATTAATGCCTCGACACTTCAACTCCTAGATTATGATACCTCTTGCTCTGTCTCGGGCCTCTTCTTGTTCTGAAAAGGACCAGAACTGTTCATCTTGCTTCACGGTATTAAATTCCCCCATTGACCAAATTCCTAGAGTTACACAAGTATTCTATTTGCAGTTGAGGATGACATTTTTGCATTGGCAAAACCTTCTGCATTTATATTTGCTGAAATTCCAGAAACCTGAGTCCGATCTGGCTGACTCAGGGACCAGTTCTAATTAGCCACACAATTAACTAACAGTGGGACTAGAAAGAAGCTAATTGATCAGTGACTATGACAGAAAGAAACAACCATTTAGCATTAAGTTAAATGCTAAATACAAAATTGACTAGATTTTCGATAGAGATCAACCCTTAAAATTTTCTCACTCTCCAAGTTTTCTGAGTTAACCAAATACTCCATCTCAAAATACTCCTTGGAGCTAGGCTGCTTGCTCCTTAACTGCCTGCTCCTGCTCTCCTGTCAATCCTAGATTGAACTATCCCATCTTCTTTCTGATCCTTCAAATCATCACGTAATTTCATTAATGCAAGAGCAAGTGATAAGAATAATCTTTCTATGATTTTGCCAAAAAAAAAAGACAGGAAAACATTGCAGTAACTGGCCTGTTCTATAAAGATTAAGATACTACTAACACACACAGGTCCATCTAATATTCTGGGAAAAGCAAAAGAAGCATGAAGTACTAAGGTCAGTTGGGGTAGAAAAGTCTGAAAAATGTTTTTCTGACTTTCCCAGACCATTAAAACTAGTCCAGGAAACCATATTGATCATAACTTCTGTTGCTGATATGAGACAGATCTCAGTGCCAGTTGAGAATGATCCAGCTGCATTTGAATGGTCAATCTGCACTCACTGCTCAAAGTGAGCGCTTTCTCCATAGGTTGGAGTCCTTTACATGACTTGGCTCTATCTAAAACCTTGGAAATATTAACATGAGTAAACTGTACAGTCCCTTGAATCTGTTCTGCTATTAAACAGGATCCTGACTAATCTTCTGCCTCAATTCCACTTTCCCACCCACCCCCCTTGCCATGCGATTGCCTGAGAGACTAAAATCTGTTTACCTCAGTCTTAAAAGTAAATAATGTTGAAGAATCCACAACTCTCTGAGGTGGAGAATTCCAAAATTTCACAACTATTTGAGTGATGCTATTTCCCTTTATCTCAGTCCTAAATAATTCGCTCCATACCCTGATACAGTGCTCCCATTGTTCTAGATTCCCCAGCTGGTGGGAAACAAACTCCTTTAGTGTCTCCTCTATCGAACTCCTACAGAATCTTATATGTTTCAAAGAGGTGACCTCTCATTCCTCTAAACTTCAGAAGCTATAAGGCCCTATTCAATCAGTGTCATTGTAGGTCATTCATCTCACCCTCGGATATGTCCAGTAAACCTTTGCTGTGTTTTCTCCAATCCAAGTATAAATATGGAGATCAAAACTGCATACTGCTCTGGGTGTGATCTCAATACACCCTGAATAATTGTGACACACTTCCTCATTCTTGTAGTCCAATCCTCATGCAATAAATGCCAACACATTATTTCATTTCCTAGTTAGTTGCTGCATGCTAATATTTTTCTCTGAACATTACTGCTTAAAGATTTCAAGGCTTCTTTTACAAATTCTGCTTTTCTATTCTTTCTAACAACATTTCCATGCCTTCCCTACTTTCTGCTCCATCTGCTACCTTGTTTCCCAATCAATTGACTTGTCTAAATTTTGTTGTGTCTTTTTGGTGACACCTCTACAATTTAATGTCATATAGTTCTTATCATGAGAAAAATTGAATCTGTTACCTACACTTACACAACTTATAAGGATCAATCTTGGTCTCCTGGCCTATTTAATAGAAATAATTTGCTGTAGGGATACAACCCACTCTCTAACAGATTGCCAGTTATCGGTATTCAGTGTTGTACCCAAAGCTATGAGGGATTTCTAGTCTAACTTTCATAGAATCCCTACAGTGTGGAAAGAGGCCATTTGGCCCATGGACTCTGCACCTACCCTCTGAAGAGCATCTCACCTAAACCCCATCCTATCCCTGTAAATCCATATTTGCTATGACTAGCCCACCAAGCCTGTATATCCCTGGACACTACAGAACAATTTCACATGGCCAATCCGCCTAATCTGCACATTTTTGGATTTTGGAGGGAAACTAGAGCACCTGATAGAAACTCATGCATACACAGAGAGAATGTACATAATCCACAGAGTTGCTTAAAGCTGAAATCAAACCTGGGTCTCGAGTCCTGTGAGGCATCAATGCTAACCATTGAACCATCATGCCGCCAAACTTTGGAAGTAGTCTACTCAGTGATGGACCAAGAACATATCCAATAATAACAGAGTTAAAGAACAGCATTGAGGATACAACCTTTCATGCCACCAGTCCAGAAAATTTAAACCGTAAGACCAGCAAAAGTTAGCAGCTATATTTGTGTCAGCATGATCGCAGAAAACATTCTAATAAGCTTCTCCATTATATCGGCCTCTGCTGCCCATTCTGTGCATTGATCAGTTCATCAATTAAGGGACAAAGTGAGAAGTCACATGACACTGGGTTCTAGTCCAACAGGTTTATTTGAAATCACAAGCTTTCGGAGCATAACCTCTTCTTTGGGTGAAGGGATAGGAAAGCATACAGACACAGAATTTATGGGCAGAGAGATCAAAAGATCACACAAATGGTGTGAGTGGAATCTTGAATAATAAGTCTCCGCAGGTCACTAAGAGTGTTAGACAGTGTGAGTAAAGCAGCAATGGCTGAGCAACAACTGAAGGGATGACCTATAATCCGACTAAATGAGGCAGAGAGATAATAACATGGAATAACATGATATCCCAGTCAGATGTTATGTTAATCCCAGTCAAATAAAAACTGAAAGAACTGCAGGTGCTCAAAATCAGAAGCAGGGGCAGTGGGTGTGACAGTATCTGTGAAGAAACATCAGAGTTAATGTTACATGTCTGGTGACCCTTCCTCTGGTTTCTCTTCGCTGATGCTTCTCCAGCAGCTTCTGTTTTTGTTCCATGTTATTCCAGTCATTTGGTTTGTCTCCAGCACTGCTTTATTTTAATTTTTTTTTATTATCTCTCTCTGCCTCATTTATTTGGATTATAGGTCATCTCTTTGCTCATTATTCAGCTATTGTCACTTTACTCACACTGTCTAACACTCTTGGTGACCTGCAGAGACTTATCCTTCAACACTCCACTCACACTATTTGCATGCTCTCTCTGCCCATAAATTCTGTGCGCTTCCCTCTCTCTTTACCTGATGAAGGAGGCTATGCTCCAAAAGCTTGAGATTTCAAATAAACGCATTGGACTATAAATGGTGTCGTGTGATTTCTGACTTTGTCCACTCCAGTCCAACACCAGCATCTCCACATCAATTAAGGGGAATAACCTCTGGAGATTGCTGGACACCAGAGTGAGATTGTGCCAGAATCTGAAACCTCAGCAAAGTCCATCCTTCAACTCTGACTTATCCACACTCTAAACTGAATACAACCTTGATATCCCAAAGCTTTATCGGTAGTTTGATTTAGAGAAAATCACACATACATACCACACTCTTCAAACCTTCACATTGTCCCCAAGTACATTACAGCCAGTACTTTTTAAAGTACAGTCACAGTGTAATGTAAGAATCATGGCTACCAAATTACACACACCAAGATGCCACATGTAATGAAGTAATGACTGGGTAATCCATCCCAAAAATATTGAATTATTGAGTCCATTTTACCTTTATTTTCATTAAACATTAGAAAAGATTGCTGTTTACAAGAATCATAGAATCTAGCAGGAAGCCATGGCATACTGAATCAGGTCCAAAGGAATCATAGAATGCCTACAGTGTGGGAGCAAGCCTTTCAGCACATCATTGAGGCCAGACCGACCCTTTGAAGAGCATCCCACCCTAACTCACCCCCCTACCCCATCTCTGTAACCCTGCATTTCCTCTAGCTAATCCACCTAGCTTGCACATCCCTGGGCAATTTAGCATGGTCAGTCCATATAACCTGTATACCGTTGGACTGTGGGAGGACACCAGAGCATTCGGAAGAAACCTACGCAGACATGGGGAGAATGCACAACCTCCACACAGTCTTGTACCAGTAATGCAAGTTTAACTCCAATTCTGACCTCTGGTACCTCCCGGGGATGAGATCTTGTTTGTAACTTTTATAATGTGGTAGGCAGGATGACAAAGCATGTCAGCAACATTGACTTATGTGAGAAAGGACATTATTAATGAAGTCAGCTAAGATTTTATATTCAGATGTGCAGAACTAAAGTATTTGATGCTAAGAAAAGTACATGTAATTAAACAATGTTGAAAAAGGTGCAGCAGGAAAAAGATTAGGGTGCGTTTCTGACTAAATGTTAAAACTTTAGTTGCATTGTAGAAAATGTCCTGCCAAGGCAAATATTATGTCTGGGTGTGTAGACTGATCCTTTCAAAGGTGATGGATTGTTGATCTCCTTCCTTACGTCAAATTGTATGATTGTATGACAGAACACATTAATAGGATATCTACATTCATCTTTGATTCAAAAAATAGGCCTACTGTAGGGGACATATTGAAGTGAAAATGGCCTATTCCAAATATGGTGTAAAATCTAAAATTGTTCAGTTTATAGTACTGAATCTCAGAAAACATATCTTAGCCTTAGAAAGGGTACAATCTCATTTCACCAGAATGAATTCATGGCTGAAAGAATTAAATTATAAGAATGATTGAATAAACCTGGCAAGCAGTGCCTTGGATTGATAAGATTGAGAGGTGGCCCAATGCTATGTTAAAATCAGAAAATCATCAAAATAGTGTTAGGATTCTTGTGAAATAGTGTTAGCGTCTGTGCCTCTGAGACAGAACATTTAGATTCAAGTCCCACCTGCCCTGAAGGTATGTTATAACATGCCCGTATGGGTTGATTCACAATATATGGATAGAAGCACCACGTACTCTGTTGGCAGATATTATGAAATTAATGTTTGGCCGTTTGGGAATACAATCAGAAAACTCTTTCTTATACAATAGTGGAAATCTGGAACATATCCTGCAATATATTGTGTCAATTGAACTTTTCAGCACAAGTTGATAATTTTTTTATGAGGTAAGGAATGTGTAGTTAAGACTGATAAGTGGAGCTAAGATACAGATCAATCATGTTTTGATTGAACAAAAGTAAAAAAACTGAAGGACTGAGGAACCTCCGCCCTTTCCTACATTGTAAAACGATCTGTCATAGAGGTCTTTGAGTCATAGAGTCATCGAGTTCTACAGTACAGAGACAGGCCCTTTGGCCCAAACTGGTCCATGCTGACCAAAATGTCCATCAATGCTAACCCCATTTCCCTATACTTAGCACATATCCTTCTAAACCTTTCCTATCTATGTATTTATCCAAATGCCTTTTAAATGTTGTTAGTGTACCCACCTCAACCACTTCCACTGGCAGCTCATTCCATATGTATGCCACTCTCTGTGTAAAAATGTTGCCCCTCAGGTTCCCTTTTATTCTTTCCTCTCTAACCTTAAACTAATGCCCTCTGGTCCTTGATTCCCAAGCCTAGGAAAAAGACTGAGTGCATTCACCTTATTCATACTTCTCATGATCTTATACACTTCTATAAGATTCCCCCTCAGTCTCCAAAGCTCTAAAGAAAAAAGTCCTAGCTTGTCCAACCTCTTCCTGTAACTCAGACCATTGAGTCCTGACAACATCTTTATAAATTTCTCCTCCACTCTTTCCAGTTTAATAATATTGTTCTTACAACAAGGTGACCAAAACTAAACATAATACTCCAAATGCAGCCTCACCAAGTTGTACAACTGCAACATAAATTCCTAACTTCTCTACTCAATGCCCTGACTGATGAAGGCCAGTATGCCAAAAGCCTCCTTCACTGCCTTGTCTACCTGTGACCCCACTTTCAGAGAACCATGCACCTGAACTCCAAGGTCCCTCTATTCCACTACATTCCTTAAGGCCCTACCATTCACCATGAAACTCCTACCTTGATCCGACTTTCCAGAATGCAAGACCTCACACTTATCTATATTAAATGCTATTTGCCATTTCTCAGCCCACTTCCCTAGCTGATCAAGGTCCTGTTGCAGTTTCCGATAACCTTCCTCACCTGTCCATGATACTGCCTATTTTAGTGTCATCTGCAAACTTACTAATCATGGTTCGTACATCCTCATCCAAATCATTGATGTTGATAACAAAACAGTAATGGGCCTGGCACCAACACCTGAGGCACTCCACTAGTCACAGGCCTATAGTCTGACAAGCATCCTTCCACTGTTACCCTCTGCTTCCTACCATCAAGTCAATTGTATATCCAATTTGTCAGCTTCCCCTGGATTCCATGTGATCGAACCTTCCAGAGCAGTCTATCATGTTGAATCTTATCAAAGATCTTACTGAAATCCATTAGGTCTACATCTACTGCCCTGCTCTCATCAATCTTCCTGGTCACTTCATCAAAGAACTCTAACACATTTGTAAGGCATGAACGCCCACACACAAAGCCATGCTGACTGCTTCTAATTAAACCCTGTCTTTACAAATATATCTTATCTCTCAGAATCTTCCCAAGTAACTTACCTACCACAAATGCTAAGCTGACCGGTCTATGGTTCCCAGGTTTTTCTTTGCAGCCCTTCTTGAATAAGGGCACAGCATTTGCTACCCTCCAGTCTTTTGGGACTTCACCCATGGCTAATGATGATGCAAAAATATCAGCCAGGGCACCACAATTTTTTTTCTCTCGCCTCTTGCTGTATTTTTGGATACATCTGGTAAGGACCAGGAGATTTATCCACCTTCATACGTTCTAATACACAACACCTCCTCTACTGTGTTATGGACTGTCACCAAGGTATCACCACTAACTTCCCCAACTTCCCAAGTCTTCATGTCTTTATCCACAGTAAACATAGAGGAGAAATAATCATTGAGGACCTTGCCCACCTCATGCAGTTCTACACATACATTCCCACTTTAGTCCTATTCTCTCTCTAAATATTCTTATTCCTTTAATATATTTAAAGAACCCCTTTGAATTCACCCTAACCTTCTCTGCCAATGCTATCTCATGCCCCTTTTTCACCCTCCTGATTTCCTTCTTCTGTAAACTCCTGTAATCCCTGTACACTTCCAGGGATTCCCTTGATCATAGCCGACTGTACCTGAGCTGTACCTCCTTTTCTCTGGTCAAAGCCTCATCATATGTTGTCATCCAGGGTTCCCTATTCCTATCAACCTTGCCTTTCACCCTCACAGGAACATATAGACTTTGAACTCTCACTATCTCACTTTTAAAGGCCTCCCACTTGCCAGAGGTCTCTTTGCCTGCAAACTACTCCAATCAACCCGTGTAATCTCATGTTTTATTTCATTAAAATTCACCTTGCCCCAATTTCCAACTTGAATCTGTGTCCAGTTTTGTTCCTCTCCATAACTATTTTAAAATTAATAGAACTATGGTCACTGGGAACAGACAGTAGGAATAAAAGGGTCTTTCTCAGGATGGCAGCTAGTGACAAGTGGTGTTCCGCACAGTGTTGGGACCACAACTTTTCACTTTATACATTAATGATCTAGACGAGGGAACTGAGGGCATTCTGGCTTAGTTTGCAGACAATACAAAGATAGGCAGAGGGGCAGGTAGAATTGAGGAGGCAGGGAGGCTGCAGAAGGATTTGGATAGGTTAGGAGCATGGGCAAAGAAGTGGCAGATGGAGAACTACGTGGGAAAGTGTGAGGTCACGCACTTTGGTAAGTTGAATAGAGGCATGGACTATTTTCTAAATGGGGAGAAAATTAATAAGTCTAAATTGCAAAGAGACTTGGGAGTTCTAATCCAGGATTCACTCAAGATAAACTTGCAGGTTGAGTCAGTAGTTAGGAAAGCAAATGCAATGTTGGCATTTAATTTGGGAGGACTTGAATATAAAAGCAGGGATATACCTCTGAGGCTCTATAAGGCTCTGGTCAGACAACATTTAGAGTATTGTGTGTAGTTTTGAGGGCCAATGCCTCAGGATGGATGCATTGGCCCTGGAGTGGGTTAAGAATGGTCCCAGGAATGAAAAGCTTAACATATGAGGAACGTTTGATGACTCTGGGTCTATACTCGGTGGAGTTTAGAAGGATGAGGGGGGATCTAATTGAAACTTACAAATAGCCTGGGTGTTGGGAAGATGTTTCCATTGGTAGGAGAGACTAGGACCTGAGGGCACAACCTTAGAGTAAAGGGAAGACCCTTTAGAACAGAGATGAGGAGAAACTTCTTCAGCCAGAGACTAGTGAATCTAGGGAATTCACTGCCACAGAAGCTGTGGTGGCCAGGTCATTGATCGTATTTAAGACAGAGACAGATAGGTTCTTGATTTTCAAGGGGATCAAAAGAGTTTCGGGGAGAAAGCGGAAGAATAGGATTTAGAAACTTGTCAGCCATGATTGAATGGCAGTAGACAAACAGGAGGCTGTAACCCTTCTTCAGGACTGGCGTGGGTGTAAGGGGAGCTGCAAATAAAGAGGGTGGTTGGGGCAGGGTGGTGAAGTGGGGATAGGTGAAGACAGGTAGAGGATATGACCTGGTTGGTCAATGGGAGGAGTGAATCTGGTAGGTGGCTGAGAGGAGTGGAAGGGAGGGGGAGGGACTGGGAAGGGAATTGGGGGATGCGAAGGGAGGTTATTTGAAATTGGAGAACTCAATGTTGAGTCCTCTGGGTTGTAGGCTATCCAGGCGGAAGATGAGTTGTTGTTCCTCCAATTTGTGGTTTGATTCATTGTGGCAATGGAGGAGGCCAAGAATGGTCATATTGGAAAGGGATTGGGAAGGGGAATTAAAATGGGCTGTAATGGGGAGGCCAGGTCGGCCCCTGTGAGCCTGGCTGAGATGCTCAGTAGTCTAGTGAACAGTCCTCAATGGCACAGAGAATGAACACCAACACTCCGACACCCCCTGCTACCTCCCCCTTGACCACAACCCCAACGTGGTCCATCAGGCCAAAATCACTCATACTGTCAGTGCCCTCTGATGCTCTCCCCTCCACTGTCTCCAATCTTATAGACCCCCAGCCCCGCATTCCCCGGGTCTATCTGCTCCCCAAGATCCACAAGCCCAACAACCCCGGCTGACCCATTGTCTCCGCATCCTCCTGCCCCCCAGAACCCATCTCGTACTAGCTTGACTCCATCCTCTCTCCCTTGGTTCAGGCACTTCCCACCTACATCAGTGACTCTAACCACATCCTCCATCTCTTCAGTAATTTCCAGTTCCCCGGCCCCCAGCGCTTTATCTTCACAATTGGCAAGCAGTCCTTATATATGTTCATATCCCACAAGGATGGCCTTCAGGGCCTCAGCTTTTTCCTCTCCAATAGACCCATCCAGTCCCCCTCTACCAATACTTTCCTCCTCCTTGCCTAATTAGTCCTCACACTTAATCACTTTTCCTTTAACTCCTCCCATTTCCTCCAAATCCAGGGAGTGGCCATGGGCACTTGAATGGGCCCCAGCTACGTCTGCATCTGTTGGCTACATCGAACAGTCCCTCTTCAGTACCTACACAGGCATTGTGCCCCAACATCTCCACCGTTCCATCGATGACTGCATTGGGTCTGCATCCTGCACTCAGACTGAACTGGAGCAGTTCATCGACTTCACCTACAACTTCCACCCCACCCTCGAATTCACTTTGTCCATCTCGGACACCTCCCTCCCCTCAACTCCAGTGACAGTCTCCAGGTGGACATTTACTATAAACCACAGACTCTCCCAATTCCCTGGACTACACCACCTCCCACCCAGTATCCTGCAATAACTCCATCCTGTTCTCCCAATTCCTCTGCCTCTGCCACATCTGCCCGCACAAGGAGATATTCCACTCCCAGATGTCAACTTATTTTGAACAACGTGCTTTCCCCCACTCTGTCATCCAGACAGCTCTCCACTACACCATTGCTCCAAACATCCACAACGCAATAAAGACAGACTCCCCCTTGTCCTCACCTACCACCCTACCCGTTTCCACATGCAAAACATCAGCTTGAAACACTTTCCGCCAACCCCAACTAGACTCCATCACCAAGAACATCTTCCCCTCCCCATCCCTCTCTGCCTTCCACAAGGACAATTCCCTTTCCCAGTCCTTGGTTTGCGCCACTCTCCCCCATCCCCCAGGTACCTTGCCCTGCAACTGGAAAAGATGCAAAACCTGCCAGTACATCACCCCCTCACCTCCATCCAGGGCCCCAAACAGCCCTTCCAGGTGAGACAGAGGTTCACCTGTCTCTCTTCCAATTAGTTTACTGCATCAGGTGCTCCCAATGTGGTCTTCTCTACATTGGGGAGACCAAATGCAAACTTAGGAAACAGTTTGCTCCAATTTCAAATAACTTCCCTTCCTATCTCCCGACTCCTTTCCAAGCCCCTCCCCCTCCATTCCATTCCTCTCATTGACCTTTTGGCCCTGTTGCGTTGAAATAGATACGATTTAATCCAACAGGCATTCCTCACTCCCTGCCGTGTTCCAACCTGACCTGTCGCTTCACTTTACTATTTCTGATTACTAGGCAAAAATGAGGACTGCAGATGCTGGAAACCAGAGTCTAGATTAGAGTGGTGCTGGAAAAGCACAGCAGGTCAGGCAGCATCCGAGGAGCAGGAGGAGGAGGAGGAGGAGTATTAATTTCTGATTACTGTATCACCTCACACTTGCCTCCCTGCTGTTGAGGATCAGCACTAGTCGATGAAAGTAAGCAAGCAGATGCAGCAGGCAGTGAGCATAGTTTTAAGGTGAGAATCCAGAACCAGAAGCCACAGTCTATGGACATGATAAAAGTCATTTTGGACTGAGATGAGGAGAAATGTATTCACCAGAGAGTGGTGAGCCTGTGGAATTCTCTGCCACAGGAAGCAGTTGAGTCAAAGTTTTCAAGAAGGAGTTAGATATAGTTCTTGAGGCTAAAGGGATCGAGGGGTATAACAAGAAAGCAGGAACTGGGTATTGAGTTGAATAATCAGCTATGATTACATTGAATCATGAAGCAGGCTTGAAGGAGGACTTATACAGTTTCTGGTAGGGCCCGAGGGAGTACTGGCAAACAGAGGGACCTGGGGTTTTGGGTGCACAGTTTCTCGACAGTTGTGTCACAGGTTGACAGGGTGGTGAAGAAGGTGTTTAGCATGCTTGCCTTCATTGCTCAGAGCTTTGAGTACAGGAGTTGGGATATCATGTTGCCGTTGTACAGTACATTGGTGAGACCATTTTTAAGAGTGCTGTGTACAGCTCTGGTTGCCTTGCTATCGAAATTATGTTATTAAATTGGAGAGGGTGCAGAAAAGATTTACAAGGAGGTTACCAAGACTGGTGGGTTAATTATGAGGAGAGGCTGGATAGGCTGGGTGTTCACTGGAGCACAGGAGTTGGAGGGATGACTTTATAGACGTTTATAAAAGCATGAGGGCCAAAGATAAGGTGACTAGCAAAGGTCTTTCCCGAGGATGGGGGAAGTTCAAATTAAGAGAGAATAATTTTAAGGTGAGAGGAGAAAGATTTAAAAGGACCTGAGGGGCAACTTTCTTACACAGAGTGTGCTTTGCATTTGGAATGAACTGCCAGAGGAAGTGATACATGCAGGGTACAGTTACATCTTTAAGACATTTAAGTGCATGAATCAGAATTGTTTATTGGGATATGGGCCACAGGCAAATGGGACTAGTTTAGACTGAGAAACCTGACTGGCAAGGACAAGGTGGACCAAAGGATCTGTTTCTGTGCCGTATGACTCTGTGACTGAATGGCGAACACCTGCTTCTAGTTTATGTTTCTTAACCTTTGAAACCTAGGACTACCTAAAGCAGACTTAAATGTGCCCAACTGCACACAATGGGTTTCAAATATACTGAAGATATGTGTGCTTATTGTTAATACAGTGATTATAAATGTGTAAATTCACTCATTCTATCTAACATTCTGTATAACCGAACTGTCTTCAAAAGATTGCTGCTGCCAATTTTGGTGAATGTGAAATAGGGTCGTCTCCCCATCTCATCAAATCATCGTCAGTTTTCACCGGTGAAAGATTGTCAATGAGATAGATTTGTGTTTCGCTTTTGGAATGTTTGCATTTTGCTACAAACTGGTATAATCATCAGGAACAGGAACTCCCAGGGTTGTGAAAGAAGCTTGCTATTGTACAGCGGAAATATGCACGGTGTACAGGGATCCACAGAGCTGTCAACGTTGAGAAAACGCAGCGTTTACAGTCAGCAGGCAGGATTGGCGTTGACTGCACGTCCATTTAAAAACCTGAAGCTGCGCAGGGCCAGAAATGCACTCAAGGCCAGTTTAACATTTTTAAACCAGTGTGAGCTCCTGTCACTCCTCCAGAGTGACATTTGCCAGGCGTGTGCCTGTACCTTCCAGGCGAAATGTACCAACACCGGGACAATGCACCCTGCACATACCACAATGAAAGAGTGCAGCTCAGTGACTGCTATTCCTCTATCGCTTTCCCTTCTTTGACGGAAGCTCGAGGTGACGAGCCTGGGAAACTGCAGAGCGGCGCGAGACGGGATCTGGGCCACGTTCCATTCCCGGAGTTGGGGGTGGGTGGAGAAGGAACTACACCTCCCGGTACGCTCAGCGAACACCTTGTCCTGTCCCGTCCAGCTATTGGTCGGGGTGGGATTGGAGCGGCCAATGGCAGCCGGGGGGCGGGGGTGAGCATCGGCCGGCTGCCAGCGCTGGGGAGAGAAGTGCCACGACTCCAAGGCGGTCGGGCTCAGTCCGTGTTTGTGTGTGGATCGGCGGGCAGGGGTGAGAAAAAAAGGGGAGGGGGCTGAAGGACAAGGGTAGGGAGGCATCTCTCACACGATCTGCACCGCACCACAGTTAGATTCAACAGCCCGGGAGACAGAGACCCCACCACCCACCCCTCCACAGGCTTGTCTCACGGTTGAGGTAAGGACACTCCATTGATTATAATAAACCCTCTGGCACTTGGCTGATGGTGGGGGCATTGGATCTGTTACCCCCTCCTCTATCTCCACCTCCTCCTGTTCCCCACCCCGCAAACACATTGCCCTCTTACTGACTGTCTCTCTGATAACGAGCTTGCGTTTTGATCCTGTATGGACACATTGCATACGTGTTCAACTGGGGAAGGTGGGAACAAGAATGGGAAGGGAGGTGGGGGTATGTGAAAAATGTGTTCTGACTGGGGTTTTGTTTTACTTGGAGTAAATACAATGGTGCACTGCACTGGCTCGTTTCGACACACGTCCTGTCAAATGTGCAGATCCACATTTTTATAAAGCAACTTCTACTGAACGTTTGATTATTTAAAAGTCAAGTTTCATTTTGGGATGCACAACTTAGTATCGTTTTCAAAGTCACGAAACAGTTCTACTGAGTTTGAAGTACACGCAGTGTTACAAAGGTTAAGAGTTTAAAACTGGACGAAATATCAAAAAGATATCTGATGAGGTGAAATAAGGTCGTAGACCCTGAAACATTCTTCACAGACGCTGACCAGGTCTTCCGAAAAAAAATTACATTTTCTGTTTTTAGTTCAGATTTTCTGCATTAACAACGATATACTTTGATTTTAAAAAGTTTGCTTGCTTGATGAAATACTTTTAAGCAGAGGACATTTTTGTACCTTGATCCAACAGCTGTGCAAACAGTCATGTGTCAAACGTGATTTTGTTGGATTTTCATTTTGGTTTGTGAGGCTACACTCTTGAAATTTATCTTGAGATGGATGGAATTTGACTTTGCTTTCGAGTTAGAAATTAAGGCAGTAAATCTGAAAGAGAATCGAGGCAACTTCCTGAAAGAAAAGCGATTTTTTTCTAAGTGTTCCACAAAAAAAAATAGCTGTCAATGGGAAAGATTGCGGTGCTGTTTAACGTCGTGAAAATGGTTCTGTGTCTGGGAAAGTTTAAATTCAGGAGATATTAAGGGGAATTGGAAGTGGGGCTGAAGTTTGAGTCAGACACAGAGAATCTGTCAGACATTCCACAAATTAACCGCGTACAGAACTGAAATCGTTCCCTTTTTTTTGTTCCCCTCCGTTCAGTCTGGAAGATTGATTGTAATCTCAGGGATCCCCTCCCCGGTCTAGATTCTGAGAGATAATCTCCCTGCAGTGAGACAGACTGTGTGCAAAGAAACGGTCGAGCTTATTTTCAGCAGCTAACGGTTTTTTTTTGAGTGGGCAGACTGAGGAATGTGTGTACACGTTGGCTCTCTGAAATGCTGAAGATCCGGCAATGAAATCTGACCAGTCAGAAACTGCCTCATCTTAATACGGTGTCACTGGGATCCGGCACACACACACACAGCGAGATCCGCGCGGCCCTAAAGCCGGATGCAATCAACCAGGTCCAGTAACTAATATGATTTGAGGAGGAGAAGCAGGCTTTTAGTTCATCATATCTGTACAGTAGTTCTTATGGTGATTGCACGTTTATTTTATTCCCGCAGTTCCTTCAACACAAATGCAGACCAAGGGGCGTTATCCTTTTTAGAATTAATTAGATGTTCTTTGCCGTTTGTGAAAATAATGAATTGCGGGATTGATATTTGTTATGAAACGGCTGAATCGCCAATTAATTATAATTGGATTTAACTGTGTAAAGTATTAGGATCCAGTGTATTTCTTCTATTTATAGTACTGAGTTTCTTCTCAAATACCTCCCCCCCCCCAATTTTCATCTTAGATGGGAGCGAAGTCCTGTTTCAACTTCTTGCAACATCCAACCCATGCCCATTGCCCTCTCCACTCCGGTTCCCATCCTGCCATATTGTTCACATTCCCATCCTCTCCCCGGTTCCATACAACATCCCATTTCTTCCCTCACATTGTTTTAAGACCCCAGCCCAGCTGGCCTTACCTCATCATGTTTCTGCCCCTGTCATCTTGTTCCTCCCTCCACTTCTTCTCCATCTCTCTTCCACCTCATCCCGTCACTCTCCCCTCATCCCGCTCTCCCGAACCTGTTTCCTCCCCATCCCATTTCTTTGTCCCAACAAGCTTGTTCCTCCCCGTTCTCTTTCCTCTTTCTCCTCATTGTCCCGATTATGCCCCCATTGTCCTGTTTCTGCCCTGTTGCCTTGTTCCCCTTCCCATTTTTCAACTGTTTCAGTTTATCTTGCAGCCCATCCCACCTTGATTTGTTTCTGCCCCTGCTTCTCCCTTGACTCATCCTGATTTTTCTCTGCTGCTCTGCCCACTTGTCATTTCCCCGTCCCACCTTGAACTGTTTCTCTGCCACCACAATCTTGATCTGCCTCCCATATTATCGCGCTCTGTCCCAAAGAATAGTTACTCACCCCAACATCTCATTACTCCCTCTTCATTTTGTTACTCCTCCATCCTGTAACTTACTCCCTCCTCATCCTGTTGCTTGAACCCTTCCTGTTACTCTCCTCTCCCATCCCATTTGTGCTCCCTCGCCTCACCCCATTTCTTCCTCCAATCCATTTCTCTCCCATTCTCTCATCTCGTTATCTGCTAAAATTAAGAGTTTAGCAATGTGATTATTTAGTATTATGGATGTTCTTCGGGAAAATAGCCCCAGCCAATTCAGCCTTTCCCTATACCTCAAACCCTCCAATTTTGTAATTTCTTTCTGAATCTTTTCAAGTTTAAAAACATCCTTCCTATAGCAGGGAGAACAGAATTGCATGCGGTATTCCAAAAGTGGCCCAACCAATGTCCTGTTCAGCCGCAACATGACATCCCAACACCGGTACTCAATGTGCTGACCAATAAAGGAAAACATACCTAATGCATTCTTCACTATCTATCTACCTGCGACTCCAACTTCAAGGAACTAGGAACCTGCACCTCAAGGTCTGTTTGCTTTGCAACACTCCCCAGGACTATACCATTAAGTGTATAAGTCCTGCCCTGATTTGCTCTATCTAAATAGAACACCTCCCATTTAGAGCTATTGGTGGGAAGTTGACACAAAGTCTTATAGGTCAATTCCCAGTGGTAGGATACAGTAAGGGGGAGGCAGAAATTTAGAATAATTATCAAGCTGGATAAGAAAGTAATTAAGAATATAAATAATGGAATGTACCATGAGAAACCTTTCGCTGTCCTCTCATTTTCAACAGCTCACAAAGATATTTATGTAAATACCTCCTCAACTTTTACTAAGATTAATCTGCAACTGTCTGCACTTTGTCCTCTCCCCTCTTTTTCTCTGTCTCTGTCTCTGTTTTTTTCTGTATCTCTGTCTCTGTCTCTGTCTCTGTCTCTGTCTCTCTCTCTCTCTCTCTCTCTTTCTCTCTCCCTGTTTATGGAAGAACACCTGGCTGGCAGCGTCACAGGAATCTGAGACCTTATCTGTCCTGTTGAAAGGTAGCTTTACTGGTTATAAGGACAACTCCACCTAATTTGTGAACCTTCAGGCAAGGAACCAGCTGTTTTCCATTGATGAGGTACAATGAGGTAACTGGTTATTGTACAGAAGCTTTCGTGAGTAACTTTAGAAAGGTCGCTGTTTTACAAAGACTCCATTAAGAACTCAAACTAAAGACATCAGACATTGCAGGTAACTTGCTGACATTTTTCTAGAATGTCAAAATTCCTCGGTGATAATTGTGCAGTTTCCATGGAGTTTTCATGAATTCCTGCTCTGGGTACAAAACTGCCTAGAAGTAAGTCTTGAAAAATTGAACAGTTCACATTCTTTGAATATTTTTTAAATGTGGATGCGGTGCATTTACTGTTGCTGTCAAGTTGTTTGTGATAGCCCACCTTCATCTGCATTGATATAACTGAAAAACCTCATGGGGACAGGAGTTTCATATCAAGGCAATCTCTACTGTCCCCATGAAATCCCCAGGAAACCTTCCGTCATTACTTTGTATGAAACTGGAGTTTCATACCAAGTAATGATGGAAGGTTTCCTGTCATAAAAGGCATTAGTGAACCAATTGGGGGTTTTTATGGCAATTTGACAGCTACACATTTGTTTTTTTTTTAATTTCTAACTCGAGCTGGAAGTTTCTAGCTGGAGATGTATGGATGTTTGCTTTAATGATAATGACAGTCAGTGATAGTCATCATGGCCATCGTCACTGGGGTTAATTTTCAATTCCTGAATTAATAATTGAATTTAAATTCCAACAGCTACCATACTTTGATTTGAATTGGATGACTGGTCAAATCAGGTTGCTACAGCATCATCATCATCTCCCCCACATGCTTGCATTAATTGCTGCTTGTGTCAGATTAATTCATTGTAAGTGCATTTGGCCCCTAAGTATTACGATTATTTAACTAACAGATGCCTCTTATAGAAGCCATCTGCAAAAAACTCCATACTTAGTACTTCATCCAAAGTGGTTTTTGTACTTAAAATGGAGAAACCCCAACTTCTTTAATCAAATGAGTAAAATATGAGAATTTACACATGTTCTAATCTGAAGAAAGTAATCTTCCGACATAAAAAGGTCTCTCTTTTCCCACCCCTCACTTCTTCACACAGTGTTAGAACCATTCCAGCTCAACTTTTCCACTTCCTGAGCCAAATACCACCTACCCGCAGATCTTTAAAAATGATTTTTTATATGTTCGGCGATTCTACAAAAATATGAACAGCAGGAGATCTGTCAGTCATCGAGTTTGTTTTATATTCTCTGACTATTACATGTGTAATGGGTGGCTCAAGCCCCATTTACTAACTAGCCTTTACTCTATATCACTTGATAGTTTTACCAAAAAAAACTTCTGATCTCAGTCTTTAAATTTTCAATTAACACCCAGCAACTACAGTGGTTTAAGAAGAGGCGGGGAGGTGGAGTGAGGGGATCTGGAGAAAGTAATTCCAGATTTCCACTGCATGTTAAGACATAAAGGCAAAATTTACCAGCAACCATTTCTGGGTAGCAAACTGGCATCCTGAGTTATGAAAGATAGGCCTGTGATCCATCCCAAATTGGTCTTCAGAACTTGGGTTTCCCCAGTGCAACTCATTAATCAAGACCAGCCTAATTTCAAAGTTAAAAATCACATAACACCAGGTTATAGTCCAACAGGTTTAATTGGAAGCACACTAGCTTCCAATTAAACCTGTTGGACTATAACCTGGTGTTGTGTGATTTTTAACTTTGTACACCCCAGTCCAACACCGGCATCTCCAAATCAAGCCTAATTTCAGACTGGGTTAAGACTTGCAAATTCTGGTTCCACAATTAAGCAAACACACATGATGATTACCATGTCAAGTTACTGCAAGGGAATCTATGGATGGCTAATAAGTGCTGGCCCAACCAGCGATGCCCACATCCCGTGAATAACTTTTAAAATAAAGCTGTTTTCAGGGCTATTGTAGATCCTCAAATCCTATTTGAACCATACCCAGAGTAAACTGCTGGACTAAATTGTGTTCCAGAAAGCATCATTTTCATAGAGAGACTGCAAAAGTTGTGATTGTTCTCCTTTGGAGAAGAGAAGGATGAGAAGAAATTTGTTAGAAGTATTCAAAATTTATGGGCAGCATTACAAATTAGATGGGGGGGGGAAAGCTGTTCCCATTGCTACAAGGATCACGAAGCAGAGGGCACGGATCTAAGGTAAATAGCAAAAGGCCAAATGTGACGCCAGGGAAAACTGTCACTTTGCAAGCATTCAGGATCTGTGATGCACTGCCTGCGAATGTGGAGGAGGCATGATCAAGTGAGACTTTCAGAAGGTAATTGGATTATTATCTGAAAAGGAAAGGTATTTTCATGGCTATGAGAAACAGGCAGGGGAGTGCCGCGAGGTGAATTGTTCTTTCCGAAGGCCAGCACAAATATTTCCTTAATGCCGTAATGGATTGAGGGCTTCACTAGCTATGCCAGCAGGGAAAGTCATGGTGAGCTGCCTCCTTGAGCTGCTACAGTCTTTGGTGTGAAGCTAGGCTCAATGCTATTTAGACAGGAGCTTCAGGACTTTGACTCAGTAACAGTGAATGAGCGGTGAAGTACTTCTGAGTCAGGATGGTGTCTGGCTTGGGGGAAACTTGCAACTGGCGGTGATTTCATGTGTTTGCTGCCTTTGTCATCATAGGCAGAGGAAGTAGAGGTATAGGAAAGTGCTGTTGATAGAGTCTGGTTGAGTTGCTGCTTATAAGTTGTACATGCTGCTGCCAATATGCATCAGTGGTGAAGGGAGTGAATGTTGAAGATGATGAGCAGTGAATTGGACTGCTTTGTCTTTGTGATTGTCAAACTTCTATTATTGGAGCTGCAATCACCCAGGCAAGTGGAGAATAGATTAGATTAGGTTCCCTACAGTGTGGAAACAGGTCATTTGGCCCAACAAGTCCACATTGACCCACCGAAGAGTAACCCACCCAGACCAATTTCCCACTGACTCATTCACCTAACATCGTGGGCAATTTAGCAGGGCCAATTCACCTGAACTGCACATCTTTGGATTGTGGGAGGAAACCGGAGCACCCAGAGGAAATGCAGGGAGAATGTACAAACTTCACAAAGGCTGGAATCGAACCTGGGTCCTTGGCGCTGTGAGGCAGCAGTGCTAACTACTGAGCCACTGTGCCACCCATAAATATTCTATCACACTCCTAACTTGTGCCTTTTGGTTAATGGGTATGTGTTGGGGACTCAAAGGTGAGTTGATTGTAGAACTCTCAGCCTCTTACTTGCTCCTGTAGCCCCTGCATTTATATTGCTAGTTCAGTTCAGTTTCTGATGAGTAATAAGCCTCCATATGTTGGTGGGGGATTCACCAATGGCAGTGACACTGAACATTAGGAGGTGATGCTTTGGATTCTCACATTTTTTTTGTGATGGTCTTTACTTGACATTTGCATGATGCAAATGTTATTTGCCACTTATCAGCTGAAACCTAGAAGTCTTCCAAGTTTTGCTGCACATGGACAGACGCTGATTCAGTATATGAGAGGCTGGAAATGGTGCTGAACGTTGTGTAATCATCAGCAAACATCCCTACTCTGATCTTATGGTGGAGAGAGGATCATTGATGAAGCAACTGAAGATAAGGTGTCCTGGGACTGAGATAATTGACTATTAACTCTCTCAACCATCTCCCTCTATGCTACGAATAACTGTAGCTAATGGAGAGTTTCCCTTGATTTACAATCACTCCAATTTTGCCAGGTGTATTTGACGTCATTATTGATTAATTTCTGCCTAGATGTCGAGTACAGTTCCTCTCACCTTGTGTCTTGCTTCTAAGTTAGGATCAAGACTAAATTGAGGCCAGGAGCTGTGTGGCCCTTGCAGAGCCCAACCGAACGTCCGTGATCTGGTTATTTGTTAGCAAGCGTCACCTGATAGTACTGTCGATGACGTCTTTTGTCACTTTGCTGATTGTTGAGAGTAGACTGATAGGATGGTTGTTAGCTGGGTTAGATTTTTCCTGTTTTTTGTGGACAGTGCAATTTATCATCTTGCTGTTTCGATGTTTATGTAACGATAAATGAGAGGCTAGCGGAGGGCCTGGTAAGCTCTGGAGCTCAAGTTTTCATATTATTGCCAGAATGTCGTCAGGGGCCATAGCCTTTGCAGTATTCAGTGCCTTGAGCCATTTTTCGATGTCAAGCGGAATGAAGACGGAGACTGTGTGATTTTGGGCACCTCAAGAGATGTCTGAAATGGATCTGTGTGATTGCTTAGCCCTATCTGTTGCATGCTGTTTACGCTGTTTGGCATGCAAACAAACCTTTCTACGCTTACTAGTTGACACGTCATTCTAAGGTGCTGCACGTGGCATGCCCTCCTACAGTCTTTAATGAAGCCAGCTTGATGGTAACACGTCATCTACTGTGACCGTTGCTCTCGATGTGGTCTCCTCTACACTGGGAGACAGGATGCTAACTTGTAGAATGTTTCAGAGAACACCTCTATGACAAATGCACTAAACAACCTCACCGCCCTGTGGCTGAACACTTCAATTCCCCCTTCCACTCTACCAAGGACATGCAGGTGCTGTCCTGGTCCACTGCCAGATTCTAGCCACCCAATGCCTGGAGGAAGAACACCTCATCTGCCTTGGGACCCTCCAACCACACAGGATCAATGTTGATTTCACCAGTTTCCATATCTCCCCTCCCCCACCTTATCCCAGATTAGATTAGATTCGCTACAGTGTGAAAGCAGGACCTTCGGCACAACAAGTCCACACCGACCCTCCAAAGAGTAACCCACCCATTTTCCTCTGACTGATGTACCTAACACCATGGGCAATTTAGCATGGCCAATTCACCTGACCTGCACATCTTTGGACTGTAGGAAGAATCCGGAGCACCCAGAGGAAACCCACGCAGATACAAGGAGAATGTGCAAACTCCACGCAGACAGTCGCCTGAGGCTGGAATCAAACCGAGGTCCCTGGCGCTGTGAGGCAGCAGTGCTAACCACTGAGCCACCGTGCTGCCCATGACCCAATCCTCCAACTTGGTACTGCCCTCTTGAACCGCACTACCAGTCCATCCTCTTTCTCACCTATCTGCTCCACCATCACCCCTCACCTTCATCTACCAATTGCATTCCTAGCTACCTTCCCTCCCCAGTCCTACCTCCCTCCCATGTATCTTTCAGTCCTCCTTGGAGCTCCACCACATTCCTGATGAAGAGCTTATGCTCAAGATGTCGACTCTCCTGCTGTTCGAATGTTGCCTGACCAGCTGTGCTCGTCCAGTGCCACACTTTTTGACTCTGATCTCCAGCATGTGCAGTCCTCACTTTCTCCTAATAGCTGTATCCAATTTAGAAAACAGGTCTGGAAGCAGGCCCTTCAAAAAAAAGGAGTCCCATCAAATTTAGCAGTGGCCTGGAATGTGCATAGATTAGACAAAGGCTGTGCTTTGCTAAAATCATTACTTCTGGAAGTTTTACGATTTCTTGCCTGTCTTTAAGTAAACCCAGTTAAGATTGTAAGGTTGTGACATTGACTTGAGCTTTGGCCTTTTTTTATTGTTGTGTTGTAACAAACTCTTTTATAATTGTTGTGATTATAAACAGATTATCTGTGTTTATGATAAGAGTTGGTTTCAGCATTCTTATTAACCAAGGCATTGAAGAGCTTTCAACCCATGTTGTACTTTATTCAAGACTGTTTGGCAGAATAGGTTTTGATTGTTTTATTCTGCTTCTTTTAGCTTTGGACAGATGTAGCAAGTATATTTCAGCATTTCATATTCTTATAGGTGCAATGTAACAATTTTTATTTATATAAAGTTAAAAATCACACAACACCAGGTTATAGTCCAACAGGTTTATTTGGAAGCATTAGCTTTCGGAGGGCTGGTTGTGGTATATAAGATCATAGGACACAGAATTTATAGCAAAATTTATTTATATAGCATCTTTAAAATGGTAAATGTAGAAAAACCTGTTTAACAGAAAAACAATCACATTCCTCTCCACTGCCCCACCCACTTTCAACAGCATAAATCTCATCACACTTGTACCTCCTTTCCATTTCAAAGAAGAGTACTATTGGACTAGAAAAGTTAACTGTTTCTCTCACTGCTGATGCTAGCCAACCTGCAGAATTTTTCCAACGCTACTGTTTTAATAAGTTTGTTATGCATAATCAATGAGCTGTGCATGCAACTTTTTTATTGATTGTTCTATTATGGAAAAATAAGGAAAGCTCCCTGCAACTGAAGTTAACAGAATAAATTAATTGGTTATGAAAATTTCCATGACTTGATAAAGTATTATTGACCTGGGATTTCTTCCCATTTTTGTCAGGTTCTGCTTTCCTGTCAGCTTTGTGGGATAGTCCAGATCATAGCCAATTCCAGGAAAGTTGTCAATGTTGACTTTCAGTCAGTTTCCTTGAATATGACTATCATGTGATGAGCCTCCTTCACAGGAGCTATTGATTTTTCTGCTCCCTCATGTGACCAAGACTTGCGAATTTAACATCCAAGTTAAGCAGATTACAAGAGTAACTTTAGTGCAAGGAAACCCTGGTGCATTTCCATTGTGCATGTTTGTTAACATTGTGGCTACTGAGTAACTGAGTTGTGTCCTCTCTCCTCTACTGAAGGCACCGATCTCTGTTTGAGTGGGCACACTTCTTTGGGTACGAGTCACCCTCAAAGTGATTGTTCTTCATGTATGAGTTTAAGAAATAAGACCCAGCAATTTGACTAGGAGAAAGTGAGGACTGCAGATGCTGGAGATCAGAGTCAAAAAATGTGGTGCTGGAAAAGCACAGCAGGTCAGGCAGCATTCGAGGAGTGGGAGAGTTGACATTTCAAGCATACGTTTATGCTCAAAACATTGACTCGCTTGCTGCTTGGATGCTGTCTGCCTGGCTGTGTTTTTCCAGCACTACACGTTTTGACACAGATATTTGACTATTTGCGTGGGCAAGCAGCGTTTCTGCTGTACCAATTCCTCCCTGAAACTGAAGTCTCCAGATTAACATTTACCAGGAAGGGAATACAATGTAGACTGGGAAGTATAGCAGTCATTAAGAGAAGAAAAGTAAATGTTAACCATAGTTCCATGTTTGCATTTTCGTACCTGAACCAAGCTGTCATGTGTTCAAGACTCAATTGAGAGATTTTAGTACAAAATCTGGACTGACACCCCAGTGTTGTACTGAGAGAGCGCTGCACTTTGGAATCCTTAGTTTTAAGACCGAAATGAAGGGATTCTTTTTTTGTCCCCTGAGTATATTCTATGGGATTCACTTCCTTTAGAGAGCAATGGAGGCTGGGTCATTGCGTTTATCCAGCGCTGAGTTAGACAGAATTTTGACTGATAAGGGAATCATGAGTTATGTGGGGCAGATGGACAAGTGAGGTTCAGGCCATAATTGGATTGATGATGATCCTGACAAATGGCTGAGCTGATTTGACAGACTGAGTGGCCTACTCTTGCTTTTCGTTCTTGTTCATATCTTTTGAATATTGTGTTAAACCGAGGCTGTGCCCCCTCAAGTGGACGATAAAAATTATTTGTGGTAATTTGGAGAAGAAGAGCCAGGTTCTATCCAGTGTTATGGCCACGCTATTTCTCTTGAACAACACTGATAAATTGTTTATCACACTGATGCTGTGAGAGCTTGGTGCGTGCAAATTGGCTGCTGCATTTCCTACATTGTAAAAGTGACCATCACTTCTAAAGACAATTTGCTTTATTCCTTGTGAAGCACTTTGGATTGTCCTGTGGTTATGAAAGGTGCTCTGTAAAGTAAGTCTTCATGACAGAATACTTTTACTTAACATTGCTATTACTAGTCAACGCCATGCTACTTTTACAGTACGAATATTAACATGATAGCCAATGAATGTGAATTGACCCGTGGTTAAATGATCTGGCCTGCTAATATTGATTGCTTAATAATTTGGGAATGTACTGATTCTACTGCTTCAAAGGATAGTTTTCTCTTTCCAACAACTCTGTGAGAAGGACCTCATTTGGTTCAATCTTTCGGGGGAGATGATGGCATACTGGTAATGTCACTGGATTTTGATTCCAGAGGCCCTCAGGCTGATGTTCCTTCCAAAAAGAATTGAATCGCACAGTGGCAGCTGGTAAATTTTGATTTCAGTGAATAAATCTTTTGTACACAAAAAGCAGGACAAGTCCAACCCAGCCAAGTACAACCCAATCAGTCTACTCTCCATCAGTAAAGTGATGGAATGGGGCATCAACAATGCTATCAAGCAGCACCTACTCAGTGACAACCTGCTCAGTGATGCCCAGTTTGAGTTTTGCCAGGGTCACTCAGCTTCTGATCGCATTGCAGGTTTGGTTCAAACATGGACAAAATTGCTGAATTCCAGAGGTGAGGTAAGAAAGACAGCCCTTGACATCAAGGCTGTATTTGACTGAGTGTGACATCAAGGAGCCCTGGCAAAATTGGAATCAATGAGTATCAGGGGGCAAATACTTAGCTAGTGAGAGTCATACCTGACACAAAGGAAGATAGTTGTGGTTGTGGAGGGACAGTCATCACATCTCTGCAGGAGTCCCTCAGGGTAGTGTCGTAGGCCCAACAATATTTAGTTGCTTCATCAATGATCTTCCTTCTGTCATAACGTCAGAAGTGCAGATGTTCACTGATGATTTGCACAGTGTTCAGTGCCGTTCGTGCTCAAATGCAACAAGATCTGGGCAATATCCAGACTTGGGCCAACAAATGGCAAGTAACATTCGCACCACACAAATGCCAGACAGTGATCATCACCAATAAGAAACACTCTAACCACTGTCTCTTGACATTCAACAGTATTACCATCACTGAATCCCTCAACATCCTTGAGGTTGCCATTGACCAGAAACTCGACTGGACTCACTACATAAACACAGTGGCTACAAGAACAGGTCAGAGACTAGGGATACTGCAGTGAGTAACTCACCTCCTGACACCCCAACGTCTATCCACCATCTACAAGGCATAAGTCAGGAGTGTGATGGAATACTCCCCACTTGCCTGGATGGGGGCAGCTCCAACAACACTCAAGAAGCTTAACACCGTCCAGGACAAAGCAACCCGCCTGATTGGCGCCACATCTACAAACATTCAAAACCTCCATCACCAGTGCTCATTAGCAGCAGTGTGTACTATCTACAAGATGCACCGACGCACTGCAGAATTCACTAACGATCCTTAGACAGCACCTTACAAACTCACAACCACTTCCACCTAGAAGGACAATGGCAGCAGGTACTTGGGAACACCACCACCTGCAAGTTCCCGTCCAAGCCACTCACCACCCTGACTTGGAAATGTACCATCGATGATTCAGAGTCGTTGAGCGTTGGGTCATAATCCTGGAATTCCCTCCCTAATGGCATTATGGGTTAACCCACAGCAAGTGGACTGCAGCGATTCATGAAGGCAGCTCATCACCACCTTCCCAAGGGCAAATACGGATGGGTTATCAAAACTGGCTAGCCAGCGACACCCAAGTCCCACAAAAGAATAAGAAAAATATAAAGCTAGTCTTAATCATGATGATTATTGTAAAAACCATTTGGCTCACTATGATATTTTCAGGATGGAAATTTGCCACTTTAACCTCTGTTCTCGAGATGTGACTCCCAAAAAAAAAGTTAACTCTTAAATGGCCTCTACAATAGTCTAGCAAACCACTCAGTTTAAGGGCATTGAAGGCCTTGTCAGCAGTACCCATATGCCATCAAGAAGAAAAAGTGATTCTATACATTTCAGGGTTTTCCTGGTGAGTTAGTTCGTGACAGTGATGTGGGGAAGAGTGCAGACTGATAGGGTGTTAGATTTGAGACAGGGAGTGATCCCAGTTAGCCAACTGTAGCTGAATGGAATTGTTTATACAGAATGTAAAAATGCAACTTCTCATTAGAATCTAATTGTATTAAATACGTTTCTTGCATAATTGGCAATGTAAGAATGACGTTAAATTACCTTTGGCTTTACAGACACTAAGCCAGCAAGGAGCTGTCCTTACAATGTCGTGTGACCAACTGGGAGAGGCAAGCTCATATTGAGGCCAAGGCCGGAATTTCTGTCCTTTTATTTTTTTGTAGAGGGGAGGCGCAGTCAGGTTAGTGACGGGTGCAACACTTGGGAATCTTAGAGCAAAGAATGACAAGGGCAATCTAATAGTGTGTTTAAAAAGATGAAGGATTTTGATAGGGAAAATAAAGGCAGAACTGTTCTCACTGGCAGGAGAATTAGCCATAAGAGGGAACAGATTTAAGTTAATTAGTAAAATAACCAGAGCAGAGGTGAAGAGAATTTCTTAACACAGTGAGTTGTTCTGGTCTGGAGTGTGCTGCCTAAATGGAAGGTGGAAGCAGAATCAATAGTAACTTTGTAATGGGAATTCGATAAATACTTCAATACTCTATGCATCCCATCCCAACCAAAATTCCTTTTCCCTATTATTGCTGGTCATGCTTTCAGCTGCTGAGATGATACATCCTGTAATTCTCTCCCAGACCTGTTCACCTTGCCACTCACACTCTCTTCCTTTTAAGGCAGTATAAAACCTACCCTATTGACTAAGCATCAGGACCCTTATGCTAATACCATTTCTATTGACTGTGTTAGTTTTGTCTGAGAACACTTTAATGATGTGAGTTGGGACTTTGTAGTACTTTTTAAGGCACTGGATAAATGCAGGATGTGTTTATTGAAGTAGGAGTCAGCATTAACCATGTCAAAATGTGGCACTGTCAATCACTCATAGAAAGTGAAGGGATAGAATTGTTAGTCAGAAGTGCCTCACTGACTTGGCATGAGGTGCTGTTCTGAGGGGAATGTGTGTGTGTGTGCAAGGGGGACTGATTGGAAGATATAATTAGTGATTTAATCAGATTAATGGAGCTGTCTGGCCTGTGTCCGGTGAGTCATTAGTGATAGATTTCGTAGTACGTCTAGGGCATGCTTTGCTAGGAATCTTTCATTCCTAATGGGCAAAAGAAAATTTCATAAATATTTAAAGAAACAGTGAGAACATACCTATTCCTTGGTCAGGTGAGCCTGGCCTTTCTAAAGTAACAAACAAACTAAGTGTTGGGGCAACACAAGATCATCCATGATCTCTGGTCAGAAACTGGCTCAGAGAATGTCCTGCTCTGCTGACCTGGTTTCAATAGACAATAGACAATAGATGCAGGAGTAGGCCATTCTGCCCTTCGAGCCTGCACCGCCATTCAATATGATCATGGCTGATCATTCCTAATTAGTATCCTGTTCCAGCCTTATCTCCATACCCCTTGACTCCACTATCTTTAAGAGCTCTATCCAATTCTTTCTTAAAAGAATCCAGAGACTGGGCCTCCACTGCCCTCTGGGGCAGAGCATTCCACACAGCCACCACTCTCTGTGTGAAGTAGTTTCTCCTCATCTCTGTCCTAAATGGTCTACCCCGTATTTTTAAGTTGTGTCCTCTGGTTCGGCACTCCCCCATCAACGGAAATATGTTCCCTCCTGCCAGAGTGTCCAATCCTTTCATAAGCCTATACGTTTCAATCAGATCCCCTCTCAGTCTTCTAAACTCAAGGGTATACAAGCCCAGTCGCTTCAGTCTTTCCGTGTAAGGCAATCCTGCCATTCCAGGAATTGACCTCGTGAACCTACGCTGCACTCCCTCAATAGCCAGAATGTCTTTCCTCAAATTTGGAGACCAGAACTGTACACAGTACTCCAGGTGTGGTCTCACCAGGGCCCTGTACAGCTGCAGAAGCACCTCTTTGCTTCTATACTCAATCCCTCTTGTTACGAAGGCCAGCATGCTATTAGCCTTCTTCACGACCTGCTGTACCTGCATGCTTGCCTTCATTGACTGGTGTACAAGAACACCCAGATCTCTCTGAACAGCCCCTTTACCTAATTTGATACCATTGAGGTAGTAATCTGCCTTCCTGTTCTTACCACCAAAGTGGATAACCAGACATTTATCCACATTAAACTGCATCTGCCATGCATCTGCCCACTCACCTAACTTGTCCAGGTCACCCTGTAATCCACGGCGACACATTGTTTTTCTTATGCTATGTACAGCCCTGATCTCTTCAGCGGACAATGGAGATCCGTCTTTGGCGTTGCCTGAAGAAGCTGGAAATTCATTGCGCTCTCCTGCATCCATCAGAGATAGTTGGGGAAGCTTTTTGAAAAAAAATGGACACTCAATGAAGTCAAATCTGTTTCATCAATAACCCAGCTAAAGGAGCAGTATATCTAAATTGGTGTTGGCAAGTTTGCTACCAAATCCAGTTGACTCAATAAAAGACTAAACTATCCAGAGCCACATATTGCAGTGATCTGATATAGTATCCCTTTTTTGGGATATACATTTGGATCCGTTTGTTTGTGTAGGCAAATGCAATAGAATGTGGATAAATGTGAGGTTATCCACTTCGGTGGTTAAACCAGGAAGGTAGATTATTAAGAAAAAGGTGAGGTGCAGCAAAACCTGGGTGTCATAGTGGAACAGTCGCTGAAGGTTGGTATGTAGATGCAGCAGGCAGTAAGCAAAGCTAATGGCATGCTGGCCTCCATAGCGAGAGGATTTGGGGTAGGGATAGCAATGTCTTGCAGCAGTTACACAGGACCTTGGTGAGGCCACACCTTGAGTATTATGTGCAGTTTTGGTCTCCTAGCCTGAGGAAGGATATCCTTGCTTTTGGGGGGAGTCCAGCGAAGGTTCACCAGATTGATTGCTGGGATGGCAGAACTGACATCTGAGAAAACACTGGATCGATTGTACTGACTGGCATTTAGAAGAATGGGGGGGGGGGGGGGGGATCTCAAAGAAACACACAAAATCCTGATGGGACTGGACAGGCTAGATACAGGAAGAATGTTCCCGATGTTGGGAAGGCCAGAACTAGGGTTCACAGCCTTTGAATAAGCCATTCAGGACTGTGATGAGGAAGAATATCTTCACTTGGAGAGTTGCGAATCTGTGCAATTCTCTCTCACAGGAAGCTATTGGGGCCAGCTCATTAGATAGATTCAAGAGGACATGGCCCTTGCAGCTAAAGGGATCAAGGGGTATGGGGAGAGGTTCAGGAATAGGATAATGAGATTGCATGATCTGCCATGATCATATTGAATGGTGATGCAGACCTGAAGGGCTGAATAGCCTTCTCCACCTGTTTTCCACATTTCTATCCATTATAGAATGATAGGACACAAATGCTGGCCGTGAATCTGGTGTGAAGCACATTTATGTATCCTCCCCACTGTTCCCAGGCAAACAGAAAGCTGCCCTTCAGTCTTAAACATTTGCATTGTCACTTGTCTGTCCAACTCACCTTGCACTTGTAAAAAAGTAACTTGTATTTATGACACGAGGGATGAGAGTCTTCTTTCAAGCAGAGATATTGGGGAAGTTGAGACTTTTCTTCTTAGCAGAGAAGGTTAAGGGAAGATTAAACAGGGGAGTTCAAAATTAAATGGAGTTTTCTCAGAGCTGATGGTTTTTCTTCAAAAAAATCGGTCAGTAACCAGAATGGAGAGCTTCAGGGTAAGGAACTGAGAGGATATGAGGAAAGAAGGAACTGAGAGGATATGAGGAACGTTTATACTTACCCGAAGTTGCTGTGATCCGGAACGCACAGCAGTTAGTTGGTGGGAGCAAAGTCAGAAGCAGTTTTGGAAGGGAATTGTATAAGTACTTGAAAGAAACCATTTACAAGGTCAAGGGGAAAGATTGGGAATAATTAGCTCTTTCAAACGGTTGTTGTGTGCTGTAAAATCTGTGGTTTTATGTAGCAGCTTGTTACAGTCGCACCCTATTATGATGAATTGTAGACATTTCATACAGTATAACTGACACAATTAGGTGATCCATCTTCAAGTGTAAAGCAGCTACTGCTGAAGTTGTAAACTTACTAAACGCTAGGTTAGCATATTATTTTTGCAAACTGTAACATTCAGGAGAATGTATCTATTTCTAAATCTAGAGCACTCAACGGAACCTATTAGTCTTGCCATAGCATTCAGTGGAATACGAGGCTGTAGCTGGATTAGTGACTAGATCAGCCAGGGAGAGGGAGAAAAGCACTTAACCAATGTACATAAACTCTGGAGGCAGTGCGAGAGCTAAGATGGTAAATTAATGATGCCCTGAAATTCAAACATTGCTTTGGTGCTGTTCAGTTGAAGTATTGAGTAACTCATATTGACACACCGTGACCTAGCTATCACAACCATTGCCCTTGCACTAGTTTGTACCTTCTCAGTGATGCAAACTTTTTAAAGTGGTGTTTGTTGTTATTGGTTATTTCATTTTCCCACATTCAAACTGGCGAGGGGAAAGGCCAAAATCAGCTGTTTGTCAGGGAGTTGTACACGTTAAAGTACAGAACTGTTGACCTTAGTTCTCAGGAGGCTCAGTGTAGAAATCCTTCACAGAAGGTGGCACGATGGCTCAGTGGTTAGCACTGCTGCCTGACATCGCCAGGGACCTGGGTTCGATTCCAGCCTCAGGCGACCATCTGTGTGGAGTTTGCACATGCTTCCTGTGTCTGCGTGGGTTTCCTTCCACAGTCCAAAGATATGCAGGTTAGGTGAATTGGCCATTCTAAATTGCCCATAGTGTTCAGGGATGTGTAGGTTAGGTGCATTAGTCAGGGGTAAATATCGGGTACGGGAACAGGTCTGGGTGGGTTACTCTTCGGAGGGTCAGAGTGGACTTGTTGGGCCAAAGGGCCTGTTTCCACACTGTAGGGATTCTAAAAAATTCTAGTCCCTGACCTCTGAATGTGGGCTCAATTTGTCCGCTTGCTTTGTTCCCTTTCGTAAGAGTTGACCCGTTTATAAATAGTGTTGACTCTTTTTCTGTCTGCAGCGGATTTTTTGCAGTTTCAAATCAGAAGTTTTGGAAGGGGCTTTCTGGTATTTCTTTATTGAAAGCACCAAGGGCTTAAAATTCTGAACACTCGGACTCAAGTCTGGCAGGCTTGGCTCAGCACAACCCTGGCCAAAATAAATATTTACTTTACTGCAGTGAGGGTAGAAAGAATTGGCAAATGTAATCAACATGTGAATGTTTTCTTTCTTTATTTAATATTTGGAGAGTATGGTCTGTGAGTTTCTAGAACTTATTAGCGTGCAGCACTGAAAATTAAACTTTTTCATTTTATTAACCAGTATTGCTTTGCGTCAACAAAACACTCCCTCAAAGCCTCTGATTGTTGCAGAACTGTTTCAATTTACAAAATTGCCTTACCTCAACCCATTGCAGCAATCTTTGTCATGTCCCTTTGCTACAATTATGGAACTTGTTGCCAAGTCACAGTATTATTGGAACCTGAATCTGGAGGGTAGTCCTTATGTGACTCTAGAACTCAATAGAATGAGAAATCCAGGAGGAGAGGTGTCCAGCCTTGCTAATGAGTTTGTTTTAGCAGATGTACTTGATTTCACTGTGTATTGTGCAAAGTAGCATTCGCTCAATACTCGAATATATTTGCTTATCTGGAGTCCTAAGAAGGGGAATGGATCAGAATTTTGCAATCCATTCTTCAAGAATCATTTTGTTAACAACAAAGAACTTGCATTGATGTGGCAGCTTTAACTACATCAGGACATGCCAAGATGCCTCGTAGCCAATGAAGTACTTTTGAAGTGTAGCTGCTATGAAGCAGTAAGCACAGCAGCTGGTTTGCACATAGCCAGCTCCCACTAACAGTGGGAGATGAATGAAGAGATAATGTCTTTTAGCTGTTGGTTGAAGGGAGACCAATTGGAACATCTGAGTTGGCATGATGTCCAGCTCAACCTTCTGCAGGCACGGGCAGCTTCAATAAAAGGAGAGGGGTCACACTGGTTGCAACGTGACTGTGGGAGGTTTGCTAAAGTATTATGGTTTCAGGCTAATCCCTCAAAGCATTAAACTCCAAGATGAGGAGAGAATAAGTGGCTCCCCTTCTTCATTCACTTGCCCTTTTGATTGGTTGGAACTAGGTTAAATTAAAAAGGATCTCTCCCCTGATGGATTCCCTTTTGCCTGACAAAATGAGTTTATGTTTTAAAAGGAACAAATTTAATATTTTTCCTTCTCGAATTCAGAAATATTAATATACACCTCTGAAGCAGGTCGGAGGTGAACCTGGGTGTCCTAGTCCAGAGGGAGGGACACTATGACTGTGGCATGAGAGGCCCTCAAGGAGCAAATTTAACCAGGCTTTCTTGAGTAAGCGGAAGAGTAAGCTTATGGGTTACTAAATGTGAAAAGAGTTAATAATGCAACACACATACAGACCTAATAGGAATAAGAAGAGTCCAAAGAAAGATATAAGTTAAATGATTTACAGATCAATCTCTCTGGGTGGTTTTTGTAGTGTAAATTGTAGAACATTAATAGTTCAACAGTTGATTTGGAATTCTCGACTTTTGCTGGTTATTTGAAATCCTTTTGTGCTTTTTCTTTTTGACGGTGATTAACTTGCAGCACTCAGAGCAAGAGGACTTTTCTTGTCCAGTTTCCTTACAATTAGATTGCTGGCTAGACAGCTTCCATAATGAGACAGTCTTCTAATGTCAGTGAAGGGTGACTTGTGGGTGATGCTTCAACTGTGACATTCACAGCTCACCAGAGCTCAAACCCAGGCTCGTATATACAAACCTCAGGTCACTTTCACACCTTCTGCCAGGGGCAAATATACATCAGGTTTTTAAGTTGAAAATCACACAACACCAGGTGATAGTCCAACAGGTTTATTTGGAAGCACTAGCTTTCAGAGTGCTGCTCCTTCACCAGGTGAAGGAGCAGCACTCTGAAAGCTAGTGCTTCCCAATAAACCTGTTGGATTATAACCTGGTGTTGTGTGATTTTCAACTTTGTACGCCCCACTCCGATACGAGCTCCTCCACCTCAGGTTTTTACGTTTATGTTTGTCTATTGCTGGAAGGGCAAAACACGAAGAATGTCTCCACGCGAATGATTTTGCTGAGTCAGAAAAGATAGTAAATCCCCTTGTTATCTGTTCGTGTTCCAGGAAACTTGGAAGGATAGTAAACTGTGAGGAGGGCAACGTAGAGCTCCAACAGGACATTGACAAGTTGATGAAGTGAGTGAATAGGTAGCAGCTTCCATGTCAAGAAGCGTGAGGTGAATCCTTTTTGGTAGATTGAATGTTGAAAGACAATACTGAATAGTGGATACAATTCGTAAAGTAGAGGAGACTTGGTACATAAGTGGAGAGCATGGTTAATGAAACATACACTATCCTTGGCTTTATTAATCTGAGTTTAGAGTACAATAGCAAGGAAATGATGTTGAATTTGTATAGGATATTTATTTGACTCCAGATGGAATATTGTGTTCAGTTCTGGGGGCCACATTTATAGGAAGGATATGATGCACTGAAAAAAGTACAGAATCATTGCAAAGATGAGAAATTCCAGTTTAGGAGATAGATTAAAGATATTGGGAGTGTTCTCCTTGGATAGAAGTAGGCGGAGAGGTTGTTATGAGGGGCTCGATGTAGTGGATGGACAGAAACTGTTCCCGCTGTGAAAGGATTAAGAGCCAGAGTGCACTGATTAATAGTGATTTGCAAGAGAAGCAAATGCAAGGTGAGGGGAACCTTTCTCACGAAGCAAGTTGGCAATGTATGGAACACATGGCTCCGAAATGTGGCAGAGGCAGGTTCAACTGAGACATTCAAGAGGGTATTGGATGATTACTTTTATAGAAATAAAAGCAGGAGATTGGCCCTTATTCTCATTTGAAGAGCTGACACGACCATGAGGGCCGAATACCCTCCTTCTGTGCTGTAACGCTTCCGTGATTCTGTTTCAGACTTCTCTCTGTCTTTGAAGTTTCCCTGGCACTTTACATGCACAACCCAGGACTTTATCAGACAGCAATGCATTTACATCTGCAGTCTGTATTTGGCTGTAGCAGCCCTCTTTCTACGAAAACATTTTGGAATTAAAAGTGAAAAAAGTTTTTGTGGTGCTTCGAGGTTCTGATCCTCATCAGGACATGCTCCACTCTCTGCTTGGTCCTTCTAGGGTAGAAAACAATCCAGGGTCAAAGAGAAAAACCAAGCATATGGAGATCTGGAAAAGGATTGGAGAAAGGAGAAAATGAGAGATTATGAGGAACTGCAATGATTTGGGGGTGGGATGAGAGCAGGGTGAAATAAATAGGTAGCAATAAGGTGCCCGTCTGGCTCAGTGGGTCACATTCTGATCTCTGAAGCAGAAGGTCATGAGTTCAAGTCCTTTGCAGTCACTTCATTGGTTGTAAAATATTTTGAGACATCTTCAGGCCATGAAATGTGCTATATTAATAAAAGTATTATTTACTATATTTTATTTATCTGAGACATGGATAGAGCAGGGTGAGGAATGGATGTTGCAGGTTCCAGGGTATAGATCTTTCATTAATAACAGTCAAGACAGTAAAAGATGGGGGGTATGGCCTTGTTAGTCAAGGATAGTGTAACGGTAGCTGAAAGAACCTTTGATGAGGACTTGCCTACTGAGGTAGTGTGGGCCGATGTTAGAAACAGGAGAGGAGAGGTCACACTGCTTGGAGTTTTTTATAGGCCTCGGCAGAGTTCCAGGGAGGTGGAAGAGAGGATTAGCAAAATTATTCTGGGTAGGAGTGAAAGGAACAGTGTGGTCATTATAGGGGACTTTAACTTCCCCAATATTGACTGGAAATGCTATAACTCTAGTACATCGGATGGATTAGCTTTTGTCCAATGTGTTTATTTATGAACAGGTGTTGTCAATTCTAGAAGGAGTGAAAGTAGACAAGTCCCCTGGGCTGGATGGGATTTATCCGAGGATTCTCTGGGAAGATAGGGAGGAGATAGCAGCGCCTTTGGCTTTGATATTTGAGTCATTGTTGTCTACAGGTTTAGTACCAGAGGACTGGAGGATTGCAAAAGTTGTGCCCTTGTTCAAGAAGGGCAGTAGAGATGACCCAGGTAATTATAGACCAGTGAGCCTTACTTCTGTTATAGGGAATGTTTTGGAAAGGATTATAAGAGATGAGATTTATAATCATCGAGCAAGCAACAATTTGATTTCAAATAGTCAACATGGTTTCGTCAAGGGCAGGTCATGTCTCACAAACCTCATTGAGTTTTTTGAGAAGGTGACCAAGCATGTAGATGAGGGTAGGGCAGTTGACATGGTGTACTTGGACTTCAGTAAAACCTTTGATAAGGTTCCACATGGTGGGCTGTTGGAGAAAATGCAGAGGCATGGAATTCAGGGTGATTTAGCAGTTTGGATTAGAAACTGGCTTTCTGAAAGAAGGCAGCGAGTGGTCGTTGATGGAAAATACTCAGCCTGGAGTTCGGTTACTAGTGGTGTGCTGCAAAGATCTGTTTGGGATCACTGGTGTTTGTCATTTTTATAAATGACTTAGGCGCAGGCATAGGTGGATGGATTAGTAAATTTGCAGATGACACTAAAGTCGGTGGAGTAGTGGATAGTTTGGAAGAAAGTTACAGATTGCGGGGGACTTAGATAAACTGCAAGATTGGGCTGAGAGGTGGCAAATGGAGTTCAATGCAGCTAAATGTGAGGTGATGCACTTTGGGAAGAATAACAGGCAGGCAGAGTACTGGGCCAATGGGAAGATTGTTGGTAGTGTGGATGTGCAGAGGGATCTTGGAGTCCATGTACACTGTAAGTTGCCATCCAGGTAGATAGTGCTGTTAAGAAGGGATACAGTGTGTTGGGTTTCATTTGTTTGGATTGAGTTCCAGAGCTGCAATATCATGCTGCAACTATACAAAACGCTAGTGCGGCCACACTTGGAATATTATGTACAGTTCTGGTCTCCATATTTTGGGAAGGATGTGGAAGCATTGGAAAAGGTGCAGAGGAGATTTACCAGGATGTTGCCTGGTCTGGAGGGAAGGTCTTAAGGGGAGAGGCTGAGAGACTTGGGTCTGTTCTCATTGGAAAGAAGGAGGCTCAGAGGGGATTTGATAGAGACATACAAGATGATCAGAGTATTAGATAGGGTAGACAGTGAAAGTCTTTTTCCTAGGATGATGACGTCAGCTTGTACAAGAGGGCATTACTACAAATTGAGGGGTAATAGATTTAAGACAGATGTCAGTGGCAGGTTCTTTACTCGGAGAGTGGGAAGGGCGTGCAATGTCCTACCTGCCAATGTAGTTAACTCAGCCACATTAGGGAGATTTAAACAATCCTTGGATAAGCACATGGATGATGATGGCATCGTGTAGGGGGACGAGCTGAGAATAGTTCAAAGGTCGGCGCAACATCGAGGGCAAAAGGGCCTGTTCTTTACTGTATTGTTCTACATTCTATGTTCTACTTCCCTTCTGATTTCAATCTAATATTTCTTTGCCTAGGTTAATTGTTGTTCAAAAGTGAAGGGTCCATGCTACAATCCATGCTAATGTAATATTTTATTTTGCAGGTCTTATACAAATCGAGTCTTTGAGCAAACATGGACATCTACGACCCACAAACCTTGGGCTTCATGGTGTTTGGTGGCTTCATGGTCATCTCTGCCATTGGAATTTTCTTGGTCTCCACCTTCTCCATGAAGGAAACGTCCTATGAAGAAGCCTTGGCGAAACAGAAGAAAGAGCAGGAAAAGGCTCAACAGGCTAAATCGGAAAAGAAGAAGAAAGAAAAATCTGTGGAGAAGAAAGGAAAACCAAAGAAAAAAGATGAAAAACCCAATGGGAGAATCCCAGAAGCTGAGCCTGTGCAGGATGTCTCCGAGGCAGAGGTTGAAGTTGAGCCTGTTATTGTGCCAACTATTGAAACTCCCATTATGGCTGTTTCGTCTCCTCTTCCTCCTGAGTCTTCTCCCCCAGCCTCCAAAGAAAAGAGGAAGAAGGAAAAAAAGGTTGCCAAAGTTGAGCCTGCCCCGAATCCTGTGTCAGCCCATGCTCCTGTTGGCAGCTCCTCTAAACAAGCACCTGCACCTGTGGTGGAGATGGTTACTAGGGAAGTGCCAGTGATGGCAGTCCCTCCCGTAGGTGCCCAGCAGGTTGTACCCATTGCTGCTACTCCTTCCACTGTAAGTGCCAAAAAGATTGAAGCAACTGCCAACCAAGATGAAGCAAAGCAAGATGCCCCACCTAAGAAGAGGATTGCATCTAAGAAAAAGTCTGAGCCCAGTGAGTACTTGAGCTTTCTTGTTTCTGGGGTCTAATCTTAAACTGTCAAAATGGATGACATCATCTCTCACACATCTGTCTCTTTCATCTTTGGGCAATGTGTTTGGAAATGTCTTGAACTTTTTACCCACTCTCTGATAAAGAAAATAACTTTCATTTATATGATACCTTTCACAATGTCAAAATACTCCAAAGCACATTACAGCCACTGAAGAACTTTGGAAGTATAGTGATTATTGTAATGTCGAACACATGGCACCCAAGCAATGTCCAAATCAGTAATGTGACAATGGCCAGGTAATCTATTTTTTTCAACCTTGATGTCTAAATAATCCTCAGGACACTGTGTAAATTCCCCTTCTCTTCAGATTGGCAATTTGGAATCATTATCATCTGCCTGAGAAGACAGGACCCAAGCTTACTGTCTGATTGGAAAGGCATATTGAGTATGCAGCACTCCCTCAGTGTTGCATTGTCAGCTTGCATTTTGTGTTCGCGTCTGGACTTAGCCCCTTGACTTTCTAATTGTTACTCACTGTACCAAAGCTGACCTGCATATTAATCTTTTATAGCAGAACGTTAAATATCTGCCAGACTCAATATAATTGCTGCACCTATCATAAGCTGTTTTCCTCCAGTTTTTTAAGGATATTTAATATACTGGGAATTTGGTATAATGTACAGTGCAATACTTTGTTGCGCTGGTAGAACCTTTTTCCAATGACCCTGAGCATTTTTGCAAATAGCTGGCTTTATTTTGAAAGTTTATGTCTAACATCATCCAGCTGGAAACAATATCCAAAGCCCAAAGTATTGAGGAAAATTGGTGCTCGTAGCTTTAAGTTTTGAATGTCTTAAGACCCACTGTGAGCATCTGCCACAATCTGTTTGTTTTGATCTTTTAAACAGAGAAAAAACAGTGAAACATGACATTGGCTATCATGCTAGCTTTTGCCAAAGTGGCTTTCAAAATTAAAATTTAAAATTTCTGTAAATATAACAACTGAGGAAAGCATTGAAGTAAAATGTCAACTCTATGGACAACCCAGTACACATTCCAAGCAGTAGGCCAGCTAGCAATTTCCAGCATGTTAGGCATCAATATCAATATTTGTGATCCGTGGATGACAGGAGAAATTGTATGACTAGCTGAGAGGAAAAGGGAAGCGTACATAAGGTCTAGACAGCTAAAAACAGAACGGGCCTTGGAGGAATATCAGAAGAGTAGGACTAGTCTTAAGCGAGGAATCAAGCTGGTTAAAAGGGATCATGAAATAGCATTAGCAAGCAGAATTAAGGAGAATCCCAAAGCATTTTATTCTTATATAAGAAGCAAGCGGGTAACTAGAGAAAGGATTGGTCCACTAAAGGATAATGAAGGAAGGCTGTGTGTCGAACTTGAGAGAATGGGTGAGATTCTGAATGATTACTTTGCATCAGTGTTCACTGAGGAGAGGAACTGATGAATCTTGAGATTAGAGATAGAAGTTTAATTAGTCTGGATCACATTGGCATAAGTAGGGAAGAGGTGTTGGGTATGCTAGAGGTTATTAACGTGGACAAATCCCCAGGACCGGATGGGATCTATCCCAGGTTGCTGAGGGAGGCGAGAGGAAATAGCTGGGGTCCTGACAGATATCTTTGTGGCATCCTTAAATACAGGTGAGGTGCCAGAGGATTGGAAAGTTGCTCATATTGTCCTCCTGTACAAGAAGGGTAGTAGGGATATTCCAGGTAACTACAGACCAGTGAACCTGATGTCAGTGGTGGGGAAGTTGCTGGAGAGGGTACTGAGAGTTAGGATCTATTTATATTTAGAAGAGAATGGACTTATCAGTGATAGGCAACATGGTTTTGTGCGGGGGAGATTGTGCCTTACTAACTTAGTAGGGTTCTTCAAGGAAGTGACCAAGTTGAAAGATGAAGGAAGGGCTGTTGATGTACATGGACTTTAGTAAGGTGTTGGATAAAGTTCCCCATGGTAGACTAATGGAGAAATTGAAGTCACATGGTGTGCAGGGTGTTCTAGCTAGGTGGATGAAGAACTGGCTGAGCAACAGGAAACAGTAGTAGTTGAAGGGAGTTTCTCGAAATGGAGAAAGGTGACCAGTGGTGTTCCACAGGGATCAGTGTTGGGGCCACTGTTGTTTGTAATATATGCACATGATCTAGAAGACAGCACTGTTGGTATGATCAGCAAGATTGGTGGAGTAGCAGAAAGCATTAGGGACTGTCTGAGAACACAGGAGGATATAGATAGACTGGAGAGTTGGGCAGAAAAGTGGCAGATGGTTTTCAATCCAGACAAATTTGAGGTGATGCATTTAGGCAAGACTAATTCTAGAGCAAATTATACAATGAACGAAAGAGCCTTGGGAAAAGTTGATGGGCAGAGATATCTGGGAGTGCAGGTCATTTGTACGCTGAAGGTTGCTGCACAGGTGGATAGAGTGGGCAAGAGTCATATAGTATGCTTGCCTTCATTGGACAGGGTATTGAGTATAAGAACTGGCAAGTCATGTTACAATTGTACAAGACATTGGTTCGGCCGCATTTAGAATACTGTGTATAGTTCTGGTTGCCACATTACCAAAAGGATGTGGACGCTTTGGAGAGGGTGCAGAGAAGGTTAACGAGGATAGTGCCTGGTATGGAAGGTGCTAGCTATGAAAAGAGGTTGAGTAGGTTAGGTTTATTTTCATTAGAAAAAAGTAGATTGAGAGGGGACCTGATTGAGGTTTACAAAATCATGAAGGGTATAGACAGGGTGGATAGAGACAAGCTTTTTCCCAGGGTGAAGGATTCAATAACGAGAGGTCACGCTCTCAAGGTGAGAGGTGGAAAGTTTAAGGGGGATACACGTGGCAAGTACTTCACACAGAGGGTGGTGGGCGTTTGGAACCTGTAGCCAGCAGAGGTGGTAGAGGCAGGCGTGGTAGATTCATTTAAGATGCGTCTGGACAGATGGATGAGTAGGTGGGGAGCAGAGGGATACAGATGTTTAGGAATTGACCGACAGGTTTAGACAGTACATTTGGATCGGCTCAGGCTTGGAGGGCCAAAGGGCCTGTTCCTGGGCTGTAAATTTTCTTTGTTCTTCTTTGTTCTTTATTCTATCAAGGCAAATTCTTTCTGTCTGGGACGAATAGAGTGCCGGGGGATTTGTTAGAGATGCTCAGGAGGCTTTAAACTATTGCCTTTAGGGAGGGAATGGATGGTGGTGTGTGGGACCCAGAGAAATAATGAGGAAAGAGGTCAGCCTGAGACTGATACAACTGGGAAAAGGAATAAGTCACACAGTCGGGGAAGGCAGGAACAACACCGAGAACAAGGTAGGACTGATAAATTAAATTGCATTTATTTCATTGCAAGAGGCCTAACAGATAAGCAGTTGAGGCAGCATCTGAGGAGCAGTAAAATCGACGTTTCGGACAAAAGTCCTTCATCAGGAATAAAGGCAGAGAGCATGAAGGGTGGAAAGATAAGTGAGAGGAGGGTGGGGCTGGGGAGAAAGTAGCATAGAGTACAATAGGTGAGTGGGGGAGGGGATGAAGGTGATAGGTTGGTTGGGGGGGAGGGTGGAGTGGATAGGTGGAAAGGAAGATAGGCAGGTAGGACAAGTCATGGGGACAGTGCTGAGCTGGAAGTTTGGAACTAGGGTGAGGTGGGGGAAGGGGAAATGAGGAAACTGTTGAAGTCCATATTGATGCCCTGGGGTTGAAATGTTCCGAGGCGGAAGATGAGGCATTCTTCCTTCAGGCGTCTGATGGTGAGGGAGCGGTGGTGAAGGAGGCCCAGGACCTCCATGTCCTTGGCAGAGTGGGAGGGGGAGTTGAAATGTTGGGCCACAGAGCGGTGTGGTTGATTGGTGTGTGTGTCGGAGATGTTCCCTAAAGCGCTGTGCTACGAGACGTCCAGTCTCCCCAATGTAGGGGAGACCGCATCGGGAGCAACGGATACAATAAATTATATTGGTGGATGTGCAGGTAAAACTTTGATGGATGTGGAAGGCTCCTTTAGGGCCTTGGAAGGAGGTGGGGGAGGAGGTGTGGGTGCAGGTTTTACAGTTCCTGTGGTGGCAGGGGAAGGTGCCAGGATGGGAGGGTGGGTTGTAGGGGGGGCGTGGACCTGACCAGGTAATCACTGAGGGAATGGTCTTTGCGGAAGGTGGAAAGGGGTGGGGAGGGAAATATATCCGTGGTGGTGGGGTCTGTTTGGAGGTGGTGGAAATGTCGGCAGATGATTTGGTTTATGCGAAGGTTGGTAGGGTGGAGGGTGAGCACTAGGGGCGTTCTGTCCTTGTTACGGTTGGAGGGGTGGGGTCTGAGGGCGAAGGTGCAGGATGTGAATGAGATGCGTTGGAGGGCATCTTTAACCACGTGGAAAGGGAAATTGTGGCCTCTAAAGAAGGAGGCCATCTGGTGTGTTCTGTGGTGGAACTTGTCCTCCTGGGAGCAGATACGGCGGAGGCGGAGGAATTGGGAATACAGGATGGCATTTTTGCAAGAGGTAGGGTGGGAAGAGGTGTAATTCTCTCTGACACCTCCCTCCCCTTCCTGGACCTTTCCATCTCCATTAATGACGACCGACTTGACACCGACATTTCTTACAAACCCACCGACTCCCACAGCTACCTGGATTACACCTCTTCCCACCCTACCTCTTGCAAAAATGCCATCCCATATTCCCAATTCCTCTGTCTCCGCCTCTGCCGGATCTGCTCCCAGGAGGACCAGTTCCACCACAGAACACACCAGATGGCCTCTTCTTTAGAGACCGCAATTTCCCTTCCCACGTGGTTAAAGATGCCCTCCAATGCATCTCGTCCACATCCCGCACCTCCGGCCTCAGACCCCACCCCTCCAACCGTAACAAGCACAGAATGCCCCTGGTGCTCACCTTCCACCCTACCAACCTTCACATAAACCAAATCATCCGCCGACATTTCCTCCACCTCCAAACAGACCCCACTACCAGGGATATATTTCCCTGCCCACCCCTTTCTGCCTTCCGCAAAGACCGTTCCCTCTGACTACCTGGTCAGGTCCACGCCCCCCCTACAACCCACCCTCCCATCCTGGCACATTCCCCTGCCACTGCAGGAATTGCAAAACCTGCACCCACACCTCCTCCCTCCCCTCTATCCAAGGCCCTAAAGGAGCCTTCCACATCCATCAAAGTTTTACCTGCACATCCACCAATATCATTTATTGTATCTGTTGCTCCCGATGCGGTCTCCTCTACATTGGGGAGACTGGACGCCTCGTAGCAGAGCGCTTTAGGGAACATCTCTGGGACACCTGCACCAATCCACCCCACTGCCCTGTGGCCCAACATTTCAACTCCCCCTCCCACTCTGCCGAGGACATGGAGGTCCTGGGCCTCCTTCACCGCCGCTCCCTCACCACCAGACGCCTGGAGGAAGAACGCCTCATCTTCCGCCTCGGAACACTTCAACCCCAGGGCATCAATGTGGACTTTAACAGTTTCCTCATTTCCCCTTCCCCCATCTCACCCCAGCTTCCAGCTCAGCACTGTCCCCATGACCTGTCCTACCTGCCAATCTTCCTTTCCATCTATCCACTCCACCCTCCCTATCACCTTCATCCCCTCCCCCACTCACCTATTGTACTCTATGCTACTTTCTCCCCAGCCCCACCCTCCTCTCACTTATCTCTCCACCCTTCAGGCTCACTGCCTTTATTCCTGATGAAGGGCTTTTGCCTGAAACGTCGATTTTACTGCTCCTCGGATGCTGCCTGAACTGCTGTGTTCTTCTAGCACCACTAATCCAGAATCTGGTTTCCAGCATCTGCAGTCATTGTTTTTTACCTAGATAAGCAGATGAACTCAGGGATTGGTTGGGAACGTGGGAGTGATACCATAGCAATTACAGAGCCATGGCTCAGGGATGCACAGGCAAGGTATAGATTCTATAGGAAGGATAGAAAGGGGGACAAAAGTGGAGGAGAGTGGCATTTTTTGATTAGGGATAAAATTACAGCTGTATTTATGGAGGATATTCCTGGTAATACATCCATGGATGATATTTGGGTGGAACTGAGAAATTAGAAAGGGATGATCACCTTATTGGGATTGTACTATTCCACCCCCCCCCACCCCACCCCCGAATAGTCAGCAGGAAATTGAGAAACACATTTGTAAGGAGATCTCTGTTATCTGCAGGAATAATAGGGTGGCTATGGTAGGGGATTTTAACTTTCCAACCATAGTCTGGGACTGCCAATGTGCTAAGGGCTTGGATAGAGAGGAATTTATGAAGTGTGTTTGAAGAAATCTTCTGTATGGGGATGTACCTACTGGAGGAGATGCAAAACTTGAGAAATAAGGCAGGGCAAGTGACTGAGGTGTCAGTGGGAGAGCACTTTAAGGCCAGCGACCATAATTCTATTAGTTTTAAGTTAGTGATAGAAAAGGATAGACCGGATCTAAAAGTTAACGTTATAAATTGGAGGAAGGCAGATTTTGACAGTGTTAGGCAAGAACTTTCAAACGTTGATTGGGGAGTGGATGTTCACCACCAAAAATGGAAAGCCTTAAAAAATGAGGTAACAAGAGTCTAGAGACAGTATGCTCTAGTTAGGGTGAAGGGCAAGGCTGGTAGGTGTAGGGAATGTTGGAATACTAGAGAAATTGGGGTTTTGGTCAAAAAAAAAGGAAGCCAATGTCAGGTATAGACAGCACAGATCGAGTGAATCCTTAGAAGAGTATAAAGGCAGAGGGAGTATATTTAAGAGGGAAACCAGGAGAGCAAAAAGGGGAAATGACATAGCTTTGGCAAATGGGGTTCAGGAGAATCCAAAGGGATTAAAGACAAAAGGATAACTAGGAGAGAATAGGGCCCCTTGAAGATCAGAAAGGCTGCCAACGCATGGAATCGCAGGAGATGGAAGAGATACTAATTGAGTATTTTGCATCAGTGGTTAATATGGAGAAGGATTTGGAAGATAGAGAACAAGGGGAAATTAATACCGACTTCTTGAAAAAAGTCCATATTACAGAGGAGGTGGTGTTGGGCATTTTAAAACAAAGGTTGGACAAATCCCCGAGACCTGATTAAAAGTACCCTAGAACTCTGTGGAAAGCTAGGGAAGTGATCGCTGGGCCCCTTACTGAGATATTTGTATCATTGATAGCTATAGGTGAGGTGCCAGATGACTGGAGGTTGGCTAATGTTGTGCTATTATTTAAGAAAGGTGGTAAGAAAAAGCAAGGGAACTATAGACCGGTGAGCATGACGTGGGTTGTGGGCAAGTTGTTGGAGGGAATCCTGAGGGATAGGATTTGAATGTATTTGGAAAGGCAAGGACTGATTAGGGATAGTCAACATGGCTTTGTTCGTGGGAAATTGTGGTTTAATGAAATAACAAAGATGATTGATGAGGGAAGAGCAGTAAACGTGATCTATATGGACTTCAGTAAGGCGTTCAACAAGGTTCCTCATGGTAGACTAGTTACCAAGGTTAGGTCACATGGAATAGAGGAAGAGCTAACTATTTGGATACAGAACTGCCTCAAAGGCAGAAGACAGAGGGTGGTGGAGGGTTGCCTTTCAGACTGGAGGCCTGTGACCAGTGGTGTGCCACAAGGATCAGTGCTGGGTCCATTGCTTTTAGCCATTTATATAAATAATTTGGATGTGAACATAGGAGGTATGGTTAGTAAGTTTGCAGATTGGAGATGTACTGCACAGCAAAAAAGGTTATCTCCGAGTACAATGAGATCTTGATCAGAGGAGCCAATGGGCTGAGGAGCAGCAGATGGAGTTTAATTTAGATAAATGCGAGGTGCTGCATTTTGGAAAGGCAAATCAGGACAGGATTTATTTACTTAATGGTAAAGTTCTGAGGAGTGTTGCTGAACAAAGAGACCTTGAAGTGCAGGTTCTTAGTTCCTTGGAAGTGGAGTCGCAGGTAGACAGGATAGTGAGGAGTACATTTGGTATGGTTCCTTTATTGGTCAGTGCATTGAGCATAGGAGTTGGGAGGTCATGTTGCGGCTGCACAGGACATTGGTTAGGCCACTTTTGGAATATTGCGTACAATTCTGGTCTGCCTTTGAGAGCAAGGATGTTGTGAAACTTGAAAGGGTTCAGAAAAGATCTACAAGGATGTTGCCAGGGTTGGAGGGTTTGAGCTATAGGGAGAGGCTGAATAGGCTGGGACCGTTTTCTCTGGAACATCAGAGGCTGAGGAGTGATGTTATAGAGGCTTATAAAATCATGAGGGGCATGGGTAGGTAAATAGACAAGGTCTTTTCCCTGGGGTGGGCCATTCGAGAACCAGAGGGCATAGGTTTAGGGTGAGGGGGGAAAAATATAAAGTGACTAAAGGGATCAACCATTTCACGCAGAGGGTGGTACATGTATAGAGTGAGCTGCCAGAGGAAATGGTGGAGGCTGGCACAATTACGCCATTTAAAATGCATCCAGATGGGCTTATGAATAAGAAGGGTTTAGTGGGATATAGGCCAAATGCTGGCAAATGGGATTAGATTTATATCAGATATCTGATTGGCATAGATATGTTGGACTGAAGGGTCTGTTCTGTGCTGTACATCTCTGAGTGTATGTTGGAATTATTTCCTCACATTTATAGTGAATCTACTGCAAATATCAAAGAGCAAAGCTCAGTGTACTGCCCATGTTCAGTGCGGTTGTACCCACAACTTCACATTTCAACCTCATCACAGAGGCATCAAGTGGTTCCTGGATATGGGGTTGTTAGCCATGGCTCAGTGGGTAACATTTTCTTTGAGTCAGAAGATTGTGGATTCAAGTCTCTCTCTAGAGTAGTTCAATTCACATTATCCTAGAGACTCCTTCCTGGTCCAGATAGAAATAGTTGATTCTCGTAGGGCTGAAGGGGCTGGTGTGTGGAATGCAATAATTCTCCAAATCCCCTTTAGTGAAACCAAATTGTGTGGATATACTATTTATCCTATCATTCTGAAAAATCATTTAGAAGTTCTACCATTTGTTAATTCAGTGGAAGTAGCCAAGCTGTGCTAAATTGTACACAATGTTAAAACAATGTATTTTTAACAACAGTTTGCAATTATATAGCGCTTTTAAAATATAAAAAAAGACCTAAAAAGCTTCACTGCAGTATGATAAAACTTAATAGCAAATCAAGCTGCATGGAGCAAAATTAGGATGACTGATTAAACTTTTGGTGAAAAAAATCATAGAATTAAGGAGCATCTTGAGAAGGGAGGGGCAGAGAGTGAATTTCAGAGTTTAGGGCTCAGGCAGCTAAGACTAAAGCTGTCACTGGTGTGGAGAAGGGAATCGGGCTCAGCACGGTGTCAGAATTGAGATGCCTGGTAATATTGATCATGTTAAAGGACTGCAGGAGGTCAGAGATAGGAGAAGCAAGACCATTGAAGACATGAACTAGAGTTAAAAATTGAAGCACTGGTCAGTGTTGATTATCAAGCAGAAGGTCCTGGCTTCTAATTCTTCCTGAACAGGTGGGAATGAGAGGGTACAGAGACTGCTGTTGACATTAAGGCCATATTTGACCAAATGTTGCACCAGGGAGACCTTGGAATGGGGGAAAACTCTCGACTGTAGGATCATGCTTGGCACAAAGGAAGATGGTTGTAGTCATTGAAGGCCAGTGATCTCAACACTGGGACATCTCTGCAGAAGTTTTGCAGTGTAGTGTCCTAGACTCAACCATGTTCAGTTGTTTCATCACTGGCCTTCCCTCCATCATAAGGTCAGAAGTAGGGATGGTTGCCAATGATTGCACACTGTTCAGGATTATTTCTGACTCCTCAGATACTGAAAGATGCCATGTTTGATGCAGTATTCTGGTTTGGACTGACAAGTGGCAGGTCACAGTAGTGCCACTGAAGTAATGGCAAAGACCATTTCCAATAAAGGATAATCTAACCACTGCCCCTTGACATTCAATTGTGTTACTAAAACTGAATACACTGCTATTGTCTTCCTGGTTTTATATTGACCAGAAAATGAACTAGACCAGCAATATAAATACTGGAGCTACAACAGCAGGTCAGAGGCTAAGGACATCTCCTGATCCACCATCTACAGGGCACAAGTCAGGAGAGTGATTCGATACTCCCCACTTGCTTCGATGAGTGCAGCTTCAACAACACTCAAGCTTGACACCATCCAGGACAAAGCAGCCTGTTTGATCGGTACCACATCCACATCCATTCGTTCCTTACATTTACTCTTTCCATCACCAATGCACAGTAGCAGCAATGTGTAGTATATACAAGGTGCACTGCAGAAATTCACCAAAGCTCTTTGAATACACCTTCCAAGTCCATTACTACTACCAGCCAGAAGGACAAGGACATCAAATACATGGGAACACTACTACCTGCAAGTTCCCCTCACCAAGCCTCTCCATTCTGACTTGGAAACATACTATGTCACTGGGTCAAAATTCTGAAACTCCCTCTCTCATGGAGTTTTGGATGTACCTACAGCCAAATGGACTGCAGCAGTTCAAGAAGGCAGCTCACCACCACCTGATTAGGGATGCCCAACCAGTGATGCCCAGTCCCATGAGTGAATAAAAAAACACAATCAAATGGAATGAAAACAAATGATTATTCTAACATTGCTGTTTGCAAACATAATTATCATATTTTTTCATTGTATAGCACTAGTTCAAACTACTTAATTGGCCGTAACTCACTTAAGAGCATCACGAGGTCACGGAAGATGCTATGTTTGGCAAGTTCTTTCCATTCTCTATATTTCTGTATCAGTTAAAGCATATGACCTTATGAATGTGTCATCCTTGAACCACCACTTCCTCACTTGGGTTCAATACCACAGGACACACCATTGGCATGTGCCCTGCACCTGGGTTTTTTGGGTTATCCACTTTTGATAAAAGGGACTTTTCTGCACGTACATGTTAATCTTTAACGGGGTTAAAAAATGCAGATGTTTTATTTCATTTGAACTTCAATACAGTTTGACTAGAATCAAAAACTTATAGTAGAGATGTAAGGGGTCTTGTGACACATTTGTAGTGCCCCTATCTCAGGGCCAGGAGGCCTGGGTTCAAGTCTCCTCTGTCCCAAACATGTGTCATAATGTGTCAGAACAGGTTGATTAACAAAATCTACACTGGGGATGTGAGGAATCATCTTCTGCCAAACAGAAGAACAGTTCATGCTAATGCTATTACAGCCCCATGTATGTTCAATTACGTGGTTAAAAACAAGTGAGAATTGAGCGTCCACTCCTCTGGCACCTGTTTGTGTAGAATGACATTCAACTGAGGACTTTGCCTTTTATAGATTAAAATGTGGCCCTGCGGTCAAACTAACCGAGTATTCTGCAGTTAAGTATCTGGCAGCCCTGGGGCTGGGACACAGAGTAAACTTTACGCTGGGGTGGGGGGATGGCATGGAGCGAGAAACATAACATTTTGAAGTTAATGATTTATATTTCATGTCAGTCTGTGTGTCCTCTACCTTCCGTGTTATTATCGTCAGATGAATAAAATTGTGCAGATGCTATTTTCCAGCAAAAAGTTAAGCTGAAGTTGCACAAATGACAGTCGAAGCAGAAAAGTAGAGGAGGCATCCGACGAAACGAAGATGTTTCCTTTCCTAATATTGAAATTTTCTGTTGTATTTTTCTGCCTTTCCCTTACATCTCTCCCCTGCGTGCATGCATGTAACTGGCCTATAGATTCAGGTTACAAATAAAGGGAAACCGCTAGACGAAGGTGATATATGCTAGCTGGAGGGCAAGGCTGATATAGATTGGATGGCCTGAATGTCCTGCTGCTGTTTTCCAATTCCTGTGGATCTGCATGTGGTGTCATGCTTCATTTAAACCAGAGTTTCTCTCTGGTGTCTTGGCCAACTTTTAATTCTCAATCGGCATCACCAACAAAGAATAGCTAATGATCATTTGTGAGACCTTGCCTTGTGCAAATAGGTTATTTAAATTGAAACAGTACCTACACTTCAAGAAGTATTTCATTGGCTGCCAAAAGTCTAGGGACATTCTGAAATCATATAAGTTGCGATATAAGCATAACTTATGCTCTTCCACAGTTGATCTTAAGACTGATTGCAGGAGTGTCATGCCCAGTGAGTTGTGTTTTGCTATTCTTGTCTGAGAATGTAAGGTTCCATTGCATAGGTTGTAAACTTAGTGCTGTTTCCTACATTGATACAGTGCCAGTTATATCTACAGTGAGCACCTTGCACGAAGTCAAACCTGTTCACCTATGAGAAATCACTTGGACAGGATCTCTCTAAGTCGGCATGGAGGAAATCAGAGACTGTTGCTTGATATTTTTCTTCTGTCAATAAAGTTTGTAGAAAGATGAAAGGTCACAGATGAACTCCCAGTTGCCTGCTTGGGAACTGATTATCCTTTCGAGACTACTTGAAACATTTTAACCAAATGTGATTGTGCTAGCGTCATTCAAAGAAGATTCCTCTCCGTGTTGTTGGGGAGGTGGGAAGCTTGGGTCATGCGGGGCTATTGGTCTGCTGTGCACATATTTGGGTTTACGCAACACAATCTCAAGAGGCTTTCCCGGTTTTGTTTGCTGGTTTGACATGATGCCTAGCGCAAACCTTCTCTCTCTCTCTCTCGTATATCTTGTTGTAGATGGAGGTGTAGGTCTGGTGGGTTGGTGTCATCTCTCTTGGCTGCCCTTTGTGTTTGTTCGTGATTGTGTGAGCTGCCCCATCACTTATGAGGAAAGCTGTGAGTTTGTTTGTCTTTGGCAACATCTGGTCAGCAGACGAACGGTGATGAAAGTTCATTAACCCTACAACTGCCAGTTGTTTCTGTAACTAGAGGACCTGTGGAAGCACTCAGATTGCTTTTAAAAGAAACCAGAGAAAAAAAGATATTTACTCTGCTCCTTTTGTAAACTCAGCATGTACATATATAGTCGATAAAGTATATTGTAATAGTGAATGCATTCCAGAAAAAAATACAGGAAGTTTGACAGTTGATGTTTCACATCAAGGTTCTGTGTACGGTAATGAGGTGACTAATTGGATTTTCTGTATTTTTGAGTGGTCCTTTTGAGATTTACTCGGATGTTGCCTGGTATGGAAGGGAGGTCTTATGAGGATGAATGGGCTCTCCTTTGAAAGCTCAGTTGGTAGAGCGAAGGACTGTATTGTTTCAAATCCATCATCATGAGCTCGCTGGTTCAGTTCCAGCTCGAAGGAGTCTATGCTTCTGATTTTGATGTGGAGGTGTCGGTGTTGGACTGGGGAGTATACCAAGTTAAAAATCACACAACACCAGGTGATAGTCCAATAGTTTTATTTGGAAGCACTAGCTTTCGAAGTGCTGCTCCTTCATCAGGTGGTTGTGGGACAACCTTTATAAGGTGATTGTGGGACAACCTTTATAAAGTCTGTGTCTTATGATACTGCTCCATGACCACTTGATGGAGAGGCAACATTTTGAAAGCTAGTGCTTCTAAATAAACCTGTTGGACTATAACCTGGTGCTGTGTGATTTTTAACTTTCTTTGAGCAGCATGGTGACTCAGTGGTTAGCACTGCGACCTTGCAGCACCAGGGACCAGGTTCAATTCTGCGCTCAGGCAACGGTGTGGACCTTGCACATTATCCCTGGGTCTGCATGGGTTTCCTTTGGGTGTTACAGTTTCCTCCCATAGCCCAAAGATATGCAGATTAGGTGGATTGTCCATGCTACATTACTCATGATGTGCAAGCTAGTTGGATTAACCATTGGAAATGCAGGGTTACAGGGATAGGGTAAGATGGTGGGTCTGGATGGGATGCTCTTCGGAGGATCAGGCCTGCTTCCACACTGTAGGGGTTCTATGATTCTAATTACTGGTTTGGACACCAAAGGAAACTTGTCTCCTGCTCGTTGAAATTGTACTTTGGAATCTTTAATACTCGTGAGCAGACATCTCTTCTGAATGATGGCACCTCAGACTGTGCAGCAGTCCAATAGGACTACACTGAAATATAATTCTAGATTTTGTGTTCAGGTCTCTGTAATGGAATTTGAACTTGGTACCTTGACGTTTTGAAAGCATGGTACAGCCAACTGAGTTAAGGCAGTCACCTTGTGGCGAACTACTAGACTAATGGAATGGGGAAATGGGAAGAAATAGACATTAACGCCTCAATAGTGAAGGTTACCCATCTGAAATGAGGAATAAAGAGGGCTAAAAGGGATCATGAAATATCTTTATCAAATAGGGATCAGGAAAATCACAAATTCTTTTATGTGTATATAAAAAGCAAGAGGGGAACTAAAAAAAGGGTTGTCCCACTGAAGGACAAAGGAGGGAAGTTATACGTGAAGTCGGAGATAATAGGTGAAATTCTTAATGAACTTTGCATCGGTATTCACCGAGGAGAGGGACACATAACGTAGAACATTACAGCACAGTACAGGCCCTTCGGCCCTCGATGTTGCACCAACCTGTGAAACCAATCTGATACCCATCTAACCTACACCATTCCATTATTATCCATATAGATGTCCAATGTCCATTGAAATGCCCTTAATGTCGGCGAGTCTACTACTGTTGCAGGCAGGCTGTTCCACACCCCCAATTACTCTCTGATTGAAGAAACTACCCCTAATATCTGTCCTAAATCTTTCACCCCTCAATTTAAAGCTATATCCCCTTGTGTTAGCCTTCACCATCTGAGGAAAAAGGCTCTTACTGCCCACCCTATCTAATGCTCTGATTATCTTCTATGTCTCGATTAAGTCATCTCTCAACCATCTTCTCTCCAATGAAAACAGCCTCAGTTCCCTCAGCCTTTCCTCATTAGACCTCCCTTCCATGCCAGGCAACATCCTAGTAAATCTCCTCTGAACCTTTTCCAAAGCTTCCACATCCTTCCTGTAATGCAGTGACCAGAACTGCACACAATACTACAGGTGCAGCATGACCAGTGTCTTGTACAGCTGAAGCATGTTGAGATTAGGGGTAGGTGTTTGATTACTCTCAGTCAAGTTGGCATAAGGGGGAGGAAGTTTTGGATATTCTAAAAGGCATTTTGGTGGACATGTCATAGAGTCATAGAGATGTACAGCATTGAAACAGACCCTTTGGTCCAACGTGCCCATGCCGACAAGATATCCCAACCCAATCTAGTCCCACCTGCCAGCACCTGGCCCATATCCCTCCAAACCCTTCCTATTCATATACCCATCCAAATGCGTCTTACATGTTGCAATTCGACCAGCCTCCACCACTTCCTCTGGCAGCTCATTCCATACATTTACCACCCTCTGCGTGAAAAAGTTGTCCCTTAGGTCTCTTTTATATCTTTGCCCTCTAACCCTAAACCTATGCCCTCTAGTTCTGGACTCCCCCCACCCCAGGAAAAAGACTTTGTCTATTTATCCTATCCATGCCCCTCATAATTTTGTAAACCTCTATAAGGTCACCCCTCAGCCTCCAACGCTCCAGGGAAAACAGCCCCAGCCTGTTCAACCCCTCCCTATAGCTCAAATTCTCCAACCCTGGCAACATGCTTGTAAATCTTTTCTGAACCCTTTCAAGTTTCACAACATCCTTCCGAAAGGAAGGAGACCAGAATTGCATGCAATATTCCAACAGTGGCCTAACCAATGTCCTGTACAGCCACAGCACGACCTCCCAACTCCTGTACTCAATACTCTGACCAATAAAGGAAAGCATACCAAATGCCTTCTTCACTATCCTATCTATCTGCGACTCCACTTTCAAGGAGCTATGAACCTGCACTCCAAGGTCTCTTTGTTCAGCAACACTCTCTACGACCTTACCATTAAGTGTATAAGTCCTGCTAAGATTTGCTTTCCCAAAATGCAGCACCTCACATTTATCTGAATTAAACTCCATCTGTCACTTCTCAGCCCATTGGCCCATCTGGTCCAAATCCTGTTGTAATCTGAGGTAATCCTCTTCGCTGTCCACTTTACCTCCAATTTGGGTGTCATCTGCAAACTTACTAACTGTACCTCTTATGCTTGCATCCAAATCATTTATGTAAATGACAAAAAGTAGAGGGCCCAGCACCGATCCTTGTGGCACTTTACTGGTCACAGGCCTCCAGTCTGAAAAACAACCCTCCACCACCACCCTCTGTCTTCTACCTTTGAGCCAGTTCTGTATCCAAATGGCTAGTTCTCCCTGTATTTCATGAGATCTAACCTTGCTAATCAGTCTCCCATGGGGAACCTTATCGAACGCCTTACTGAAGTCCATATAGATCACATCTACTGCTCTGCCCTCATCAATCTTCTTTGTTACTTCTTCAAAAAACTCAATCAAATTTGTGAGACATGATTTCCCATGCACAAAGCCATGTTGAGTGTCCTGAATCAGTCCAAATACATGTACATCCTGTCCCTCCGGATTCCCTCCAACAACTTGCCCACCACCGAGGTCAGGCTCACCGGTCTATAGTTCCCTGGCTTGTCTTTACCACCCTTCTTAAACAGTGGCACCACGTTTGCCAACCTCCAGACTTCCAGCACCTCACCTTTGACTTTTGATGATACAAATATCTCAGCCGTCCCTTTACCTGTGAACATCTGCCTCCAATCAGCTTTCGAAAGTTCTTGCCTCATACCATCAAAATTGGCCTTTCTCCAGATTAGAACTTCAACTTTTAGGTCTGGTCTATCCTTTTCCATCACTATTTTAAAACTAATAGATTTATGGTCGCTGGCTCCAAAGTGCTCCCCCACTGACACCTCGGTCACCTGCCCTGCCTTATTTCCCAAGAGTCGGTCAAGTTTTACATCTTCTGTAGTAGGTACATCCACATACTGAGTCAGAAGTTGTCTTGTACGCAGTGAAGAAATTCCTCTCCAACTAAACCTTTAACACTATGGCAGTCCCAGTTGATGTTTGGAAAGTTAAAATCCCCTACCATAACTACCCTATTATTCTTACAGATAGCTGAGATCTCCTTACAAGTTTGTTTCTCAATTTCCCTCTGATTATTAGGGGGTCTATAATACAATCCCAATAAGGTGATCATCCCTTTCTTATTTCTCAGTTCCACACAAATAACTTCCCTGGATGTATTTCCGGGAATATCCTCCCTCAGTACAGCTGTACTGTTATCCCTTATCAAAAATGCCATGCCCCCTCCTCTCTTGCCTCCCTTTCTAACCTTCCTGTAACATTTGTATCCTGGAACATGAAGCTGCCAGTCCTGCCCATCCCTGAGCCATGTTTCTGTAATTGCTATGATATCCCAGTTCCATGTTGCTAACCATGCCCTGAGTTCATCTGCTTTCCCTGTTAAGCCCCTTGCATTGAAATAAATGCAGTTTAATTTATTAGGCCTACCTTGTCCCTGCCTGCCCTGACTGTTTGACTCACTTCTGTTCTCAGCTGTACCCGTCTCAGATCGATCTCTTTCCTCACTATCTCCCTGGGTCCCACCCCCCCATCTTGCTAGTTTAAATCCTCCCAAGCAGTTCGAGCAAATTTCCCTGCCAGTATATTGCACCCTTCCAATTTAGGTGCAATCCGTCCTTCTTGTACAGGTCACTTCTACCCCAAAAGAGATTCCAATGATCCAAAAATGTGAATCCTTCTCCTTTACATCAGCTCATCAGCCATGCATTCATCTGCTCTACCCTCCTATTCCTGCCCTCACTAGCTCGTAGCACTGGGAGTAATCTAGATATTACTACCCTTGAGGACCTCCTTTTTAAATTTCTGCCTAACTCTCTGTAATCTCCCTTCAGAATCTCTACCTTTTCCCTTCCTGTATAGTTGGTTCCAATGTGGACAATGACCTCTTGCTGGCCCCTCTCCCCCATGAGAACATTTTGCATCCTCTCTGAGACATCCTTGATCCTGGCACCAGGGAAACAACACACCATTCTGCTTTTTCTCTGCTGGCTACAGAAAAAGTCTATCTGTACCTCGGACTACAGAATCCCCTAACCCAATTGATCTCTTGGAAGCCGACGTACCCCTCGTTGCATTAGAGCGAGTCTGAATACCAGAAATTTGGCTGTTCGTGCTACATTCCCCTGAGAATCCATCACCCCCCTACATTTTCCAAAACAGCATACCTGTTTGAAATGGGTATATCCACAAAAGACTCCTGCCCTAGCTGCCTACCTCTCTTACCCTTCCTGGAGTTAACCCATCTATGTGACTGTATCTGAGACATTGTCCCCCCCTTCCTATAACTGCCATCCATCACATACTGTTGCTGTTGCAAATTCCTCATCGCTTCTATCTGTCTCTCCGACTGATCCACTCGATCTGATAAGATTCGCATCCAACAGCATTAATGGCAGTAACCCTTAGCCTCCGACAGTTTAAAGAGAGTTTGAGGGGTGACTTTATAGAGGTTTACAAAATTATGAGGGGCATGGATAGGATAAATAGACAAAGTCTTTTCCCTGGGATCGGGGAGTCCAGAACTGGAGGGCATAGGTTTAGGGTGAGAGGGGAAAGATATAAAAGAGACCTAAGGAGCAATTTTTTCATGCAGAGGGTGGTACGTGTGTGAAATGAGGCTGGTACAATTGAAACATTTAAGAGGCGTTTGGATGGGGATATGAATAGGAAGGGTTTGGAGGGATATGGGCCATGTGCTGGCAGGTGGGACTATATTGGGTTGGGATATCTGGTCAGCATGGATAGGTTGGACCAAAGGGTCTGTTTCCATGCTGTACATCTCTATGACTCTATGACTGTAAGTACATATCACTGCAAAGGCCATTTTTGCTTCTTCACAATCTACAGACCCAGAAAATAACACCGTCCTATTCCTCTACAAAACACTGCACCAGGTTAAATTAATAGCTATGGCTTGTATTTTAAATTTAATCAAGAGACTTATCTCCAATCAAGAAAGAACCCACTGTACTCACTAATACAGCCTCTCTCTTGGACAGACTTAAAACAGCAATTAACTTATCTGATTCTGTGCTGTGAACTTCGCCCAACAGTTCCTCCAAGATTAGTTGTGAATTTCACTGTTTGTTAATTTTCCCAGACCCACTCCGATGTCCAGCGATACATGAATTCAAACAGCAAAGGCAGTAACGTTTATTTTTTCTCTCTCTCTCTCTCTCTCTCTCCCTCTCCTGCGCTATTCTCACCATGTGCTTCCTTTGTCTGTTCTTCTCCCTTTTAAAACAGCTGTTGTTTTGACTTTTTTTTTCCAAAGTTCCAAAACAATGCAACAGCGTAAAAAACAGTAATTGCTGCTCCTGGAATTTGAGGAAATCACCTCCCACACCCAAAATACCTCAAAAAAATGAGCAGCTCTTACAGCCAGAAATTTTTTCCGTCCTCCACCTTGGATTACCCAGTATCCTCCCTAGGTCCGGATGGGATCCACCCCAGGTTACTGAGGGAAGCGAGAGAGGAAATAGCTGGGGCCTTAACAGATATCTTTGCAACATCCTTGAACATGGGTAAGGACCCGGAGGGTTGGAGAATTGCTAATGTTGTCCCCGTGTTTAAGAGGGGTAGCAGGGATAATCCAGATAATTGTAGATTGGAGAGCCTGACATCAGTGGTAGGGAAGCTGCTGGAGAAGATACTGAGGGATAGGATCTATTTACATTTGGAAGAAAATGGGATTATCAGTGATAGGCAGCATGGTTTTGTGGAGGGAACGTCATGTCTTACTAACTTAATAGAATTCCTTGAGGAAGTGATAAAGTTGATTGATGAGGAAAGGGTTGTAGATGTAATATACATGGATTTCAGTAAGGCATTTGATAAAGTTTCCCATGGCTGGCTGATGGAGAAAGTGAAGTTGAATGGGGTCCAGGGTGTAATAGCTGATGAATAGAGAACTGGCTGGGTAGTATGGGAGAGAGTAGTAGTAGTGGAAGGGAGTTTCTCAAAGAGGAGAGTTGTGACCAATGATATTCTGCAGGATCCATGTTGGGACCACTGTTGTTTGCGATATACCTAAAATGATCTGGGGGAAGGTATAGGTGGTCTGATTAGCAAGTTTGCAGATGACACTAAGATTGGTGGAGTAGCAGATAGTGAAGAGGACTATCAGAGAATGCAGCAGAATATGGATAGATTGGAGAGTTGGGCAGAGAAATGGCAGATGGAGTTCAATCTGGGTAAATGCGCGGTGATGCATTTTGGAAGATACAATTCTAGAGCAAACTATACGGTAAATGGAAAATTGATGTACAGAGAGATCTGGGTGTTCAGGTCCATTGTTCCCTGAAGATGGCAATGCAGGTCGATAGAGTGATCAAGAAGGCATACGGCTTGCTTTCCTTCACTGGACTGGTTATTGAGTACAAGAGTTGGCGGATCATGTTATAGTTGTAAAGGACTTTGGTTCAGCCACATTTGGAATATTGCATACAGTTCTGGTCGCCACATTACCAAAAAGGTGTGGATGCTTTGGAGAGGGTGCAAAGGAGGTTCACCAGGATGTTGCCTGGTATGGAGGGCGCTAACTATGAAGAGAGGTTGAATAGATTAACATTATTTTCACTAGAAAGATGGAGGTTGAGGGGGGACATGATCGAGGTCTATAAAACATGAGAGGTAAAGACAGGGTGGATAGCAAGAAGCTTTTTCCCAGAGTGGGGGGGACTCAATTACTAGGGGGTCACAAGTTCAAAGTGAGAATGGAAAAGTTTAAGAGAGATATGCATGGAAAGTTCTTTACGCAGAGGGTGGTGGGTGCCTGGGGCATATTGCCAGCGAAGATGGTAGAGGCGGGCATGAAAGCATCATTTAAGATGTATCTATGCAGATACATGAATGGGCAGGGCGCAGAGGGATTCAGATCTTTGGAAAATAGGTGACAGGTTTAGATAGAGGACCTGGATCAGCACAAGCTTAGAGGGTCGAAGGGCCTGTTCCTGGGCTGTAATTTCCTTTGTTCTCCGTCTTTGTTCTTTTTATGAAGTTTAGACTAGGATGACATGGTCTCTCTATTTCTCATTCTCATACACTTTCATCCTATACCTCTTTTGCTTGTTACCATCATGCACATACTATCAAGTGCATTCTGTCTGTCCTATAAGCATGTGTTTTTCTCTCTCTCTCTTGCTTGAATGAATAATAAAACTGGCTCATGCTTTATTCCCTCCTTCCTATGACCCTAGGGATGCAGAAACTAATTTAGCACACCTAAAGATGTCCTTGTTGATATCATCAAACTTGTCAGCAATCATCCATTGAAGCTGCAACCTTCTGAACCTGCCTTTTTCTATTTTAATTGAATTTTGCACTGTTGGCTCTGTAGCCTGTCTGATTGCTGTGCATCCTGATTCACCTTTAAGGAGCAAAGAAAGTATTTAGTGGGTTGTTGTCGAAAGCGTCAAGAGTGGAGATGTGGGAAAACTATTTCCTCAAACAGGTGAATATAATGTTAAACATAGAGAAGGACAAGATCAGCAAGCGCACACACAAAGGGTAGTGAGAAAGCTGGCAAACGCTGCCCCCAAAACACTGGAGGAATATTGGAACTTTCAAGAAGGAGTTCCTGATAATGAGTAATATATTAGCATGGATTGAGGAATGATTAGCAAACAGAAGACAGAATTGGGGTTAATGGCTTTTTTCCAGGTTGGTAAGTCGTAATTAATGAAGTACCATGAGGACTAGGCCTTGAGCCACAATTATATACTATCGACTAATGACTTGGAGGAGTAGGTAGAGTGCCATGTTTCCAGATTTGCTGATACAAAAATAAGTGGGACTCGTTTTGTGGCAAGGACATAAGGAATCCACAAGAGGATGTAGGTAGGTTGAATGTGTGGGGGAAAAAGCTTGGCAGATAGAGTCCCTATAGTGTGGACACAGACCATTTGGCCTGTCAAATCCATTCCAATCCTCCAAAGAGCATTCCATCCAAACCCTGGGACTCTGCATTTTCCACAGCTAATCCATCTCACTTGCGTATTCTTGGACACTGTGAGCAATTTACCAAGGCCAGTCCAACTAACCTGCACATCTTTGCATCATGGGAGGAAACCCACACAGACACAGCACAAATGTGCAAACTTCACACAGGCAGTCACCCGAGGTTGGAATCGAACCCGGGACCCTGGTACTGTGAGGCAGGAGTGCTGACCACCGAGCCACCACACTGCCCGTATGGTGCTTAATGTAGGCAAGTCTGAGGTCGTATACAAGGATCAAAAATCACATTATTATTAAATGGAGACACACTCCAAAAAAAGGTGCAGCGTGTCGGGAACTGAGTGTTCCTGTGAAAATGAAACAAAATGTTAGCATGAAGGTGCAGCAATTAATCAAGAAGAAAAATGAAGTTTTGGCCTTTATTGTTAGAGAGTTGGTGCTTAAAAGTAGGGAAGTCTTGTTACCACTTTATAGGGTGTTGGTGAGGACACACCCTGAGGACTGTGTACAGTTTTGGTTCTCTTATTTAAGAAAGAACACACTGGAGGTTGTTCAAAAGAGATTCAAATGGGCTTTTTTTATGATACGAAAGGTTCAACCAATGGGGGAATGGCTAAACAAGTTAGGCAATTAACTCATTAGAATTTTGAAGAAGCAGGGGGTTATCTTATTGAAATATACAAATTTCTGAGGGAGCTTGACAGGGTAAATGTTGAGAAAATGTTTCTACCATCTGGGAAATCTTGAAATAGAGGGGATATAGTTCTGCTATGGGGAGACTCATTTAAAACTGAGATGTGAAGAAATTAATTTTACCAGAGGATAGTCAATGTCTGGAATTAACTACCCCAGAGAGTTGTGCAAGCTAGATTACTGAAAATATTGAAAGGGGGGATAGATAGATTTTGCATTATTGGGGATGTGACACAAAGATGTGGTACTTTGCTATTAGCTTATTGAATGGGGCGGAGGGGTGGGGGGGAGGCAGGCTTGAGAGGCTGAATTGCCTATTCCTGCTCCTACTTTTTATAGGAGAAAGGACTGCAGATGCTGGAGATCAGAGTTGACAGTGTGGCGCTGGAAAAGCACAGCAGGTCAGGCAGCATCCGAGGAGCAGGAGAATCGACGTTTCGGGCATGGGTTTTTTTTTTGTTGGGTAAGGTAAATGGAACTGAGCTGTGAATCTTTTCATGAACTAATTAATCCTGTAGCTGAATGGCTTCCTCCTGAGAGACGTTCAAACTAGCATCATGGTATAATTATCGCAACACCACATTATTCACTGAATGGTAAGATGGACTTGCAGCTTGGTTGTCTCCAATAGCAGTGTTGTTTTTACAGACCTTTTAGCGCTGAGATGATTTTTGGACATGACTGACCTTTGACAGCAGCCAAGGTTAAATGGTTTGAGCAATAATGTTCGGCAGCAGCCCGGTGGATTAGTGCATTAACATCAGGGAGTGTTAAAAGTCTAGAAGTGCTATGGGGGAGTGTTTACTAAAAAAAAAGACATATTTATGTCGGTCTTTTATGATCTCATTAAATTCCAAGTGGTATTTCAGCTGTGCAGTTATGTTCTTATGTTCCTGAAATGGCACCTGTACACTCAGCCTTCTGATTCAGTGAAATAGCTACCACTAAGGCCCAGTTTATAACTTAATCAAGGCACAGTTAACCAGCTCACTGGACTATAATATGAAAGAAAGATTTATATGTATTCAAGTACTTCATTGTATTTGAATTCCTTTATGAAAATATATTTAGTGGTCTGCACTCATTCAGATGGGGTGATTGTGTGGAAATTATATTTTAAAATTGATAAGGTTGTGGGAGCAATGTGTTTGTTCCAGGGCAGGGTTGTGAATTGATGACTGGCCTGTTATTGCAGGACTCCTCCTGTTGCCAATCCCAAAGCAAGTGCACTTGGACTTCCAATCTCTGGATGTGGCAATAGTCGACTGATACAATTTCACGAGTCAATGGGAAGATACAACGGGAAGGGAAATAGTTGTGAATCCTGCCAAGGGTTTGTGCTGATGAAGCAGCATATCACAACTCCATATTACAACAGGGATTACACTTCAAAAGTATTTTATTGCCTCTAAAATTAAATTTGAGGTTGTGAAAGCTGCTATATAATGCAGAAATAGGTTGTTAGTAAAGTACTTGTCAACTTTAAACTTCAACTTTGAATCCACACTTGACAAAAACAAAGTTGAGATGGAATAAGGAAGCATAATTAATAAAATACCATTTAAATGTTGTTAAGGCCTTCAGCTCTGTCAGAACTCTCAATTCAGCTGACCTGCTATTCCCATTTTCAGCCTTAAATGAAATGAGGAAACATTACTATAGCATTAACAACATTAGCCTTAATTATTTAAATAAATAGTGTTTTCATATGCTGTTTAGAGTTTGCTCCGATCATGTATATCCAAAGTTATCAAATTTAAAATATCACAAGGACTCCATAAATGTCCCATATAAATATATATTGTGCCTTTTCACAATATATGCTTAGTCCTGTAAGGGCACGTTTAGAATATCCATCAAAGCTCGTGTGCGGCCAGATGTCTATTGCGGTTTGCTGATATTTCTAAAATGCCTGGTTGCGCTTCATTCAGACTCCCTGTTTGCAGTGGAAAATAATCACTGCTGAAGGTTTAACCCATGTAGCACTGGTTTTATTTTCCTACAGTCAAATACTGATAAATCCAGGCCTAGTTAATTCTTAGCTTATCCACCATCTAAAACATTCTCTGAGCAGTCCTGTTCAGTATGACAAGGGCAGTAGGCTGTTAGCAGTTGGACTGCCCCCAGGTTCCCAATCAAGTAACACACCAGCACATTTCTGATTGTTCATATGTCCATATTGCCCATCCCTTAATTGTCCAAGGGCAGTTAAAAGTCATTTACATTGCTGTGGATCTGGAGACACCTGTAGGATGATTTTGTTCCCTGAAGGGCATTGGTGTGAGAGCTAGTTTTATTTAACAGCAATTGACATTGTTATACATGTCACTTTTGGTTAGTCTTTTATTGTAAATTTTTACGGAATTCAAATTTCACCGTTGCCTTAAGTCCTCAAAACATTAGCCTCGTGTCCTGGATTGCTAGCCCAATGTCATTACCACTGCGTTACCATCTCCCAATATGTTGCTGTTGATTTATTGTTGCCTGGACATCCTGGAAATGCCTACCTAATAGTATTGTGGGTATACCCTTGGCGTATGGATGATAAGGGGTCATAGCCACCACCTCAAGAGCTTAGACAAAATATCTGCTGTTTATTTGGGAGGCCAAAAGCTATTACTGAAATATTGAGCAACATTTAGAACAGCTAGCTGCACCTTTTAAATCGACTCAATTTAGTATTGTTTAACATAAACTCCATTTATAATAAGTACTAAATTCAACAAGGCACAGGTCCAACCTAAATAGTAAGTATCTGTTGCTGTCTTTGTGATATTTTTATTTGAACTGTTAGGTGATTAAAATTGTCCACTAGATTTTGTATATTGCAGTAGCTACACATCAAAAGGCATTGCATTGGCTGTGAAGTGATTCCATGTTATGAATGGTGCTATATAAGTGCAAGTTTTCTGTTAAATTCAAATAATGCTTTTCAAAAGATTTCACGTTATGCCAATTAACGATGGAAATACAGCAATAAGCTATTCCATTGTATATAAATCAGGGATCCTTTATTTTGGAAGATTAACTCAAGATTTTCTCCAGGGCTATTTCTTGATTTTACGGGGCTGCTTCTTCATTGTCATAACTGATTTATTATGTGATACAGTCACATCTCATTTGCGGGGCTTATCTGACACAATCGGCTGAATGTCACGATGTCGTACAGCACCTGCTCCAGTTACAGTTCCGATGGTTCTGCTACCTCCTTCCCCTCAGTTTGGCCAAGGCCTGTGCCACGCATCATGTAACATGAGATTTTAAAAAAAGAGGTAAACTTGTAGAAACGCTAGAACCAGTAGATTGAATGTAGGAGAAAAGATAAGTTAGTGTTTTGTTGTAGATCAGGTGGCTCTGCTGGCTTGTTTCCAGTATTTTCTCTGTTTAAATAAAATATTGTTTTCTTCCTATCTGAACTGTAGATGTTAGCTACCACCTGATAGCACTATGGAATTGCAGTGGATTAACAAAAAAAAAGTGCTTCTGTTTAGCCTTGAATTTGTATAGCCTCAGGTGTATGTGTCGGTGCACTTCCATGTTCCAGATAGTCTGGAATTAAAGCAAGGTAATTGTTTTGCTTTCTCTCCCCATCTTTCCTCCTTACCCTGTCTTCCCCTCTGTAGTCATGATTCGGAGATGCCGGTGTTGGACTGGGGTGTACAAAGTTAAAAATCTCACAACACCAGGTTATAGTCCAACAGGTTTAATTGGAAGCACACTAGCTTTCGGAGCGATGGTCCTTCATCAGGTGATTGTGGAGGGCTCGATCGTAACACAGAATTTATAGCAAAAATTTGCAGTGTGATGTAACTGAAATTATACATTGAAGAATTGATTGTCTATTAAGCCTTTCATCTGTTAGAATACAGTTAGAAGGAGCGTCGCTCCAAAAGCTAGTGTGATTCCAATTAAACCTGTTGGACTATAACCTGGTGTGTGATTTTTAACTTCCTCTCTGTAGTGACTGGAACCAAGTTGACCTCATTGACTTATGAGGTCTGTTGATTGGGGTTGTTAACCTGGGCCAATCAGGAAAGCCCTGTCTGACCAAAATAACCAGGACATTAGAATCTCTTCAGAAAAAAAAACGAAACAAAACACAGAACCAGAAGATTAGATTCTCCTCAGTTTGACTGACTCTGAGCTGGCTGGTAACAGCCAGTGTACTGTGCACTAGTAAATAAAGATTGACTTGGTGACGGATACCAGCTTCGGTACAGTTATTTCATTCTCACTTTTCCCCTTTTTCTCCAGTCTACATTTTCCCCTCCATCCTCTCCATCTCTGTCTGTTCTTTCTCACTTTCTCTCATTTTCTTTCTCCTTTCCCCATCTCCTCTCTCTTCCCTCTTCTCGCCTCCTCCGTCTTCCTTTCCTTCTCTCACTCCTTCTTTTCCACCTCTCTTTTGTCCGACCACAGTCCTCCACTCTTATTCCTTCATATACTCATCCTTCATCTCTGTTTATCCATTCCATTACTGAGCACCTTCTGAAACGCTTTGAAAATTGTTCATGTTTCTTCACTGACCTTGATATTTAGAAAGGCAAGGGTAGCTTTATAGTTAAATCAATTTGATGGTGTCTGCTTTTCATATGCTGATGTTTACCCAATGAATGAAGAGCTAGAAATTAGTCTTGGTTGGTGGAGTAATACGGGCAATACCTGTTCAGCCATTGATTGTAGTGGAACTGGTTATTAGACATTGGATATAATAAGCATCCAATTTGATACCAAGTATAATATGCCTTAGCCCAAGGCAAACCTCTCCCCATGGTGCGTACAGGCAATTAGCTGACTCCCTATGCAGGTATGCTCCATGACTTCTGCTAAGGTAATAACGTATGGTGAGATAGATGCTCCAGTTCACTTGGGCCCTCATGGTGTAGAGGTTGTGTCCCTCCTTCTGAGCCAGGAGGCCTAGGTTCAGTCTTTGGGGTATGTCTCATAACATCTCTGAACGGCTTGGTTAGAAAATATCCTACTGCATCATCACACTCAAACATTTTCTTATATTGTTTTCCACCAAGGGAACAGCCAGAAATTTATCTTAATGCTTGTCATGAAACAAAAATTAAGACAAGGAAAGGTTGGTACAAGCCGTTTTAAAATAATGAGAGATAGGCAAAAGGAGAGATTGATAAAAGCAAAATGATGTTGAAAGTCAGTTGGGAGAGCATGTTATTGAAAGCCACCGTGAGTTTAAATAATACAGAATTTGTTTGGGTTGCCGACACATGTTGGAACGGTTTCTGTAACACTCAGAGCAATCGCAAGCTGCTGGAGGACTTCCCAATGTCCTTTGTAATGACAGCTGACCAACTTGCTTTCCCTGCCAAACAGTGGCAAAGAATGGGTTGCAGTACTGCACAAGCTTTCGGTACAATAACTCAGTCAGCCTCAGGCACAGTCCCTGCTTCCATGCAGATCTTTTGATTAGTATGCCCACTCAAATGAGCTATAATTTCCTTTAACTCATGAGTGAAAACAGAAATTGTTAGAAAAACTCAGCAGATCTGACAGCATCTCTAGAGAGAAAGCAGAGTTAACATTTTGGGTCCAGTGACTCTTTTTCAGAACTGTTCTTTTTTCTGATTTTTGCATTCGCTGTTCTTTGTTTTTGTTTATAGTCAAAGACCACCTGCCTCCACTTCTAATATAATGTCCAACACTACAATAGCCATCTTCAGTGGCTCATCTGACCTGAAACACTCATCCCATTCTGTCACCAAATTGCAACTATTCTAATGCTTTCCTGAATTGCTTCCTTCTCAAGCCTGAATTCATAAGCAAAACTGATGCCTGTATTCCAAGTCCTGCTTATCTCTCATCCTTGAGCTTGCTGACAGACCTATGATTCACTTCTCATCCTCATAGGCTGTTAGCTTCCATATTAACAGATGAGCACCAATCAGGACAGTTTGCATTTCCCGAATATGGTTGGGATGGTTTTTCTGTCACAAAATCCAGCCTACATTCAAATTAGCCATTGAAATGGAACTATCAGATGAGAAATCTGATGGTCGCAACCATTAACTGCATTGTTGGGCTTATTAATTGTTGGGATTCCTCCAGTTCCAAGCGCTACAAGACTATTCTTATTGGTAACCTCATGAATAGGGCCCTTACTGTCTGGCCATAATGCCAGCTTGATGCTGAGTTAAGGTATCTCATACCCTGATCAAGTAATCATTTGCTTTATATTGTGAAAACTCAGGAAAGAGCCTATGTCCAGTCCCTGCTTAGTGTCTGGTGCACCTCAGTTTACCCTGGATGGAGAAGGTGGGTGAAGAATGTGAACAACAGGTAGATCTAGCTGTCTCACACTTCTATTTTGCAACGAAGCTTTAAATGGTTTTCTTCACTAACAGGATGCTGCCATGAAGCCAAACCAATAAGTAGTATGATATGAGTTTCAGTGCCACTGTGGTGACAAGCATGTCCTAATGACTGGTAGACCATATCAAAAAACATGATGAAAGTGAGGACTGCAGATGCAGGAGATTAGAGTCAAGAGTGTGTGGTGCTGGAAAAGCACAGCAGATCAGGCAGCATCTGAGGAGCAGGGGAATCGACGTTTCGGGCAAAAGCCCTTCACTAGGAATCTCATATCAAAAAACATGTCTCATTGGACATTTGCAATGGACAGCATGCCATTCGTGTTCAACCAGCCTGTGTTTGCAAGCTTCAGAGCACTATGTCCACCATTAAATGTGATTTTGGTATTGAATAACACTTACAAAGTGATCTGGACAGTGCTGAAGCTTACACTAGAAACCAATTTAAGATTATCAGTCAGGCGTGCAGTGCTATGCATTTGTGCCTACTAGATGCAACGTGCGTTAACACACAGAATCGTATGTCATGTAGTCTAAAGGAATTTGTATGTGCATTACACCTTTCTCATTAGAACAAAAAGCAGTCATGGAGACTGCCAATCACTGCTACATTCCCGTGGCAATACCCTAACCAATCAGTCTTTCTACCAGGTCTGAGAACTAAGATTCTTGACACAATCAATGTCTATCCTCTTCTCATGCTGTTTAAAAGAAAAGTGTCTCTTTTGTTATAGAGTCACACAGCATGGAAACAGACTCTTCGGTAACCAACCAGCCCATGCTGGACATGATCCCAAACTAAACTAGCTCCCCCAGCCTGTTCCTGTCTCATATCCATCCAAACCTTTCCTATTCATGTATCCATCCAAATGTCTTTTATACGTTGAAATCGTACTCTCATCCACCACTTCTTCAGGAAGTTCATTCCACATGCGAACCACCCTGTGTGTAAAAATAAATGCCTATGTCTTTTTAAAATTCCTCTCCTGTCATCTTAAAAATGTATCCCCTAGTTTTGAAATCCCCCATCTGAGGGAAAAGACAACTACCATCAACTCTATCTATACCTCTCATTATTTAATAAACTTCTATCAGGTCATCTCTCAACCTCCTACGCTCCAGTGAAAAATGTCCCAGCTTTTCTTTATAATTCAAACCTTCCATACCTGGCAACGTCCTGGTAAATCTCTTCTGAACCCTCTCCAGATTTATAATATTCTTCCCATAACTGGGCAACCAGACACAGTATTCCAGAAGAGGCCTCACCTATGTGCTCAACAGAACATCCTAACTCCTATACTCAATAAAGTCCCTGAGCCATAGGCACTTCTACAGGGGAAAAAGGCTTCATCCTGTTTTGAGTGGTTAGTCTCTGGCTCGAATTTGCTAAAAGGCAGAAACACTCTCCATCGTTATAAAAACGGGAACTGCACCTGAGTCTAGAAGCCCATCTCCAGAACCATTTTTGCATGGATATGGTCTAAGCACACATTTGGAAGAGGCCAGGTATCTATTGGGATTAAAAATATACATGAATAGCACAAAATGTGCATTATTGATTGGAACTATTAATAGGAGCTGCCCACACATTTAAAACCCCTGCTCTACACCCGTATCCATTGGGTGTCCCGCCTCTTCAAAGGATTCCAGGAGCTGTAGATCGTCTTCTATAGGTCTAAAGCGCACAACTAGCAAAAATCAGATCAGTGGAGGAAGCTGCACTTTAACAAATGCAACTGCCTTAATCAATATGCAACTTATAACCCACTCCATTACCCCGGCATGCAAAAGATGGTTCTGGAGATGGGCTTACAGACTCGGGCATAGCTCCCACTTTTGTAACAATGGAGATTGTTTCTGCGTTTTAGTTGGTGCGAGTCAGAGACTAACCACTAGAAACGGGATGAGGCTTTTCTCCCTGTAGACTCGGGGACATGGTAGATGAATAACAGTTCTGAGGAAGGATGGAAACATTAACTCTGCTTTCTGTCTCCACAGATGCTGCCAGACCTGCTGTGTTTTTCCAGTAATTTCTGTTTTTGTTTAAGAATAAGGAGTCTGACTTTCCAAACAGAGATGTGGAGATCTTTTTTTCTTGGTGAGCCATTAGTCTGTGGAATTCTCTTACCCAGGAAACAGTGGAGGTCATTAAATATACCAGTTATGCAGATCTTTCATAGACATTAAAATCATGGTTTATGAGGTGCAGCCAGCAAAGTGAAGTTGAGATCACCACTAGATGAGCCTTGATTTTACTGATTGATTGATTGAGCTGGAATGGCTAAATAGCTTATTGTTGCTTCCAAGTACAATGTCCAATGTTCCTAAAACTGTTTAGATTAGATTAGATTCCCTACAGTGTGGAAACAGGCTCTTTGGCCCAACAAGTCCACACTGACCCTCTGAAGAACAAGCCCCCCCCCCCCCCCCCCCCCGACTAATGCACCTAGCACTATGGGCAATTTAGCATAGTCAATTCACTTGACCTGCACATCTTTGGAATGTGGGAGGAAACCAGAATACCCGGAGGAAACCCATGCAGACACGGGGAGAATGTGCAAACTCTACACAGACAGTCGCCCGAGGCTGGAATCAAACCTGGGACCCTGATGCTGTGAGGCAACAGGGCTAACCACTAAGCCACCGTGTTGCCCTATGTGGGTAATATAACAGTACATTAGATAGAGGTGTGCAAAACAACAAGATGCTACAGTAACAATTGATGTCTGTAAGCTGTCCCACAAGGATATCAAGAACCATTGTGACATGAAGAGCAAAATCACTTCTGAACATAGGCCGCTGTTCTGAAATAAAAATCAATTGAGTATTGTTTTACTGCTTGCCCTAAATGAGAATACAATATCATTTTTTGTAGATCATAGCTGTAGCTGTATGAATTGTAATAGCCAATGGTCAGCCTTTTGTGACTCGCGAGGTGCCATGAATCCTCTTGTACATAAGCCAAGTTTCTGTCCTCGTTTATTTTGCTGCTTCGACCCTCAGGCGTAGTACCATCGCTCTCTGTCCAATGACTTCCTCGAAGCTGAAATGTAAGCAGCAGTGACATGAGAGATTTCAACAGCATTGTAAAACATTCTAAGGTTCCCAAAGCGCTTCACGGGTAGGTAATCAGGAGATAAATCTGACACCAAGCCAAATGATGAGACAGACCTGTCCCAAATAAATGGTTGATGCCTATGTAATGGAGTAATATAAGTTTGGACACCACCTTCTCCACATCTCTAACTCCCTCTCTGCCTTTAAGACTATCTTTAAAACACAACTCATTGACAAGAATGCAGTACTCTCTGCTAATGTCATCTCCTTCTTCATCTGATTATGTTGCCAGGAAGTGTCATGAAATGCTTGTGTGTCAAGGTGCTATACCATTCACTGTGGGGATGAAGAAAATTGGAATGTCTCTTTAGAAAACTGGAGACATGGATACAATGTTCTTAACCAATACACTCCCCCTCCCCCACCCATGCCTCTCTTTCAGCCTCCAAATCTCCCAAATCTTTATCAAGTAAATGGAAACAACTACTGTGTGCACTCTTACATAGCAGGATATCCACATAAAGGAGTGAAAAGGGTGATAATCGCGGTATCGAAAGTTAAGAAGACACTTAGGAAGAAAGGAGATCAAATCCAACACCAGAGTGATAGAGATCTAAAATGCTTGGCTGTTGAACTAGAGGAGAGGACATTTTATGTAGTGGGTTCTTTTGACTTCGAATCCATTGCTTGAAGGACTAGTGAAAGCAGATGCAATAGGAAATTTCATCGGGGAACTGGATATATGTTTGAAAAGGGAAAGAAAGAAGAACAATAGGTAAAGAGTAGGATTGTGAGGGATTCATTGGATGACTTTTCTCACAAGATCTGTCCCTACAGGCATGGTGGGTCTGAAGAGTCTCCTGCTCTGTCAGAATTGATGATTTTTAAGAGGGTTGTGAAGGAAGGGTTTGGGATGGTTTCCAGAGTTGTTTAGGAGGAGACTTTAAAGATCTGGAGTTTTATTGGGTTAAAGTGATTGCAGTGGGGGCAACGTGAGTTGAGTAAGCAGTTTGTTGCATGCTATCGTCTGACCATTTTTCTGTACCATGATACACTCAGTACATTACCAAGTGAGTTCTATCTGGGACTTTGGGAAAACAATAAGTAACCAAGCAAACACACTGCACTGAGAACTGTGCATTGACCGTGCGTGCTCTCTATCATCCTGCAGCCTGTAAACAGCAAACTTCCTGTCAATATCCATTTGAACCCCTTTTGTTGTTTTTTTTTGCAACACTGATGCATATATGTGTGGGTGGTCTGGGCATTATTCCCAAATTAGGTCATATTTTTCATTCATGCAACCATCAATTTAATTAATAGCTCTCTTTTAAAACCGTCTGGCTACGTATCTCGAATCCAAAGATAGATGACCTCCCTCGAAAGGCATATGATCTTAATTAAGTTACAAGCACTATCTTTCGCATGAGTAAACAAATAATGGTCAAAAGTAAGAGGAAGTAGTATATTGAGGAGAACAGTACCAAATTTTACAAACTCCCTTCATTACTGAAGTCCCTCATTTTCGGTAGTATTCTGGTAATCCTGTGTGACATGTGGCTCTTTGGTATGGGTGATGGTGGGGAGGGATGGGTGATGGCGCTAGATAGGACACCCAAAGTGTTTTTTGGAGGCCTGGTTGATCTCAGCAGCAGGATCACATGTATTTTATATTTTCTGGAATCCAACTTGATGCCTGTTTTAGCAATCTACCTGGTTAAAGGGATGGTGCAAGCATTTGGGTGCAGGAGATCACAAAATGGAGTCATGGGAACAGCCCACAGCACTCAGTGGCAGGAAGAATTGCAGGGTCGATGTGAATTGCAGTGAGTCCCGTGAGTGTCAGGTGGGTTTGGCTGGTAGAGGCTGAGGTAGAGAGGCTCAAAGGATCCTTGCAAGACATTAGGACTGCTTTCCTGCTCCTTCTGACTCACAAGGAGTTCAAATCGAATTAGTATGTTTGCAGATGATACCTAAATTGGAAGTATAGTGGACAACGAAGAAGTTTACCTCAGATTACAATGGGATCTTGATCAGATAGGCCAATGGGCTGAGAAGTGGCAGATGGAGTTTAATTGTGAGGTGCTGCAGTTTGGAAAAGCAAATCTGAGGAGGACTTATACACTTAATGGTAAGGTCTTAGGGAGTGTTGATGAACAAAGAGACCTTGGAGTGTAGCTTCATAGCTCCTTGAACGTGGAGTCGCAGGTAGATAGAATAGTGAAGATGGCGTTTGATATTCTTTTCTTTATTGGGTATTGAGTACAGGAGTTGGGAGGTCATGTTGCGGCTGTATAGGTTTTTGGTTAGGCCACTGTTGGAATATTGCGCGCAATTCTGGTCTCTTTCCTATCGGAAAGATGTTGTGAAACTGAAAGGGTTCAAAAAATATTTACAAGGATGTTGCCAGGGTTGGAGGATTTGAGCTATAGGGAGAGGCTGAACAAGCTGGGGCTGTTTTCCCTGGAGCGTCGGAGGCTGCGGTATGACCTTAGAAGTTTATAAAATCATGAGGGGCATGATAAGTAGACAAAGTCTTTTCCCTGGGATGGGGAAGTCTAGAACTAGAGGGCATAGGTTTAGGGTGAGAGGGGAAAGGTATAAAAGAGACGTAAGGGGCAACGTTTTCACGCAGAGGGTGGTACGTGTATGGAATGAGCTGCCAGAGGAAGTGGTGGAGGCTAGTACAATTGCAACATTTAAAAGGCATCTGGATGGGTATATGAATAGGAAGGGTTTGGAGGGATATGGGCCAAGTGCAGGCAGGTGGGACTAGATTGGGTTGGGATATCTAGTTGGCATGGACTAGTTGGACTGAAGGGTCTGTTTCCATGCAGTACATCTCTATGACTCTATGACTTGGTTTGACCTCTTCTAAACAGTTAGATCCTCAATAGATGGTGACAGTAGGGCCTTACTTTGTTTGATATTGATATTGTGTTCACTGCTAATGATCTCTGATTTTTGCAAGCAAATGCATCTACCCTTCCTTTTTAGCAATGGGCTGAATTACCAATTGACTCAATATTAAAGTATTACACAGACTTGGATGCAGTGGGATTTTCATTTTGAAGTGATCTTTTATACATATCATCTTCTGCAAGTGTCTTGTTTGACTTTGTTGTTGTAAATATTATCTTCTATTCATCTGTCACTTTTTTACCTGGCCATTTCTTGTCAATACAAGCCCAGGGAGGGGAGGTCACCATTCAGGTCATGCTCACAGTCTCCCTTGATATATGAGGATTGTGAGTGGGATTGGAAATATCATGTTAGGCTCTAGCTATGAACCACCAACAGTTAGTGGTTAGGGTAGTTAGCTGCCATCAATCCTCTTTTCATTGTTCATCCTACGAGTCTGTCCCATTATCAGTGGTAAACAATGGACCACTAGAGAGTCTTAACGAGTAGAAAGACTTGTCTCACATAACTAGGTAATGTTTATTGAATGATCATAAGACCGTAAGATAGAGCAGCAGAATTGGACCATTGAGTCTGCTCCATCATTTGGTCATCAGGGGGAGGATGGAAGACCACAGCCAGCCTGGCAGCATCAGAAGGTGGAGGTTGACATTTTGAGTGTAACCCTTCTTCAGGACTGGGGGGAGCTGCAGTCATCGACCAACCAGGTCAGACCCTCTACCTGTCTTCACCTATCCCCACTTCACCACCCTGGCCCTGCCACCTCCTTTATCTGTAGCTCCCCATACACCCAACCCCAGTTCTGAAGAAGGGTTACGCCTGAAATGTAACCACATCCTGATGCTACCTGGCTTGCTGTGTTCTCCCAGTCTCCTGCCTGTTTACCTTGGATTCCAGCATCTGCAGTTTTTTTGTCTCCCACCATTTTACATGGCTGATATGTTTCTCCACCCCATTGTCCTGTCCACTCCCACTCAATCAAGAATCTATCTATCTCTGTCTTAAATGCACTTAATGACCTGGCTGCCACAGAAGGTTCTGGAGGCTATGAGTTCCACAGATTTACCTCCCTGTGGCTGAAGAAATTCCTCCTTATTTCAGGTGTAAAGGGTTGCTTTTTCATTCTGAGGCTGTATATCCTCGGGGCCTAATCTCTCCTATTAGTGGAAACATCTTCTCCACATCCACTCTGTTCAAGCTTCTCAGGATTCTGTAAGTTTCAAATTCCACCTCATCCTTCTATGCTCCATTAATTACAGACCCACAGTCCTCAAAGACTTATCATATAACAAACCCTTCATCCCCAGGATCATTCCTGTAAATCTCCCCTAGACTCCCTCCAATGCCAGAACATCCTTCCTTAGATATGAGGCCCAAAACTGCTCACAATGTTCCAAATGCAGGCTGACTAGAGCCATATGCAGTCTTAGCTGTACATCTCTGTTCTTGTATTCTAGCCCTCTTGAAATGAATGTTGACATTACATTGCCCTCTTAACTGCCAACTGAACTTGCAAGTTAACCTTCAGAGAACCCTGAACCATTTGTGCTTCAGATTTCTAAAGTCTTTCCCCATTCAGAAAATATTGAATTATTCCTGCCAAGTGCACGACCTCTCTTTTCCACATTGTATTCCATCTGGCACTTTTTGTCCACTCTCCTAAACTATCCAAGTCCTTCTGCAGCATCCTCACTTCCTCAACATTACCTGTTCCTCCATCCGTCTTTGTGTCATCTGTAAATTTAGCAACAATACCCTCATTTCCTTCATCAAGGTTGTTAATGTATAATATGAATAGTTGTGATCCCAACACTGAGCCCCACGGAACTCTGCTAGTCACTGGCTGCCATCCTGAAAAATCACTTTATCCTTTGCCTCTACCAGACAGCCAATCCTCTATTCATGCTAGTACTTTGTCCCTAACACTATGGGCTCTTATCTAACTTAGCAATGTCCTGTGTGGCAAAGGCCTTCTGGAAATCCAAATAGAACACATCCACTGGCTCTCCTTTGTCAGTCTTGCTCATTACCTCCTCAATGAATTCCAGCAGATTTGTCAGGCATGTCTTTCTCTTGAGGAAGCTGTGCTGACTTAGCATTGTTTTACATACACTTCCTTAATAGTGGACTCTAAAATCTTACCAATCATCAAAGTCAGGCTGAATGGTCTATAGTTACCTGTCTTCTGCCTTCCTCCCTTCTTAAACTGGAGGTTACATTAGCTATTTTCCAGTCCTCTGTGGCCATCCCTAATTCCAGTGATTCCCAAAAGATCACTATCAATGCCTCCTCAGCTATATCTTTCACATCTCTGGGGTGTAGTCCATCTGGTCCAGGTCGTTTATCCACCTTCAGATCTTTCAGTTTCCCCAGCATCTTCTCTTTTTTTGATGGCCACTGCACTGACCTCTGACCTCTGTGTCTCTTGAAGTTCTGGTGTGCCACTGGGGTCTTCCACTGTGAAACCTGATGCAATGAACCTGTTCAGTTCCTCTGCCAATTGTTTGTTCCCCATTACTACTTCTCAGCTCACTCTCCAATGGCCCAATGTCCACTTTTGCCTCTCTCTTACCTTTTTTATATATCTGAAAATAACTCTTGCAATCTTCTTTTAGTTAGCTTACTCTCATATTTCATCTTTCCCTGCTTATAGCTTTTTAGGTACCCTCTGCTGTTTTTAAAGGCTTCCCAATCCTCTGGCTTCTCACTAACCTTCACCACATTGTATGCTTTTCCTTTTGCTTTTATGCTTTCCCTGACTTCTCTTGTCAGCCATGATTGCCTCATCCTCCCCTTAGTATCTTTCTTCTTCCTTGCGTTGCCTTTCTGTTGTGCATCCCAAATTACCCCCAGAAACTCCTGCCATGGCTGTTCAACCATCTTCACTACTAGGCTCCCCTTCCAATCAACTCTGGCCAACTCCTCCTTCATGTTTTTATAGTTACCTTTACATTGTAATACAGTCACAACTGATTCCAGCTTCTCCCTGTCAACCTGCAGGGTGAATTCTATCATGTTGTGGTCACTGCTTCCTAGGGCTTGCTTCACTTTAAGCTCTCTAATCAAGTCTGCCTCATTGTACAAACTGATCGCATTAAGTAAAATTAATATTCATTAGTTATGCATAATTTCAACTATCCAGAGTCAGGAATGTCACACCTGACTGTACTGGGATCTCAGACAAGACTAAGTCCTTCTCCACCCAAAGACTGTGTGACATCATCAGGTTGGGTGGAGTTAATGCAACTTCAACATTAACTCTTTTGGAACCATTAGCTTATAGAAGAGGAGAAACCCCTGTGCAAAACTGATTGAATTTTATACATTAGATATGTGTGGATCCGGCTTTTCAGTGTGATATTCAGATTCCATTTGGAAATGTCCCCTGTGCATTACACACAATCATCTTAATAATCATTTGATTTTAATTTGCACAACTTACCTGTGAAGTGAATGGATTATCTTTGCTCTGACTCGGTACGAGTCCATCTCTCGAGCTTCGGCCATGTACCTCAGGCTAACACTCCAATATGCCACTGATGGAGAACCACACTGCTGGGGTTCTGCTCCTTGAATGAGGTCCAGTCTGTCCTCAACTTGAAGGAAAGGTTCTCATGGCATGTGCGAAGAGAAGCAGAGGAGTTCTCCTGAGTAATCTGACCAACAATTAACCTTCGACCATGCCATTTAAAAAAAGGCTGCCTTTATATTGCATTTTTCATGGTCACTGAACATCTCAAAGTGCTTTGCAGACAATGGGGTGCATTTTGAAGTGTAGAACTTGTTGTAATGTAGAAACCTCAGCTACCATGCATACAGTAAACTCCCACTAACGGTAATCTAATAACCCGATAATCTCTTTTGCTGATGTTGGTTGAGGGATAAATATTGGCAAGAACACTACGAGTTTCCATGCTGCTCTACTTCATGCCATGGGATCTTTTGTGTCAGCCAAGCTCGCAGGTAGTGTCTTGGTTTGACATCTAATCCCAAATTTGACATTCCCAGCACTGCAGCACTCCCTCAGTAGTGCAGTAGCATATCAGCCTTGATCATCTTTGTGCTCAAGTCCTGTAGTAGAACCAGGAACCTTGAGACTCAGTTAATACGTTTACCAACAGATTAGCATCTAATACTGACATGTTCCATCCATTCTGCTTAGTGTTTCTTCAGTAAAATTTGGGTTTGAAATGTGTCTCGATTGACCTGGAATACTAGTAAAAAATGGCTATATTTTTCCAAATAGCTGACAGTTCAAGAGTAGCCTTGAGATTTAGGACATCTTATCACTACTGCCCTCATCACAACATTCCCTAGTTTCATCCTCCTTCCCTTTCCCTGTTACCTTTCCCCTCCACCCACTGCCTCACTTCCCTCTCACCTTCACGGTCATTTGTTCCCTTGCCTCTCTGTGAGCTTTGTGCTCAAATCCTGCTGCTAACTGGAGTGCTTCCCTGCTTCATAAAGTGGTGGGAATTCTTCATCAAAGTTCCTGTCCTTGTCTGGCATTAGCTACGAATACAGGTTGGACAAGAGGTGACTTAGGTAGGGGCAGTACTGAGGAAAGTTGCCTGGGGCCAGAACTGATAGGTGACTTGAGTAGAAGCTGTGCTGAAGGGCAAAAGTTTCCGATTCTCCCCGATTTGTCAGTATTTACTAACATTTGGCGTTCACCTATTGTTGTCACAAACCAGTTGTTTTGTGTGAAAGGCGGTTGACGCAAAATAATAATAAGGAATACCTAACATTCTTTATCTTGTATTGGTATGAGAAGATGATGCATGACACATGGGCATGGTATACCACAAGAACAGATCTTCTGACAGGACTAGCTACCAGCACAAACAGAGGCTGTGCAAGTATCCAAGAAGCTTAAAACAGTTGGCACATTTCTCCTGGATGGGGGGGTGTGTGCAGTGTGGGGAATCCCTCTCTTACATTTTGTTTAAACTTTTAAGCACCATTTAAAGCTGTCAGTTGACAGCCTTTTAATTTAGATTTCCCAGGTAGCAACCAGGCCATCAGTTCCCAATTAAAAATTCTGAATTTAATCATTCTCCCACTTTTCATCTGTTTGTGTGACAAGGAAAATGTAAACAAACATTGGGAATATGTTCTGATACCCCAGCTTAATTTATTCTATGAAATTCCCTTCACCTGAATTGATCTACTCAGCTGAGTTTTAATCTGCTCTCCAGAGTGTAATAACCGTTCACAAAGAGCTTCCTTCATCCATTGTGTGAGACAGACCGATCTGCATTTTCATTCGGTTTTGGACTTGTTGCCTTATACGTAACAATAAGTGTCATATCCTGTGAGCATTGGCACGTCAATCGATTCAACATCAGCCGCGAGTTATGACTCCTCTGGTGTCATTGCTGTCTTGGGCTAATAGGAGATCGGGCTTGCAAGGCAGAACATCTGTCTGACAGCCAGGCAGCACAGGGGTACCAAGGAAACAGCCACTTAATCAGAGACAGGGAGAGCAGAGCAGATCATCTGGGGATATAAGAATAAAAAAAATCCTAATTATTCTCATCCTGTTTATACAAGTCATTTCAGAAGTGTGCAATTTGGGAATTCTGCTTATCATAGATTTACAGCATGGAGGGAGGCTGTCTGACTCATTGTGCCTGTGCTGGCTCTTCAGAACAGCTATTCACATAGTCCCACCATCAGCTGTTTCCTGAGAGCTCTGCTGTATTTTTCCCTTTTCAAGTATCCATCCATCCATTTCCCTTAGGGAGGTGTAAGCAGAATCAATCCTTCCAATATGACAGAGATTGAGTAAAAAGGAAAGGATCTCAGAATGTCCCATCAGTGAATAAGCACTTTTGAAGTGTAATGGCTGTTGTCATATTGGAGATATGGCTACTTGTGTACAGCAAGATCTTACAAGTGATTAGTTAACTTGTTACCAATTAAGCCACAGTTAACATTATAAAATATTCTATGCCTTAAATTGTAAGTACTCAGGTTCTGGACGTGTACACGGCACGTTTCAGAGCTCCAGTGTTTGTTACACCTTTGTGTGGGAAACATACCATTTGGTCTCAATGCCATGCCACAGCATGATGGATGCTCATCAGGTGTTTGTATAAAATCATGGTACAAACTTTTTGATTACACTCCTCTGAAGCACTTTGGGATGTTTGCCCAGTTAAAGATGCTATATAAATGCAAGCTATTGCTGTGTCTGTGGGTAGTTCTTTGCAGTGCCAAGTTCTTTTCCACACGCTGCCAATGGTTTTGCAGAGATTGTATGTTGTGTGGCGCAGGCCCCGCTCCTGATTGCTGGTTTTTGCCTCATATTTAAATCAGCTTGGCATTGAAATATTGCCAGCACTGGGTGAAATGTAGGACAGAGCTTTCATTCCTGAGACTGAATCCTACTGTGGTGGTGAAGTGTGGGTTGGGAACCCAGCGATACAAGCATTGGAGGCACTCAGCCCTGTTTAGTAAATGGCAGCAGACTGGCTCCCCAAGTCTGGACGGCTAATTGAAGGCTGTCCAGTACCGAAAGAACAGCAGCCTCCCAGGCAGCAGTGGGAACTGTGAAAGAATTCAGAGAGGCATGAAGGTGTCTCCAGTTCTGGTTGCTAGGTGTGTATGGTTAAGGAAATATGGTTAGGGCTATGGGGAGGGAAAGGGTTATTGAAATCTCTCAAAGTAATACACATTGTAGCACATGCGACTGTTTGTTAGTGTGTGACACCTTCTCTTTTGAATGGAGGCTCTGGCTCCTATGTCTACTAAGCCTACCACTAGGAGCCAGGTACCATCACGACTGGTACCCCATCTGTGATGGCATTGGGAGAGTGCCCTTGATTCTTCCCCACAGCTGGACACTGTCACGTGTCATAGAAGTGGAACCATATCATACAGTCAGCAATGGACTTTCCTTTTGATTTTATCATTAATTGATTTGAAACATTTTGTGAAGGAGTGAAAGATTATGTATAAACACAAGTTTGGGACCAATGTCGATGACAGTGAATGGCTATGTTCCAGTGGAGTTGAAGCTGATGTCTTCAGTGGATGCCCACACAGTGCTTGTCTCCGTCAGAGTCTCTGAACCAATAATTTAGTTCATTCTCCCCAACACCGATCAACACAGGATCTGGGAGCTCCCTGATACTGTCCAGCTGTCTGCTTACAGCATGAACTCAGCGATCCATGGGGAAACCCATCACAGCCTGATCAAGCTACGAGAGCAGTATATATTCTTGCTTTAGCTGTGTCTGATTGTACGGAGGTGGAGTTGTAAAATGCATCATTTTGCAGCTCATTTGCAAGTAAGGCAGTGGAACATCTGTTGCTTACGATGTTAATGCTGAGACGTGTCAGTAATCAATTGATGAGAGGTCAACTCATTAACAGTGGCTTGTTTTCCCACTTTCTCAGTCAATGTTCCTGCTGACTCCTTGGATGGCCCTCTCTACATTCCTTACAAAACCCTGCTTTCCACAGTGAGCAGCATGGATTTCAGCGAGGGAGAGGCCCAGCAGCTCATCGAGATCCTGATGGACAAGGCGGGCATTGTGCAGGACACCTGGCACACAGTAAGCTACCTGTTCGGTTTGTGCCAGGCATTGCATTCATTTGCTTTCTCACTGTTTTGGCAAGGAATCAGTAAAAATAAAATTGCCTTTCACAACCATGGAACATCTCAAAGTGCTTCACAGTGCTTGTGATTCATTTAGTGTTAAAGTGTAAGCCACTCCCTAGACCAACTGCTCAAAGTCGTGTCAATGACATGGAAGTGCCATGCTTATTGGCCCTGTTCCTGGCCTTAGCAGGAGAAATATTCAAACTCGATTTTTTTCTCTCCAATAAGGGGAATTGTTGGGCTTTCCAAACCTCTGCCAGCCATTTCCAAGCAACCCCTAATGCACCAGTCTGGATCTGAGGCTGGTGCTAAATTCTTTCATTTAATTAGCCTGTTTTATTTAATAGATTCAGGGTAGAGGAATTTGGATGGAATTTGGTGTCAAACCCATTCCTAATATTGTGCAGAGTCGAAAAGTGTGGCACTGGAAAAGCACAGCAGGTCAGGCAGCATCTGAGGAGCAGGAGAGTCGGCATTTTGAATATAAGCTCTTCATCAGGACTGGGCGGGGGGGGATGAAGCTGGGGAGAAGGTAGGTGGGAAGGCGATAGGTGGATGCAGGTGGGAGGTAATAGTGATAGGTTAGTGGGAAGGGTGGAATGGATACGTGGGAAGGAAGATGGACAGGCAAGAGGGCGGTGCGGATTTGGAGAGTTGGATCTGGGATGAGGTAAGGGGAGGGAAGATTTGTGAAACTAGTGAAGTCGATGTTGATGCAGTGTGATTGGAGGCTTCCAAGGTGGAAGATGAGGCGTTCTTCCTCCAGTTAGTGGGTGGCTTGATTTGGCAGTGGAGGAAGCTCAGGACTTGCATATCCTTGGAGTATGAGGGGGAATTGAAGAGGTTGGCCACAGGGTAGTGGGGTTGTTTGGTGTGTGTGTCCCAGAGATGTTACCGGAACTGCTCCATGAGTTGGCATCCTGTCTCCCCAATGTAGAGGAGACCACATGAAGAGAAACGAATACAGTAGATGAAATGGGTGGATGTGCAGGAAAATCTCCAGGTTTGAAATGATCCTTTAGGGCTTTGGATGGAGGTGAGGGGGGTAGGTGTGAATGCAAGTTTTACATGGTTCAGGGAACATTTCTTGGACGCATGCACCAAGCAACCCCACTGCCCTGTGGCCAACCACTTCAACTGTCCCTCTCACTCCCCCAAGGACATGCAAGTCCTGGGCTTCCTCCACCGCCAAATCAAAACCACCCACCAACTGGAGGAAGAATGCCTCATCTTCTGCCTCAGGACCCTCCAACCACATGGCATCAATATCGACTTTACCAGTTTCCATAACTCCCCTCCTTCCCATCATCCCAAATCCAACTATCCAACTTGGCACGCCCTCTTGACCTGTCCATCTTCCTTCCCACCATCTGCTCTATCCTTCCCACTGACCTATCACATTCACTCCCACCCACATCCACCTATCACCTTCACATTTACCTTATCCCCAGCCCCACCTCTACTCCCTTATTTGTCTGTCAGTGCCCTCCCCCCTTCATGTTCCTGATGAAGGGCTTATGCCTGAAACGTCGACTCTCCTGTATCCTCCGATGTTGCCTGACCTGCTGTGCTTTTCCAGCACCACACCTTTCAGCTCTGACTGTCCAGCATCTGCAGTCCTCACTTTGTCCTAATATTGCACAGCTGGGTTACAGTTCTACGTCACACCTCGTTACTTATGGGGGAGGTCGATGGTTCCTTTGGTTCCCCATTTTCCTGCTGTATCTGATTGATGGGTTTGGGAAGAGTGGGATTTGGTTGCCGCTTGTATTAATATTTCTCAATCCCTATGGGTGCAAATTGCAGTGTTTTGAAAATTGGTTGCCCTGGCAACATTAGACAGCCTCAAATTATGGTGCATATCAAGCTGCATTCACACTCTGTATAACCCAGCACTGAGGGGTTTCCTTTGCGTTTTGCACCAGCTATTCCTTGAAATGTAGAAGTCACAGTAAAACTTCTAACTTGTTTGATTTTCCTGAAACGGATAGGAAATTGACATTGTGAATATTATAGTTCGTACTAAGGAGCACTGCATCATTGGAGGTATTGTCTCTCAGATGAGAAATTAAACTGAGGCCCCATTTGCCCTTTCTGGTGGATGAAAACGTTCCAAGGCAAGTTATAGGAAGGATATTATCAAGCTGGAGGGGGTCCAGAAGCGATTTGCCAGGATGTTGCTGGATATGCAAGGTTTGATTTATAAAGGTAGGCTGGGATCTTTTTTTCACTGGAGCGTAGGAGGTTGAGAGGTGACCTGATAGAAGTTTATCAAATAATGAGAGGTATAGATAGAGTTAGTGGTAGCTGCCTTTTCCCTGAGATGGGGAATTTTCAAGACTAGGGGCCACATTTTTAAGGTGAGAGGAGAGAGATTTTAAAAAAGACATGAGGCGAATTGTTTACACAGAGGGCTTTTTGTGCGTGGGATGGATTTCCTGAAGAAGTAGTGGGTGCAGGTACAATTATAACATTTAAAAGACATTTGGATAAACTTATGAATAGGGAAGGTTTGGAGGGATATGGGCCAGGAGCAGGCTGGTGGGACTAATTTGATTTGGGATTATGTTCAGCTTGGACTGAAGGGTCTGCTTCCTTCTCTATGGCTCTGTGACTCCATGAGAAGTTCTTCCAGTTATCATGTTCAATCTTCATCCCTGAATCAACAATCATGAAGCAGATTGTCCGTCTACTATTACATTCCTATTTGTGAGACTTTGCTGTGTGCAAATTGGTTGTCACATGTCCTACACTATAACAGTGACTACTCATCAATTAATTAATTCCAAAAAAAAATCTGTTTGGCACTTAGGGACATCTTGGAATTATGAAGCTGCAGTATACTTACAAGTTTCTTTTTGCCATTGAGCCGAATTTGTTTTATTACCCCTTCTCATGTTGGTTGGGATAAGAAGGGCAATATTTAAGAATTTAATGCACACTGTGTTTGTATTATTTATCTATCTTCTTCATTCTGATTACTTTTTGTGATTTATAGGCTACTCAAAAAGGAGACCCAGTAACAGCTCTGAAACGCCAACTGGATGAGAAAGAGAAACAGCTTGTAGCAGAGCAAGAGGATTCCAGTGCAGCCAAAAGCAAGCTCCGGGAAGTCAACAAGGTACAGTTTGTCACATAGTGTGGATTCAGGAAGAATTCAGCAGCATTTGTGGAGGTAGTTAACATCTTGAGTCCAGTGTCACTCTTCAGAATTAAGGGCAAATCGCAGGTTTGGTGCTGATGATAAAAGAGGGAAGAGACAGTTGGAGCAAAAGGTAGGCTCAGGGAAAGGTGGGAGATTAGAATCAAAGGTGCAATGGAGCAAAAGGCAAGTGGAATAGTGATGATTGTACAGTATACACAAAGCATTGGTCCAAAGCAGGTGTTAATAGCAGAATAAAGGTAACTCTGACTGAAAGCAAAAGCATGAAAGCAAGATACAGGCATTATGGGGAGGGGATGATATCAAAGTAGAGATCAGAGTTTGTGGTCTTAAATTGCTGAACTAAGTGTTAAGCCCAAAGGCTTGTAAGGTGCCTAATCAGAAAATGAGGTCCTGATCCTCCAGATTGTGTTGGGTTTTCCTGGATTACTGCAGCAAGACTAGCACAGCAATGTGAGCAATGAGAGCAAGAAGGTGTATTGAAATGGCAAGCAATAGCAAGGTTGAGTGATGCTTCTGGACTGGGGGTGTTTCACAAAGCAGTCATTTGGTCGGCATCTGGTCTCCCCAAAGTAGAGATTGCATAGGATGATGCCCTTGGAGGAGATTTGGTATTGGAAGTGATAGAGGAGTGGACCAAGGTGTTGAGGAGGGAATGGTACATTCAGAATACTGATAATGGAGCTCGGGGTACAGATGTATTTGGTGGTGACATCATATTGGAGGTTACAGAAATGGCAGAAGATAATCTATTGACTAGAGAGGCTGAGAAGTGAGGAGAAAGGGAATCCGGTCATCCTGGCAGGGAGGTGAAAGGGTGAGTGTAGAAGTGCAAGCAGTGGGTTTTGTCAGATGTGGTTTCGATGGGGGTACACTTGAAGAAAAAGGAAGAATCGTTGGGAGTCTGTTTAGAAGGTAACATCATTGGAATAGATACAACAGAGGTGAAGAAACTGGGAGAATGGCATGGGGTCCTTACAGGAAGCCAGGTGTAAGAAAGTGGTCTGCATTAATGTAATAATGCAGTGTAAAAATAATGTAAAACTGTTGTCATTATTCCCATTTGCTGTGGGAATAATGAATGTAGGTAGACATCTTTTCCCCTAAATGGAAGAGGGGAAAAGGAGGGGAAAGAATCTGAAATGAACACCTGTAGGTGAGAGAAGAAAGAGGAAGGTAGAAACTGCCCATTTTACTTACCTTTTAATATATCTGTTTTTAAATCGTTGTAACTTTCAGGAACTTGCAGCTGAAAAAGCCAAAGCTTCAGCCAATGAAACAAAACTAAAGGAGCAGCTGACGATGCGGGAGGAGGAGCTAAATGCGATGCAGACCCGTATGCAGGCCAGTTACCAGGACCATGTGGCTGAGACACAGCAACTACAGGCTAAGGTCACTAGTTATCTATCACTCCCTAACCCAGTTAATGCTCTAACACATCAGAGATGCCAATTCACCATTGTGTGCCTGAATGTCCTATGTTAAGGCAAGATTGCCCCTTTTCAACATTCTCCAGGAAACCATAGAGGAAGCGTCAAGGCAGAGAGTGCAAATAGCCATTGGCATTGGCTACTATTTTGTTTTCTCTCACTGTTGGATCATAGAGTGTTTATGTTGTGGACCAGAGCTGAAAGTGACCAATATCCCTTTTAAATGGTCAATGAAACGTTTTCCCAGACCCATCCTCTTCGACAATCCCTTGGAGCCATGAGTGGTAACATGGTGGAGAAACCACTCTCAAGGGCAGTGAGAGGAGGCACAGAAATGTGGATGTATGTGTGAAATATAAGAGGGAGTGTTCAAATCCAAGACATGGTTTTAGTACAGATCCACATTGAACAGTTCATCTTCTTGTAAATGTGAACTTGTAGGTTAAATGGTTAACGTAAAGCAGAGTTGGGCTTGTATAGGCTAGAGAAAGGAGCTTTATTGCTTGAGCACATTATTTGGTGTAATCTGTTTTAAAATGAAGGTATTGGATTAGCGATTTTTGAGAAGATTTATACCTCAGATTGATGATAAGTATGCAAGTTGGCTCGCTGAGCTTGAAGGTTTGTTTTCAGATGGTTCATCACCACACTAGGTAACATCATCAGGGAGAGTCTCTGGTAAAGTGCTGGTGGTATGTCCTGCCTCTCTATTTATAGGTCTTGGTTTCTTAAGGTGAGTGATGTCATTTCCGGTTCTTTTTCTCAAGGGAAGGTAGGTAGGGTCCAAATTGATGTTTTATTGAATGCCTCATTCTGCTCCCACTAGCTTTTTAACCTATGGAAAGGGGAAGCTGAGCAGCTTTATTTGAGCAGGCCAGTGTCAGGCAAGGTGTTGGCAGGGGTAAGCCTTCTTTGTGGATCTTATGAACTCCCATGGGGCAGCGTTGAACCAAGCTTTAACTGGGATCCTTGGCATATTAGGAATGCCTGTAGTTCCAACAGTGGCCACTGCTCCTGGCTGGCACTGCTGGGACAACACATTTGTTGGTCATCCGATTGGCTAGAAATCTCTTGAAGCAGACTTCCTCCTAAACTCAGCAGTCTCCCCTTCGGGAAATTAATACTGCTCTGGAAGTTGATTTGCTGTGGAGGCAGCTGTCAGGATCGCAAGTGGACTCCCCTGACAATTTAGCCACGGTAAGGCTGAGCGGAGACTGGGGTGCTCCGTAAAATTCAGCACATTGTTTCTTGTTTGGTCTTGCAGGCACCAAGTGGAGATCTAGTAATTATCTGCCCATTCCCCCACAAGACTGAGTTTGTTTAAAAGCTGACAGATGTACTGTCAAATTACTGCAAGTTAACTACTGCTGGCACGTGTTTTACGTGCTCTCGGCATTTTGAACAGGGAAATACTGTACGTTTCAGCATCTTCAGCAGTGATAACTTATGAGGTTTCACTCTTGGCTGGGCAGTGATGTGATTTGTTAAAGGAAAAGGAGGCAGGTGAAGAGCAGGCACATCTTGGGAGAGAAAAGAGGAACATAGCCTATTTTGCCCCTCCAACTTGTTCCACCTTTCCGTTAGTTTTTGATGATGCGTATCATTATTCAATTTACCCACCTTGATTCTGTAACCGATAGTTACTTGTCAGGGCTCTTTGACAAAGTGTCCCAAATCCAAAAGCTGTGCCACCTGGAACAACCCTGACCTTAACCCTAACACTAACCCTAATCCTATCTTAGGCAGCAGATGCATAGAATACCACCCACTGCAGGTTCCCCTCCGAATCTCTCACTATCCTGACTTAGAAGTATATCAGGTCAGGCAGCATCCAAGGAGCAGGAGAATCGACGTTTCGGGCATGAGCCTTTCCTCATTCCTGAAGAAGGGTTCATGCCCGAAACGTCGATTCTCCTGCTCCTTGGATGCTGCCTGACCTGCTGCACTTTTCCAGCAACACATTTTCAGCTCTGATCTCCAGCATCTGCAGTCCTCACTTTCTCTTAGAAATATATCATAAAAGCAAGATATTGCAGATGCCGGCAGTCTGAAATAAAAACAGAAAACTGAGGAGGTCCAAGTTGTGGAGTATGACCTGCCTTTGTAATATAACCTTTTCTGCACCGGTACTGTTCTGATGAATCTGTACT